>NW_027222408.1:0-600000 GCF_014235925.2 Colletotrichum truncatum | reverse complement strand
CTGGGTTGGGGATGGAAAGGATGGAAGTTCTGGTGGCAGGATCGGAACTTTTATAGGCTAGTAGCGTGGGGGGCATATTCGCCGCACATGTACCGCATGTTCGAGACGGGCAAGAGAAGGATGTGGCCAGGTGCAAAGGAGGCTATCATCAAGGCCAACAGGGATAGAGATAGGATGTTCCCAAAGGCGAAAGAGAAGAGCAAAACGACATGACCATGATGGAACGGTGGCTTGCTCGCAGTAGATTAGGTGGCGGAAGCGATGGCGTTGGCCAGCATGCCACTCAAACTCAAGCGAGCAGTTGATATTTGGATTATGTTTGCTGTTGTGTAACTAATCGTGAATGTCAATGCGGCCAGCGGTTGTGTAAAGGGGACGCAAAGTGTTTTTGGGCAAGCCAGTGAGACCCAAAACACGGATAGGTGGGCTGCCAAACCTGCATTATGTTTCTTATCTGGGTAAATCTGCGCTTGTGTCTATGATTGCTAGGCGAGTTGGGCAGGTGTAAGTTCGCAAGGCATTAACAAAGCGGCCCAGTCGAGTCTCAAAAGAGCAACAGAGACCCACACAATGACTGAACACGCTATCTGTTAGCAATCGAAGGGGCCATTCTACTCGAGGAAAAGAGGGCAAAGATGCTGCCAACACCACCTCGTACCTGCAAGTGTCGTCAAGCGCCCCTTCGTATGGGAGCTTCACGTGAGGTACGAAGATGTGGATGGCTAACAGTGGCTGCGGAGAGCTGTAGTGAGGACCCGTATTGCTGCTGTAGTGTGGCCAACAAGGCCGTGAAGGCGGTTAGCGGCGGGGGTCAGTCTTTCGGCAGACGGGACACTCTGTGTATTTTTGGTGGCACGGATGAGAGGCTGTCAAGTCCCGAGGGAGGTAACGAGCAATGCTGGCTGAAGGGCCCTACTTGGAGGTGGGTGTGTGGCCTCGATCCAGGGACTACTCCTGCAGGCACACGGGGTCTTGCTGCAGGTAAAAGTGGCCAAGAGGACGAAGGGGGTGTGAAGCTTGCAGCATATCAACGGAGCGAATGGAGCTGGGGTGAGCCTGTGAAGCCAGTGACACGAAATGGCCCGTGTACCGGCAGCTACTTTTCCTGCTCCTGTGGTCTCGTTTTAGGGGGACACCCCCTTAAGAGCAGGTAGGTACTGTAGGTAGGTACTGCTGCAGCATCGCACTTGTTGGCGAAGCATAGCGAGATGAGGAAAAGAAGGCACAGCTATGCCATCCTTCTTCGTAAGGAAAGTAAAAGGTAAATCTCCACCGCGTCCTTCATGTTGGAACCGAGGAAAGGCACGTACATATACACCTCCCAACTCGTGTACACTAGAATTTGTTTGGAAAGTATGCACGGGGTTTCCGTGAGCGATAATGTTAGTCAGTCAGTGACTTCCTCCATTTCCGTGCCCCCATTCCACCCGACCTCCCACGCGCACTCCGGCACCCACGGTGGCTCATAACGGACCGTGCTGGATCCCCTGGCCTGGCGTTGGCACAGGCTCTGGTGCAGGTGTTCTTTCTTCATCCCATGGATCATGGTTGAGACGTGGAAATTGAAGGTCGGATTGATGTCTTTCCGGCGGCCCTCAATGCGGCCAGAAGAACCATGAACATCTATGTAATGAGAGCGAGCCAACTGTTAATTACTTGCCCACTTGGTGAACCCCCCTGGCCAAGGTAGCGACAGTGGTAGAGAGAGAGAAAAAAAAAAGAATAATGAGCACAGCAGACACCCAACGCCTGCAACAAAGTTAACAATCAGGTGGCCGTCTCATCTTCGTCCCAAATTCGAAGAATGAAGTACGTAAGCTTGCAGCTTGCACGCAGTACTGACAGTACTTTAAAAGAGTAAAATGATTGACGTGTCCCGGGAGCCGATGTGCAAGAGAAACAGACCGGGGGAAAAAAGACATAGCTGAAAAAAAATTCAAACTGCTGCTTGTCTGTTTCATCCTCACGGTTCACCTGTCATTGTCGCGAATAATCACGGACACCTTCTGGACCATATTTTTTCGTTGGGTACGAGCACCTTACACAGAAAAGTAGGCTGCCCAAACGCCCCAGATTGTTTCCTCCGTGGCCCCCATTGCCCGGCAAACTGGTGGCACTTCTTCTCTTGAGTGGAGCAGATGCCAGCTGGTAAGGCAGTAAGGAGTGTTGAAAGTGCTACTAGTAGTATGTATGTAGATAGACCACCGTGTTCTGGCTAGGGGTCCTCCTCCTCCTCTTCATCCCCCCAAACCATGAAGGGATCACGACATGCCTTAGTACCCGTCCCTACGTACAGGACACTGCAACTCACTCAAATCTATTATACTCCCGCAAAGGGATCCCATAGGTGGGCGATACCCGCATGTTTGCGTGGATGTCAAGACACTCCAGTATGTGGTCTGGCTTTGGCTCTGGCCTCTGGTTCAAGCAAATCTCCCCCGTCTTCACGAAATTCAATTCTGTCGTTCTCCAATCTCCAGGGCCTCCTTTTGGCGGGTTTTTTTTTCTGATGCTTCATTACGACCTCCGCTTGTGACCAATCATTGACTGCCGTTGAAGGCAGCCCCGGTGTCTAATTCTCTTTCTCCATCCACAATCCCTGTCCGTGACCCACACAAACGAAGCTAGCCCGACCGGGGCTAGTCAACCTCAACCCCCTTTTGCTCTCCCCCCCAGTGGGAAGGGGACAGCAACGTGCCTGTCGGCCGCGCAGTAGCCAGCAGCGGGCCAGGCCCAACACACCACCACGTCCACAGCACATGCTGGTCCCCTGTATACTTGCTGCCGCTGGAAACAGAAGGGTGCTGGCAGTACAGTCGCTACCCCCAAAAGCAAACGGGGGACGTGAAGCACAGGTGCAGCCTTTGGAAACGGGGTCGCACAGCCAAATCTTTCCAGTCCCCGTCGCACCCTAAATTTCCCCTTCCACCTAAAACGTACGTTCATCGAGAACCTACACCTACCTTACCTTACCTCACCTCGCAACCACCACATTCTCTCTCCCTGAGGTTGTGATTCTTCCCTTCCCCTTCGACATCATCGATACTGTGTCGACCATCTCCAGTATCTCTTCCCAAACACCTGAGAGGCCCCAATTGTTCGCCGCAGACCATCACTGCTTGCCGCTACCTTTACCCCCTTCCTCTCGTTACCTTCTTCTTCTGCGACGCTCCTTGACACGCGACTACTTCGTAGCCGTTCAGGTATGTACATGTTTCCTTTATTATTCCGAAGACCTCTCCTGGCATGAATGATTCGGCCGAGGAACATATCCCACAAACTATCCCTCCTGCCTTCACCTTCCCATCCTCAAACTGTCCGGCCTAGAATCTGCCGCTGCGTGGTCTGCTTTTATCACGCCTCCCCTAGCTGCATCGCCAATATTTCTCCCTGCCTAACTCGCCTGCCGGAACTGCTTTCCATCAACGACCTCTTCGCACTGCAGCACAGCTAACTCCTTCCCTTTGGTCTACAGACACTTTTTTTCGACCAATTCTTCTCAAACATTACTGCTCCCCGCGTATTCGATATGGGTAAGCCCCTCCCTCCCGAAACCGTGAGATTATGGCAAGGCAAGGCAAGGCAAGACACAAGGCAAGAAGAAACCGACTTCATCGGCAAGTGATGGCTAGCCCGTTTCACCTCTTCTGTTCTCGCTCCATTCGATCAGACCTCATGGTTCTTTTTACGACATCAAACCTCTCGTTACTCGCCGACATTCGTTCTACCAATCTACCGTTTCTTGGGTTCCCCCTTTTTGGTCCTTTATTAGTAGACCAGAGATATCCACCCCCCCTCCACTACTCAGGTCAAACAAACAAACCGAAATCGAAATGGCCATGAACTTGGTTCAGCAAGTCAAGGCTCGCGCCAGGAGCATTCAGCTTGACAAGGCCATCACCCCCGAGGCGTCCAAGCGATCCAGCAGCTTGCCAACAAAGGCCCAAGATGACCAGGCCAAAAGAAAGGAAAACATTAGACATGCTCCGGAATCTTCATCCTCTTCGGCCGGTACCGTTCGTCACTACAAGAGCATGCTCGATGTGGATGATGCGCCCAAGATTGGTCCATCCCATCCCATATCATACGATGATCTCTATCACAGCCATCTGAAGGACCCTCCGAAAAACAAACAGCCAATTTCCATCCCTGCCCGACCTCTGGAACCTGCTAATGGGAAGCTCAACTTGCCCGAACATGACTCCTCTAGTCGGCCACAGTGTCAGAAGCTCCTCTTGCCTCTGCCTTGCCCAGCATACTTACCAAACAAGGTGTCTTGAAACGCGCATGATTGCTGACGTGATTGCATTAACAGCCTCCGAAGGTTCTCCTGCTACCTCCCCGCCGCCATCGGCGGCGCCGGCGTCGCCCCCCGCCGGCAAGCTTGTTTCTGCGAACGAAATCGAAGAAGCCATTTCTAACGCGTCCATAGCTGGCGGTGTCCCCATGGTGGCGGCTCCCTCCAGCGACCTTAGGAACATTGTTCGCCGCAAGCTGACTGGCTACGTCGGCTTTGCTAACCTGCCTAATCAATGGCACCGTAAGAGTGTCCGCAAGGGATTCAACTTCAACGTAATGGTTGTCGGTAAGTTCATGCCCAAGATGGCTTTGGAAAGCATTGGACATTGGCTGATTGATTTCAATTTATAGGAGAATCTGGTCTTGGAAAGTCGACTCTGGTCAATACCCTTTTCAACACCTCCCTGTACCCTCCTAAGGAGCGCAAGGGTCCTAGCCTGGACATTATCCCGAAGACTGTTACCATTCAGTCCATCAGTGCCGACATTGAGGAGGCCGGCGTTCGTCTCCGCCTGACCGTCGTTGACACTCCGGGCTTCGGTGATTTCGTCAACAACGACGAGTCATGGCGCCCCATTGTCGACAACATTGAGCAGCGTTACGACGCATACCTCGACGCCGAGAACAAGGTCAACCGCATGAATATTGTTGACAACCGCATTCACGCCTGCGTCTTTTTCATCCAGCCTACTGGCCACTCCCTGAAGCCCCTCGACATCGAGGTCATGCGCCGCCTTCACACCAAGGTCAACCTGATCCCTGTCATTGCCAAGGCTGATACCCTCACCGATGAGGAGATTGCGAACTTCAAGTCCAGAGTATGTGTGACAAGACTTTTCTTGTGGACACTCAAATGCTAATATGAGCTTAGATCCTGTCCGACATCAAGTACCACGGTATCCAGATCTTCGAGGGCCCCCGCTACGAGCTCGACGATGAGGAAACCATTGCCGAGAACAACGAGATCATGTCCAAGGTCCCGTTCGCTGTCGTCGGTGCTACCAACGAGATCACCAACGCCGATGGACGCAAGGTTCGCGGACGTAGCTACCCCTGGGGTGTCATTGAGGTCGACAACGAGGAGCACTGCGACTTCGTCAAGCTTCGCCAGATGCTCATCCGTACGCACATGGAGGAGCTCAAGGAGCACACCAACAACAGCTTGTACGAGAACTACCGTACCGACAAGCTCATCGGCATGGGCGTGTCGCAGGACCCCAGCGTTTTCAAGGAGGTCAACCCTGCCGTCAAGCAGGAGGAAGAGCGCGCTCTGCACGAGCAGAAGCTCGCCAAAATGGAGGCCGAGATGAAGATGGTCTTCCAGCAGAAGGTTGCCGAGAAGGAGAGCAAGCTGAAGCAGAGCGAAGAGGAGCTCTACTCTCGCCACAGGGAGATGAAGGAGCAGCTCGAACGTCAACGAATGGAGCTCGAAGAGAAGAAGCAAAGAGTCGAGAGCGGTCGGCCCATCGAGAAGGAAGGCAAGCGGAAGGGCTTCTCGCTCCGTTAAGACTTCTCTACCGGTCTCTTGACGCCACCCTGCTCGCATTCTCTCATTTCTACGACCCATGTCTAAGTACCCATGATGCCCATACAATACCAGCACAACGCGCCTCTTTGTCCGTTCTCTTCTTGTCCTTTCTTATCACCCCTTTTTCTCTGGACCTCTTTTAATCACCAACCTTCATCTAATCACATACGGAAACCCAACATCACCAAAAAGTCTTTTACGAAGCAGTCATGCAAAGGGGGTCTTTATGCAGACTATGGATGGAAAGACGCAAAAGCACCATGCGAGGAGTCAGTGCTTCTGCGAGGCTTGATTCTGGCGAAGAGGCGTTCTCGGAACACTTTTGCAGTTCTACTTGACGCGGCCTATCCTACTGTGGTGGACATGGGAGACGAGGACCTCGGGAAGCGACATGAGGTCGGTTGGTCGAACACACTTGCGCTAGCAAAGTATCCTCGTGGTTTTATTTCTTTTCCCCAAAGACTTTCCACGGAATAGGGTTTTCTTATAATCCATGATGCCGCGCTCGATATTCTTGCCGCCTTTTGGTGTTGGACCAGTCAAGTATTCTCAACTGTGGACACAAAAACCCTGGCGACCGGGTGGGAGCGCGCCGTGATGATGGAAAATCCAGGCTATGTCTAGCCAACAACCTCCTGATGTTGTATTTTATTCGGATGAGGTCATGGAGAGGGAGGGGTAGAAGACGGCCTGGCATGACGACAGGCGCCTTCGCTTACTTGGCATTTTGATTTCCTTGACGTCTATTCTCTTTACTAGCTTAGTTTTTTGTGTGGTTACAAAAAGGACTGTTTCCTAGAATTGCTCGTATCCCGTTCCTGAATCTGTGTAATCCTTATAATTTTGTATCCATAAGTTGATCGCACTAGTGCAATCTAGACTTGCAGTACCTTGGACGACGTATATCACGAAGGCTCCAATATTTCAAGGGGGCAGAGGTGTTCCATTTTCTCTACCGGTGATGATGTACATATAAGACTACATCTAAGCCTTAACATGTCGTCCTACAAGCTTGGGCTCTATATCCTGTTGTACAATGCCGCCTGACACACTCTTTCAGGGGCAACTCCTATTTTCTCTTCTCTCGCTGTTTTAACACATCACCTTCCGACACCAAGCATCATTAATACAGCGTTTACCGCCTCTTCAGGTACCAGTTGAAGGCCAGCTGGTTCGTCTCGTAAGGGAAGGGAGTGGGCACCTCGGCGAGACCGCGACGGGCGACGGGATGACGGAGGTAGACGGCGGCACAGATGTTCTGGTTCACCTCGAGGTAGCGGGGAATGAAGGCGAAAGGAGCCATGTAACGACGGGGTTGCCAAGGCGTCCAGTAGGGCTTAGACTCGTCAATGGGGTTCTCGGCGTCCTTGCGAAGCAGGCTTGCAAGTGCGTTCTGCTCCTCCTTGGACAGGCCGTCGATGGCCTTGCGCACCTCCTTGCTGGAGACGAGCTCGGTAAGGGTGTCCTTGTTGGCCTTCTCCTTGGCACTAGGCTTGGGCTGCTCGGCCTCCTGCTTCGACTGCTCCTCGGGGGCAGCGACGGCCTCGACCTGGCTGCCGTCGAGCTTAAAGTCCTTGAGCAGGGTCGACAGGTGGTCCATAATGTTGTCAGGGCTGACGGTTGCCGTCTCGGCGGTACGGCCGGACTGGGCGATGGCACGCTTGGCCTCGCTCATGAAAGAGCGGAGCTGGCGCTTCTTGCGCGGGTTGAGGCCCTGGCCGTCGTTGATGAGGTCCTTGGCGGAGCGCACAAGGGACTTGAGGTGCTTCTTGTGCTGCGCAGCACGCTCCTCCTCGGTCAGTTCCTCCTTGGCCTCGGCGCCTTCGCCCTCGGCAGCGGCCTGGGCTTCAGCATCCTCGGTCTCCGCCTCGGCAGGGGCTTCAGCCGCAGTTTGTTCTGAGGTCTCGGCATCGGCGTCGGCGCTCTTGTCCTTTTTGGAGCTTAGCGACGCGTTCTTGGTTTCCCAGTCTTCACCGGCAAGGTACTTTGCGTGTGCCGGGGTCTTGGGTCGGCCGGTAGCGTAGAGAACGTGGTCTACGTCAACCTGGAACATGTCGCCAGGGTTGAGCAGGTAGGCACCATAACGCATCTTAAAAGGGTCATTGTCAGTCAAAGATGCCAGGCTACAGAATCACGCGTGCCTTAAGAGCCGACTGGTTTCAAGACTTCGTGTCAAGGGGAGAAGTATCTTACAGTCTTGCCGTTGACCTTGACGGCGCCGTGCGTGCAAAACTGCTTGGCTTGGAGTGTGCTGCTGGCGAACATTGCGCGGAAGATGGCGACATCTAGTCTTCTCTCGAGTGGTGCATAGGCCATCTGCATGTACGGCGTCATCTCGTTGATAGGCGTACTAAGAAGCTTTCCGCGACTGTCGGTATCGGCCTGTCTGGGATGTAGCCTAGAACCCGTCGGCTCTTCGTTGGCGCGCCGCTGCCTTTCCTTTTCGTACCGGGAGTAGCTGCTGGCGTTGATAGTGAGGCCGGCGCGACCAGATCCGCGACCGGAGGCTTGTTCGGAACCATCGAAAGTGGCTAGATACTCAGGGGGCATGTCGACGGCGGAGTAGAGGCGGCGGGAGAACATGCGAGACCAGTCCGTCTCCTTAATGTGAGCGCCATGATAGGCACGAGTTGCGGATTTGGCGGCCCATTTCTGCTGGAAAAAGGTCCTGCTAAAACGGTTTATGACAAGCTTCTTCCTCAACAAATTGAAAAGATTATGCTTGTTCCATGACTGGCGAATTCTCTGCGAGAAGGACGAATGTTAGCATTCGTTCGTCGACGCTCAGGTATCTGTAACCAAAGCAAAATGGGCGCATAAGGTTTTTGAAGGTGTGCCAATTGACTTTGAGGCAGGGCGAAGAAGCAAGAATGAAGCTTACAATGTTCTGGAGGCTGTACCACCTCGGCTTTCTACCTCTCATTTTGGGCTACTTGAGTTGTGGACGTGGTCGCGTTCTTGAAGCCGTAGGGATGGCGACAGCTTCAGGAGCATGAGACGCAGCGACGGAAATTTTGGTGCTGGGACGGCATCTCCCGAATGGGCTCTCAGATACGTACCAGGTGCCACAGTGTAGGTACTGAAAGCTGTCACGTGGTCACGTGTATAGTGGCCTGACCAGCAGAACGGGTTAGCTTACCTAATACTGAGTCCCTTGAACAACAGGCTGGTACGTATCCAGCCTCCCGCCTATTCACTATCACCTGTGTGGTCGATTTTTTCAGTCTCTCCACCAAGCCAAGTGGGACCCGCTGCGGGCGGTGTGCATCGAATGCGCGCAACCCGCTGCGGCAGAAACTGGAGCTCACGCTCGTGCATGCGAATTCTCGTCGCAAAATCCTCACTGGGGTAACGGCTTTTCTCTATCTTCTTGCGCTAAGAAATAAATCTCCCACGGGGCAAAAAGGACCAACTTATCAGCAACACAGCCTGCTCCTGCAAACCCCAACACCATAAACCAAGGCCGTCGAATCGCATTGATTCCTTTACCCTGTAAGCTTTTGTCCGAATTACTCACTCTCTCTGCAATCTGACTCTTCGTGGTCGAGTACCCCGCCACACAATATTCTTTCTTCCTGATCAAAGACTCCGTCGCCGTGTTACTCATTGTATTTTACGAGACGAGACTCATTGCTTTACGATTGAGAGTAACTTATCGAGAAATTTGAATATTAATTGGTCATTTCCAGAACATTTAAACTCTCCAATTCGACTTTCGCCTCGCCACATAATGAGCGCCGCCGAAGAAACCAAGCCCGTCGAGGCCGTTGCCGTCGAGGCTCCTGTCCAGGCTGAGGAGCCTGCGAAGGTCGAGGAGACCACCCAGACGGAGGAGACTGAGACCAAGCCTGAAGAGTCTGAAAACAAGAGCACCGTCCTCAAGACGACTGCTCAAATCGACCCCAAGAACCACGCCAACAACATGAAGTTCGATGCCTCCGTCCTCCAGGAAACGGACGACCCTGTGGAGATCCGCAAGCAGGTAAGGCGCGCCCCGGATTTGTGTCATGGAGACTGTATCAGCTAACAAGTGCGTGAAAAGGTCGAGTTTTACCTGTCCGACAGCAACCTCCCCCACGACAAGTATCTGTGGGAGCTTACTGGTGGCTTCGAGAACAAGTCCATTCCTCTCAAGACCATCACGTCCTTCAAGCGCATGCGTCGCTTCCAGCCCTACTCCGCTGTTGTCGCTGCACTGAAGGAGAGCACCACCCTCGAGATCACCGGCGAGGAGGGAGAGGAGCAGATCAAGCGCAAGCAGCCGTACACCCCCGGCAGTGACAAGTACAACGCCCGCTGCGTGTACGTCAAGGGTTTCGGCGACGAGGAGCCCTCTACTCAGTTCGACCTCGAGGCCTTCTTCACCCAGTTCGGACCCATCAATGCTGTTCGTCTCCGTCGCACCGCCGAGAAGCTCTTCAAGGGCTCCGTCTTCGTCGAATTCCCTGACGAGGAGGCTGCTCAGAAGTTCCTCGCTCTGGACCCCAAGCCTAAGTGGAAGGATCACGAGCTGAAGATCATGCCCAAGGTTGACTACGTCAAGGAGAAGAGCGCTCTTATCCACGCCGGCAAGCTCGAGCCCAACACCTCCCGCCGATTCTTCGAGGGTAAGGATGGCGGTGACCGCGGCCGTGGCCGTGGAAGAGGTGGCCGTGGCGGCAACTTCAACAACAAGGACAACTGGAAGCAGCGTCGCGACAACGACCAGAAGAACGGCTTCAAGGACCGTCGGGGTGGTGGCCGTGGCAGAGGCCGTGGTGGTGACCGTCGCGGAGGACGTGACAACCAGGAGAACCGCAAGGACCCTAACGAGCGCGGCAATGACCGCAACGCGTACGTATTAATTTCCTTTTCTTGGTTGTGAACAATTCAACTAACCTTTTGCAGCGGCAGACCTACCATTCAGGCTACAAACGACAAGGGTGAGCCTGTTGCTGAGGATAAGAACGACAATGGCAAGCGCGCTCGCGAGGATGACGGTGCTGCTGAGCCCGAGGCCAAGAAGGTTGACACCAAGGCCGATGTCGCCGCATAGGTTATATGAGGAGGATGAAGCCTTTCATATTGCCTCAAATGGCACCCCTCTGGAAAACAAGATACCACTTACAAAAGCACTTTATCGGGAATCGAATTTTTGGCATTCCCCGCCTGTTTGGACAAAAAACAAAAGGCAAACGGTCTATGGCGTTCGCGGGACTTGGCTTTAGGTAGCTAGCTGGCTTAGAGGTCTGGTTGTTATGAATAGCATGAGCATGTGACCTTACTTCAAACAATGCCTCCCTCTCTTTGTCTGCAGGCACAACTGCGAGTATGTCTGCCTCATTATTTAATCGGACACACCACGTTTGCGCTGTGTCACTTTAGTCAATCGAGACAGTTTGGACCACTTCACATTGTTCGCTCTCTATCCATTTAAATACTGACACCAGAGCAACAACATCAATTTCCAGCTTCGACTGACTGTGTATGAAGTCGACTGAGCCAAATTTAGGTCCAATATCCCTCGCCGTTTTCAGCACCAGCCACCCTCTTCTCTTCCCCTACCAGGCCCGTTGTGGAGACATAGCCTTTTGCCTTGGCTCCTGCTGATGCTCAGTTTATTGCTCTTGGGTCAGTTTGACCACAGGTGATGGCACCAGCAGGCATTCTGCACGAATTTGTCGTCCCAGGCAGTCGCAGAGGGAGAGGAAGGGAGGCGAGAGGCGTGGGCTTCGACGTGGCCCCATTGTGCGTAGGTTTGCGCAGAACTAAAGACGAGACAGCCAGTGTACATATCGAATGCGCAGCCAATCTTATGAGCTTTCACGAACTCTTGCGCGACGATTTTGGAGTGTCCTGGTCATTTTCTGTGACCGTAAGTAGTGAAACTGCGCAGCCGGTAACGTCTGAAGAGTTTATCAATGCCCAATGGCGGGCTTCATACGGCTTAGAGACGATTTCGGTTGAACTGGTGCTCGCGGCCGAAGCGCGCAAGGCAACGTCAATCAAGAGCCTTTGACATGGATTCCTCGTACCGGACACCATATTTCGGTATAGGCTCAGCTTACAACCGTGCCGGATGTGATCTACGGCGCCAAGTACGACCGCAGAGGGCCAAGAGCAGCACACCATGTAAATATGATGTATAGCACCAAGGGTCTGGTAAGGATGACTCTCAGGGGCTATTGAACTAGATGCAAAAAACCACTTCTCACCGACTTGCGGATAGGTGAGACGAATGACAGTGGTAACATCGATGCGAGTCAGGGGTCTGCAGATGATAGTAAGGAGATCGATTATCTCGATTCCGTTAAGACGTCCAATTCGTTAGGGCCGTCAAGATAGATGGTGGCTCGAGGGTTCCTTTAGAAACTGGCTAAGATGTGTTTGTTGCAGCGGGGACTCTTAGTTGATGTATGTAGTTTTGGCTACTCACTCCATTGTTGTTGAGGCGAGTACTCGTCTTTGAAGTAGACGAAAATTGAAGCGAATGTATTTGGAATTGTTAAAGTTACAAAGCATCACGATCTAGTGCCAGAGAATAGTATCGCTAGATGGGTAGAACCCGAAATAGGATTTAGTTTTGGGAGAAAGATCTGTAATATACTGCCTTCGCTAGACGATTCATCAGTAAACTTGCCACGACTACCAGGAAAAAAGTTTCAACTTAGAACAGAAAAGCAGTAGAATTGTTGTAATAATCACGCGGACTCGGAAATCATGCACTGGCAGTCTGTAAAAGGCCCAATACTTGAATCTACAGAAAGTAGGCCGAGGAAACATACTTAAAGACATATGACACGACACCAAAATAACGTTTGGCCTCTTTTATTTTCTCAGCGAGATATGAACGCACGAGATCGTTTACAAAGCTCTAACCGGGACGCCTTTTATTTAAATTTTGCGTTCAATTTGTTTTCATGAGCTATATCTAAGAGAATAACTAATGCCTTTGCTCCAACATCTTGTAAACCAATCCTGGAGAAACGTGAGACCGAATGGGCGGCAAACTACTAGACTTGTCATCTCCTAACTTTCGCCGCCAGCTCGAGGCAATTTCACAGTGTGTTGTGGTAGCAAAGCGTTATCAAGAAGGATACCAATGTGAGAAGAAGAAGCTATATTGCAGCGGAGCCACCTTGTCCTTCGTGCCAACGATGATCACGCCGGTATGGCGAAGTGACTGTGCTGAACCCACCCCATCTCACGACGGAAATGAAGCGAGGTAACGAGGAGCGGCACAAAATCAGGAAATCCCTTTAGAACCCCCCTGGCAATGAGTCTGCCGTCTTGGTCGCCGCACTAGCTACGGATCGTTTCTACTCCGGAGCAAGGCTCCCAACAGCATCCCCAGATGAAAAGTTGCAGTGAACCATGAACAAGACAAAGTCGATATCTTTCCAGTACGGGTGACACAATCAAAAAAGCAGCCTGGCGATCCAGACCTCTTTGGACCAAAACACGTCGATCCACTCATCTACTCTCGCATTGCCTCTACCCAAACAGGGCGACCGACGAATACACCTGACGGGATCCTATAAGTGTCAGCGCCAAATATTACTACGGAACCGCCCGTTTGACGGCTTGTGCGGAAAGAATCGACGGGCTGCCGCAGCTGAGGCAGGTTACATCGGCAAGGCTATACTCTGTGGGGTGTGATATTCATGGTACTACAGATCCAAACATTCCCCATGTGTGGGAAGCTTGGGATTGGTTTGCGGTTGGCAATGCCACCAACTCCGAACGGATCTTCTTCCAGCTTTATATTAAATGATCCATTATTAGTTGTTATGGTGGCCATTTTTTGTTTACTTAGAGGGAGTATCGCTCGATATGATAAGGGCAGGCAAGTTTTGTCGACGGAGCTCACGGGACGATCGCATTCCAAGGCTGCCTGAGTACATCTGGATAACGTAAAGAAAATAATATGGAGGTCACGCCTATAACTGGTGGCGCCCTGGAACCATGGGAGGCTTGTTTTGGACGACCCTTAGAGGTCTTTGAGGATCCGCAGCACGAACAACTGACCCTTGGTGTTTGTTGGTGGCAAGCACCAAGAACAAGAACCCGCAATGCCGGTCGTAAGGAACAATTTGGAGGAGCTAGTGGCATGTCAGAAATCTCGCACTTCCCCCGCAAATCGTGCTTTAAGGTCCGATAGTATAGCTCAAGTGCCGTCCAGTATGTCCTGTTAAGTTGAGACACGACACGGAGGGTCATCCTGAATAGGAAGCGCCAGATGCTTAGGTACAACACCTCGCAGTCTCACTTAGGATGCGGCTCGACGCGCCGTGGGCCTCGTATAAGATAGGTTTTATGATCGTTGGAAGCCGCTCCCCGTTCCAGACCCACGCCCCGTGGAGCCACAAATATCTCGATCCAAGGTTCGAGATTCCGTGGTAGGCCAGCCCAAAGACAGTCGAGCGTAAGATTCTTTCTACCTTGCTATAGCCCCCGTGCTATTCTGAGAAAGCCAGCTGTTCCTGAAGTAGATTGGGCAACTCGGAATTCCATTTCCAGGCCGCCTGGTACGCACATGTGCAGCATGCTAGTCTGGCTATCCCACGAGCGCGCGACCGATCGATCCACCCCTTGGGATGCCATCAAACAACCCAGACGACGCTGCAACTTTGTGGCAGCCTGCAGAATGAACACGTTGTCACCAGCCGATGCCGCTTTATGCAAGCTGTGGCAAACAGACGCAGGTCCTCTGGGTTGGGCGGAAGCAGTAGCCGCATAGCCTAGCCAGAACGCGCCCCCCTTGGTACGTCTTCAGCAAGTTTGCGGCGCTCAATAGCTAGGGACTCCCTTCTGTCAGCTTCCCCATGAACCAGGCCTGTCATAAAACTGGAGGAGACAAGGCGCGGCCGAATGTGACATAACAGTTTGCCCCGTTCAAATGGAGCCTTCTGCATCATGACAGCCCTTGAGAAATACATCCAAGTTTAACCGGCACGTGGGGTCAATATAATATTTTCTCCTTTATTCCGAACCAAAAGCCTTATAACACAGTTGGTAAGTCGAGCTCATAAAGATAGCGTGTAGCATAGGGGGCGTCGATCATGCTTGTGTAGGGCTTCAAGGTGGCTTCCAGCCCGAACTAGCCGTGTGAATTAAAGCTTCACCCCGTGTACAAAATTGACCTGTTCACGCAACCGATACTTTGATCAACGGCAGAGGTGGTGAACCCCACAGCTCTCTTCGACTTGGTTCCCAGCTGGATAGTCGTAAAAGGCCGATCAGATGTGCTTGTTTTCTGGTTGAAGGTCTCGCTCCCTTCGCCGTAGTGCTTAGCAACCATTGTGCACTCATTCTAGGTTGTCCTACTACCTAGAGCTTTTGATCCATTGGCAGAAACGTGACGGATCATCGGGATCAGCAGAACGGCGGGTCACGAGAGGGTCATTTTCCCTGCCAGAACAGAAATCCTACTCTGTATACTGTACCACCCAGCTTTCAATAATCGCTGAGGGATCTTCCCGGTGGTCCACTAGGAGCCACAAACACCATCCATGCTGGCCCTGGAAAGCCAGACATAAGCATGTATTAAGTCATGGTTGTTTTCAAGCATCTCATTCTGAGAGTTGTTCAATACTGTGACGAAGCTCATAGAAGTATCACCTGGAAAGAATTGCAAAATCCTCGGTCTTAATGCGGTCAAAAGTCGCATCACGAGTAATTTTTGGAATATCCTCACGTCTAGTGGAAGAACGGCCCAGCCGCCGAAGCCCCCAACAGACCCTGACTTGATCTTGTGTTGGTCGAGGGAACGCGATGTTGATTCCTGAATGGCTGCTCAGAAAGGCAGCGATTCAGGAGTTTCGCCGCAGAAGGCAAGGCCAGAAATGGTTTCCCATCCAAACTGCAACCCCGGACTGGGGCATTCGGAGATCCACATCGACATCCGGTGTCACTTGACTGCAGCCTAACCTGGAGGGCGTTGAACGTAGAACCTTGCCGGAGACCAATGGATTACTCTAGAAGTAATTGTCATTGTGACTGAGAATCCCTCGTCCAATGAGATGCTGATCCTCTGTTGGCAGTTTGTTGGTTCAGAGGATTCATGCTACGACGGCCTAGTCAAGCCAAGGCGGCAGAAGAAGCTAACGACAAGCAGAAGAGTCCCTCTTGTGCACCATGCCGTTTGGGTCCGTAGTAAAAGGCCTAACCATTGACTGGGCAGGACCAATTTCGGGAA
Source organism: Colletotrichum truncatum (assembly GCF_014235925.2). Taxonomy (NCBI): domain Eukaryota; kingdom Fungi; phylum Ascomycota; class Sordariomycetes; order Glomerellales; family Glomerellaceae; genus Colletotrichum; species Colletotrichum truncatum. Next base: position 583,996 of record NW_027222408.1, on the reverse strand, counting down.
ACCATCCTTCAGTCAATCTGGTCATCTAGACTGTGACAGCCCGAAGCAGCCTAAGAAATTGCTCAAAGCAATTGTGGCCAATAGATGTGATAGAGTGATCCACATCGTCAAAGCCTGCCAGAATACATGCGAATAGTTGTACTCTCTGCGTCACTAAACTGACTAGTAGAGTGCTGGGCTGCCATGTGGTTGCGAAAGGACGAAAGGAAACGGGGCTTGAGCTGCCGAAGAAATGTGCCAATAGAATGGGAAAGGGATGTAGTATCGGCCGTCATGTGTATGCGGCCATTGAGAAGATTGAGAGAAGGGACCCAGGAGAAGCGGGAGCCGTGGCTTACAATGCCGTCACACCTCGGCGCCTTGGCTAGGTGAAGAAGAGTGCCTCAAATTGCTAAGGAGTCATCGACCTTGTGTTTGTCCAGAAAACGACAGGCGCATTACGTCGTTGGCAGGATAGGTGAAGAGAAAGCGTGTGTTGAAGACAGAACCGCTTCCACAGCTTCTAGAGCTCGGGGGGGCCCTGTCATAGAGAAGGGCGGGCTATTAGCGTTGGTGAAGTTGCGGCAGGACCAGAGCAATTCTGGGGTTGGCATCTACCGCTCCCTGCAGTGACTAGATCCTGGCGTCCACTGACTGACCGATGATGTTGGGGATTGCACGAATTTGAAGGTGTGGATGAGTTGGGGTAGAGCAAGGGTTGCCCATTGGTTCGTGGAGGAACGTCAACCGAAAACCCACGAATTAAAGCGAAGCACCATCAGATCTTGTCAAATCTTGGAGTCTCGGACCGAAGACCGTTATGGTATGGCGCCACGCGAGACGCCATTTTGTCTTTTGCCTAAGTTCCTCGTGGCCCATCAAGCAACCTAATTTGATGGTGCCATCTCCCCCTCAGAGCAGTTTACTTCACAAGCCGCCGCCACTGTTGTCTCTCTCGTCTCTGTACTAGAAGAGGCTCAACGCGCTCGGGCTCACTACTCGTTGGAGGTTCTGAATATTCTTTGGAGACCCGCTCAAAGAGTTGGAGAATGGGAGAAGTCATCATCAGGAGAGATCGGTTAAGCAAAAAACACCGGGCAGAAGGAAGCTAACCGAGGTAATGTAGTATTGGTTCGTCGAATCCAGGATGGTCTGGAAGGCTCCGCGAAAGAGTCGCAAAATTCGTAAAGAAATTGATCAGAGAGTCGGTACCGAGGCATAGCGGGTGGCGCCTAGTGCCTTCTTAGCACCGTAGTACAGAGTGAGGATTACAGCGTCAGTGGTGCTACATTTGCGTATGAAATAACCTGTCAGATGTCCCTGAGGCATCTATCTGCTGCTCGCAGGTGCCGTCGTGGCTGGACATGGAGCTGCCCTTGCAAAAGTTCTCCAAAAGCCCCACTCGCACTGGTGAGCTAGTTAGTTAGGCTAGCTCCTCTAATTTCTGCCGTTCTTCAAGATTCAGGCCAACCAGAGACAAGGATCTTCCCGATGGACGGTACGCTTGGAAAACGAAAGGATACCACCTGGGCAGACTGTGTCTACTACGTAGTGTGTCGGACATATCGTACTTGCGAAGCCCTGACGGGCCTGGCGGGGGGCTGTTAAGCATCAGGGCTGTTCAGACCCAACAGATGCTGCTGACGTATATATCCGAAATAAATGTCTTGGACGTGGTGGCGAAGCTCGTCGAGTGACGTTGTAAGGTTGGTCTGGCACTGGCATCATGATCAGGACAGACCAGCTATTTTGCACAATCCTCGGAAAGGACCGAGTGAAACTTTTTGGTGGTGTTGTGGAGTGAGGTGTGGGAGGTGAGGAGAAGTACCTTTGCTCCGCACATGCGGAGAAGGCTGGAAGATGCTGAGTGGGCCGGATCAGAGAGACCGTTTCTCCAGACTCGAGGTTCCTAAATTGGATGGGTGGGTGATGGTGGTGGTGGTGAAGTTGGCTGTCTGCGGTGTTGTGGATGCGAGCGAATCGAGCGTTGTGGTCATGGGCAAGCTGACGATACCTTCTAGTACCTCGTGCAATATTGATATGGTTCGTCGTGAGGTGTCTTTGACCATCACAGTCGACCTTTTTACGTCGAAGACAAATCGGGCAAAGTCCGACGAGACTTGCTGGACTAACTATGGTCTCGATGAGGATGTTCTGAGGGGAATCGTGGTCATCGAAGGCCAGCGGGGGCCCTTTCAAAGAATATGGCTGTAGAAGCAGTACACATTGCACAGCCTTTTCTCGTCCCTATTCGCCATTCATACAGATGCTAACGCAGCGGGCCCCCTTACAGCTGCTTCACCTGAAATTAACTCAACACCCTCAATCTAGGGCATGGAGCTAATCGACTCTGGCAACCGGCATGGTTTGTATTTCCTGGGGATGATGTGGCTGGCCATTGCTACTGGGTCTGGAAGTGGGAGCTACTGTAAAGCAAGTAGGGGTTCCTTGAAAGTCACCGGCAGTCGACTGCGGAATCGGAGCAGTAGAATGTGTCCGTCAATCGAGGTTGAATATGTAAGCTCTTATTTGGTAGACAGGTGTCCGCTACATCTAGACCCTGAATCTAGTACATTGTGTATCTGTTGATATAGAGGTATGTTAGGACCAAACAGGAACAATATTAGGGCTGCGTCTGACGTGGGCTACTTGAAGCAGATAGTGATCGTCAATTCGAAGGCAAGTGACCCTGCGGGCAATAGTAGCGCTGTTGATCCTGATCCTGATTACGATGCTGTCGTGGCTCGTCAATGAAGCTGGGGAGTGCCTCCCAGATGAGGGGTGTACCTTCCCTTTTCCCCGTGTGGTGGCGGCCAAAAAATAAAAATAAAAATACAATAGGCTGGCCAGTGGAAGGAAGGAAAGAAGGAATCCCTGGATGGTGTCGGGTGGCTCCTTACCAAGAAACCCGAGTGTAAATGCCACCCACAGCGGTCTGCCACTGAAAGTGGAATAATTCAGCGCTAAACACATCAACTTCGGGCAACATTGAGAGGTGCCTCTATGGCGACTTCCATGTCTTCCCCCTTAACATGGCTTCCAGCAATCAAATTGACTTCGCCTTCATCAACCTTGAAAAGTCTTCCCAAATTCTACTAACCCATCCCAAGTCGTTTCGTCCCACCCGGTCACAAACTAGCTCGCCATTGGATTCGTCGACACGGCCTCTTCTCCGCATTCCTTACCACCGCTGTTTACCGCGGTCTTGTCTCTTGCTTGTCCACATAGAAGTCGTGTTGTCATGTACCAGTAAAAAACAAACACCATCAAGCAGGCAACCAAACCTGGTATGTGCAGATTGGGGTAGCGGCACCACCATCTGCTCATGCATTCGTGGCGCAAGGTGACGCCTGAATACTTCTGCAGAGACTTGTGCCTCGGGCACCGTCACAGTCGAGCCATCTGATATGAGCAGCCACCACGCCATCCACAGGTACTACGAACCCGCTTGCTTTAGTGCCCTCCCAAACAGACCAAACCAGACTTGAACAGAGGCCATCAACATTACCGGAGCTGGTTGGTGGGCGATAAGCTGGACACGAGCCTACACAAGGTGTTTGTCTCCACGTCCTTGGGGCTCTTGGAGTTCTCTGTTTGAATTAGGTTCAGTCAATGCAGGCAACAATCTGGGGTTCTTGCAGGGACGCCCTTCAACTCATCAACCCCCGCTCAGCGTCTGCCGTCCACACCACCTTGACCCAGAAATCACCCCAAGCGAAGCGATGGCTAATGCATGGTTGGTTTGCCTCATTCGAACCTGCCCGCCGACAACACGATAAGTAAATCGTTACGGCGGCTGAGAGTAGTGCCAAATCCAGCAGGTCTCGGCCGACATTGTTGAAAGAGAAGCTCGTCTCCGTCACCTCGTCCGCCGCCCGATGAAAGGTATAACGACAGAGGCTTACTATCTATGGCATCTTAACGCTTCGCCGTTGCTGCACAGCGGCCAGACCCTGGCCATGTCTGCCGTTTATGGTAATCGAAAGGAACGACACGTCCCGGCATGGACGTTATAGCGAGCCCCTCTTATAGATGAATGCTTTCCTTCGTTTGGTGCGCGCCTGTGCGGTTGCAGATTCTTACACCAGGAAGAGGCTGTGTGGCCGCCGTTGCGAAAGGGCCAGCGACACTGAACCACGGTCGAAGAAGGATGGTTCCGAAATACGGTGAAGTGTGTTCGGCGGCACTCACACCGAACAAAATCAAGCCAATGTACCTCCGCCAAGCTGAAGGGTGTTATTGGCTGGGATGGCACAGTCCAACGAAGCCAGGCATGCTTCCAACCCACTTGGGGCCAGCCTGGGTGGAGGTCTGGAGACGAGCCTTGAAGACTGGAGAAGCGAGAGTCCAAGATTCCCCATCTCTACCCCCCCAAAATGTGCCGCCCCAACCCTACTCTGCACCATGTCACGGTCTACCTACGGCCCTAGACTTGCCTGACCCAAGTGCTGTGGCCATTGCATTGTCCCGAGGCGCGGAGTACCATAGGGAGGAGAGGTGGAGGAGAGAGTTGAGAGAGCGGGTGGAGAGTCCGGTCTAGTGGGAGAAAGAAGGCTTGATGACATGACAGCCAGCCATCCCTTCCATCGTCTGTCACCGCCACATCACTGTCATCGTAGCCCTCCTCTTCGCTGTCGTCCCCCTGGGCCCGGGTATCCGTCCGTCGCCCTCGCCAACTCGGCTCCTTCTCTACTTGCCAAACATGTACCACACTTTTCAATCAACCCAAGCTCGACAAGATCATCCTGGTGTTGAAGGCTTTTGGTCTAGACCGGCGCAACAAGCCGAGCATGTGGTGTGGCCCTGTGCCTCGTCCAAGATGCCGCTCTACTCCACCTTGCACCCGTAAATGACCGCCCGTCGCCAGTTTTCCTCTGGCTGCTGTTCGTTGCTCCTCACCTAGCCATCACCCATCAGAGCTGGACCCCTGCTTCCTTCACATTGCGACCCTGGCCCCGTTCCTCGCATGCTATTATGTACAAGCGGCCCATATAACAGTCAAGCCCAAAGAACCAAAATGTAACCATTTCGCTTCTTCCCCCCCTTCGAGAACCCGACGCGCCACCAGGACGTCTCAAAGTCCATGCGCTGCCAGACACCTTTTTCACCCTCTGCCTTTTGCTCTACATTCATGTGTACTTACCTACCAACTACGCACGTCTGCTTGCCCCAATCCTGCGCCTCTGGCTCTTACCTATCACCATATATCGTATCATACCAATCGAGTGCGATGAGTCAAACTGTGTAATGGGAAAAGAACCGTCTAAGTTCATCAACCCGCAAAGAAACTGAGCACGGAGCTCTCTCAGAGATCTTCTTGTACATGCATGCCAAGTCTCGTTGTCGAAAAGTCACTTCAGCAAAGATCAGAACGTAAGAGTGGGAAACAAACTAGAGCTTAGGAGAGCTCCGAATCGAAACGCTTCGTCGAAACTGGCTATTTGACCGTCGCTTTTGGGCTTTCACAGCCCCAGTCGTTGTATCCTGGGTGCAGTATCGGCACATGCAGGCAACGCACACCTAACATCACACAAGTTGAAGTCCAATAAGTGGGAAGACAGCGCCAACCCTCAAGCAACAGAGGCATCTTCGCGGCGAAAGCCCCCGACGGCAAAGAGCTTGAACATAAGCATAGTGGGACAGACACAAGGTGTAAGGTAAGTGGTACTATTGCTCAGTTTCTACAGTCTACCAAGCATCTTCTCCCCCCAACCACTCCCATGCAGCCATTTTCGCCTTCCCCCCTGCCAGCTCTCCCGTCCTGGAAAGTCGGCCTAGTATGCATCAACCCCGCCATTGCCAATGCTGGGTGGCATCTGTGCCGTGCACCAACGGCGGTACTGATCTTCTTTGGTTGTTGCGCCCCTTATTTAGGCCATATTACTTTACTCATTGCCCACTCGACTCCTTGTTTTTGCCCCCTTGCTGCACTCATCCTCTCGGTCTGTTCAAGTACCGCTGACTGGTTCGAACAGAACTGGCAGAGCATTCCCTGGGATTTACGCACCGGAGCCTGCCTTTGAAAGCTGTCACAGATATATGTTATTCGCCTTTCCCCGTCCTGGTGAACGACTGCATCTGTGACCTTTGACCCCAAGCTCTGCACCGCGATCTTATACCTTGCCTCAACTAGCCACGACCTCAACGTTCAACTGAACTACACATGACCCAACAATAACCGAATACTCAGATATCATAATAACTCTTTCACAATTCAGCCAATACACCAACATCGGCGGGCTTGGTCCCAACACGAGGAAGACAGGATGTTGTCCAACCCGCTGCACCGCTTCTCTCCTTACCACGGCATGCCGCCAAACACTCTCTTCTCCAGTACTCACGTCCCCAATGGGCACCCTCACGCTGCCGGGCTTGACCCGCTTGCCCCAAGCTCGCATTCGCATTATGCGCTTCAGCAACTACAACATGTCGGAGTGCACAACCAGCATCTTGCTCGCGCAGGGCCGCAGCACAAACATCGACAACATCCATATGGACCTGCAGCTAGAACATCTAGCGCTTCTGGCCCCATCCGCAGGAGGATCAGTCGAGCATGCGACCAGTGCAACCAGCTCCGCACCAAATGTGATGGGCAACATCCTTGTGCCCATTGCATCGGTAAGTATCAGTCGAGCAACAACAACTGGATTACCGAGCCATTGACTGACATCTTATTAGAGTTCGGGCTGGGTTGTGAATACATCCGGGAAAGGAAAAAAAGAGGCAAGGCATCTCGAAAGGATCTTGCCGCACAGGCGGCTGCACAGGCAGCAGCGTCAGGCCAAGGACCGAAGTCGCCCTCTGACGAGAATGGGCAGTCCTCAGAGCAATCTGAGTCAATGAGCGCCAAGTCTGGGCAACCTCTTGCAAACGACACGCAACAGAGCAATAGCGGAAAGATCATGGATGACCTTGGCGAAGATGCTATGCGGCGAAGCCAACGAACGAGCTCACTAGATAGTCTCGGAGACATTGCCGGTCATCAGCCGCATCTGGCGGCTCATCACGGTATGGAGAGGGACCATCTAGAAAGCTCAACTACGCTAGATCTCAATGGCTATGGAAGTGTCCATGGCGGATACGACAGACAAGGCCTAGGGTCACACATAATGGCAGGCCCCGCTCATCCCAGTTACGGCTCAAGCCAGGGAAACATTCCGGCATACCCTGATATACCATACGCGATCCAGACGCAAAGCCCGACAGCATATGCCAACGGAGCACCTTTCCGCATCGCAGCGAGTCCTATTAGTGCGTATCCTCTAACAGGCGAGCCGACTTCCCCGGAGTGGATATCAATGTCATCTCCGCCGACGCAGTATCCAACTCATCTACCCTCCAGCGGTTACCTCCAACCAACCCAGCAGCTGCGGTACCCAGTCCTACAGCCTCTACTCCCGCATCTCGGAAACCTCATCCCTATTTCACTAGCATGCGATCTGATTGATCTTTACTTTGCGTCATCGTCTTCGGCAGTGATGCATCCAATGTCGCCGTACGTTTTGGGCTTCGTATTCCGGAAGAGATCCTTCCTCCATCCTACCAAGCCGAGGTTTTGCCAACCGGCTCTCTTGGCGAGTATTTTATGGGTTGCAGCTCAAACTAGCGATGCGCCTTTCTTGACCAGTGTTCCTTCGGCACGCGGGAAGATTTGCCAAAAATTGCTGGAGTTAGCAGTGAGCTTGCTCAAGCCATTGATCCATACGCCGTCCGGTGACACATCCCCCGTTACAAGCCCCGTCATTGATGGCGTCGCTCTTGGTGGGCTTGGGGTTGCACTTCCTGGGTCTATCAGCATGGATGCTCTTACTGGAGAATCTGGGCCATTTGGCGCCGCCGGTACATTGGACGATGTTATTACTTATATTCATCTTGCTACAGTGGTCTCTGCGAGCGAATACAAAGGCGCAAGCCTCCGATGGTGGAATGCGGCCTGGTCTTTGGCTCGCGAGTTGAAGCTTGGGCGCGAACTGCCTCCAACCCCGCTATCTCTCAGTCAAAATCACGAGACGGATGCTGATGGCGAGGATGAGGATGGAATGAACGGCAATGGACACCCTGGCGTCATAACAGAAGAAGAACGCGAGGAGCGTCGCCGCATATGGTGGTTGACATACATCGTCGACCGTCATTTGGCTCTCTGCTACAACCGACCCCTCTTTCTACTTGACCTCGAATGCGCTGGCCTGCTGCAACCCATGGACGATACCGCGTGGCAGAATGGCGACTTCCGGCAAACTGACAACACTACGGACCCAAGTCTTGGAGACGGTCGTGTCCGCGGTCCCCATTTTGAGTGTACGGGACACAGCATTTTTGGCTACTTTCTACCGCTCATGACTATACTGGGCGAGATCGTCGACCTACACCATGCTCGAAACCACCCGCGATTCGGCGTGGGATTCCGCTCGGCTCGCGAGTGGGACGACCAAGCGAGCGAAATCACTCGTCATCTCGAAGCGTACGAGCAGAGCTTGAGAAGGTTCGAAAAACAACATCTCACCCGGCATAACGTCAACTTGGATGACAAGGGTGAAGTCGTTAACCCGGAGAATGTGGAACACGGTCCCATCTCCGACATCGGGACGCCGTCCGTACATTCTGTGCACACCAACGCGTCGAACCGCATGACGGAAAGCGACATCCAGACGAAGATCGTCATGGCCTACGGAACGCATGTTATGCACGTCTTGCATATACTTCTCGCCGGAAAATGGGATCCCATCAACCTCATTGACGACAACGACCTGTGGATCTCCTCTCAGGGGTTCATCACCGCCACGGGGCATGCCGTCTCGGCCGCCGAGGCTATCAGCAACATCCTTGAGTTCGACCCAGGTTTGGAGTTTATGCCTTTCTTCTTCGGCATTTACTTGCTGCAGGGATCTTTCCTCTTGCTTCTCATTGCCGATAAGCTTCAGCTCGAGGCATCACCAAGTGTCGTTAAGGCTTGCGAGACAATTGTCCGCGCTCATGAGGCCTGCGTTGTGACGCTCAACACAGAGTATCAGGTAAGCACAAAGTTGTTGACTCTAACCTCCTTCTCAACAGCTGTTAACATAACCCACAGCGCAACTTCAGCAAGGTTATGCGCAGTGCTCTGGCGCAGGTTCGCGGCCGCGTGCCCGAAGATCTCCACGAGCAACACCAGCGCCGGCGAGAGCTCCTTGCGTTGTACCGCTGGACTGGCGACGGCACTGGGCTAGCACTCTGAGAGACTCGGCTTATGTTGATCGAACTGAAAATATTCGGGTGTGTAACACTTATGACTTCACGGGTGCGCGACACGATTATGATGGGATTTGAAAATGCGGGAAAAGGGGGACATAATGAGCACGTGTTTCGCGCAATTATGCCAGGCACAGCTCTTGGCTTTGCCAGGATACCGGGATTTTGGGGTATGTTATGGGAATCTCAAGCGGTACTGCGCTTTTATGGGAGGTTGGTCACACATGGTAAGGGTGGATTACTTTAAAAAAGATAAATAAGAGATGCTACGCATCGCGGAGGAGTAGTTGGACTTTTTTGTTTTGGAGCTATGGGGGCCTCTTCTCTGCTTCGGATTTCCGAGAAACGATATCATTCTGGATATGGGACTTTTATTTTTATGGCTGTTTTATACCAGGGATTAGTGTACTGCGGAGCGTTTTGGCCGTCCACCCTTTTTTTTTTTTTTCTTTTTTTTTTTGATATTTTTTATTTATATTTTTTATTTGGGAGATGAACGAATGACGGGATGGGATAGGATGACTGAACCAAATTCTGGCTTTTGCTGATGGTGGATACGGCTGCGAGAAATGTACATATTGATTTCGAATGATTGCGAATGGCGGCGATTTGAATGGTTTGTCGTCTTGGATACGAACTCTACTTCCCAATGTTCCCTCCTCCCCCGTCGTCTCGTCTCGGTTTGGTCCACTTTCCACATGTGCAAAGGGTCTCTCTCATACACATGTAGCAGATCTCAATCTCACAAAATCCGATTTGACGGCATAGATCTGCTTCTGCGAGCAGAATGTTGAATGGTGACTCTTTTTTTTTTTTCCGTTTCAAAGAGAGAAAAGAAAATAATTGCGTTCAGTGATACATATGCTTGCTAGGCCTCCTTGGCGATGCGAGGCGTCCAAACTGACTCCTGACCAACCGCCGACACCTTTCCCAGCGCCGAGGTGAAACGCCATGCTTTGGAGGGCAAATAGATAGTTAGATAGAAAAGATTGATAGATACAAGCCTAAATTTCTGTAAGTAAGTTATTTGCTTTTTTTCTTCCAGAAATACCACACATAGAGCCCCCTTGTAATATACGTCGAAAGTCGTCGACTTGCGTCCGTGATACGCTTTCCCCTATACGCCTTTTCCCCTACACATATACAACTAAACATTCTCTCTTTCTCTCCTATTTTACTTGAAATATAGACGTTGGTATGAAATAATCAGTCTAGGCCCGGAAGCCACCCGTTGCTGTTGAGAGAGCTCAAGTTGTCAAACGTGGCAGCGTTGGTAGCGTCCTCGGAAGACTGCCGTTGAGGCATGCCGCCGTTGCTGCCCTGGAACATGAACATCTGCTCGTTTGTCGGCATACCGGAGCCAGGCATGTTCCACGCTTCGAAATTCTGGTGCCATTTGGCGCCGTCGTTGAGGAACCAGTCTTGGTCGAGCCCCTGAAAGACCTGGCCCGGCGAGACCTGCCGCCCATTTGCACCGGAACGGGTTGATTGTGACGGAGTTAGGTTGTTGCCTTGGGCATTACCAATTGCGTTAAAACGCTGTTGTTGCTGCTGATGTTGCTGCTGCTGCTGCTGCTGTTGTTGTTGTTGTTGCTGGTACATGGACTGAGTGAGGCCTGACTGGGGCCAGTTGCCGCCAAGAGAGTCTGGCCTCATGCCTATGTTGGACGAGGTGGTGGCCGTTGGTCGTCCGGAGGGCGGCCTTGTGCCGCTTATCTGAGCCAAAGACGCGCTCGCCATTATGATATCCGTCGTGCTTGGGGCCATATCCTGTTGGTTCAGTTGGTTCTGGGTGTACTGAGTGAGCGGGCTGTACTGCTCTGGCTTGCTCGTTGTTGGTGACAGAGGTTGCTGCGGCGGTGATGGCGACATCGTGGTATTGGATCTCGGTGACGGCACATCAGAGGTGTTAAAATGTCCGTACTTTTCGTCTGTTCTCTGCAAGACCGCGGATGCTTCTTCTGGGAGCTCGACGTTCCATTTTCGAGCTAAAACGCTGATGATGCTCAGGGTTCGCCTCGCGCATATCCAGTCTTCGGCGATTTCCTCGAGGTGCTTCACACCGTGGATGATATCTCTTTTGGCCGTCTTTTCAGGTAGATTGAGAAGGTGAATGGTACAGGCGCTGTGGATCATATAGACGGCGATGTTGCAAATCTGTCGCAAGTTCCAGGTCTTCTTGTACAGTCGCATTAACTTTGAAATAGCGCCAGCATTAGCGGTGCAAATACGCCTGGGCGAAACATGAGACGGAAGAGGGGATCCTGCTGGTGTGTACTTCAGGAAGGGCCTGAAGAGATGGATGTACTGAAGGTGGAAGAACATGCTGTGAAAGGTTAGACAATATCTCGTCGTTGGGCTTTTTACCAAAAACTTACTGCACGAGAATTACGTTCGGCAACTGTCCTTCTTTAGGTTCTAGCTCCTTGGGCAGCTCCTTGCGCCAGTCCTCAAGCCTTCGATGCAACTCGCTTAACTTTTTCAGCTCAATAGATTTGCCGCTTGACCGACCGATATGATTCGGATGGTAGAAGAACAGGAGAAGATCACTGCTTATCTCGCATAGCTTCGACAACTGCAACCCGACTGCCCGCGTTCTTGACGGTTGTTTAGATGTCTGGTCGAATCCTGTATCCGTATACGGTGCCCACAGCTCAGCGTCTTCAGTAGGGAAGACATCGTACTTTGGAACATTATAAGAGTTTTTCGGTATTTGTGGCAGCCGCCCGAGGTAGTTTGACCAGGCCTTGTCGAACAGGAAACAACCCCAGAAAGTCATCCTCCTAGCATCCACAGCATGTTCGCTGAGTTTCTGCCTATCGGTCGTCATTCCGCCATCATCAAAATTCAGGCCAATATCCTGCGCCATTCGGAACGCCATACCAGAGTATACCCAGCCCTTGGCCTCTCGCCCGCAACCAGCTTCCCGAACGGACATAAGAGCCAAAGCCTGCACGGTCGTAAGCCTCGGCCGTTCGTACTCGTCGTTTTCAACGATCAAGCGTTTGGCTTCAGCGAAGAAGTGATCACCCTTGGTCCGGCTATCGCCCTGTGTCCCGTAAGCCCCTGGTACGCTTGTGAAGTGGCATCCGAGAGCCAGCATTGCGTTGACCAGTAACGGTGAGCAATAGACGGTGCTGTTGTGCTGTACTCCATGCTTTCCTTTGAGGAAATCTCGATAAAATAAAGGCTTCGAAAGCGTCGTAAAATAAGTATAATGCCAATTGAAGTACATGTTCATTAGGTGAGCAATAAGTTCTTTGTCTTGAGTGACTCTTGTCCAACTAGTAACGGGGTCCTCGTTCGCCGAGTTCGTGTCCAACTCTGGCTCATTTGAGTTGGCTTCGCCCGGGTCACCAAGGTAGATGAGATGAGACGTCCCTCCAATGAAGCGTACTGAGCCATTTTCAAGGCGCAATTCGCCCATCTTACGGGCAAGTTCCCTTTCACCTTCGACGGGCATGTCAGTCGCGTACTCTTCTTCTTTCTGTTCATTACGTTCGGCTTCTTGAAGCAATGTTTCTTGCTTCAGAATTTGTTCAGCGACAGTATCCAAGCTGTCGCACGTCCTGATCCTCTTGACGATGTCGGGGACCTCATCTTCGTTAGCGTTGAGGATGGCCTCGATGAGAATTTGCAGAGTCGAGTTCCGGGCCTTCATGCTATCGATTTTTTCTCTATAAACGCCTTTTCGGCGGTGATCTGAATTGGGATCATAGACGCATTCAGTACCGTAGACGCTGGCACAGGCAGCGCAGCTGGGGACGGCGCCGTCGCATTTTGACTTTCTTCTCCGACAAGCGATACAAGCAGTACTTACACAGCGTCGCTTTTGAGACGCCGAGTCCCCGCCCCTGCGAGACTTTTTCTTATTCGGCTGTGGCGTAGAGGAAGACTCGGAAGGGTTTGTGCGCAAGTCGGCGGAAGTTGCCTGGAGAATGAGCTGAGGATCTTGATCATCCATCTTTTGTTCTTAGATTAATGATTTTGCCGACTAATGGGGCGACGTCAATGGCAGGGCCCGGAGATGCTGGGTCCTGTGCAGGCGCGGTGCACGGAGATGTGGGAATCTGATGGGGGCGGTATCCCCGGGAATGGAGGAACGGCAGTAGTGATGAGCAATTCGCCCCACCTGATTAGGAAAGGCTGCGAGATGACGATGCCGTATTCTCCGTATCTTAGCAATGGGCGCGGTCGGCGCGGACTCTGGATCAGAGTGCGACAACGTGGAGATGGGGGCCGCGTGTTGCGGGCGCCGGTTTGTCGATGAAGGCCCAGATACCCTGTCGTCAAGATAAAGAATTGGCAGGCGATTGGGTGTGCAGGGTATGCGGATTGGCGCAGCGTCTGATAACGACGCGAAGAGTCGGGCGAGCGGCTTGGCCGGTTGTATACTGAGAGACTGGTTTAAAAGGGAGCAGGGCCGCTGCTGGTGTTGGTGTATGGGTTTGAGCCTCACAGTCCTCTCATGGCCTCAAGTTGGACTCACTCCTAAGGGGGATAAAAATTCTTTCGCTGTGTGAGTTTGGTTCTCGACAAGTCTAGAATGGCATCAGAACATGATCTTCTGGGGGAAAAAAAAGGTCAACTGAGTCCAGGAACAGCGACTGAGCCGACTTGGAACTTGGGCTTGGAGGGGCTTCGCGCGCGGTGGCAGCCACAGGCTGATGTCGCTGTTGTGTAATTGCATATTGGCATCGGGTACTTACATATTACGTACGAGAAACCAGGTCAGTGTCTTGGAAGGGCTTGAGTGGTGTCTGTGTCGAGCAGAGAGACAGCTTCCGCTGGGTGCCGGGTGACTGGTACTGTGGTACTGTGGTACTGTATGAATCGCAGCACCGAGCCGGAGAGTTAAACGGTGTGGGAAGGCCCGAGGGTGTGGTCAAGGCGACCATTGGGGGGGGGGGATAACCTGACCAATTACCCACTTATTTTGTGATTTGTGGGGCTACCCTGAGATCAGCTGACCATGGTCAGCTAGTTAGCTATGGTCAGGTTGAAATTCCTTAGCGCGGTTTGAAACCTCACCCTTGACATACTTTTTGTAAGAACATACGACATTTAAACGCTTCCAAATCCGTTCCGAATCGATTTACAATGGCTCTTCAATCGATTGAAAATCTCTTCCCTCGCCTAGAGGGAATAAGTCCTCTATTAGAACCTACTAGTCTTGATGCAGAAGCTGAAGAAGACTTAAATCTTTACTATCAACTACCAGCCCAGGCCCAGTCTGGCTTACCAGTAAATGAGGAGGTAGGGATATATGAGAACGACTTTGGAATTAGTTCTAAATCGATTCAGGATCAACTCGAAACCGATTCAGAAATACCTCCAACACTTGTTTCATCAGAGGCAACCCGTTCTGGGCATAATAGCCTCAGGGATGTTCATGTACTTGCTCAAAAAGTAATCTTTCTACCTACATTTATAGAATATCCAGAAACAAGTGAGAATGGAGTCCTTTATGTTATTGATATAAGGACTTTAAATGAGGAGGATATTAAATCGCCTTGGAGAATGGTAAACGAACTACTTTTGAATCGATCCGGGATCGATCCCGAACTACTTCAGAACTAATTACATCACAGATTCAGTACAACCATGCCCGGCAATTCCCACCAAAACGGACGACTTCAGCATTCCTTCAAAATGCTGTTTGTTTACGTTCAACTTACACTTGTACAGGTGGAAAGGCATGCTCTTATTTCGATCAGAATCTTCCATGCTGGAAGCATCAGAAAGTTACCCCAGAAATCTTGCAAAGTATTGAAGCATTACGAACAGAGGTACTACAGTATGATCTCAAACGGAAAGCAGTTTCGTAAGCATTCAGAATCGATTCCGAACGGGTTCGGAACCCTTTTAGAAATAATATACTAATACTTATAAATAGATGGGCACAAGCACAGATAAAACGTTTCCAACAACATACCGCCTGCCGACCGTTTACAGAAAGATGTAGTCTTGAAGTAGTTAATACAGAGTATGGGGTAAGAAGCCTTTCTGAATGGATTGGGAATCAATTTGGAACTGATTCGGAATCACTTTAGTATATTCCAGGAACTTCCCAGATTACAGCCCGCTGCATCTGCTGGTCACAAAGTCTCCAAGGAGAAAACCATTATATTGGCTTTCCTCCAATCGAATTCCAGCTATATTTACCTCTAATCAAAACTATACTTCAAGGGGGAAGTATAGAAGAAAGCTCCCCTACTGATAGCTGTTATCTTTTTGCTAGCAATAAGAGGAGAATTACACGATGCGGTAAGTAAATTAGTATCGAATCGATTCCAGATGGGTTCCCAACTGATTCTGAATCAATCTAGACGCTAATCATATCGTTCCTGAAACAATTCTTCAAATTACGTGTTCAGTAAAATGGAACTTCTGGGTCCCGCTTGATCTAGAAGCTACCCCAGTTATTCTTCTAACTTCTCATGGGGTCCATTTACATCCACCACCACCACCAGTTAGAGCCCCAGCTGGTATTATATCTGGGCTGCAACAGGTAGTCCAGAAGATCAATCAACCTAGAACGGGGTTAAGTGAGAATCCTTTTAGAATCGTTTCCGAACCGATTCAGAACTAATCCAGTATTGATTCTAGATGCATTCCTACAATCTCGCGAACTTCAGGAATTCTGTGATACTTATAATAGCCAGACTATTACAAGCGTTCATCAAAGTCTAGCAAATACAGACTTCTTACGCTCAATTATCCGTAAACAAGAAGCAATTAGCTTTCCAGCAGGCTGTTCACGTCTAGCGATTTGGTATGAATACCAGTATGCTCAAACTAGGCGTCAAATTCGGGTATGAAGTGATTCTGAATCGGTTCTGAGCGGGTTCAATACTAATTTACTTATAGTATATTCAGTACTTTAATGATGACGGCAATACATACCTATGTATTGTATTTCATGCAGAGCAAGCTGAATTATGGAAGAAAGAGGCTTTTAATACTTTCCAGGTAGATACAAACTATAAACATCTAGCTGGAAAGGAGGAAGTTGAGGTTATTTGGGGATGGTATAATTCGATATCTTCGAAAGGTGCGTAATCGCTTCTAAATCGATTTAGAACGGATTCTTAACAGATTCCTAACTATTTTAGCAATTCCACTTATCCGAGTTTTTACCAATTCTGAAAGTACAGAAATGTATCAGCAGATGTATACAATTGTGTTTAAACTACTTTATAAGAAATTTGGATATAAAGTCAAGTGGAAACACCTTCATGGTAGGGGTCTACTAGGTATTACAGTTGATCAAGACCATAAAAACCTTATTGGTATGGGTTCTTAATAGTTTCTAAACCGATTCAGAACCGATTTATAACTAATTATCTAGGGTTTGGGAAATATCTATCTCTGGAATGTGACCCAGAGCATAGACCATGGGCATGGCAGGTTGAACGCTCTGTACGCTTCTGTTTAATTCATTTCCAACGAGGGATTGAGGCATACTGTACAGAAGACCGTAGCCCTGACTCTCTATGGAATCAAATGCGCAGCCTACTATTCTGCCGTTCCTCAGAAGACTACTTCGCTTTATGTCAGGCATTTGAGAGTAAGGATCAATTCTATATCGCTTCCGAATCGCTTCAGAATCACTTGGGAACTAATTTACTTAGCTGAACCTCAAATAAAAGCATGGGCTCAACATAAAGCCCGAAAAACAATTGCAGCTGGACTTAATCAGAACTGCTCTAAAATCCCCTTATCAGATTGGAGTCAATTCATACCTAATACAAATACTGTTGAGGTTTTACATGAAGCCTCATATACTTGGAGTAATCGGTATTTACCATTACTTACATGTATCCAGAAGTAAGTTTGGAATCCCTTCTGAATTGATTCGGAATTGGTTTGGAATGCGTTGAGAACTAATTCAAAAGTACTTAGATGTGCAGAATACGATCGCCATCTTTTAGAGCAGGATACAGTGTTTACAACACTAGGAATCCGGCTTTCCTGGAAAGATGTTTCTATTATTGGCCGTTATAATACAGCTGCAAGCCGTTTACGTAAGTTAAAAATACTTTAATATTTATTAATAATTATTTCTAAATTATTTTAGAACTTAAACGCCAACGCCAGAGGGAATCCCGTGAGCAACTAGATAATGAACGTGTTGAAAGGCTTTTATCAACCCGACTCTTTACGTCTAGTCCCTCAAGGGGTACTAATTCAAGAAGTCCATCCTCAATTCCGAATCGATCCCGAAGTCTTTCAGAAGCGATTCGGAATCGATCCCCTCGTCTTTCCCATGCTTCATCTTCTGGGGTTATTAGGTCAAATACTCTCCAAAGAACATCTATTTCTAACTTAAGAAACGAAATCAGACAGGGACAGCCTGAATCGATTCAGAACTGTTTCTGAATCGTTGTGGAATCGCTTCTGAATCACTTACCTCGTTGAACTCGAAGGGAGGAAGATCCTCCATGCGGTGGTTCTTGCCGCCCTGGAGAAGACCTTCTTTGTAGGTCTTGTAATCGTCCTGATTCTGAATCAGTTCTGAATCGATCCTAAACCGATTCCATTGTACTTACAGAATCCTTGTATGAAGGCATGATGTCGGATTTCTGAACTGATTCGGAAGTAATTAGGAATCGGTGCGCCAGGGGGGGGGGGGGGCGCATACGATTTGAAAGGGTTACGGAGGGAAAAGGAAGCGAATCAGAATAGAATAGGGATTTAAATATTAATATGGGGTATGCACCCTAATCAGTAGTGGGACGCAATCAGTAACTGGTCCGTGCACCTGACCGATTAAAAATTCCATGGTCAGGTGGACCCATTTCACCTCAATACAGCCAATCATAAAATTGGTCAGATAGACCCATAATTCATTTAAATAAGTGGGTAATTGGTCAGGTTATCCCCCCCCCCAATGGTCGCCTTGACCACACCCTCGAAGGCCCTGGAGCAAGACAAGTATTCAGGTAAGGTATGGCCCGGGTGCTGGAGGGAGGGGAAGGGGAAGGGGCGGGAACCAGCCGAAAAAGTAAGCGCCGGGGCGGAGGTAGTGCGATCTTCGTGCTGGGCGCACTGAGGCTGTGACGGGGGGCAAAATGGTAACCACCAGGTCGGGATGAGAAATCAACCACGCTTGACTTGTCGATAGCGGGCGGGCGGGCGGGCGTCAGTCTGCGGTTCGGGATGGATACGAAACGGTAGTAATGAACCGGCCGATCTGGGGGAGCGGGTTGTAGGTGTGTGTGTATGTTTGTGTGTGTTTTTCTGCCCCCTGGTGGAGAGACTGACTGCCGTATTGACCGATACAGATGTCAAGCTGTAAGTGAGCGACAAGAGAAACCCTTTCCTTCACGAATAGTGAATGCAGCGGCGATAAAGTTGTGTTTGTACGGATACCCGGGAGAGCCAGGGGGGTACCAACAGATGACTCTAAAAGGGACGTTGCCCTACTGACAGTACAGAACAGATTGGCAGCAATGTTACATAAAGGTAGATAGGTGCGTGCCTACACCATACCATACCCGCCTTTACGTAGTAGTAGTAATTGGTAGGCGGAAGGGGGAGGAGAGGGAACAACATAAAAAATAAAAATAAAAAAAGACAAAAAAAAATATTTGGCAGTTGCCGCTCGCCATACTACGGAGGCATGCTCTAAGACGATCTGACACCTCCGCGGCCCGTCACTGCACGAATGAGGAGGCGAGCTGACAGGGAAGGGACAACCTTGTTATGCCTCAAATGCGGGCAGCTTCAGTGGGGCTTTACAGTTACAGCATCACTAACGCCCGGGCTGTTGCTTCGAAAAAAGTGGATGAAGGCCTGACTTCCGCGCCACGGAGATGGGACAGAGACCACTATGTAAAGACGTGATTGGCACTTTCGGTCCTTTTGCCTTTTCAACCCAGCAGTTAGGCACTGCAAATGAAGTTGCAAAACGCATGTTCCAAGGTTTATTGCCCATCGTTTTTCTTGGCTCAACTGAGACTCGGACCCTCGGCGTTCTTGCGGCATGTTTCTGTTCACTTTCCCCTTGTGCGACCCCCTGCGACGTCTCTTCTCTTGCTGTTGTTCTTTCGACTAACAAGATGACGAGACGGCTCGCACCTATAGAACGTGTATGATCCTAGAGGAATTACTCGTTATGAACAAGAGAGAGAAAGAGAGAGAGAAAAGAGAGAAGCTAATGCAACATAATTGTGGTCCATCACCATTCTTAAGCCAGAAAGTGTTCCATGAAAAAAAAAAAAAAAAAAAAAAAGAGCTAGAAAGAAAAAGAAGAAAAAAAAATCTCATTGCTATATTGCCAAGCACCTTGAGATCTTCGAATGGGACGGTTCCAGACGTGGAATGACGATGGAAACAACAACCAATTATTGACGTTCAGTAAACACCATCAAAAAAAGACTTCTGGCAGGCATCGTAAAAACTAGTGGAGGTTTCGGGCGCACGTGCCATCCCAGGGCACCCCACAACCCACTTCCCCCACCTTCTTACCAACCTGAATCTTCACAGTTCCATGCTAAGGGTTCCTTCCCCGCCCATCACGGACCAACCCCAACCAAGACTCTCCAACCCGCTCTTACGCCAAGCCCTTGATTTCATCTCGGCAAAGTTGTTTCTTTGTCGCCGTCAAAGCTTCGCAATTCAACTTCCTGAGTCTCGCGCCTACTAGTTTGCGGCTAATTTATCTGTTCTCGGTTTCGCCTACACGATACATGCATCAGCTTGGCTACCTCCCCGGTTGTTGGGAATTCTGCGATTCAATCCCCAGGCTTGGGGTTACAGTACCCTGGCATTCACCACCCCCTTCTTTTCCTCCGCCAAGAGCTTGACTGGCACTTGAACGACGTCACTGGCCGAGCTATGGCCACAACCACTGACTCCTTTTCGATATTAGCATAGTTCGTTCGTTCTTTAAAGTCGTACCTCCGCGGATACAATGGCCGAAGTATTGTCCGTAATAGAGGTTGCTCTCTGCATCACAGAAGTTGTTGAACGCCTCTGTACTTTTATTTCCACGGTCAAGTCTGCCAAAGATGACATTCGCAAGCTTACCCAGGAGCTCCTCGCCCTCAAGGGGGCTCTGGAGCACTTCGACGTTCAGACCCAAAAGGGCATGTTTACCCCGTTACAAGGTCAGGTCCAGTCCATGCTTGGGATGACCCAGGAAACCCTGGATGCCATTCGAAAGAAATTAGGAACCCCTAAAGATTCCAAAATGGGACGTGCTGTTCAAAGTCTGGCTTGGCCCTTTCGGACTGGTGATGTCGAAAAGTACCTTGCAACCGTCGAAAGAGCAAAGACTTGGTTCATCATGGTTTTGATGCGAGACTCGCTCGACACTACTGCGTCTGTCTTTTCCGAAATGCAGAAGCTGACCACCATGGTACATGAGGACATCATTTCCCGGAAGACGGATCGCATGCTTAGCGAGACAGCTGAACTCCTTAAATGGTTGTCTCCTGTCGACAGCAAGAGCAAGCTTCTTGACTCTGTGGCTGACCGATTACCGGGAAGTGGGCAATGGATCCATGCCGGCCGGTTCTCGGTTTGGGAAAGCGGTAGGCCGACCGAATGGCCTGTGTTTTGGATAACTGGCCGGTGTAAGTCAGTCTCCGCAACCATGTGCTTCTCCAGCTAATGATGCAATTTATGCAATCAGCGGGTTCGGGGAAAACGGTACTTTTGTAAGTACCGCTTTGAGTCCTCTCGTCATCGCGTTCCTCTCGCTCACACCTTTCAGCTCAAATCTAGTCGAGAGACTACAAGCGCAGATCAGGCCAGATAATTCAGAAAAAGTCAGCAAGGCTGGTCTAGGTTTCCACTGTTGCTCTCTGGATGATGCCGCATCCCAAGCGGTGCCCAACGTTTTCGGTTCCATCCTGGCTCAGATGGGGTCAGTGAGGCCCGAAATCCTTCACTTTGTTCGGCCACTCAGACAGTCAGGCAACAGCCTGATACCACAGAACAATCTGTCCGTTGATCAGATCCACGACGTTATGGACCAGGCTCTTGAGCTGTTTGACGTCTTTTACCTTATGATTGATGCCTTAAATGAGACCAGTCAAGAGGCCTTGATTGTTGATGCTTTACTAGCACTCTGCGAGAAACATGGAAATCTCCGTGTATTGGTGACTTGCACGCGCGAACCAGCTAAATTTCACCCCAGAATCTATGTTCGCCAAATGATAAGTGAGTCCATTGATATGGACATTGACATGTATGTTCAACATAGGCTATCTACTGAACACAGCTTTCAATCCCTGGGCGCCAAAGTCAGAGAGGAAATCAGGAAGAAGATTGTAACAGACGCTCACGGGACGTAAGTTGCTTGGGGTCATCTTGACCGGGGCTATTGGCTGAACTTGTAGACAGGTTTCGGTGGGCCAAACTTTGCATGGATAGGCTCAGTACACTTCGCACAGGACGGGACGTACGGCGGGTTCTCAGCGACATCCCATCTACTCTTAACGAAACCTACGCCGGCATTCTTAACAGGATTCCAAAACAAGATAAGCCACTCGCACGCGAAGCCCTCACGTGGTTATGCTTCTCCCTTCGGCCCCTTACCATCAGTGAACTTGCCGAGGCAGTTATTATCGAGGAAGATGACACCGACATCGATTGCGACTGTCGACTGAATGATCCTTCCGTTATTCCTGAAATATGTCAGGGCATGGTTCACGTTAATAATCACGTTGTTACTCTTGCTCACGATTCTATACGGACATTTCTCCAATCCGACTGGATTAGAGCCTCGAACGCTGCGGACTTTGCACTTGACGCCGGCGAAGCTCACCGTAGAATCATGCGCAAATGCCTCACCTACCTCAACCTTGATCCCTTTGTCTTGGGCCCAGCTGATCTGCTGTGGCACGTTGGTGAGCGCTTCGCTAGATATCCGTTGCTCGACTACGTCTCATCAATGTGGCCCATTCACATGGAGCGGTTCTCTCTCGAGGATTCTGACGAGCGTCTCGTTTTGGACTTTTTCGAAACGAAAAAGCTTGACAGTGGCGGACAATTTGAGGCATGGGTGCAGTTTCTATTGCGCTCGCCTGATCTTGACGCCATCCACAGCACAGAGCCCTTATACTACGCTGCATCCTTCAACATGACGTCTATTCTCAAACTGATCCTAAAACAAGAGGATAGGGTCGATGTCGACAAGAGAGGTGGAAGGTACTCCTCCCCACCACTTTTTGTAGCTATCTGGAGACGCAATGTCGAGGCTGCTAAGTTACTGATTGAAGCGGGCGCCGACCCACATGCCCTTGATTTGAGCGGTCAAACTAGTCGCCAATTAGCAATATCAAGAAGCATGCCTGATCTCATACACTTGATGGACAAGATGTCACCGAGCGAATCATAAGAGACAACGAGCCAGCTCAGCGCTTCTGAGGATGCGAACATAATGGTGTCTTTGAAGATCTCTCAGCGGCTCGGCCGCTTGCTTTACCGTAAAGCAAGCATCCCATCAATGCGACGACGGTTGTGCTGAGCTGTGGCTGTTGCTGCCTATAGCAACATCTCCCAAATTCCCTTGCATTTATCCTTGGAAGGGAACTACATTCCACGTCAGATGTTTACAAGCAACGAATGAAACGAAAATACCGCACGAGGCATAGTAGAGAAACCGACGAAAAAGGAAAGAATATAAGAGACTGGCTACAGAAGGAAACCTCATGCTTTACAGGAAATTATTTCCGATCTCGTCAGCTTGAATGCGCTCTGTTATGGGACTTGTCCTTGGGTCTAAGCTTTCTGATCCCCAACAAACTGCTGGATAACGTGTTAGGGAGAATGAGAAGCCTACAATCGGTTGCTCTAAGCCACTGGTATCTGTCTAAACATTGACACGTGAGACTGCCCGTGGTCGGGATGTCCAGCTCGCCTGAATAGTTTCGTAGGGGCATGATTCAACGGCGGCGAAGTGGCAGCTTCAGCGATAAAATGTGACGCACCGCCACACCGAAGCCTGTGGAAGGGGAGAGGCGCTTAAAAGTGGAGACTTACATCGCAATGCCGCGACCGCGGTTCTGCTTCAGCTGTATTAGTAAAGCTCAGATACCCTGAACGGCCAAAGATGTTCCCCACCACAAACGTCACGTACCTTACTGTACCTTCCCTTTCCGCCCTGAAGACCAACACACCCGACGTGACGGCGTCCCTTTTCTCGCTTGGAAGTTTGCAGGTGTCAAACAAACAATCTTCCTACTACTCACCTTATTTTTCCAACAGCACCCGTATCTATTGCCTCTTCACCTTATTTGTACTGTACTGCCTCCACTCTGCGTCGCGATCCAGACCTTTCGCTCACGTCACATTTTGGAGACATGCACACCTAGCTCCATTAGACAGTACATGGCTTAGCTTGGGTACGTCCTACCCGCCTTCGTCCGAAATACACATCCACTACGTAAGCCATCTGGAGATGAGATATACGCTGAAGATTGAGTCTGCGGCAAAAAAAACCATCCATTTCCACCTCATTGGCCGCGTTTCCTCTAAGACGCAAAATATCTAGTTGTGGTACTGACATTGTTACACTTAGGCTTTCCATTTATCCATCTCCACCAGCCCCCCTTCTACCTCACAGTACCACTGTCATCCGTACTTTCCGCCCTCCGCTACCGATAATCACCCTCCAGCCTCGATACGGCTGAGATTACCAACCTACCTCCTGCATCGGTAGCAAAGCAACTTTCTCATTTAGGGCGCTAAAAGCTACAGCACTGATTCGCCTCCCCCGCCATTCACTGGCCTTGCATTGCACTTGATAATACGAGCGACTGGGCAGCCCTTATCAAGAGCCTAATCGCCCGTCCAATCGCGGCATCGCCCAACAACATTCTCTCCCAGCTTCACGTTCGACATTATCCAGACTGGCGTTCCGAGCACTTCGAGCCGCCGGCCTCGCTGTGGGCCTTGGACTTACCGCCCTAGCAGCGTACCAGCGCAACCAGGCTGAAATGGAGTCACACGCCACCAGAGGTGGACACCTGGATGCCACGGCCGGTCGGGAAGTTGTATACTGCCATGCCTGTTCTAATGAATGGTGGAAAGACGA
Organism: Colletotrichum truncatum; assembly: GCF_014235925.2. NCBI lineage: Eukaryota > Fungi > Ascomycota > Sordariomycetes > Glomerellales > Glomerellaceae > Colletotrichum > Colletotrichum truncatum. The sequence goes on along the minus strand of NW_027222408.1, from coordinate 559,740 downwards.
ACATGGCCTACGATGCCCTCGTTGCGAGAGTGAGATCATTGAAATCGTATGTCCCGCTCCATGACCCTGTGATTGCTCCAAACGAAGTATGTTGACCAGCTACATAGGTTTCCCCAGATAACGACCCCAGACTCATTGAGGACGGTCCTTCTCTCCACGAGACGCCCGGCCCCGATCGCCACAGGCACCCCCTAGACGATGATTCCGACCCTGATGAAGCCGACATAGAGGAACATTTGCATCGCGGCCCCAGTGGTTTTGTTCTCCATCGCACGATATGGGATAATCAGGGACCCGGGCAGAGTCCGTCTTCGAATACACGACAGCCACCTGACCCGGGCGATGGGGATCAAATCATCAGGCGCTTCATTGACATGGTCAACGAGTTTGGTATGGGTCATCCCCCTCGCCAGACAGAGGAGCCACGCTCTCCTGGTTTTGGCGGTGGTGGCTTGTTTGGCGGTGGAGGTAATGTCCGCACCTATTACAGAGGAGGCCCTGGAGGTACCACAAGCTTCACAATCGCTACTGGACCGATTCATATTCAACGAGGAGGCGGCTCGCCTGTCGGCCCCGGAACCGACCCCTTCCAATCGTATGTCCGCAATAACCCCCGCGGTCACCCTCCGAATGGACCTCGAATCACGATGGTATCCATCAGAGCCAATGCTAATCAGCCTGCTAGTATCTTCAGTAGTGTCCTCAACGGAGCAGGCCCGCCAAATCCTGGTGGACCTTCTACTCCTGGCCAAGAACAACGTACGCTCAACGGAGCGCCTACGCTCCTCCACGAAATCCTTAATATGCTCAACCCGGCAAACGCCGCACATGGCGACGCTGTATACACTCAGGAGGCCTTGGATCGGATCATTTCTACTCTGATGGAGCAGAACCCGCAGTCAAATGCGGCACCTCCAGCTACCGATGAGGGGCTTAGGAAGCTGGAGCGTAAGAAAGTCGATCAGAAAATGCTGGGTCCTGAGGGAAAGGTTGAGTGCACAATTTGCATCGATAGCTTTAACGAGGGTGACGATGCCACAGTGTTGCCATGCAAGCACTGGTTCCATGACCAGTGTGTGGTGATGTGGTTGAAGGAGCATAACACATGTCCCATTTGCCGCACTCCCATTGAGGAGCCTAGCAACAGCAACAGTAACAGCGATAACAACAACAACAGCAGAAGCGGTGATAACGGCGGAGGCAACGCAAACAATGTCGACCACAGCAGCCATGACCCATCTCGGCGCCCACCCGATGCTGCCCCGGGTTCATCTGACAGTAACCAGAACCCCGCGTTCTGGGATGATGCGCCACCCGGAATGCCTGGCCACTGGGGAGCGCCGACATTTGCTGCCCGCCCAATCTTTTTTGAGAGGCCGAGGCCCCCTCCAGTTCCTGCGGATTCTACGAGACCAGAGCGATCTCCCACTGCTGACTGGGGGGTACCTTTTCCCCTTTATGGGGGTTCTAGCACCGGTCGGGACACTTCACGGAATCCCGATATCCCGCCTCGCCCGTCACCTCTGGAGTCTGGGCGTATGCCCAGCTTCCGCTCGCGCCGGGATTCACACTCACCCCCCAGTCTACGCCGACACCAGTCGGATTCTTTTCGAGCTAGAGAACGAAGTCCGTCATCCGGCAACTGGGACAGAAATCAAGACAACAACCAGGATTCAGGATCAAACCACGGCCCCTTGAATTGGCTTAGGAACACCTTTTCACGTGGTTCTGGCTCGGGTGACAACTCGAGAGACAGACGGAGACCTTGAACGGAAACGGAATGCATTTAGTAGTGGGGAGGCGTCGTAGAACAGTAATGGGCGCGACTAAGCCGCACAAGAATTATCAGTCGGCGGCGTGTTACGAAATTATGAAGTGGATTCCCGGCGTTTAGCATAGGTTTTTTTGCACCGTCTTCTCAAGAGTCATATCCAAAGGGGTTTGCCTGGATCAGTTATTGGTAAATCATAGGCCTCAATCAAACAATGGCCCATTTTCATCTTGAGTAAATTCATGGCATTGCCATCACTCGACTTGTGACAACTTGTGACGTGTGATAACTAAAGTGCCTGTACCCATGGTGGAACTTGTTAGACGCCCTGGAGAGTTACTCATCGACTTGTAGACTCCCAACCAGGAGGTGGGATCCAGATGTGACAACAAAAACACTTGACACGCAAAACAAAAAATAAACCAAGACAAAAACTGACAACATTTCGAATATCGTGCCGTTGGCGAATGCTAAAGGGTTGAGAAAAGAGTCTTGTTGTGTATACGCCTATACACCGAAAACAGCCGTCATGTCCTTACAAATACACATTAACCGAACAATATAAAAAAAAAGGGGGGGGAGAGAAGTCCTTTCGACTCTCAAACCCAGGTCGTTACTTGTTCCCTTCCTTCTTTTTCCCCATGCTGTCGTTTCTCTTGGTTGTGCACAAATCCATCATGTTCCTCCCCGCTCCACACCCCAGCGTTTCCGCCCCCCACCTCTCTCTCTCTCTCTCTCTCACTCTCTCTCATACACCGCTCATCTCCTCTTGACATTCCTCACCAAGAACGCACCGACGACGCCAGCGGCGACGGCCACACCGCTGATGATGGCGACGCCCATAAGACCCTCCTTGGCGACCTTGTCGTCGACGAGTTGGCGCAGGTTCGATGCCTGCAGGTTTGCGGGCTCCTTCTCGAGGAGGAGATCGTTGTAGCGGCGGGCCTCGCCATAGTTGCCCAGCTTGTAGTTGCCGAGGGCGAGGTAGTAGAGGCACTCGCGGCGTCGCTCGGGGGAGACGCGGAAGATTTCGGAGAGCAGGCGTACGCCTAGTTGTTGGTCGTTGCGGGAGTCGGATTTCACAAGACCCTACGGAACGTTAGCTGGCCCTCTGGTCGCCATAGCTTGAAGGAGGCAATTGGGCAGGGATAAGGGAAGGGCGGCATACCCATGCGTAGTTGAACTTGGTCTGCACGCCGACCATCTCGCCTTCCTTTTCATACTGGGCGCGAAGGACCTGTAGCTCGGATGCCTTGAGGGGCCTGCGGTTATTTGTGGTAAGTATGCTTGTGGTTTTTTTTTTTTTTGTCCTCTTATCGGTAGCCGCGGATATCGCGAAGGGACGAAGATACATACGTTTCCGCATCAAGGGCATCTGTTGTTTGGTCAGTTAAACTGTGCATGCGTCGCGCCGTAAAGGACCGCGGGTGGAGGGGTGTTGACGGCGGTGGACTTACAAGGAAGATCGACCATTTTTGTGTGATGTCGTAGCTCGACAGCACGACGTAGCTTATTGGTTTACTGTGGAATTTCGTTCGACTGTATCGTGGGATTCAGAAGAGGGCTTCAAGCTTTCTCTTCGTTACGGGGAATATCGTATGTATGCGAGACGCAAAAGCGAAGATGCGTTAGGCTGCGGTCGAAGCCGGGTTGTAGTAGTAGTAGCCGCAAAGTAGGAAATGGGTGAATGGCAAACCTGCTTCGGAAAGGCGGAGTGGCTGAAGCTCTGACATCTGAAGATTGTGGTTTGCGTGCGGGACCGCGGAGGGCCGCCAGCAGGCGACGTGCTAGGGGCGTCATTTGTGGCGTTAGGCCTCAGAAAACAGCTGATGACGACGACGGGCGAATGGCATGGACGGGAATCGAAGGTGGGGTGGGGGTGGAGAGTCTGGGCCAAAGCACTGACCAGTCACCCACTGTAAAGTGTGTGTAGTCAGCGATTGTCGTCCCGGTGATGTTCTCCCGATAAGGTGGGTTTTTTTTTTTGTTTGGAGGGTTTCCACTTTGGGGGGGTTATGAATTGTCTTTGTCACTTTCCCATCTGTCACTCACCAATTTAACACCGACACGACGCGACATCACCCAAACGAAGGAATCGCGAATTGATTTAGTTACCAAGAAGTACTATTTCCCTCTCAAACAAAAACCAAATCCATTCAACACCGCCAAGATGCTTTTAGCAGAGGAGCCCGCGACGGTAAGCAGTCCATTTCCCCTTTGTTGATACCCAGAGGAAACCACTGACACGCCCCGCGCGCAGCTCATCCACCACACCATCGCCAACTTCAACATTCAGCCGGACAAAACGGCTATCGCGCGCATCAATGACTCCTACTCTACTCTCCAGCAGGCCCGCGAGATGCGTCTCCGCGAGGCTGAGGGTGCGCTCAAGAGTACGTCGGCCTCTTATACACCTCACAATCCTCCTGACGCCTCCTTGCCTATTCAAAAAACAAACATCACAAACACAAAATCTCTTAGAAACGCAGGGGAAAAAAACCCAACTGACCAATTCGCAGAACTCTCCCGCCAACTTAACACCATGGCATCGCAACACGCCGAACTCACCGCAGCGCACTCGTCAACCGCCCACGCCTCCGAGATCGCCCGCCTCGACACCACCAAGTTCCGCACCGCAAAGGCCGCTTCCGACGCCGAGATGGAAGCCGAGCGCCTCGCTCAGCAGGCTGCGGACCTCAACGCCCGCCTACAGGAGCTGGAGATCCAGGGATTGGACGGCTCGGCCGACGACCAACAGCGCCGCCGCGACCCCGTCGACGACGAAGTGCTGCTGCGGCTCAAGGTCTATCGGAGCTTGGGCATTGACATCGAGAGGGATAGCAAGGACGGCGAGTTCAGCCGTGCTGTTGTGCGTAACGACCGCAAGGGCGACGTGCACGTTGTCAATTTGGATCCCAAGTTTTCAAAGTTTTTCTACGCCAACTACTTTTGGCAGACATTGTAAATGACTTGACGAGCGAATGGGGGGCAGGGCGTTTGATGATTTTTTTTCTAATGATGGCGTTGGGGGTTGGGTTAACGATGGGATACCAAGTCTGTAAACGACGTATTTTTGAACATTTCACATTTTACATTGGCACCATTTGTCCTACAGCAGCCCGTCCTTAAAACTTGTTATAATTGAACTTGATTTGATTTTGTCCGTTGGGACAGATGGAGATGTGTTACAGCCAGACGCCAGTCGGCTCCCTTTCAAAGAGTCGATCCGAAATACCATTCCACGCCTGGCCGTGTCTGGCCGAACGTTGTTGTTGCCTTTGCTTCCTTTAAAGCTTTCCCCCTCTCATAAGATATCCCGTATCTACCTTGCCTTCCTCCCATTGCCCGATCCGGGGCCCTGCCAGGGTCCTAACTTCCCTCCTTGCACATAGGAAATAGAAAAGAAAAAACAGCTTTCTTACATCGCCCGCTTTTAAAAGGGCCTTCCTTGGCGACGTCGTCATCGTCGTCGTCGTCGCTTCTCTTATAATTTGTTAAAGAAACTAGGTTTTGGCCTCTTAAACTTTTTGTAAGTGGGAGCAGTGTGTCATGCTCCCTTTTTATGCCACAGCAACCTTCCTTACGGTCTTGGGCGATAAGCTTGGAAAATAATCTCCGTCGGTGCTGTCAAGCGACGTAAACGCAATGTGCGTTGAGTTTGTCGGCGTTCGCGCTCGCGAGCTGTTGGGAGAAGTGGTAGCGTTACCGCCGCGGTTGCTCTCCGGACTCCGGTTACGTCCTCCCTTCATCATGAGGTACCCGTCGCCGCCGCCCGGAGTCGTCGGCCCACCGCTGGGGCTCCGGTGGTGGTGTCTCTGATACTGACGATCGGGCAGCTCAAGACGTGAATTAATGGTTGTCCAAAGATCATCATCGTTGCCGCTTCCTAGGCGCCAACCCCCGACACCCTCATAATCCCGGTCAATGCCGACGGAGGGAAAAAGGCCGATCCCGCCGGCTTCCGAAATTGGTGTGATCGTGCCAACAGAGTGGGCCGAGGCAGAAGATGGCCGACGGGCCCGTCTTGATGCAGAACGTCGGGTAGGCGTTAATGACGGGGATGGACTGGCCGACGATGCCGCCTTGGGTGCGTAAGACAGGTAGCGCGGGCGGCCAGTGATGTAGGACGGCAGGAACGACAAGACCAGGTCGAAGTAGATGAGGATAACACGGAAGATGAGCACGGTAAAAGCAAGAGTCGTCGTGATCCCGGCGAAGATGGCGAGTGGAACAGTAAACAGGAAGAGGAAAGGGACGATAATAGCGTACACGGGGTTGATGAGAGCCATGTTTGCAGTCGTGGGCGGACAATTCGGAAGGGAAGAAGAGTCGTGTAGGGCGATTGCTCGGTGAAGGTTTCAATCACCACATCTCCCTTGAGTCGTCCGAGATACTGATCGATTTACGGTTTATCTGGTCGATGTAGCCAGTTGCGGGAACCGGTTTTGCCCAGTATCTCCCAGTGCCTGAGTCGTACGATCCCCTCGAAATCGTTCGGTCGGTGGTCCGATCGTTCGATACCGATGTAATGCCCCAATCCGCTATTGTCTGTTTTCCCCGGTGTTTCTCGAGTTGGAGAAACAAGAACGTGGGAGGGAGGAAAAGGTAGTTGTAAAATGGACGGATACCAGGCTGATTTGTACGATGGAATGGCTCACAGCTGCAAGGAATGGGGGCACAGAAACAGTCAAACCCCGGACGGCATGGCGGCGGACGGGAGAAATATGCTGTACCACATAGGAAGTGTATGGGATGAGACGGAGGGGAGCCGGGAGCAAACCTTCGAACCTTGAGGTTGGTGGCTCACTGGCCAGTAGCAGCAGCAGCATCAGCACGGAGGGGTCTGAACTGCACCACTTCGGAGGTAGGGGGTGGCAGTCTAGTCCGCACTTTGTTTCTGTCTTTCACATGCTGGGAGCTAGCGACAAAGCCCAGTACCACCCTTGTATTGCATTCCCTTGTCCTGGCCTGCTGTCGGAGGGTTCAATGTAGTGTAACGCTATTTTAGCAGCGAGGAAAAAGAAAAAAAACTGGGGAAAGCCGAGCTTGCGCTATCAGAAGCTACAGGCTCCCGAGGTAGCACTACGCCCGTTATAGTGGCTAGACTGATGATGGAATGGCTGGCTGATTTGTTGTGAATGGCTGCCCAGCCAGCATACGGTAGTCTTCTGCGCTGTCTCTTACGCTCGAGCTCTGGGTGAAGGTAAATCTCGGCTTGCCACACACGGATGGTTCCGCAGGAATGAACAAGAGTCGATAGCAGATGTAGGGTCTGTGTGCTCTTGTTCGTATCAAAAAGGGTCGTCACTCCAGCCAGACTTCAGACCATTGAATTATGTTACTTGAATCAAGTATTCATTAAACAGTATATGGGGGGTGACAGAGTTTGCAGTCCCTGGACAATGCCTCCCATGTGAAGAGAGGAGTGTTTCTGACTGACAGAAACGGCTGTGGGAGCAAGCGGAAAACAAAGTTTGCCGGGTGAATCAGCGACTTGACTTATGCGCCTTTGGGCTTGGAAGTCCTGAGCCTGCCAGCCATTGCTCATGTAATGCAACCACAGCCCGGACCTTTATGGGGGTGGGTGACGAAAGACAAGAGACCGGAGTTGGGATGGGGGAACGTTGTGCGAGCGAGTGTGCATCTACTACGCCGATGTGCTATTATCAGTCTCGCCTATCAGGTTGTTGGTTTGGTATCAATGATGATGAATGCAAACGCATCCTATGTGCAGCACATGCGGTGCCCGCATCGTTTGGCGGAGAGATAAGAGGTAGAAAGTCTCGGCGAGGTCAATTATCCGAAACCGACCACTTGCAGTTTCCGTATCTCCAGACGTCCTGGGACCAGGGTCATCATCAAATAGAGGGTCCGGGGAAGAGAACAGGGGAGCAACCCCGACTAGAACACCCCGCAGATCCAGGGTGGGCGAAGGACAGAAGCTACCCAAGGTAGGCAAGGGAGACCATCGACCATGGGTGAAGGTAACGTTATGTGCGACATCAACCAGCATCTCCAGGTGGGCGGGATGTACCCAGATGGGCTAGGGTCTCATTTGTGTGTGTCCTTGCAGTGGTTGGAGAGGCAAAAAGATTGGACCGAACTTGTCAACGGTAGGGACCAGCAGCGAAGATCCCTTGTTAGGGCAAAACGTTCGCCATGTCGACATTTCATGACAAACCGTAAAAGAAGATATCTGCCTTCTGCCGTGCTTGGTTTGTCCCTGTTAGTTTAGGTCAGATCGTTTTGTTCTCTCGTCGACACCAATATCGCAAGGAAATTATCCATCCCCCCCACAGAGCCATCAGAATCCTGGGGTGCATGCTGGCAGTCCAGGCGAGGGTTGCGCACCTTCTCCAGATTCCCCAGGCCAGCGTGTCCGTACTCTATTGCCCGAAGGCTGCTGATTTGTGATTAGCTATTGCTCATATCTCTCAAAGCTCATTGGCAGCTCCACCTTACAAAGACAGACGCCACGATCACCAAAGCCAGAGCCTATTAAGGTCAAGCCTGGGACCTTGGGGTGTGTCGATGGGTAACGAGCGCAGGCCGCGTAGGGGTTGAGGCACGACGATGCATCCGGGTCGTTACTCTCGTCTCCCCTAGATGCAGCCCTAGCTTGATAGGTTGACAAGGCAAGACGAGGCATTTGGCAATAGGAAGCCGTCGAGTCACATTAGGATGCCCCGCCGGGCTTGATTTGTTTGCATTCCGACGATATGATTCGTGAGAGCTTGAGGTAGGCCGGTGAGCGGCTTACGGGCGTCAAGGTGTTTTGTCGATATGTCTGAGGTCTGCATTAAGGGCAGAAATTCTGCAGCAATGCTCTGCGCTAAGCCAAACCGTCATGCGGTGCCTTGGGACTGGGTCAAGCAGAAGCCAATGAAGCAAAGGATCTGCCTTGAAGTGCAAAGGCGATGATGGCAAGGTAACCGAGGTGCCAGAGACCTGCCATTGGGGGTAGGGGGGACAAGGACGCCTTCGATTTCTGAAGGATTAAGGAAAATGAGGCTTAGACGGGGGGAGCACGAAGCATGGCATCGACAGCTCCTGGGCCTGCTAAAAGTCCGGACGAGGGAAGGTCCTCAGGGGCTCAAGACAGAAAGGGCTCTTTACCCATTCCTACCCCTTTAGAGCGTGTCTTGCTTTCCTTAACTAGGGCGCAAGTACCTACCCAACTTGGCTTATCACTCCCACTCATAACCATTAAACTCTGTTTAGCTAAGCTGGGAAAAGAGAAGGGTCTGTCTGGTACCTAAACTTGCCGTGCTTGCCTTTTCTTCCACTATCACAGTGATAGTGGCAGGTACTTGAGTACTTGCAAACACGCTGGACAACGTCCCCTTGACATCATTTTGCAGTAGCCCCCACTAATTCCCCGTTTCATCCAGGTCTGCAGCTGCCCTCACCACTGCCACCACAGCATCATCAACGCCCAGCCCATTCCGACATCGAGATGATCCACCAAAATAATCACCTCACTTGTTGCTGCATGTGGCAACCTCGTTTCTCATCTCAGGTCCTCACCAATTAGCCATTCGAAATAGGCCAGTCTCCCCTTTCATTGTTGTCTCGCCGGTATTCTCGTTGACGTAAGCCGACGCACGCACACACACTCTTCGCAACACTCACCGTCGACCTAGAACCGTCCCAGCGTTACTATCGTCGTCACTGCTTTTTCCATTCGCCTTACACGTCTCAACCATCCCACTCTTAATTAAGAATTTCGATTGCTTTGGAACTTCTTGTTGGTGAAGGAGGGCCTACGTAATTCTAGAACGGACGTTTCCGAGCAACCCAGATACCTTGAGGAAACCCAGAGCCAAAGCGAGGCAACAACCTACCTACCAACCCACCTGAAGCCTCAAACATCTTTTTGGCCCTTACTTTGTCTGTTTGAGCTGCGGAGTTCCCCGTTCTTCCGTCCTCCCCCGCCCAGCTCAACCTGGTACCAGTCAGATATACCACCACCTGCTCCTGGCCAAGAAGCCGCCAAACAGCCCTGCATGTGTGGCCAGCACGAGCTTGGGGACCAAAACCCCTCCACTTCCGTCACATCTGCCTCGTCTTCGTCGGATCCTTTCCCTTGGGACCGCGGCATCTACGATGCTCATTGCCACCCCACAGACACAATGTCGTCGATCGAGACGATACCTAATATGCGTGCCGCTACTCTGACTGTCATGGCCACTCGAAGCCAGGACCAGGCACTCGTCGCTGAGGTAGCCGCATCCCACGGCGTGCGCTCCAAGTACGAAATGTCTCAAGGCCACCTGGTGCCCTGCTTTGGCTGGCATCCTTGGTTTTCCTACCAGCTGTTCGACGACACCGTGCCCGAGGCTGAGTGGACGTACCGCGAGGGCCAGCCCGACGCAAAGAAGCGCCACTACCAGGCCGTCCTAGCCCCCGCCCCTGAGGACCCCAGCTTCATTGACGCCTTGCCCACCCCGCGTCCTTTGTCAGCCTTTTTAGCGGACACACGGGGTCGTCTCCAAGATCACCCCCTTGCCCTAGTTGGTGAGGTAGGTCTCGATAAGGCCTTTCGTCTGCCTGAAGGATGGACCAACGACGACGATTCCTCTCGTGACCAGACCCTGACCCCGGGTGGCCGCGAGGGGCGTCGCTTGGCTCCCCAGCATGTCAAGATGCCCCACCAGATAGCCGTGCTGAAAGCTCAGCTGGCTCTCGCAGGCGAGCTAGGCCGCTCTGTGAGTGTTCATGGCGTCCAGGCTCATGGTGTGCTCCATGATACCCTGGCATCCTTATGGAAGGGTCACGAGAAGCAGGTCATTACCAGGCGCCAGAAAAAGCTGGTTGCTGAAGGAGCCGAGGACCCTGAATCCGGGGACGAGCTCGAGGAAGATGACTTTGGCAGAAAAGCGGTGCCGCCAAAGCCGTACCCCCCGCGCATCTGCCTCCATTCCTACTCTGGACCTGCTGAGATGTTGAAACAGTACACTAACCCATCTATCCCCGCACGGATATTCTTCTCGTTCTCTTCCGCTATCAATCTAGGAACCAAGGCCGGCGCCGACAAGATTGTGGAAGTCATCCAGGCTTGTCCGGATGACAGCATCTTGATTGAGAGCGACCTGCACATTGCGGGAGACGAGATGGATGCCAGGCTAGAAGAGATGTATAGAAAGGTGTGCGAGATCAAGGGGTGGAAGCTCGAGGAGGGGGTAGCGCGCATAGGCAAAAATTATCGCCAATTCATATTTGGCTAACGTGTGAAGTGACTGGCGCACATATAGAAGAGTTAATACGAATCATCCCAGCCATCACTGATACTGCGTGACCCAAGGATAATGGACGCCGTATTCTGCAAGTTGAAGGTCCAAACCGAACTCTAGAATATGCCATGCGTCCATAATCCGACTTACCGCGGAAAGAGAGCATTATTGTTCATTACTGTTTACTTCCACAATCCACCAGCAGCACATGGCTACCACAAACGACGGGCCATGCTTTGTGTATAGCTATACCGTTGAATCCAAGCACATATCAATTCCTCGATTTCACTTATACAACAAACCACAGTGGACAAGGGGCTAGGTGTACGCATAGGTGTGGATTCTAGAGCTTCTCATTACTCCCAGCAGGCTGTCTCCACCGACTTTGATTCCATGGTAATGGTTCGAAAAAGTATAACTACTACACCGAGCCCGCCCGAATCCGTGATTATGCTCCTCCCCACACAGACTGACTTGTCCCTTGAGCTTTGTTCCTCACAAACACACGTACACACACAGAAGACCAAAAATGTTTAGATAGCGCCCCATATATACATAGTAAAAAAAAAAACAAAAAAACGAGTAATCTTATGCCGGATATCTTGACCAAATTTTCAAACAACGAACAAACTTTCCAAAACAGAAATCGCAAAATGGAAAATGTAAAATGAAGTATATTTCTAGTGCTTGGAAGTAGTCTCCCCGGGCACATCGTCATCGACCTGCTGGGGTCCATCCGAGGGCGCGGTGGGCGTATACTCGCTCGAGCCAGGCGAATAGCTCCTGAAGCCATCGGACACGACCACGGACGGCGCGGCCTCGTCGTAGGTGGGGAGCACGTCGTCGCCCATGTACTCTGCGAAAGCCGTTGTCGGGCTGGGCGGGGCCATCGACCTCATCTGGTGCTGCTGCTGCTGCTGCTGTTGTTGGCGTTGTTGGCGTTGTTGAGCCAGGAGCATCTGTCTCCTCGCGCGGTTCTCCTCAGCAGCGACCATCTCAGTGACCATTGTCGCGGCGTTGCGGAACTCGACAATCTCCTGAGACATGCTGTCCTCGTCGTAACTATCGTCGGCATCAACGGTGGCCGCGGCGGCGGCGTTGCAGACGGAAGCGCCGGAGCCGGAGCCGGAGCGGTAGCGGCCCGAGAGGAACGCCTGCTTCTCCTCGTCGTCAAAGGTGGCGTGGTCGAGACGACGGTCCGCGAAGATGCGGGTCCAGAGGGCGTGGACGGAGGCCGTGAAGGCTGCCTTGCGGGCCTCGCGGGCTTCGCGGCGGCGCTGGCGACGGGCTCGACGGTCTGCGAGGCGCGAGGAGCAGCGGGCGCGGAGGAAGAAGAGGAAGCCCACGAGGAAGATTACGGACGCGGAGATCTTGGCGAAGAGAGGCATGTGGTGGTGCGGAGGGGGAGGGGGAGGAGGAGGAGAGCCATGGTGGTGGTTGCTGTGAGGGTGAGGACGGCGGTGGTCTTGGGGGGCTAGAGGGTGTTCATGCTCGTCATCAGGAGGGCCGGGGGAGGAGGAGGAGGGGGAGGTGGGCCGTGGTCGTTGGGAGGGCCACCGTGGTGGGGAGGGCCATGGTGAGGAGGCTCCTCGTCGAACGGGGGAGGAGGTCCGTGAGGCGGCTCAGGAGGGCCGTCAGGGGGGCCATCAGGAGGAGGCAGGCAGTGGCAGAAACCCGGAGGAGGAGGAGGAGGAGGCGGCGCTGTGTGGTTTCCGTGCGTGTGGTTGCCGTGGCCGGGGAAGGGGAAGGCACCGCAGGTGGGAGGCGGGCCGTGAGGGGGTCCGTGGGGACGGCGATGGTGACCACCACCGAAACCGTGGAAACCTCCGCGGAAGCCGCCGCCGACGCTGTGCATCAGGGTGTCGAGGACACACTTGAGGGAGTCGCACTCGCGCAGGCCGTGGCGGTGGGGGCGGATGCCGTGCTCGTGGGCCAGGCGGGACTCCTTCTCGTGGATGAGGTGCTTCAGGGCATGAAGCTGATGGCGCAGGCAGTCGATTTCGCGCAGCTCGGCGTCGACTTCGGGATCGTGGTGAGGCGGCGGCGGCGGGTGAGGGCGGTCGGGGTGGTTACCGACGTGGTGATGAGGAGGAGGCGGGAAAGGAGGGTCCTCAAGAAGGCCATCCTCATCATCACCAGGGCGGGGCATGTGGCCGTCCAGCTCGGGAAGGGGTTTAGGGGGTTGCTGAGGGCGCTCGGTGGACACGCGGACGGGCCCGACGACTTCGATGATGGATGCCGGGGATGTCTGACGGAAGCGGGCGGTGAAGCTGACATCGGAGGCCAGGGAGCGGCCGGCGAGGGACTCGAGGTTGAAGAGGAGCAGCTGCTCGTCACCGGCGCAGGTGGCAGTCCAGGAGGCGATGAAGGTGGAGCCGTCATGGTCGCCGGCAAAGGTGCCACGGCCGAGAGTGTGGCCGCCCTGAGAGAGCGGGTTGTCGTTCACCCTGATGTTGGGGTAGGCGCAGGGGGAGGGAGCCTCGACAACCTCCAGGTGAAGAGTCTACCGCTTGGTTAGATGATTTTGGTTTCAGAAGCGGCAAAGAAGAACGACTTACATAAGGCCGTGGCTGGTCCTCGTTGAAGCCTGGGGGAATGTCGAACGTGACAAAGGTTGATGGGGAAACATCTTTCACTGGTTAGTTCTCGTGTTTAACTCTTGGTCTTCAACTGTGAGTGAGGTGAGAACACACCTTGAACCTTGTCGGATTCGACCCTCGAAGGAGCGGCTACCGCCAGTGCCGGCGCGAGCAGGAGAGCTTGCGCCAGGCCACGCATGATGGCGGAGATTGTCTTCGTTAGACTTTAACTGTCGATGGGCAATAAGAGACACGCCTTCCGTGAAGGGTATCGTTTGATGTGTTCCTTGGCAACGCAAGTCAGGAAGTTGCCTTTACTTTCCGGCGGGGCGAGAAAGCGGACGGGACGGGCCTCGTATCTCGAGGAATATCTGCCTAAAGAACCGGGTCGTCGTCGTACTCGTCGTAGTTGTAAAAGGCAAAGTCGAGTGATGAGGTGGGATGAGGTAGGTTGGGTCCAGGCCAAGGAGAAGGGCGTGGCCAGTTTGATAAAATGGCAGCCTGGCTAGTGGCGTACGTATGTTTTCGTGTGTGTGAGTGGTCTAAGTCGCCGGGTCGTCTTACACCCCTTGGATCGATGTATCCTCCACGTTTCTTCTTCTTCTCACTTCTCACTTTTGTCAACTTATAATATGAAACGAAACGAAACAAACAACAGAAAAAACGAGTGAGGGGATTCACACTTTCACTAACAAGTTGAAAGTGATGTAGTGTAAATTAAAAAAGGAAGGGGAGAATAAGAGAGAGAAGAGGGAAAACTCCAAACCGACTTCATCCTGCAGACGAATGAGAGGCCTACGCGTCCATGGGTGGAGGGACTGACTCTGGCAGCACTGCCCGTCACGACGAACAAGCGCCCAGCCCAAAGAGAGGTGGGCACATCAAGGAGAGCATCAGGGACATTGGGGCTGCGCAATCCTCCCGACGAAGCTGGACCGCCATGACCAATCAGCTCCGACGAGCTGACGAGTCCTCTCTTCCTCGATCCGTCGACATATGCCAGATTGGTCAGTGCTTCATGTACGTACCTTGCAACAGGTGCCCTCCCGGACCAACGCTACAGCGAGGCCAACCAATGAAAAAGTGCGCTGGCGAGGCTAAGCATCGGGCCTGTGGGCGGTTCCAGTGGGGATGATGCGAACCACCCAGCGCCTTAGCAATTTTCCTGGGTCCCTGAAATGCCTGTCCTCACTGGGTAAATCTCTATTATTTTTACGGAGTATTCCTCACCAACACATACTATGGTACTATGTATACATAGTAGGTTACGGGACGTGGGGGGAAGACGTTGGGTCCCGGGACCCTCTTTTTATCTTTTTCATCACCGGGCCCAGGAGAGGGAACCGCCATGATCGATACTGTTCGGCACTGCTGCCGCGTCGCTCGCCACTATTTTATCTGCAGATATTGGCGGCCGGCGACGCCGTTTCGGAATATGCTCGTCCTGTAATGAATCAGGTACTCCGGGTGTTTGCCTTTTTCCAATCTTTCCCCCCCCGTCCACCGGAAGTATACACAAGTGGATCTTCAAAAGTGGCTACGCAGTAGTAGCGATTCACTGCCATCTTCCCATGATGGGAAACATGTGGTGCGAAGGAAGAGGGAGAGCGGGTTTTTGAAAGTAAAAGGCTCATTAACCTATGATTAAGCAATATGCTAACCTCCTCGAACAAGGGGTAGGGTGAGTCCCCCCTCCCCCATAGAGGAGTTATTCATCATCCCATGCAGTTCTGGATTTGGGAATGAAGTGGATAAACCATACGCACTCCCATCCGCAAAACGCCTCGCAAAGGGGAACATGACTTTGAAAAAAAATGCACAAGGAACCAAACTCCCACAGCCGCCTACCCGTGAACATAGCTCAACACACAAAGATGCCGGAATCCCCACAGGCAGCACACCCATGAGATCTGCAAAGCAGAATTCCAGAGACGCCTATGCCGCAGCGGGCATACCTGTTGTTTGGAAAACGGGGCGAGGCCTTCATAGGAGGTCCTTCAACACTTGGACACGGGCCCGCGCAACATCGGACCCTTGGTCCCCCTCGCCCATCAACTCCATGATTTGAATCATGCGCGCTGTGACATGCCGTCAGCCGTCATCATCCACACACACACACACCCCACACCACAGACACGACGCGCAAAGACAAGGAAACGAAAAAAAAAAAAAAAAAAAAAAAAAAAGGGGCAAAAACTCACATATGTCGGCCCTGGCCCTGACAAACAGCGGATCCCGCTCCGCAGCCTCCGTCGCCGCCGGGTCCTTCGCCGTCTCCCGGAGCACGCTGCCGATGCACAGCGCCTCCAGGAACGCGCGATGGTTAAAGACCCACCACACGCGCGCTTCCAGCTCAAAGATGTTGAACAACAGAAAAAAGGAGTTGATGGCCTCGTGCGCCGCCTCGAGCGTGCCGCGCACGTTCACCGGCACATCGGGACTCTCCGAGGCGTGCACAAGCATGATGTTGTGATGGTAGTTGCTTGTGAGGAACAACGTCTGGCGGACGACGCGCTTGTTCGTCCTCGCCAGCGCCGTGAGGTTCTCGGCGTCCCATGACCGGAAGACGTCCGGGAACGAGCGATACACGGCACGGAAGTCGGCCACGAGCTTCGACTTGTGCCGCGCCGTCGTGCAGATGGGCATGTCGAGGGACCGCGGCGAGCAGATGGTCTCCTGGACGAGATTGGCGAGCGTCCAGGATCCGCGGATGTAAGCGATGTCTGTAGGGTCGCTTGACGCGATGGCCGAGCCATCGTCGAGCAGGTCTTCGACCGAGACGTCCGTGTGTGTTGCCGAGGGGGGCAAGGAGAGGAGAACGGTTAAGAAGGTATCTTGGAGCAGGACGGCCTGCCAGACTTTGCGGCGCTGTTGCTTCTCAAAGATGGTCGCCTCGGGGGTGACTGGTGCGGGTTAGTATCGCTGCCAGCGCTTGACGTAGACGGTTCTTACCAATGTTGGGGTCGCGGTGTAAGCCCATGGCGTAGGCTTGGCGTATGAGTATACCTGCGAATGCCCACCCATCTGATGCATGGTTGTCGTTGATCAAGAAGTAGGTCAGCCTAGTTTCGTTAGCCTCGTGATTCAGGATTCGACAATGGCGTCTCAAGCTTCAAGGTAGGACGTACAATACCATGGCCTGAATGGACCGTAGAGATGCAGCACTCAAATACGAAAACATGCGCAGTGCCTGGTTACTCGCAGATGCGTAAAACTCGGCCGTCTGCTTCCCATCCTTGGGTGAGGTCGACGTCACAAACTGCGTGCCCAGCGCCAGCATCACAAAAATAAGCCCGATGAAAGCAGCATCCACGCGGTTCTTCTCCTCGGCGCTCAGGCTCCAAAAGTGCTCGTAATCAGCATAAAAGGTCTGCCGATGCATCATCGGGTACACCGGGTCAACACATTCAAAGTACTGCGCCAGCAAAATGTCGGCCTGGATCTTGTCTGGCAGGACGGAGATGACCTCGGGCAGTCCACCCTCACAAGTCCAATAGTTCGCGAAAGGGTGTTCAGAACCGATGCCGAAGACATTACTAGCCGTCGGCAGGGAGTAGGGCACATTAGAAAGCAAGCCGGTGGAAGATGAGAAGGCGATGGAGCCGACAGAGCCGCGAGACGTGAAGCCCCGACCTTCTATGAGGCCCCTGTCGGCAATGTTGGGAATCGTATTGCCATCTGAAGGTTTTTTCTTGGGGGGTTTGGTCATGCGTCGGCCGTTGGTGGCTGACCTTGTCGTTTCCCTAGGGATTGTAAGTTGGCGGGCCCTTTTTAATTTTTTTCTGGTTTCTTCTTATACTTCAGAAAGGAGGTATAAACTTACTCGAGCAGATTTGCAACATGAGCATATTTGCATTCTGTCTGGCGCTTGATGCAGGCCAGACAATGAGGTCTGCCTCGATCACACTGGAAGAGGTGTTAGTCATGACTATGGCGGTCCAGCTTCATGCAAGAAGGCTAAAATGATCTCCCGTTGGGGAAACACCAGAGACTGAAAACCAAACAGAGTTCAAGAAGCGTGGATGCCACGTGCGGTGTAGATGGCCCCATGAGGCCAGTCTCCCCGTAAATAGCAGCAGACAGGTCGCAGGATGGTCAGGTTGAGACTTCGGACCATTGTCAGCACCGGCGCGACACTCACGGTGGGCCACCGAGGTGCGCGTGCGTGCGGGGGGGAGGGGAAGCAAAAGCAATTTGCCTTGCTGACAGAGGAAGCTTAGACTGCATGGAAGAAGGAGAGAGGAATAGAGAGAGAGAGTCATGTATGAAAGAGCTGACGAGGTCAAAGCGAACGAACCTTTGTTTTGCGTTCAACACACTCGTGGCAGGACAGGGTTGGTTTGTTACGCTTCTGCTTCTTCTTGGGAGGTTCGTCTGGGTTGTGCAGTCCGTCAGGGCTGGCAGAGTCGTCCCCGGCGATGCTATCTTCCGACTTGACGCCGTTGTAGGGGTAAGTTTGAGTGGGTGGTACTGATGACGATGGTGTTGAAGTGGCCGTCACGGCTGGCTGTGTTGGTGCACCAGGCCCAGTAGTTTGTCTAGGTGGTGGTAGGCGACCGTATTCTGATGCTGGCGACGCGTAAACTGCTGTTGAGGATGAGCTTGGTGTGAACGGCTGCTGCTGATGTGAATGGTCTGGAGGCGCCATGGCGATGATGATGCTGATGCTGATGCTGACTGCAGCCGGTCGTAAAAATCGATCAGCCAATCGACTCGGTTAGATCTTCTCCTTCCGCTCCGGTCCAGCACCGATCTTTTGACGACACAGATGATTGCGCTGCGCCGATTGCAAATGAATGCCAGTAATTCTTTCCCCCGTGTGCTCCTCAATTCGCCGTCTGGGCGCGCCGTGATGACGGAGAAGACTGGGCTGTGTTGCGGTACTGGCGCCTCTTCCGGGAATGTTTTCCTATCCCCAGCCCGTGCCGGTCCACCACCGGATCGGGGGATTGAAAATAATGGACACACAAGCAGGTAGAATTCCGGAGCGTGCGAAGTTGAGAAGACTGGGCGTTGCCGGGAATAAGGACGAATTGAAACCACAGTGGTCGGCAGACAGCGGCGCGGGCTTGGGTCGTGTCGCCGTGCTTTCAGTGTTCGGAATCGGAGGTCGCTGTTTTTTTTGGTGGACGGGGTCACTGGGAATAAACAGGCGATTGCGGAACGGGAATACTCACTCACGCTCTCAGATTTTGGGGGGGCGGCGCGGTGCAGTGCGGCGGGAATTCTTTGGGGTGGGAAAAAGCTGGGAATAAGGAGGGAATCAGAGACGGGAAGGAGAGTTTGGGAATATTGAAGGGGGGGGGAAAAGAGGGGAAATGCCAGCCAGTTTCCGTACGCATCCAAAGAAGTCACGTCCTCCGTTCGGCTTTCCCACTCTGGTCCAAACCAAAACCAGTTATCAAAGTGTTATAGTCTCCAACTTAATTAATTCCAAGCTAACAAAAATAAAGGAAAAAAGAGATGGGAAGAAACGAGGAAAAGGAGATGAATGATAGAAAGGAAAAGGACAGCAGCTCGCTAACCAGCCTTGAGCTTTGGTTTAGTTTTCCAACTAAAAATTTAAAATATATGTCTTCTTTATGGTTTTCCTTGCTCCAAAACATGTTGATGGCCATGGACGACCAAGTTTCAGCGTCCTCCTTCGAACTTCACTCATAACGAGAGGGGAACAGACAGGCAGATGGATGCAATCACGCGCCGCTGACTGAATAATCAACATACCTGGCACACCAACGGCCCCTCCCCGAGTCATCCTCGACCGAGGTCAATTGCCGGCCGTTTAACGGCATGCCTGCTTAGACCTGTTTAGAGGGTTGGGGTCCTAGTTTTGGTCCATTCCCCATCCTGCATAGGCGATCAGTAGCCGCTAATCGCCTCTGCCCGGGGGACAACGCTTTTCTTGTTCGTGCTGAACAAAATATACCGTCTCCCCACGAAGGCCTGCCGTAAAAGCCTTGCGTTCAAGCCGCCGGAACAGATGTTGGGATGACTACACCCAGCTCCGACAGCATGGAATTTGGAATGCCGGGTTTGCTAGACTCTTGAGAAGCCTGGTCCCAGAAGAGGGCAATTGTTCCGTTAAAGTTGGCCAAGGGCTACCTTAAACCCTTTCCGCCCTGCTGGACTCCGCCGACTTTAGCACCTCGCGCCGGGTTAATGCTAGACACGTTTCATTCCACCGCCTTCTTACTTTTTAGTACTACGTAGGTTGTGGTTTAGTTTTTATTCTTATTTTGTTTTTCCCTCAATACTCACGGGCTTCTATAGACTTTCCCATGTCAAACTAAACCTCCCTTTCGAGTCCACGACAGCAATTCCTTTTCTCGGTCAGGCTAGGCCGGAGAATTACCAGGATTGCGCACTTCTACCCGCATCAACGTCACCAACGTGACTCGGCTGCTGACAAAAAAACTTAAGTCCCCGGCCTTTTCAACAGTCCATTGCCGCGCGCCGTCGACTCGTGACCGGGAACAAAAACTAGTTAGTTCCAAGGTCTGTAATAACAGGGCAACGGGCTCCGTACTGAACGCCCCGTCGAGGCATTTACTATGGCTCTCTCATCCGGTAATTTCGCCGAAATATCCTTACCACCCGCCGATATCGCCAAGGCACCCTTGTTAGACACTTAGCCCAGGGTTCCACTCATGCTTTATAGTAGGCCGTTATATCATCACCATCATCCAATCATAGGAATCATCGCGCCGATGGTTTAGTGGTAAAATTCTCCGTTGCCATCAAGCAGCGTCGGGGAGCCGGGGGTTCGATTCCCCCTCGGCGCATTCTTTTGCTTTTTGAGCGTGCGAGTCAAATCTTTTTAGATTTGGACAACTACTTCCTCCCTATTGTACCTGCCCCTATTGCTGGTTTAGGGTGATCTTTAGAGGCCCGGTTAAAGAATCCCTAACTGCCTAGAACTAAAACTGTTTCCACCTTGGGAGTGAAACAGTGAGTGGGTGTAAGTGATGAATGGCACATTCTCGGAATGGTTGAAGCTGTGTATTCTCCGCCATTCGCTCTTATCTGTAGCAGTATATCGACGGACATGGATGTCAGTTTATTACATCCAGGACAGCGATAGCCTATCTTGGAAGCCACTCCTACCTAGTCGTGGTATTCACGAGGAAAGGGCCTTTCTATTGCCATTGTTGTTGACATGCCCCTTTCCAGTATCTGTTTGTATTATTCCCCTCCATTCTACTACGGCCCTGTGACTCACTTGTCTCATAGTTACTTACCTACACTTAAATTTGAAGGGCATAAATGCAAGCTCGAACTGTGACAACTTGCGCCAAATGCTGGCGTTCCTGTCGCTAAACTTACAATTTGGGCTTAGTTGATCGGGGTTCTACGTTGAGCTTTTGCCAGTATAAGATCTCAAACCGGCACGTCTGACCCAGGCAATATCCCGGATTCCTCGTGTGAGGTAACTGCTCTCGCTGACAGATCGCCCTAGCTCTCTATTACCCCTGTGGTCCTTTCCCATGGTCTTGCGTGCTCTGATGAAAAGTTTCCGAAAGAATTCGGGGGGACAAGGGGTGATGACAATCGCTTTACTTGCTGCGATCAGCCAAGGTGGCTGGTCAGCGATCAAAGATTGGTGACGTTGTAACTATCTCACCTCCGCGCCAAGGTTGCACCACCATGCTTCAAATGCAGTGCCCCATGCGTTCCATCTGCGGCATGTATTTCAATTTGTCTCTGCCATTGTCTTTAGGAGCTTGAAAACTACTGGCGGCACTGGATTATGCCGTAGAAGCACTATAGGCTCTTCTCAATTACCGGCATCCTTGACGCCACCCGCTTCTCCTTCTCTGCGTTAGGATACATGTCCTAATCCCAAGAAAAGCAAGAATTAACCGAACCGCAAAACTTCCGTAGAAGCTCCCAGGCGCATTTTCTATAATACGTAGCTATCATGATGATCTCCTGAGATGACGAAACCGGATCGCGCAGCTCAACGAGTGGCCGCGTGGACGGCTGTGGCTGACCCCAGCGATGACTGTAAACCATCTTGCATGAGGCCACGTTGTCGGAAGCCGGATACAGTTGTCTCAATGGCACTGTATTGACTTCTTTCATGTTGGTTCGAGGATGTGGACTGCCCGCCTTGCTGCATCAGTACATAGTACAAGCCATTCGCTGTGGCTATTCGTATGATTGCGTTGCTAATGCCGAGACGTTCGTGTATATGATCGACACCGGCTAGGTTTCTCTCGTGGAGACATAGATAATGGGATAGAATTTCCGTGGTGACTGGTCTTATAGTCAAACAGAATCTGGTATAACGTTCGCGATACATACCGAAACCTCGATAGCGTCAGTTGAACTATAACTCGTTAATTGGCATCTTTATGTCCCCCTTTCCAATGGTCACTTGTTATTCTGAGTTATAATACTGTCCACTGTCACACTTTATTGGATTTGTTGTCTTGGGGAAAATGTCTTCGGCACTCTGCCATCATCTCTAAGCCATCCACATGACTTTATGAATCTCAAAATACATCAATGAGATAATTTGCTTCTCTACTGAGCTTCGGTATGGCTACCGACTTCACTTGATCGACTCCTTCCCTTCCTTCCATGTGCTTGACTCGAACGAGAAAGTTGATACGTGGGAAATCCGAGTGGTAGAAAAGTTTGACGTTATCACTAAACCCAACGCTGCGGGCGGCCCGAGGTATCCCGTCGGCTGCTGCTTGATCTCACTTTGTCAAGGCTTCAAGTATTTCCATCTTAATAGCTACCTTTACCCCGCAATACACACAGTATACAAACAGCTTGTTGTCTATCCCTGTTGTTCTTGATGTTCTGACGTAGACCTTATGTATCGATGGTGATCGCCAGTGTCGCTAGTACGCCGAGAGCTTGTAGAGAGTCAGTGTACCCATGAAACCAAGTGTATGCGTTAACAAAACTAGTAAGTATATATAAAGGGCCCTAAGCGGCCTTACCTCATCCTTGGCAACCATGAGGTCAAGCAGCAGCCGATAGGATAAGGCTTCTAAAGAACATGGCCACCAGTTTTCTGCGGCTTGGAGCAAGCAGCAACGCTCTGCCATACATTCCAAAGAACGCTTTGTTAATGGGATGATCAAGTACGCCGTGTTCAAGATCTTCAGCTTTTAAATGTAGGAAGATTTCTCTACACAAGTAATTTTCATGAGTCCACGGAGAGTGTGGGGTATGGCATTTGCTCATGTCCTATCTCGGCAGGTTTTCATAACTGCCGAATTCCCACTCACAACAAAAAAGTTTTCCGGGGCTTGAGTAGCCTTTTAGATGCCGCTGGGTGGTGGCCTATTGCAGGGAAGAAAAGGGGCAACGTTATCCAACGATTATAAAGCATATCGCGGAAGCCGAGCAAACGATGTTACCTACCCCGTCTGCCTTGTGGGCAGGGCGTTCCTTAGGACCCAGG
Organism: Colletotrichum truncatum; assembly: GCF_014235925.2. NCBI lineage: Eukaryota > Fungi > Ascomycota > Sordariomycetes > Glomerellales > Glomerellaceae > Colletotrichum > Colletotrichum truncatum. Next base: position 536,736 of record NW_027222408.1, on the reverse strand, counting down.
ATCCCGAGGAAGCGCTTTATAATTGGTCTTTCTATCACTTGTGACCGGCTTTGCTAGAATCTGAGAAGACCCAACAAAGATGCAAAATAATACTGCACGAGGGACACATTCAGGATTTCGTGGAGTGAGCCGCATCTCAGTTGACGATGTTGATATGCATGCCTAGGAGAACAGTTTCGAAAAGTTCAGTCAATGCTTGAGGAAGGTGACCTAAGCCAATGGCGAGAGTGGTATATCAAGAAAGGCGTAAGGGTCATGTACATCAACTTTGCCTCCATTTTCTTGACATTCCTACCCTTTCGCTAACCCGGGTCAACTTCACACCAACAGGAGCTCGCCATCGGTCGTTCTGCAACCGTCATAACAAGTAAAACAGTCTCCAAATGGGAAATAGAATAGTTGCCAATCATCTTATTCAATCGTGTCTACGTAACACAACAAGCAGGCTTGTTGAGCCCGAACAAAGGCTTAGGCTGTTAGTATATCAGTTGGTGTTGTATCTGACAGACTTACAACGTACAAAAAGATGCTATTCGTTATTGTGCCGATGCAATTTACCGACACCGATTCATGTCAAATGAGTCCAATGAATGCGCTGATCAATCATGTCGCTGTCCATCTGAAGTAGCCGCCGAAGCACCACCTCAACATCGTCCGATGACGCTCAAATGCTTCCGAAACTCAATTGACCGAGACAGTTCTCACAATATAGGAATTTCCTGAAATCAAATCACCTCTTGTTGTAGTTGACAAAAGTCGCGAATTCATGGTGAGAAATCTGCTCATTTCAAGTCGTGACGACATGAGGATACAAACCTCAAATCAACTCTCATCTAAATACACCGGCTTCACATCCAATGCGCCAAGGTACCAACATAAAAAAAACAAACTTCCCCAAACTTATCATTTTCCTCAAACCAATCGCTGTCCGAAGCGTCCCCAAACCTCATGTTGACGTGGTATGACGGCCCGAAACTGGGTCCAGTGATGAATCATAGACAAGCGCGCCGCAACTCCGTTCCAAAAACCTCAACCCGTGCGCAAAGACCCTCCTCACCTCTTTACACCCAACATCACATACTCACACAAGCAGGCGAAAACACACATGATTCCCGTCCGCAACCTCACAAGCCGACTAAGCCAACTATCTCATCACCTCCCACCAGTCCGCAAAATGTCTTCGTCGTCCCCCGCCGCGGGTCCCGCGCCGTGGCGTGCGCCGTTCCTCCAAAACGTGACAGAAATGGCCTCACCTGAATTCACCCTCGCGACGATCCACGCCGCGCCCTCCGACGCCGCAGCATCAGGAAGCACTACCTCCGCCTCGCCGCGCCTGCGCACCGTGATCTTCAGAGGTCTTTGGGCGTCTCTCCCCGTCAACCCCAAAAACACGGCCGAGCTCAACCCGCCCGTCTACGAGAGTGACATGCTCACGCTGACCACAGACGCGCGCATGGCCAAGGTGCCCGACTTCTTCGGCTCGGCGACGCCGACGGCGGGAGCAGCCGGCTCAGGCGGCGGAGCGCCAGTGGAGGCGTGTTTCTGGACGGACGCAAAGGTCCAGTGGCGCGTCCGCGGTGAGGCGTACATCCTCGGCCCGGACGTCGAGCACGACTCCCCCGCCGCCGCAGACCTCCGCTCCAAGATCCTCGGCAACATGCGGAAGCTGTCCGAGTCCGAGAGCGAGAGGAGAAAGGCGGAGGACCTACCCTCGGAAGTCAGAGACCACGTCTCGGACAAGGAATGGAGCTTCGGCCGCGAGTTGACGGCGCACTTTGGAAACCTCAGCCCCGGGATGCGAGGGACGTTCCGCAACCCGGAGCCCGGCACCTCCCGGTCGGCGAACCCACCCGATGAGACTTACAAGCTGGGACAGAAAGTCCAGGACCTTCAGGACAAGGTAGCGAGGGCCAATTTCCGCGTCGTGGTGATTGTGCCGACCGAGGTAGACCAGACGGACCTGAGTGACGCGGAAGATCCGCGGCGGTGGCTGTATCGGTTTGTCGGCGCGGAGGCCGGCGGGGACCAGAAGCCGGATGACGGGGCGGAAAGATCCAATGGGTGGGATAAGATTGAATTGTGGCCATGAGATAGAAAAGGCGGTGGGGGGGAGGGAGGGAGGGGAGAAAGCCATTCAGTCATTCAAAGCACGACTTCTCACTGCTGACGCGGACGGTAAAAACGGCTGCTTGGCTTGCCACCAAGACGCCCTTGGTTCTCACGATGTCCAACGGCCAACCTGTCACAGATTCCCAATAGCTTCATCATTGTGCTCATCTCACATGTCCTCAGTCCATCATCGTACAATTAGCCCCGACACACAGACAGTATCACGGGGCTTGGCAGCGGCCTATCTGAGGCATGCCCCGAAGTCTGTGCAAAGAAAAACAAATACAGGTGGCTGACAATCAATCCAATGTGAAGGAAGAACTGGCCGAGCCGTGCCGCGCTTACGCCCCCCCTCACCGGTCGATCAAAAGGGGATACATTGTCCATATTGCGCACATCGCCCGAGCTCTGTTGGTGCAGGGGTTTTTTTCAATTGACCTGCATGATTAGGCAAGCGGGCAGACAACTTGGCGAGCAGACGCCTTTATTGGGACACGGTATTAGGCGTAGCCATCATCGCATCTGTGGAAGATGTCCTTACAAAATAGGCATATATGCGTGTGTCAGGGCCTTGTTGACTTAGCCACCGTAAATGCGGGAATTCGTGTTGCTTGTTGGTTCCCAGTGGCTCCCATTGCTTGTTGGGGTGATCAGCTCCGTGTGTATGAACCACAACAATGTGAGAGTTCGCGTATGCTAGCATGGTCTCGACACGCTTCCTCCATATGCTGTCTGTCAAGAAGACGGCCTTTCATGCCCACTCCCGTCCGTGCCAAGGATATCTCCTCGATGTTGTTAAAAGTGGTTAGTGTCCACACAATTTCATGATCGGTGGAGATGAACAGAGAGATTATATCGACAGAGAATCGTCTCGAAGGTCACTCCAGGGTGGTCCTGGTACAGGCCACATGGCAATTCGGGCCAGGCAGACAAGCTAATCCATCCATCGAGCCAGCTCATCCCTGACAGACGAGAGAGAAAAAAAAAAAAAAAAGAAGATGGCGGCTCTGGAGCGAAATGAAGAATTCTCTCGCATCTCAAAATTTGGCCGGTTCGCTGCTACATTAACAAACGGGGCCCTTCTCCCGAATAAGGCGAAGAGCCCGACCAGCAGGCGGGTGACACTCCAGGGCTGAAATTTGACGCTGATGAGTGATGAGTAGCAGAAACGCTAGCAGAACCAAGGCCTGTTCCCCCTCTCTTTCGGCTATTTTCTACGCACAAAAAACTTCGTAAAGCGAGAGCCGGTCTCCATAGCTAGTCAGTCATCCCACATGGCAGCCATGCAAGACCTAAACCGTAAAGGAAATCTCTCTCCACTCCGGATCTGGGAGCACAGCTTCCGCGAGACCTTGGCACCGGCCATCATTTGCGCGTCGCGTGATAACAAGGGTAGAAAACACAGAGAGGAGAAAGGGCCACAAGTGGGTTTACTGTTCCCTTTTCGTTGTTTTGGCGAGACCAAGACGCGGTATAGCAGTAAATCATGCCATTCCCAAGAACGAATACGCGACCTGACGGCTTTCTCCGTGAGAGAGAGAACAAGAGCTTTGAAATTGGCTTATGCAAAGCCTGGCGTCCAACAGCATCTTGACACCTAGTCCATTTCCTCTCATTTTGAGGAAGCACTGCATGCTTATGGGCGGGTGTGTGAAGTAGATGTAGTATCAAACCATGGGTATGATGCAGCCAGCGATCGGTGTTCCCTGCATTCTATCGTTGTCGACCGACTCGTTGACTTGGAGATATGTGTACCTACAAGTACTACCTACGCCGTGGTGAGTGTGCGGGTGGAAGATGGCGGAGTTTCTTGCAACATACTCCGTACTCCACCCGCAGTGTTCAGTTTAGGTACCGAGGGCCTAAAGCCCTCCCATGAAAATCCGCCAAAGGCTATAAACAGCTTCTGTAGCTAACGAGGCACTCACCGCAACGGTCGCGGAACGGCCCCGGCGTGTCCTCATCCTTGAATCGCTTTCCCACGTGTGATACTGCCGACGAGTCCAAGGCTTTGCCGTTAGTGGCCGAATGCTGGCTGCACTCATCTCCGTTGCGACCCAATGAAAGGCACTACGGCGTCCGCAATGCTCGCCTAGCCGCCGAGACAGTATCACGAGATCAGGTGCCATAGGTGGATAGAGCCTCAGTGCCTTGATTCGCTCGCATTCCTTCTCATGCATCTGGAGTTTGTCGATTGATCGGAGACAAACAGCAAGCTTAGGATCCGCTTTTTGCCTGTCTCTGTCACGCCGAAGTATCACCTCCAAAGTGACATAGCCGGCCGACCTTGCAGAATAGGTGGGCGCTGTGTGCAGGCGGTCCAGAGCAGGTGGCCAGTACGACAATGGCGGTTGGAGGTACCCATACCTTGTCAAAAGTGTACGACTCAGGGCGTTGTTCCCCATCTTCCAAGGGAACTCCAGGCCAGCTCAATGTCATGAAATACTTCAAAACCTCATCATCTTGCAGCGAGACTATGTTTATGCGCCATGTCAGAGACTTTAAATTATCAAGAAAATGTTCCAGGCAAGGTTGTTCCTAGACATCTCGAACACGTACGCGTAGTCCTCTGGCTCTCGGACCGCACCGAGAACTGAGAGTCTCGTCCGAATGGGGTTTTGATAGAGGCCCTTCGGCAAAACGGTTGTACTCTTTGCTTCTTCCATTCTTGTACCGTGCGGACGTGCAGGAAGGTGTGGTGCCTGGTTCGCAAGTCAATCCGGAGATGGACTGACGTTGCATGTTGGAACGCGTAAGGCTAAGTTTTACGCGGAGGAGTAGGACGTCAGGCTGATGGAGTTCCTGACACATGCAGACCGGATGCTACAAGACGCAAGCAGCGTCATCTCTCACCCAAATCGAGCGCGACACTGGATCGTCGGAGGAACCGCTCGCTTGACACGACCTTCCTGCTGCCGCCCTTAATAGCCGGACGTGTGTGTCGCTGCCCATCAACGTGCCCAAATTTGAGCCTGTCGGAGCTGTCTTTGCTTTTCACTCACGCAGTTACTTCACCGTCATTTTAGAAGCACGCTACTCCGGGGCTGCCCTGGTCATGTCTTAGATCTTGATTGTTGTTGAAAGATACTTTGCGCTGATGAGCTGCATGGAAGATTTGCCCCGTGAGATTCTAGGGCATTGGTGCCCTGTCCGTAGCAGGAAGGACGGCATGCAGTGAATTTGCTTTTTGAAGCTACATGGTAGCTCTCTCACCAAATCCTAGTAGATGCGATCGCCGCCCGTCCGTTCTCATCTGTTTTGAACCAAGTGGTGGTGGTGTTGGATAGAAGCTGGCTAACGATGTTAAATTCCTTGATAAACCTCTGTTTACGGGCACGCCACCACCTGCATTAAAGTTTGGTCACGTCGATCAACCTCAGACGTTGTCCCGTCCATCAGTGGCTGCGATAGACAAGCCAAGGCAAGCAACAAAGAATGAACCGAGCCAGTCTCAGACGACCCAGCATCGATATCACAAGTATTTTGTTATTTTGCGACGTACTCTTTACCAATACTACGTAGTAGAATGTCTGTTCGGCATCGATGATGAAGGCAGGGTTCCGGGGTATCTCGAAGCAGGGACGGCTGATCGAGTCGACATGTGCGTTCGGCCTTAGTTCCAACGTTCGCCCGGCGCTCTCTCAGGCAGATACGGCGATGTGTGTTGGTGCAGGTTGACGTCCAGGTCCACAGGTAAAACGAGCCACTTCCCCTCCAGGTCGGAGAAGTGGTTGGCACGAAGCAGCACCCCCAATCCAGACAAACCAGGTTTGTTGGAGACATCTCGGCGCCCTCGGGGGATTGTCCCGGTACAGGCTTCAAGCGATCCACGGAACATCGCGCCAGTCTATTTTCTGGCTCTGTTGCCGGTTACTTCGGAAGCAAAGAGCAGGGCAGCTTTGACCATAGTCGTGTCCTTTTCTCACTGTTTGCAGGCACATGCCCTGGTTGGAGACTGACCGGCTTTGTTCTGTTGCGAGGACACAATCTTCATGGTTGGTTCTAACCAACAGGCTTGCGGGGTAATTGGTTCAGCGGTCAGTTGTTGGACTCCTCACTGCGTGATTGTGGAGATGTCGCCGTAGGCTAGAGGCACACCTACTCAGGATTGGAGGCGCATATATTGTCTGTGGAAGTACAGATATAGGCAGGCCCCCCAACATCCCTTGACAAAACCCGTATACTACACGTAATGAAGCTGGACATGGGGGTTGGATTGTTGGCCAAGCAATTGTGGCTTGTTTTTGTGAGTCCTCGTCTGCGGTTGCCAGGGGTCAAGTTCTCGACCGTTGAGAAATGATGGCTTTGCCAAATCCATGCGAAAATTTTCATCTCGTGCTGCACAGGCGTGATCCCAAGTTTACCTGTCAAGAACCGGGGGTTTGAAGTAAGCATGCTGACTGAAGATGCCGGGGAATCATCTGATATGGATGTCGGAAGCAAGCTGCATAGCGGAACTAAGTACCGGGTAGCGGAGGTTTTGAAGGAAGCAGACGTAAATGAAAAAACCATTGCCAACGCATCAATATGGATGGGATAATAGGGCGCATGGTTGGGGCTAAAAGGCGGGCAATTCTCTTGATCTGCAGCGGCATGCAAAGGTAGCCGAGAGGATCGTAAGCTGCAGGCGTTGAGTGGATGGACAATTGACCATTACGTGTGTCCACACTAGGGAGAAGAGCGACGGCGAGCGCTCCCCTGCTTGGTTGGTGCCATGTCGATGTTGTCCTTCTTGCCCTGCCCAGCAAGCTCAGATTGTTCACTATACAAGGAGAGGCCTCAAAGTAGCATTGCGCAAAGTAGATTTCTTCTCCTGTAACCGTGTTCGTACTTTATCTGTTCAAGGTGAGCGTGCCGCGAGAGTACCGTCAGTGCGTGTGTCCATCCTCGGCTCAAAGGAACGATTGGTTGTAGATCCTGAACTTTCTCGAGACCGGACGTTGCTTGATCATGGTAAGTAGCAAATAGGGACAGGGTCGTGGGCGGCGGAAAAGGCGCTTGGCTGCAAGATTGAAGTTTAACAGCGCTTCCTTCTTGCAACTCACAAGTTCATTGAAAGAGTAAATGAACTTGTGCAATTTCAACTGGCTCCTAGTCAGGGCGACATGCGAGATTGATGTCGCATGGCAAAAGGAACAAGCAGCCCTGGGTCGTGGCTGTGGTGAGAATAGAGCTAACAGTGGCGATCAACAGGGTGCTTTCACTGGCGCGTGTTTCACCCTGGTTTGCCTCCACAAAATTGATATTCGAGAAGCTCTGAGAGAAGCACCTGTGGCTATCTAAAATCATTTGACGAGGCACTGCTGTTGGGATCCGCGCATCGTCCGGCGTACACCGACTTGAAGCCCACAATCGTCTGGCTGACAGGGCAGGAAAAGGGAAGGTTACAACAACGAGATATTCGAAACCCTCAAGGGTCGAGGATAATGTGTTTGGTTTGGTTTCGAACCGCGGTGCGCACCACACAAATATGGCGTGACCCTTGGTCTTAGCATCAGGATATGGTCCCCTTTCTCTCTCCTGGCCCGCTTGGACAATACTCGTCTCGATACTCTCCTCTCATCATCAATGCTGATCTCGTCAGGCCTCCATTGGGATGGACATTAACACAGGCAGTAAGGCAGTCAGCGGTATTCGTTCCGTCGCCGATTCGAAGTAACTATTGAAGTAGCAATTGAGACGGTGGCTACTACGTAAGTATAACTTCGGCAGCTCACCAGTGCATCACCACCAATGCCGATCGTATGTCAGCCAGTCGTAGGCCCGAATTATGTTACTTTCTTTGGCGCCGTTAATAAGACAGTTTAAGCACAGACAGGGCAAGGGCGCTGGTGTCCGTGCAGAACAGTAGCGGAGACGGCATCGCGAGTCGGAGCTACGTCCGACGATTGCGACGGGTGTGAAGGCCGGGGCGGTGACGGTTAGGCTGGCCTGCATTTCCTCTTTTCGTTTAATTGACGCGCCGACAGTTGTGTGTCGTCGCCAAGGCCTTTGAGCAGCATGTATCCGTCATGGAGTGGGCATTAGAAATGACGGCTCATTTTGAGACTAGGTCTCGGGGCAGCCCTTTAGCATGTCTCTGTTTAGCGTTAATGGTTGGTACATGCGGCTATCATCCGTACTGGTAGAAGAGGTATCAAGAATGGATGTGTTTGATCCAGGTGTTCAGTGGTTGTAGAAGCACCCTTGGATGGCGCGCGCAACTGCAGATTTCAATGTTCGTTGAGAAGGGGGACGCTGCACATTCTTTTGAATGTAGATGCTGCTTCAGGCACGGCGATTCTTCGAAACGAAACGACTGCCGAGGGCCGACAATAAAAGCAACATCGACAAGTTTCCGGTTTGCATTGACAGTCGTGTGTGTTCACGGTGCCGTAGGGGCCAAGGCAACTAGTGTAGGGCACGCAACGGCCGTAAGTGATGGATGGTCCTGACGTATCCGTACATCGTCCACGGCTGGATCTGACAATGGCGGGTTGGCGGTCGGAGGGGCTAATTCGACTGTGGTATGCGGTGCCGCACTTGCATTAGAGCAAACGCACGACAAACAAATACACACACACACATAGCATGGTGTATGCGTCTCAGGCGTTGGCTGATTGTTGGCTAATGGAGCGGGTTGAGATAAGGTGGTGTAGGTGGAAATAGTGCTCCGTAAGCGGTGACTGATGGACACTAAAGTAGGAGAAATCAGATTGAAACCACCGAATTCAAGCTCCAATCAACTCTTTCTCATCTCCAGACCGGCAGGGGCCGCTGCGGAGACTTCCACTGATTTGCGCAGGATTGCTTGCAATTGGCATTGAGCCGCGGTGGATATACGGCCGTCACTGCAGCATCAGACGGAGGTATGAGAGACCGTACCAATCTTCGTAACCAGGAGACAAAAAAAAAATAATAATAATAAAAGAAAGAAAGAAAAAAGGTATAATTGCCGCAGCTGCTCGTGTCAACATGAGGTAAGCGAATAGTCAGGAATGCCCGATCCAATCCAACAACTCCCGTAGGCCCGTAGGTGATGGGTTGCGTTGCGTCGCGCTGAGATGCGATGCGACCAAAGAAAAAGAAGATGTTGGCGATCTTCCTCCCGGCCTGCAGGTGGATGGAGTTTGATGGGTCTGGTGATGAACAGCATGCGAGAGAGTCTCTGTCTGATTTTCCCAGTGTCAGACATAGAGGAATGCTAGAATTGGTATCCATATACGTAGTGTAGTACCTGTTGATGGACAAGGTATCCCACACCAAGTATCCGCAGTGTACTCTTTAGAGAGATGGCGGGTGAGTTTGTGCCTTAGTTGCCGGAGGACTGCGAAAGCGAAGTGGGCTCTGGAAGGTACATGCGGGGGCTCTCCCCTTGTACCTTTCCTCGACCTGCCTGCTTGCGTGCCTGCCTGTCAATCCGTAATGTCAACCTTTCATTGCTTGAAAGGCGTTGGTGCTCGAGGGACCTACCTACCTCCTCCAAAGGTCCCCGCTTCCTGCCCTCATTTGGGGTACGTACCGAGAGGACCCACTTCTTCTTTTTCCTTCCTCCCTCCATCGGTCGTCCCCTCTCCCCCCAATCCACTCACTGTTCCTTCCCTTTCCTTCTACTATGTAACAGACTTAACATACTATTGCTAGCTCAATGAGAAGGGGTTACTGTACTGGCATTGTTGGCAAGCGGGTAGTAGTAGTTAACAATACAGCGGCAGCTCCTAACTCCTCCTCTTTCTTTCTACGGTTCCCCCCTAATTCTCTTTTCCCCTCTTTCCCTCCTTCGTTTCCGCGCTTTCTTTCTCTATCTTCCCTCCCCTCCTGCCTTTCCCCCCTCCACCCCAGTCTTTTTGCGGGAAGAGAAGGGGCGGGTACGTACACGCATTTCTTAGCTGCTTTTCTCCACACCACGGGCGTGTCATTGTTGTCGTTACCCTCAAATCCTCGTTCTCGTCCCTCGTCTTGGTCCGCCTTTCCTTGCCGACCCCTGTCCCCTGCCCCGTTGCTCTCCGTACCTTCTCAGTCCGGGGATACGTACCTGGCCATTTTTCCCTCTAAACTTGTATCTTTTACCCTCCTCTCCTGCTTTTTTGCTCTGGCTGCATCTGCATCTATCTGCATCTGTGTCTACCTCTGCGTATGCGTCTGCACTCACACAAGCGCCCCTACCTTTCTCTCACTCACCTGCGAATGCTCCTTGCATCCGTTGTTCTTGTCGCCCACGGCCTTTTGTGCCGCCTTATGCCATTGGGTTTCCTCCTCTTGGCCTGTTGCTCTATCTAGTCTTGTCCACCCTCCCCACCACCTTCGCATCGCACAACTTTCCCTCCCATAATAGCTTCTCCTCTTTCTCCTCTTACACTCTCCTCCTTTCTTCCCCAGAAGTGTGCGTGCCTGTGTCTTTCTTTGCTTGTCATAGAGCACGCAAGAAGAGAAAGAAAGCCCATCCCTTCCACTACCTAGCCCGCCGTTGGATTCGGCTTCTCGGCTGCCCGCCCTTTGTAAAGCGGACTCGATCCGAGTAGCATCAAACCGCCACGTCTAGCTTCGTGCAACCACTCGTCGTTGATATTCTCGTCGTCACTTTTCCCTCTCAGCATTAGCGGCCTCAGCTAGTGCCGTTGACCCCCAACTTTGACGCCAAGCACACGAAGGCATAGAAAACGGTACATCCACATTGGCGCATATCCCCGAAGCCTCCCTCTGACTTTTCAATCTAGCTCGCCCTACGAATATACCAAGGGACCTTGTTCCGCTGCATCTCATTCATCCCTCTATCCACCCGTACCTTTGCTTCTTCGTCTTTTTTTTCTTCTTCTTCTTCTCACCCAACCGTCCACAAAATTCGAGACTTGACCACTGGAAACGGTCCCGCGCAGATCCCAAGCCGTCTTTTTTAGCTGCCGATCACACTCGCACAATTTACGGCTTCTGGCCCCCCGACGCCTACATACCGTCGCTTTCGCCCGATTCGCATTCATTGCGTCTTCACAGGCACAAGACACCGCCGCTAGTTTAAATCCAACTCCTGCCCAGGTCCAAGCGTGAAGCAGACACACGTCTCTACTGTTCTCGACACCCTTCTTCCCTCTCGACGTGATACACGCCTCCTCGACGCCCACCGCCTTCTGTTTACTCCAACTGCGGTACAACCCTCAGGGAGAGACACGCCAACCTCGCTTGCTGGCGGATCATGCTTCACTCATAAGCACGCTGATCTCTTCCTCTTTTCTCGACCTTCCCCATTATCGAGTCTGCAACGCCGATCACCGCCCCATATCCCACCGAACAACCCCCTCAAAACTTGCTGCTCGCTTGCTGCCTCCTGTTGCTGGCTATCTCGAACGCCTTTACTGTCTCCCCGCATCTAGACGTTGGGCTGTTCACAAACACCTAACGTCTTTAACGAATTCACCACGGCGAGCCCTCGACAGGAAGACGACCACCTTGCTTTGACAATGGACGCTCTCAAGAATATCATTAACAATGTCCCCGACTGGGTAGTTCGCCTAGACGAGCTTGGAGACCAGATCGATAAGCGTCAAGTCGAGCTAGCTGCATTTTGCAAAGCCGGCACCACGAAGTCCCTTAGGAATCGTGGATCTACGGAATCACTCAAGCTCAAGGACGAGGATACTGATGCTAGCCCCACGCCTGTTGACGAATCTGCCGACAACGCAGGCAAACCCCAAGCGGAGGGTGCCACAATATCACCAGACGATGAGAAGAAAACTACTCAACAACCAAGCCCCGACAATGGAACGCCATCGGCTGTTCAGATGCAGACAAAAGATGCGATAAACAAGGCACAAGCGCGAGCGAGAGAGGTGGTTAAGAAGCGTCTTCGTACGGAGTCTGTTGTGTCGGATGAGGAGGGTGCTCCTTCCAAGTACCGCAGTCGCACTATGGTCGTCGTCTACTATGATCAGTACGTGCAGACTTTCTTCGAGGAATTGGTCAAGTTCGTGTCGGCGAGCCGGAACTTGATGCGCAAGGCCAAGATGGCGGCAAAAGTTGCACAGATCCGACGTCTCGCAGAGCTCGAAGTTCCTGACGATGATGACGATGACGGTGACTTGAAGCCGGATGCACCTTTGACTGCGGGGCCTGCTTCTGATGCCCTGCCATCCCTGCGATACATGAGCACAAGACGTATGGGCCCCCCCGGCAGGAAATCGGGACCTTCATATACACGCGCCGGCCCGGCCGGCTCAATACTGGGCGACAATGCTTCAGATGCATATGACGAACTCGACAAGGGCCTGGAGTATGTCCAAGGCATGTGCGAGCACGCAGCACACCAGTTCTTGCGTGACGGACAGTGTACAGAGGAAATCTCAAACATCCAAAGGCGACTGGCAGATACGAAGGAGCTGGCTATCAAAGAGATGGAGCGAGTAGAGAGAGAGGAGCCCGAACTGTTAAAGACCGCTAGTGAGACGAACAAGGTGCGGACTCTTCGACCAACGAGCATGCGGCGGGAGCTCACGCCCGCCAAGGATAACAACCCACCCATCACACCGAGAAAGCTTGAGGTTGACGCCAAGCTCGAGGCGGATATCAAGACACCGGTAGCCAAGACGGTAGAGGTGGATATGGCGAAGCCCCTTGACGCTGACAGCGCGCCTATTGAAGCGGACGACGAGGGCATCGATGATATGGAGCTTACGCTTCCGCCAAGGTTGAACTATCGCTCCACGAGAGCGATGAGGGGACCGCCGCGGCAGTAAGATCAAACTTCGCACACACAACCATTCCTATTTCATGACTGATACGGCCTCAACGGGGAAGATAAAGCATTGGGACCAAAAGCATTGGAGAGGGGAGTCCATATGAACGGGGGCCAAGCGCCTCCGATGGTATCAAAAAACAACAACACGTGCATAGCATAGCGTCTGCTTCATCACCATCGCTTTAGTTGCATTGGGGGACCTTGAATCATTTTGTTCGAAGAAAATCGTTGCGCTGTATGGCAAAAAATATTTCTTCTCTTTCATCTTTTTCTAGGAAGGCAGGCTGGAGAATGGAATCCATGTATCCGTGCCGGGAGAGATTTGGTATTAATGACGAGGGAGTTTCTGAGATTATGTCAACTTGGCGAGGTGGGCGGTACCGATGTGATTTGAGTCTTTAAAAAAAACCATCTAGGCTAAAATATATCCAAGCGAAGCAGTTGGGCGATTTTGTCTCATGATGCCGATTTTTCCTTAAAACGTTTCGACTGATTTGCGATGTCCAATGTATCTGCAGTGATGTACATAACCCTGCTGAATGGACTGGCGTTTGTTTGCATGTGTGCATGTTCAGAGTACATGGTTGTTGACGCGTTTGTCGAAGACGAAAAAAAAGTCTAAAGCGGCTGATGATGGTAACAGTTCCAAAGTGGCCTCGGAGAGTGGACACCAGTACAACACGATTCTAAACGAAATAGAAAAGTAAAATAAATAAACGTCAGGTGCTGTGGTCCCTGGGAGCTCTAGATAACAATTGTGTGAGTCGTTACTTTGTGTCCTCTATACTGCAACGGGCTCCGTGATACCCCTCCCATCAGCTATTACATGACGCCATATTTCTCTCTCTCTCTCTCTCTCTCTGTCTCTATCCAGGGTTATTCTCTTCAGCAAGATACCCCTACATGTCCTGTTTCTGACTAACCCCCGTGGCAGCCGCGAGGATGCCAGCACCCTTGATCCCGCCATCGTGGCAAGGGCTTAGGACAACCCTGACGGGCGGCGGCCTGCCGTCGAACTCCAGCCTCACAATCTCGTCGAGGAACGCCTGCGTGTCGGCGAGGTAGTCCTGGAAGTGCGAGATGCAGCCGCCCGTGTAACCGACGCCCAACTCCCGGACAGGCGTGGAGGTGTCGTTCTGGACGGCTAGTTCCGCGGAGGGTACATCTTCAGCTAGTCTCAGGAGCGCAACGGTGGCGGCTGCGACGATGCCTGCGGCGCGGAGCTCGATCGCCTTGGCGATGTGGTAGAGCGATGTTGCCATTTCGGTAGTCCACTGGAAGGGGGTCCTGTCCGGGGGGAACTCCGCCTCCAGCATGGGGAGCAGTTTGGAGGGGTCGAGGGGTTTGAAGTGGCTTAGGAAGGTCGTTGTTAGACCGTACGGCACCAGCAGGGGCGACGGCAGTGTGTCCCTGGCGATGTTCAATACGGTCTGGAGGTAGTCTACCAGCATGAGCCGGCCGAGCTCGCCGAGGTACCGGCCGGCGGTCATGTACTCCAGGGGTTGGAAGCCGGTGATCTCGTTGGGTCCGACTAGCGCCGCGTCCAGGGCAGAGTCCCAGGAGGCGACGAGGCCCAAGGTCCGGAGAGGAGGTGCGGTGCCGCGGATGCTCCACTCCGTGTTGACGGCAATGCGGACGTCACGGGAGGATTCACCGGGTAACGTGCTCACGCTCGCCGGCCACTTGGAGGCGCCGAGGGTGGAGAGTTTGAGGGGGATGGTGGCGTTGCAGCCTGTGCCGACGATGAGGCCCATTGAGGCTTTAGAGGAAGGTGAGGACGGGGAGAGATAGATGAAGGAGATCAGGGTTGATACAGAGTCGTTGGATATGGCTGCGATGCGGATAGGCGGTAGCCGTCCAGCTTCTGCATCCTCCCCTCGACCGGGGATGTTCTCCTGGGACTTGGACCTTGCCTTATCGTAACCTTTGAGGAGTAATGGGCCCAGCTCAGCGTCACCCTTGATACTAAAGCCTTTACCCATTGTCATGACAGTTGCGTCGGAAATGGAGTGCTGGACCATGGGGAAGCTAAAGGTTATGCCGAGAGGCAGCTCTTCTGAAGCGGAAAGGGAAGGCCATTCTTGGAGGGCGGAGCGGACCACAGTCGCGATGCAGGAACCGATCCAGTCGAAGAGCAGCTGGGGCTCAGATTCGGAGGAGCCCTTGAGACGGTCGTCTATGGGCCATGATTTCTCTTTGAGACGGAGGGCTGGTGCAGAGGTCGTGGTGCCGTTTGTTTTTTGGTGAGGGTCATGATGGGCGTTTCCCTTACCCAAGAGTTCGATGAAGCCTACTCGGAGATTTGTGCCACCGCTAGGAGGGGGTCAGTTGCGGACATGCTGCTGGGGCTGCTCATTTCGAAGCTCAGTGGTGAGCAGCGGCAAGGGGGGGAATAATATGGCGTGGTGGGTTGCGAGTGAGAGAGAGAGAACATACATGTCTATGGCCAGATGCCTGTCGTCTCATGTTAGCTTGATGAAACGAACAAATGAAAGACGTCCTCTATTCCGCCAAAAGCCATGTGCTCGGAACAAAGCACAGCTCAGTGGCACATGGCGAGGGGAAGACATCAACATACCTACCGTGACCGCTCTGGCTGATTGGTCTTAGAATTGACTCGGAAATGGGGGTGGGGAGGAACTGATCATGGGCGTGGAGAGCGAGGTCACTAAAATTCGAATAAAAGAGTCGGGACAGTGTGTGAATTTTCCGGTTATCGACCTGGAGCGGCTGCAGGAATTGCTGCAGGGCAGAGCCGGGATCCATGTCGTTTCTGTCAGGTTGCTGGGTTCGATGGTGGTGTAAAAGTATTGTGAGTATTCAAGCGACGGGAAATGAGGCGGTTGAACGTTCGCCTTGCCTTGCTTTCAGGTGGTGTGTGTGTGCCCTTTTCTCTGTTGGTTATCTGTCTTGTGAGGGTCCTGTGTAGCGGGAGGATGTAATCATCTTTTGCAGAAACCAACTGAATAGATTCATGAAGATGTTTTTGGAGTTCGAATGGACGACCGAAAAAAGAAAAAGAAAAAAAAAAGAGAAAAGAGAAGAACAGCAACTTCTAATACATCGGTTGATGAAGAGGAATGAAGGTTGAGTCCCCCCCGTTTGCATATAGTAACTAGGGCACACGTTACACTCAGCTCTCTGATGCGCCGCTGTTTCCTCGTGAGGAGAGAGTGAGAGTGAGAGGGAACTTGGAGTGGATGCCCACTGTGTCTGGGGAATGCAGCCACTGTATGTTTCTTATGTAAGACACATAACTGATATGGATTTTGGTTTGCTGACGGTAAGCCGTCATAAAACTGGCATGACTCTTTGTTTCAGTGGTCGAAAAGGTTTCTTTAGAGGCACCTCGCCATGTTGACATTATACAGGTTCAATGTAGTTATGTAGAGAGAGAGAAAAAAAAAAAGCAAAAAGAAAGAACCAGATCTCATCTCTAGTTATCGACATCAGATGGAAGAAGCTGGGGATTCTTGGATCCCTGCTGTGGCGCCATGTACCACATTCTATCGACTCGCACTGTTGCATCAGGTACCCAACCACAGGGCTCTCCGCGATGAATGCAACAATAATACGTACAAAGAGTCCGCTGATAAGGGAACTGAGGGGGCACTGCGGTGTGGCGCCACAGAGGGCCTGTCCCGCTGAAAGACCCCGCTATTGCCCGCCTGTCGTGTGCTGCTTGTTAATGGTCGAAGCTCTACCAAGGTTGCAGTAAGTGCTTCTGGGAGGTGAGTGATTGGTGGAGATAGATAGGTACTTTCGTCCTGGTGATATCTACGCAATCGATAAAGTACTCACATAACCTTTTCTGGCCTTGCCCAATCCAGCTAGCACTGGCGTTTGGTCTCCAACGTCCGCTCAACTCTGTTTGGCTTAAGGTGCCGTGCTGTGATGCACGGCTGTCGCAATTACAGCGCCCCCCTCGCAGCATAAACTCTGCTTCCTCATCCGGTCGGGGGGATTGGGAGTGTGCTGTCTCTGAAGAGAAACACAGCTACATTCCACCTCAAAACCCAGCGGTAGTTTGTTCTTGTACAGACCAAATACTGCCGAGCAAGACCTCCCCCCCTGTGCGATACGTCAATTCATCACTTTCGTCAAACGAACAAGCTCTCGACGCCGCAAAGTCCACGATCTCCGAACCCGATACCCCGAAAACACCTGCGATGGACGTGAAGCTAGGCTACTACAACACACCACCCAACATGTCCGGACGGCTTGCCTACCGGAAGAAGTCCCTCTGGCCACTCAGCCTGCTGGGCATCTACCTCATCTACACCATTTGGGGCTACACGCGCTTGCCCCACGCCCCGAGGTTTGTTCCCCAGCAAGCTCCGGTGGTTGCCGAGGAGAAGAAGCTGGTGCCTTTGGAGGCGCACATCATGAGCAAATGCCCTGATGCAAGGGTAAGTGGCTTTCGGCGACTGCTGGACGATGGGTTATTGACGGATGTAGGACTGCTTGAGGGACCTGGTGCTCCCGACCATGATGAAGACCCATAACAAGGTCAACTTCACCCTTTCCTTCATCGGCACGTAAGTCGCACACTTCCTCATCTCGATAATGGAGGGCGACGCAGATGACTAACGGCAGAGGCTGTACAGACCGACCGAGAACGACGGAATAGCTTGCAAGCATGGCCCATCCGAGTGTATGTCTATAACATATCTATCTGTAGTTCTTTTTCGTTTCTACCGATCCTAACCATCGTCTCTAGGCATGGGCAACATTCTCGAGCTTTGCGCCGCCCACCTCTACCCCGACCCCAAGATCAACCTTGGCTTCACCATGTGCCTGACCCGCGAGTACCAGGCCATCCCCGAGCGGTCGCTGGTTGAGGACTGCGCCCTGGAGCACGCCATCGATATCAAGGAGTTGAACGACTGTGCTACACAGGACGGCGACGCTCCGGGTCTCGGCCTGCTGCGTGACAGCGTGCGGAGAAGCACGGATGTGAGTTTGGTCCTCCATCCCAATCGGTTACTTTGTTATTTCCAAGGGCAAACCTCATACTAACAACGACATTACCAGGCCGGCGTTACCAAGAGCTGCACCGTCAGGCTGAACGAGGAGATATACTGCATCCGGGACGACGGTCAATGGAAGGATTGCCCGCACGGCGCGGGAGTGAACGACCTCGTCATCGCTATTGAGAAGCTGTCCCGCACTTTGAGTTCTTGATGGGTTCGTAGACCTCGGCCCATAGCTCGCTCGCCTCCCCTAGTGTATAGCTAAGAGAAACTTGTTCCATACCCGCCTCATCGTCTCCCTTCATAATTTCCAGCGTGTCCATGATGCTGTCGAGCCCGACGGCCTTGCCCACGGCCTGCGTTGCTCCCGCCTCGAGCTGGACGTGGACGATGTGGACGTGAAAGTGGTAATACGTGGGCTGGTAGTGCACGTACAGCTTCAGCTGGTCGATGTCGATCTCGGGGTACTTTGTGACGGTGGCGGAGATCAGCTTGGCCTTCATGTGCTGCAGCCAGGGGATGTGCTTCTTGCGCAGGTCGCGGAGCGACCAGATGTCGCGGCGCTCGACGAGGGCGAGGAGGTGCAGCGCGTCGAGCGTCTTGCGGTCCCAGTTGAGGTCCGGCAGGAGCAGGAAGCCCTCGTCGCCCTCCTTGCCGAGCTCCGTGCGGAAGATGACGTCCTCGACCTCGGTTCGGCCCTCGATGATGTTGAAGACCCAGTTCAGGCGGCCCTCGTCGCGCTTGCGCTGCATGTACGGCTTCACGGCCGACGCGTAGATTTCGGGCGTCTCCGTGACGTAGCGGACGCCCTGTTTGCTGTACTTCTTGACGTGGGTTTCCGTGCAAGGGTAGATGAGGTTGATTTTGAGGTCGGCGTGGGCCGTGTCGGGCTTCGCGTCGGCGGGGGAGCCGGTGTTGGCGAGGTACCAGTGGTAAATGTCGTTTGCGCCGAGGTTGGCTATGGAGGAGAGGGTGGTGGGCGTGACGGCGAGGTAGGAAGGGTCGGACGGGAACGGGGCGCGTTCGAGGATCAGGAGCGCGGGCTTGGAGTCGATCGTGCCGAGGAGCGAGGTGCGGCGGCCTGCCTGGTCTTTTTTATATTAGTCAGTATCGTGTTTGAAAAGGAGGGGTGAATGTGAGGTTTGACCCTGGTTAAGGACGCGATCCAGCTTGAACTTGGGGACGAGAGCCTCGGCGTTGGCTTTTACGTCAGCCATGGTGGGTGACTATCGCGACGGCTTCTAGGTTGTGGAGGTTGATTGAGGAGAGAGGTATCGTATGGTACCCAGCTGGAGGCAGAGAAGGCAGTCTGGAGAGTTGCGTGGGTTGTGAATCTGATCGAGGTCGGAAGCTGGCAATGGAGAGAATTTGTGGGTGGCAGGCCTCGCCGGCCCGTCACGTGGGCTGACGGCCGCCACCACTGGTCTTAGCCAGCCTCCACAGCCCTCTAGCCAGTTAGTTAGTTCTTCCAACCAACAACACCACTTTTCCCATTCTGAGCGTTCTGTGCTGGTTTCGCCCACAGGTTATGAGCCCAGCGTTATTCTTTCGGAATAACGTCGTTTTACCCATTATTCTACTCGTCTGTCAATTTTCTATTGATTCACGAATTTTTGCGATTTTATTCGCTTTATTTACCCTTCTGTGCGATTTTCTCGCTTTCTTTCCTTCCTCTTCGCTGACGAATTTCACTTTCTGACGCGACATTGGCTGCCTGGCGCGCACGAATATCACGTGGCACGCGACCGACCACCACAACCCACTGGTTTTCACGAACACCACGGTCAACAACAGACTTTTCAGTCACAACTACAACTTTTACTTCGATTCCTCGTTTTTCACGAGAATTCAACCATTTCAGCTTCGGTTTTTCGAACCAGCCCATCAGTTTCTCGTATCTTCTACGAGTATTCATTCTTCCCTTCGATTCACCGTATTTCTACGGTCGGATCTCACAATTCCACCCATTTCTCGTGTTCTTACGCAAGATTCTCCCTCCTACACAATCCAACAGCACGCGTAGGTGGCAGCGAAAGTAAGCCATCTAACGTACAGACACGCCTCCAAAGCTGCGGCCTCGGAGAAACGCCTGTGATCGAGGTGCGACTATAAGTCTGTCCCGCACTGTTGTGATACCCTCACTTTCACTTCAAGATGTCTCAAAACGACTTCAAGACCGTCTTCACGCCTCTTCCTCGCCTGAAAGGTGAATCCAACTGGAACACATGGCGCATGCTTGTTACAGCGACCCTGCGAGGATACGACTTCGAGATATTCCTCGAGACTGACGTCCCTCGCCCTGCTGACCCTATCGCTGCAGAGGAATGGAGAAAGAACCGTAACGTCACGAATGGTCTCCTCATGAACGCCAGCGAATCGGTTCTTGACAGACTCTGCACAGCGGGTTGGGTTGACGATGGAAACCCTTACGAATTGTGGCAGGCGCTCGAGAAGCACATTCCGAGAATCTCACAAGACGCCACAGCTGCCCTTGTTGACGAGTTTGCCAAGACCACCGCCAACGATCACAAGACTCTTCACGATGCCCTCAATCGCTGTCACCACCTCAGAAAGCGTATTGAGACCATTCACGGTCGTCTGCCAGACTCCTTCCTCGCTGTTTTCCTCCTTAACTTCTTTAAGGACCGACTTCCCGATACGTACAAGCATTTCACATCGAAGGGCGCCACCCATCCCACGTGGAATGAGGTGGCTGATACGATTTACACGCTTGCCCAAGACGAGGATCAAAAGCGCAGTTATGCCACTATTCGCAACACACCTGGAGGCAAGTCTGCTGGCAGTGGGGGTCCTGCCTCTCCAGCCGTCACCACCACCGTCACCTCCACTGTCACTGCCTCCAAGGAAAAGAAGAAGTGCGACCACTGCAACTGTGATCACGAGACCACAAAGTGCTATGTCGCCCACCCCAATCTCATCCCTCTACACTACGTCAACCGGGATAAGTTGATTGAAAAAGCGAGAAAGCACGTGTGTGGCGATCGCTGCCGCTGGGATCAGCCTACTTCTGTTGATGGCACCCGCCAGACTGTTGTCAGAGCGTCACCTGCCATCTTGGGTCAGTCTGCCCTTGCCTCCATCGCCAGCCCAGCAGTTTTCACTGCTGCCCGCGATGACCTCATCACCCGAGACGATATCGTTCTCGATTCTGGTTGTACTACTTCAACCTTCAACAACTTGCGATATTTCGTCAAGTACGCTGAAAAGAGCGATTTGACACCTTCCACTTCTGCCTCCGGCGCCCCAGTCCGGTCACTTGGCGTGGGCACCGTCTTCTTCCAGACCCAAGACCCCACCAACCCTGACGTTATTCACGATTGGACACTTCACAACGTTGAGTACAACCCTTCCAGCCCAGCCAACTTACTGAGCCCTGGAAAACTTCGTCGTGATCACGTGGAATATGATTGGCAGACCTCAAGCCTCATACACGTGACACAGCGCACTTCCCTTGCCAAAGTTCATTGGGTTTCTGACGTCTGCGTCGTTGAGACTCATGATACTGGAAATCACGTGCCTCGAGATATTGCTGTCAGCCTCGCCGCCTTCCGGGCTACCCAGCGACCGTCTCTTGAACTGATGCACCGCCGGCTGGTTCACGCCCACCCATCACGTGTTGTGGAGGCTTGCCGCCGTGTTGGCATTCGGTTCACAACGTCAGAAATTGACGCTTTCTTCTGTGAGTCTTGCCATCTCAGCAAATCCACTGAACGGATTAGTCGAGACCACCCACTTCCACTTACGAGTATTGGCGATGAAATTCACCTTGATCTCGTTGGTGTTCTTCCCCTATCAACAAAAGGGAACCGTCAGGTTCTACACCTCATGGATAAGTATAGTGGTTACCACTGGGTTGTTTTTCTGCCCAACCACAAGTTTGCCACCATCCTGGCAGCTATCAAGAAATGGGATACTGAATTCTACAGTCTCACCGGCCTCAAGCCCAAGGTTTGGGTTTCTGACAATGCTCCCGAGCTAATCAAGGTTTTCAACGACCCCTACTTCGAGGGTACTCGCCACAACACGACTATTGCCTACACGCCTTCCATGAACGGTACTATTGAGCGTGCTGGTCGTACCATCGTCGAAGGCGCCCGGACACAGCTGATTGACATGTCCCTTCCAGAGGAACTGTGGGATTACAGCATCGATTCGGTGACTCAGATTCTCAACCTCTTGCCCACACCCTCCAAGGGTAACTTGAGCCCTCACGAGATCATGGCGAGAGAGCTGAACTTGGCTGCTGAACGTGAGGCCCCCCACATTGAACATCTCCGAACGTTTGGCTGTGCTGCCTACGTACACAAGAAGGGCCCTCGACGCCCTATGCGCTCTGCCAAGATGGAACCACGAGCAATCAAGGGATTCCTCGTCGGTTACGGTTCTCTTCGTGGCCACATTTACTACGTTTACCTGCCTGATCGAAAGGAGGTTATTCGCTGCAGAGATGTTCGATTTCGTGAGGAACCGCACAAGACAGTGTTGCCTCCAACTACTGGCACACCCAACATTGATGAAATTGAACATGATGCTGCGTTTGTCGAACCAGATATCATCATCCAGTACACCATCCGTCAGAAGCCTATTGAAGGTGAAAAACCCGTGACTGGTGATCCCAAACCAGATGAGACCATCGTTGAAAAAGCGATGGCACCCACTGATACACATCTCATGTCTCCGCCACCAGAGAACCTGTTGGAGACCACTGCTACACCTCGTGACAGCATTACTAACGAATTGAATGATGACGAATTCGTCGCTTCCGTGGAAACAATGGAAACTGATCACCAGGACCCTGATTCCCTCTCCACGATTGTTGAGGAAGCAACGAGTCAACCGGCAGAGTCCTCTCGACCTCGCCGCGCCTCAGCCCAGCGACCACCTGGTCACTACCGAGCCGCCAGTGGCGTACGCTCCTATGCTAAAAAGACTTTTCTATCTGCTGACATTCCAGCTTCACTAACTTCTCGTCAATTCTCTCTCAGCGTGCTTTCTGCTACTGCCCTTTCGAAAGTCCTACCCGACGGCGTGGTGATCCCGAAGTCCTACCGTGAGGCGCAGAAGAGCCCACAGTGGCCCCAGTGGGAACAAGCCTTCGAACGAGAGATGACTCAATTCACGGAAAAGGGGGTTTACGAAGTCGTTTACCCACCACGTGACGCTAAAGTCCTGCCCGGCAAGTGGGTATGTGACATCAAAACCAACAAAAACAACGAAATCGTGCGCTACAAGGCCCGATATGTGGTTTGTGGAAACCACGAGAAAGGTGACTGGTCATCGCAAGAGGTTTACGCTGCAGTTGCCTCTGCCACCGCAACCCGCCTTTTCTTCGCAGTTGTCGCACTTCTCGATCTTGAATACGAAGTATATGATTTCGACACTGCTTTCCTAGCCGCCTCGATTCCAGAGGGGGTTAAGGTGTACGTCCGGCCCCCCGCTGGCTACGCCACTGCAGACAACAAGGTTTGGCTGCTCCACAAGGCACTCTATGGATTGAGAAAATCACCACTTTGGTGGTTTCGACTTATCAAGGGTGAAATGGAACGAATTGGCTTCACTGCTGTTGATGGGGAGGTTTGTCTCTTCGTCAATCACAAGATTAAAGCGTACGTTCTTATGTACGTCGACGACAACGCCATCGCCGCTCCCAACAAGCAAGTCATGATGGAAGTTCGTCGTCTCCTCGAGAAGGTCTGTTCTCTTAAAGACCTCGGCGAGGCTACCGATTTTCTCGGTTTCCAGATTGAACGCGACAGAGCTGCCGGTAAGATTTTCGTTTCCCAAGCCAAGTACGCAAAAGCAGTGCTTCAACGATTCGACTTTGATGGTTTGAGTGCTGTCAAGACGCCTATGGCGACCACTGACGATCTGCCCGTCACCTGGGACAAGAACGAGTGCTCGCTTGACGAACAACAACTTTACATCGAACAAACCGGCTGCCTTAACTTCCTGGTGGCTGGAACTCGCGTTGACATGGCCTACACCGTCAGTAAATTGTCACAGGCGAATTCAGGGCCTTCTAAGGCCCATCTTCGTGCTATTAAGCACTTATTCCGATACCTCAAGGGCACCGTTTATCTCGGTATTGTACTTGGAGGCATCCCCACGATCAACGAGTTGGGGCTCTACGCTGCTGCAGATGCCTCTTTCGCTGACAACAAGCCATCACGAGTCTCGACAGGTGGTTACGTCGTCTTCCTCGCTGGTGCGCCGATTGCTTGGAAGTCAAAGAAACAGACTTTCGTGACTTTGAGCACCACGGAGGCTGAATTCATCAATCTCACACCTACGGCAATTGCTGTGAAGTGGATCAGACGTTGCCTCTCCCAACTGCTCGGCAAACCCATCACCACGCCTACTATCATGTTCACTGACAGTGCCAACGGCTACGACAACGTCATGAACCCACTCAACGAGGCACGAACCCGCCACATCGACGTCCGATACAAATGGATCATACAGGAGGTTCACACTGCGAAAAGCATCGAACTCCGACTCATCAAGGGCGCTGATATGGCCGCCGATGGACTCACGAAGCCACTGGTTGCGGTCAAACACAAGGAATTCGTTCGTTTGTTGGGCATGGCGGAGGGATTGGATTGAGAGGGGGATTTTGAGACTGTGGGACTATTGATATTGAGACTTCGGGATTCGGAGGATTTCACGGCCTCCTATTGGCCAGGTTTAACCGGTAATTGACCGAGTTTTCTAATAGTTGAGAACTCCTCGGATTTGGAGGATTTGGGACTTTTCCTGTATTTCCTATTATTCTACTGCTTTTTCGCTGAGGGGTCTGAGAGGGGGTGTGGGTGGCAGGCCTCGCCGGCCCGTCACGTGGGCTGACGGCCGCCACCACTGGTCTTAGCCAGCCTCCACAGCCCTCTAGCCAGTTAGTTAGTTCTTCCAACCAACAACACCACTTTTCCCATTCTGAGCGTTCTGTGCTGGTTTCGCCCACAGAATTGTTGGTGGCCCGTTTTAGGCTCGCCGAAAAGCTGGCGGACATCACCCCGCCATCGCGTTACCCCGCGGTGGGGGCAGCTAGCCAATTGCTGATGTCAGTGCTAGGTACTATGTAGGTCCTATCTAGCAGATTCTCACTATAATCACGCCGTTGTGCTAGGCTGTTTGCCTAAATTCTTCACCATTGATTGTTTACCAGGTCTATCAAACAATGAACAGTCAACAACTCCAGGTGAAGGATAAACGGTAACGCCAAAAGCCTCCGTGGGCCGTCAAGACCAGACTTTTCCCTAATTGGATTTAGAAACAATGCAATACTTTCTGTTTTGTAGGAAGACACATATTCACCTCCATGTCAAGCGTATCAGCTGATGGATGTTTATGTCTACGGGGTCATTAATTTTTCATCGCCAATCCTGCCATCTCACAGAAGTCCGGAATTGACGAAGAAATTTCTCGACCAAATACGGACAACCATTTCAACTCCGGGCATCAGTCTATCCGATCTTTGAGAGCTCTCCGTCCGGCATATAGTCCGGCGTCGCTGTCCAACAGCCCATTTGTTCTGACCGAGAGCGATTGCGAATCCAGAGTGCAGCGCCGCCCGACGTGTACAGTATTGTTGTCCTGAACTAACATCTGACATGCATTTGGGGTGTCTGGCTTTCCCAGTATAGGCTTACGGTCACTAGTTCAAGTACATGGCACATGAGGGCGCTGTATAGACTGCGAACGGCAACGGGATGAGCTTAAGCCGTAGGCGAATCTCGCCCGTCCGCTCGATAAATCTATAGGCAAGTCTTGGCCCAACGGAGAAAAAGGGATGGGGCCGTTCTTATTCGTTCCGACCGTGTAAGGGAACAATCCTCCAAATCAAGACTTTGAGCGGAGAGTCGGAGTTCAGAAATCCGCCGGTTTGTTTTGCCGGACCGGGTTCGTGCTAATTTGCGATGGTCCGCCGTGCCTAGAGTGTCATTTTATGGTTTACACGTTGCCTCTTTCAGAAGTCTCAAGGAGTCATATTTATTTACGGACTTTGATTCAACGGCATGATCACTTCGGTCTTTGGGAGGCCCATCTTGCGTGGCTAGGGTAGAGGCCTCGCAGGCAACTCCGCAGCAAACTGTAGGCGAGCCTTTCAACAGGGATAAGCCATCGTTCCCTGTCAGAAGAACAACTTATGTAGATGTCTGGAACCTGTGAGATTCTTTTAGCCATTATCCGTACTACGACCTAGAACTAAAGTTTGAGTGGAAAAAATCCAAATTGGAGAATGACTATCACTTTCTCTTCCTGATCAACAACATCCACTTTTCTAAACAAAACTCGCCCAAGTACGAGTAAGCAGAACTAAAAACCACCATTGGTAACTACCTTATATCTACATAGATGACCGCTTCAAAGACAGCCAAGCGCTGTTCCTGCCAAGGCTCGTTAGATCACGGAAGCACTCTAAGCATCCTTCGACATCCTCCAAAGTTTTTGTTCCGCTTCACCGTCTCAGCTGCCTGGTATGGCACCAACGATGACGAAGCTTACCAATGTTAAAGCCGCAAAGTACTTCATTTGACCGAAAAGGGGAGTTTCTTGGCCTACGAATTCGCATTCGCATCTCGTCATCAGATTACATCTTATTACCTGAGCAGTCCATTTCATTCACTTATAAAGCACAATCACCCCGTGTCAAAGAGCATTTACATCGAGGACGGCCAGCTTACAATTCGACGTTTCTTCATCAAGTATCACTTTGCTTCCT
Organism: Colletotrichum truncatum; assembly: GCF_014235925.2. Classification (NCBI taxonomy): domain Eukaryota; kingdom Fungi; phylum Ascomycota; class Sordariomycetes; order Glomerellales; family Glomerellaceae; genus Colletotrichum; species Colletotrichum truncatum. The sequence goes on along the minus strand of NW_027222408.1, from coordinate 510,206 downwards.
CTAGTTGATATTCTCACCAACGTCTAACAGAAGCAGACATGGCGGAGGAGGTGCCCATCCCGGAGCCCCGGGCTTTCCCCTTTTTGGGACATGTTATGGAATTCACACAAGAAAGCGGTCTACAGGATATCGTACGTCTCGCAGACGCATTGGGTGTGTGAAATAACCTTCCAGAAGAAAAAAAAATACTTAACCTTCCAGGTGACATCTATAGGCTGCGCGTACCGGGAAAGACCAATGTTATCGTCACCTCTCAGCGCCTAGTCAACGAGGTATGCGACGAGAAGCGCTTTGTAAAGTCACTGAACAACGTCCTCGGTGTAAGAACTATCGCAGACTGCCCAGCGACCTAGCTAAACATGGAATAGCAAGTGAGATTCATCACCAACGATGGACTCTTCACCGTGAGTACTGGCCGTCTTCGAAGATTTAAACTCAATGCTGACAGTCAAAAGGCAAAAGATGGCGAGCCCAACTGGGGCATCGCGCACAGAATTCTCATCCCAGCCTTTGGCCCCGTCACCATCCGCGGCATGTTTGACGAAATGTATGAAATTGCCTCCCAGATGACGCTGAAGTGGGCTCGCCACGGCCCTTTGACGACTATAATGGCGACCGAAGACTTCACGCGTCTGACTCTTGACACTCTCGCTCTCTGCGCGATGGATTATCGGTTCAACTCGTATTACCGTGAGGAGTTGCATCCCTTCATCAAAGCGATGGGCGATTCTCTCACGGAATGCGGAAATCGTGACCTACGACCCGCGTTTGCAAGCTGGATTTTCCGGGCCTCGGAGAAGAAGTTCTTTGAGGACATTGACATTTTGCGGAAAACGGCTGCTGAGGTGCTAGAGACCCGTAAGAAAGCCCCTTCGAGTCGGCGAGATTTGCTGGGCGCCATGCTTGACGGTGTCGATCCTCAAACGGGCCAGAAGATGACGGACGAGAGTATCATCGACAACTTGATAACCTTCCTTATTGCTGGTCATGAGACGACTTCAGGTCTGCTGTCGTTTGGGTTCTACCAGCTGTTGAAGAAACCAGCTACATATTTCAAGGCTCAGCAGGAAGTTGATGAAGTCATTGGCCGAGATCCCATTACGATTGACCACTTGGCCAAGCTGCCTTACTTGAACGGGGTATGGCTTCTTCATTTAATTCGAAATAAATTGGACACGAGAAGATACTAATGTTTGCTAGGTTCTCCGAGAAACTCTACGACTCTCGCCCGGCATTCCCGGTTTCGGTGTCGAAGCCAGGGAGGACACTTTCCTGGCAGGAAAGTACTTTATCAAGAAAGGCGAACCTATCGGCTGTATGATTGCCAAGGCACACCTGGATCCAGACGTGTACGGAGAGGATGCCAAGGAATTCAAGCCAGAGCGCATGATGGATCAAAACTTTGAGCGTCTGCAAAAAGAGTTCCCCAACTGCTGGAAGCCCTTTGGCAACGGTACGAGAGCCTGTATCGGTCGACCCTTCGCGTGGCAAGAGGCTTTGCTTGCTACAGCCATGTTACTCCAAAACTTTGATTTGACCATGGACGACCCCAGCTACGAGCTAAAGATTGCGGACTCGCTTACGATCAAACCAAAAGGATTTCATATGCGGGCGGCCCTTCGCCACGGCATGTCTCCTACAGAACTAGAACATCAGCTAGCCGGTAAGGGGGTACCGAGAACGCCTTCTGCTTCCCGGGAACGACTGCAGGCACAGACGAATGGTATCAAAAGCAAAGATCAGAAGACAAATGGGCACAAACCTGAAGCCGGCGGCCATGCTTTGAGCATATACTACGGCTCCAACAGCGGAACTTGCGAGGCTCTTGCTCGGCGTCTCGCAACTGACGCAGCATACCACGGATTCGAGGCCGAAATTGTGGACATACTCGACGCTGCTGCAGAGAACCTCCCAAAGAATCGACCGGTGGTGATCATCACCGCCTCATACGAGGGCCAGCCGCCCGGAAACGCGACTCGGTTCGTCGCTTGGCTAAAGAGCCTGAAAGGCAAGGAACTCGAAAATGTCCCGTATGCCGTGTTTGGATGCGGCCATCATGACTGGGTTCAAACTTTCCACAAGGTCCCAAAGCTGATAGACGACACAATGGAGAAGCGCGGCGCCACGCGGCTTGTAGCTATGGGGTTAACCGACGCCGCGGAACGCGACATGTTTAGTGATTTCGAGTCCTGGGAGGACGAGGTCTTATGGCCTGCGCTGGTGGACAAGTTTGAAATCTCTGAAGCGCGGAGCGGTGGTGGGATGCAGGCAGGACTCTCTGTGCAGGTTTCGAGCCCTCGTATCTCAACCTTGAAACAGGATGTCGAGGAGGCCGTTGTTGTGGAGGAAACCGTTCTTACGACGGCTGAAGCGGTGCCGAAGAAGCATATGGATATCCAACTGCCATCAAACATGACTTACCGGGCGGGAGATTACCTGGCGGTGTTACCCCTAAATCCAAGAGCGAACGTGGACAGGGTTTTTAGGAGGTTCAGGCTGGCGTGGGATGCGTGCCTGACAATCTCTGGAGACAAAAGAATGCCGCTGCCGGTCGACCAGGCTGTACCTGCTTCTGATATCTTCAGCTCGTACGTCGAGCTCGCGCAGCCCGCGACGAAGAGAAATGTTTCCTCGCTGGCGGAGGCAGCGCAGGACGACGCCACTACAAAAGAGCTGTCGAAACTTTCAAGCGATGAACACTTCCATGAGGAAATCACCAAGAAACGCGTCACCGTGTTGGACCTCCTAGAGCGATTCCCGGCCGTTGATCTGCCCATCGGCGCTTTCCTAGCTATGCTGCCACCCATGCGCGTACGACAATAGTAAGTTCAACCCCCCGGCCTTTAATACGGGAGTTTGCAGCTAACTCTTGCAGCTCTATTTCCTCCTCACCGTTTCTTGACCGCTCACAAGCAACACTAACATACACTCTCCTCGACTTACTCTCGCTCTCTGGGCAAGGCCGCCACGTCGGCGTTGCAACAAGCTATCTTCAGGCCCTGAAAAAGGGCGACAAGTTACAAGTCGCCGTCCGACCTTCTCACCCGGCCTTCCACCTCCCTGACGGACCCGAAAAGACGCCCATTATTCTCGTCGCAGCGGGATCCGGCATAGCGCCCTTCCGGGGGTTCATACAAGAACGAGCGGCGATGATTGCAGCAGGTCGCAGCCTCGCGCCGGCGCTCGTCTTCTTCGGGTGCAGGAAGCCGGACGCGGATGATTTGTACAGAGAGGAGTTTGATAGGTGGGAGAAGATGGGCGCTGCGAGCGTCCGAAGAGCGTATTCCCGCCGTTCTGACAGGAGTAAGGGGTGTAAGTACGTCCAGGACCGGTTGTGGCATGACAGGAAGGATGTCGCCGAGTTGTGGGCCAAGGGGGCCAAGTTGTATATTTGCGGGACGAGGAATGTCGGCAAGGCGGTTGAGGAGGCCTGCTTGAAGGTCATCATGGAGAGTGCCAAAGAAGGGGACGAGGTGAAGGGTCTGGATTATGAGGGGGCGAAGAAGTGGTTTGAGGGCGTCAGGAATGAGAGGTATGTTACTGATGTGTTTGATTAGGGTATATTAGCTGGCGTGGGTTGGAATATGTGCTATGTGAGTTCATACGGGATATTTTGTTATATCTGTTCAAGATCTTTGTAATAATGGCCTTTTACTTCTCTCTTTTGTAGTCAAGACCAACTGTGGTGCCTATAGAAAGCTTTAGGGGGTAAAGTAACATGGTATTTGCTGGTCTGAATTTGCGTGCATAGCCAATTCAATGGTACTATAACGACTAGGGCGGATATATAACCCTGAGTAGTTTGCTTTTATTATAGCTTCTATCTGGGCTAGAATAAACGCAGAGATGCTCTAAAAGAATCCATCAGATCAATGTCATATCTTCAAAGTACAAGTCCTTGACTATAAGACGTATATCGTGTCTTCGTAAGTTAGGTATCTAAGATGTAGTATCGTTTTATCCCCCAGCTAAGCGACCGAGCGCCTTGGTACCAAAGATACAGGTAGGGACTGGAAACTCCTGCCTCATTCGCGCTTCCCAATTTCGTTCCAGTTCCTCTCGACAAGTAAATCATTCGCCATTATCAGGATGCCCTCAAACAATTTCCCACTTCCGAAAAACAACAAACATTCAAAATCAATCAAACAGAAAACGACGTAGATTATCCTCGCCAAATTCCCAAGCGCCCGTCAATGGGTTCTTGTCCATAGCCCTCGCCATCAAGCGGCCTTGTTCGTCCACATACGCGGATCGATGTTGCAATCGCCACCACTGCTCTTCAATCGTGCCCTCTTGGGCATTGGATATCTCGAGCATACGATTACGAACAGTCAAGGCATAGAAGATGCGGCTATCCCAAAGACCATCTCGTCTAGGATTCTCATGTAGCAACCGGATGGCCTCGTTCCGCACCTCAGGGTTTCGGCATCGAGTTCCCGCAAGGAAGAGCGGCCAAGTCGGGCCCATGTCCATTGTGAACATCTCGGAATTGTCGAAATAGCGCTTCTGGTACTTGAAGAGGTGGCTGCAAAGCTCAACTACTTCGCGGTATTTGGGTGTCAGCTCGGCGACACTGTTGTAGCTGCAGCTCAACGGCGAATGAACGCAGCCGTACATCGTCAGGTAGTGCGCCCGAAGGTGCGCCGCCTGCGCATATGACTTTTCGTCCTTATCTTTGGAGTTATGAGCGGCGATCCAGAGTGGCTCGAAGCCGCCGTTCCATCGCTCGAGGGCGTCTTTGAAATCCTGCCACTGCTCGGAGGTCGCTGATTTGATGCCAGCCCTGGCCTTCTCGATATAATCCATATGTCTTTGAACGCGTTCATTGCACTCGGAAAGGAAGTCATCGCCGAGGCCAAGATGCGTGACCCGGAAGACGACGTTCGATGAGTGCGTCACGAAATGCTGTGTGACGTCCCACCACCGACGAGCTTCCTGTAGAGTTGCAAATGTCGCTGGCATTTTATGGATCGCACATTTTCTGCCAGATCCTCCTCGGCAACACCAAGGTCGGGGATCGCTACATGGTCTGTCAGGCTTGTCCAACATTAGTTGATCGCGTCGCCTGAGGACACCGCAGGACCAAGACTGTTGGATGAGCCGCTGGAATACGTGCAGGATATCGGTCTCGACAGACTCGGCCCCAAGTATATTCTGGGTCCGGTCGCAGCCGTCTAGCTGGCACCTGCGCAAGAGCTCATCCATCATCCGCTGGCCGTTGTTGATGTGGGCAAAGGCGGCCTTTCGATCGCCGTGCAACACCTCGAAGCATGCGAAGAGCAGACAGCACACTATGGCGCCTCGAAGGCTACTCGTTTTCAACTCCGCCTCTCGGACTTCGCGAATAGCTCGTCCGTAATACGAGAGGGCGAGGCTATAATGCGGCCCGTTGGCCGCCATCAGGGCTGGGTTTGTGGGCTTTAGACTCTGTCGGAGTGCTTTAGAGATGCCGCCAATGGCCATGATTGCGTAACGAACTGACGCATGTTGGCGGCTCAGCTGAGGGATCGTCTCGTTCCAAAGTTGCTCATCAAAGAAACCACCGCCAAATCTATCGCGGTGGTCTAGCCAGTGGTTGAAGTATTGTCGCTCAGTGTCGTTCTCAAAGAAGTCAAAGGTTGGTTCGATAACCAGATTGACATCTTCAAGCTGCCCCGAAGATTCAGAGCCGCTTGCTGGGCATTCCGTCTTGATCACGGTCTGGTAAGACTTCGTGTTGTCGAGTACACCGTTATCTGGTGCTGGCGTCGGCGCCGACGAACTGTTTGAGTTCACATCATATCCCTCGCAAAATCCCTGCCATTTGATGCATCGCTGGCAAGAGGGCTTCGCTTCGTCGCATTTAACATGTCGCCGCCTAGGTAGATGAGCATGAGGAACCGATCTTATTTTATACGAGTAAGAGCCAACTTACTTGCCTAGGACGGAATTAGCTACTCGTCACATTACAACGCCGATTGGCACGCAGGAGTGGCTTACAAGTAATACATCCAGTCCGAACTTTGGCTGTACTCGCTCGAGTGGCTCGGGGCCGCTTCTGTAGGGCAAATGTGAGTATTTGCGGCCCATTTTTAGAATTCCTGCTTCAGTTAGCCGTTTATTACCGCCAATCAGACCCTGTACCGTTATGCACGTTGAAAAGGTGTGGGAGCTTACTTGGGGGTCGTGGCGGGCTCCGCCGGCTCAGACCAAGACACACCAGTCGTCCGTGGCATGAAGAAGTTGATCTGGCTTCCGCCAAAATTGCACAAAGCAGACGGCATTTTCGAGAAGGCTCAGGAAATGATTAAAACGGATTGAACAAGACAAATCTGCTCTGTTAGAGAGCGAAAAGTCGCCCTTTAAGCAGAACGGCCATACTGTTAACAAGAGTCTTTGAGCAAGAGTTGGGGGCCAAATTTGGCCCCCATCTCCAGTCTGTGGTGTACCTTTTCCTCGCCCTTCTCTCGACCAATCCTATTCAACCGGCGGAAATTCCCAAAATAGAGACACACCCGTCAGGCTTTCAGAAAACCAGAATCTGGATTGGTTGCCCACACCCCTCTACTTCTTCCGCAAGAGGGGGAGATGCAGCCAGACGCCTGGCACACGGGACTAGTAAACCGGGAGCCCGTTGAGTTCACCACAGGGTGCCAGCCTTACCCGTCCATCCCCTTCTCTGGGATTGGGGTCCAAGATACATGAGCTACAGGTGTATACGTCGTGATTAACGGCTGGTTTCTCCTGATTTGCAGAGACTGTGAGTCACTACGAGTATGTCAGAGGTAAAGTTCGCATTCGCGTGATAACCACACTGGCTCGTGGTCTCGACTGCGACAACGGCGACGGCATCGAAAGTCATATGGTCAGGATGGAATGATATCTCAGCCTTAAAGTCAACCGCTTTGGATTACCTCCTGCAGAAGCTGCAGCAGTTTCATGCAGGAGAGCACCGCCATCAACAAAAAGCCTTCATCGGACCCCTACCCTGTGACTTGCCTCTCCATGACATGGCACACCCGAAATCACTGCCGTCAACCAAACATTGATCCCAATTCCTACTACAGCCACATGATTCCAGACACTCTGGCGGATCTGGGAATGGCTGACGGCTTTCCTTGCCGCCCTGGTGGCTTTGTACACTCGCTACTGGCGGTGTCTTCTTGTTGTCCGTTCCGTCTGCTAGGATCATGGTTGGGAGAACTGTTAGACGTCTGCCTAATGATACCTCCTGGCTCTTATCCCCTCCATTGACCCGTCCAAAGCTAGGACGTGACAGCGCGTCCTTGGCCCAGCCCCGGGTCGTGGGTAAAACGCCACCTCGGCGCATCAATCCACGACCTGAAAGGCCCGTGGAGAGAATCTATGGCTATTGCTTTGGTGTTGAGAGATATCGTGAAGCAGTTGACAAATGCCGCTGATACAAGAAGGTTGGTCATCAACATTCATAAACATGCCATCACTTGCTCACATATTGTCTCTACCAGTTTGCTGACATTGAACTAGTTCATCGCATCATTCCAAATCACACCGACATTTTGTTACGTGAAAAGGGAATGCATATTGAACACCAAGGGCGCGCTGGAAGATGACCACCCAGTACAAAGATCATGATATTTGAAATTAAACCTCATCACATACCCCACCCCCCATGAAGCCCAACCGGCCTCAATTCCAGCCTGTTCCAGTACGTGTTCAAGCCCCGCCGCTACAGTATCGTTTAACAGGACCAATGGCACGTTGAAGATCGGTGGGATTTAAGGTGACCAAAGAGCGAATCAGCGTCTGGCATTCGTTCTTATGGCAAATGCTCTACGGAACGGCCGAGATCTTTGCAGCATAAGCCATACTCCATTGAGTAGATTATACCCTGGCCAAATCGGTGCTGACGCCAAGCACACACCTACATACTGAACCGAGTTTCATCACTCCCTCCGCAATTCGCGCATTTGCGACTCTTGGGCTGATTGCCAGCTCAGAGGCCGATAGGGAAGCCACTTATCCCCTCCTTTCCGATGCTGTGTTCACTTTTTTTTGTGTGGCCATTACGCAGCCTTTTCATTTAGACGCTCCCCCGTAGGTATAGGTAGGATTGTCATTCACACAACGACCCCAGCCCCTCGACTGATGGTTTCTGTCGGTTCACGGCGGTTGTTTCCTCTCTACCTGATAACGCAAAGCTTGGCCTGGTAGATGACTGCATTGCAGTGCAGTTTGTACCTCCAATATTGGCCCAGAAGGAGAGGGATCGCACGCGCGCCAGAATGATGGTGGCCTGACTTGACGTTAATGGTATCTGTTGCTATACAACGTAGTATATTCTTTATTGCAGGGTGGATCATTCCTTCATGGGGCTGGGGCACACACACACACATACACTGCACAGAGAGAGGGAGACGCACCAAGCATTCGCAAACAGATCAGTGGAGTAAACAGGGACCATAGCCGGGATCACTCCCGCACTATGGAGACGTGGGAGCCATGGGCTGGGGTAGCTAGCTTTTTATCCGGTCGGCGACCACCTTCTTGATTGTTACTTGTCATCCTACGGGACGCCAGTGGGACGAAGCCCGCTTCGGCTTGCCGATACGAAATACGGCCGAATACTGAGAGCGAGTGCCTATAGTGACGTCGTCTTCTATTACCACGAAGGTGAGGCTGTTAGGGTAACTTCTTTTTGGCCTCAGTGTTGCAGTGGCTTAGGCCATTAGTAGCATGGAATCACTCTCAAGCACGAAGACCAAGTCGTAATCATTCGGCAGACCTGACGCCAGGCAGCAACATTCCCAAGTTCACGGGAACTTCTGATATTGAATTATTACGACTAATTTACACTTTTCATACTGCAAGCCACGGCGCGCGGCATGAGTCTTCGCGCCCGAGGGCTATCAGGGGGTAGAGTTTCCAAGCCAGCCCCCCCTCTTCTGCAGTTGGAATCATGAGAACCATTGGCTGACACGCTGGCGGAAGTTCTCTGGCTTGGGCTTCTCAGGAACATATTCTGACTCGTGGAGCCGGCCAGACCATAAATCTACTTCGTGCGCGCGAACGAACTGCTCAAGTTAGCGACTTGACGTCATGTGTGGGCAATCGATGTACGAACCTTTGTGCGGTGGACAATCTTCCAGCCAATGATCGGCACAATGAAGATCGGGATGCCAATGTACGAGGAGATGAAGTCGGCGGTCGACCAGTTGCCCTTGAGGAACACAGAGAATCCCGCGACAAACGTGATAATGGTAGCGCCGACGAAGCCAAACCACGCAGTGTAAGGCTGGAAAGGCGCCTTCCAGGGGAGGGTGTCTCGGCTGACTCCCTGGACCTGCATGGCGCGGTGGAAACGGATGTAGCAGAAGCAAAGGGTCGCCCACGCAATGAGACCAGCGACTGTGCTCAGACTCAGAAGCCAGTTGAAGGCGTCGGCGGCACCGCCAGATCCAAGACCTGAGAAACTCAGTTAGCCACATGTCACATACTGCTAGTGCTAGAAAGGTGGGAGAGAGGGGGAGCAAACTCACTCAGGTAGGCGAGGGGGCCGAACAGCCAGGCCGTGATAACGGCGATGTACGGCACACCGTGCTTGTTCGTACGACCGAAGATCTGGGGCAGTTGTCGGTCCGTGGTCATGGCCACGATCATACGGGAACCGACCCAGCAGTATGAGTTGCCGGCCGACCAGGCCGAAACCAGAATACAGGCGTTCACGATGGAGGGGAGGATGTTGATACCCGCCTGGCGGATGGCGATAACCCAAGGAGAGCTGTTGGCGTTGCCGGAGCCAGAGACCAGGCCGGGCTCGCGCGGGTCGACGATCAAGCTGATGAGAAGGGCGCCGAGGATGTAGAACAGACCGATGCGCCAGGTCACGCGGCGGGCGGCGTTCGGGATAGCCTTATGGGGATTGATAGACTCGGCGGCGCTGATGACTACGGTCTCGACGCTTTGAACAGTTTGTCAGTATGTGGCTGCCTTCTGTAAAGCGAAGCTTTGCTTACCCGATGAAAGAGAAGGAAGCGTTGACAAAGGCCGCGAGGAAGCCCAGGAAATGGCCAGTCGAGCCGCTGATGCCATTGTACTCAACCCACGCGCCAGGGTTGCGCCAGTACCGGAATCCGATGGCTTCGTGATTGGGGCCGGCGCCAGCAGTGATGATGATGGATGTGAAGACGAGGCCGATGAAGCAGAGCACCTTGATGGTGCCGCCAGCAACCTCCGTCTCACCGTACCATCTCACGCTCACCAAGTTGGAGATGAGGATGAGAACGAGGGATACGGTGATTACCACGGCGGGAGTGATGTCTGTCCAGTAAGAAACGAGGATTGCTGCTGCTGAAGCTTCGGATGCGATAGCTATCGTGTAGCAGTATCCGTATGAAATGGCCAAGGAGAAACCGACTGCTGGGTCAATGAAACGGGTGGCCCAATGGGGGAAGGATCCAGCGGTTGGAATCTATCAGGCAATCAGCAAAGTGTGTCATTAAGAGAGATCGTATATGGGGCCCAATTTGCATACCAAAGTTGCCAACTCTCCAATGCTCTGCATGACACACCACAGAACCATTCCAACGACAATGTACGCCAGCAACAGACCGGCAGGACCGGCCTTTGCGTAAGCGGAACCAGTTCCAATGAAGAGACCTGTTCCAATGCCGGAGCAGAAACCGATCATGGTGACCTGGTAGTCCCTCAGGCGGCGCTGCGTGCGGCCTTGGCCGCCGACGTTGATCTGGGGCTCCAGGATGGCGGCCTTGTCGTCATGGTGGTGGTCGTCGTCGGCTCCGGACTTCTCGATATCCCGGACGTCGTCGTCTCCGGCGGGCCCAATGGAATGGGCACGTCTATCGGTATCGTACGCGGTCATGGCTGAAAGACTGCGGGCTTAGTCTGGTTCCCCTTTTGTCTATATGGCCAGGACAAAAGCGACGTGCGAATGAGGGGAGGGGGTTTCCAACGACAAGACGAGTACGGGAGCCATGGGGCCTGGGATCGCATTAATGAAATACTCATTGTACTATGAGATCTTTTTTTTCCCATTTTTTTCTGCTCCCTCCTCCATGGCGAAACCGGAGGGGTACCTGATGGCATCATCGCTCTAGTCAAGGAAGTTCCTGAGGCTAGTGGGGTCGCAGGGGCAAAAAGGTTGACATGATGGTGAAAGTTACGTGCAGTCACCGAACCTGGGGGCCCGTAGTTCGTCTCGGTCTGCTTCGGTCTGGTCCCGGATCACTTCTTGGCATCTGTTTGAGCCATCTTTAAAAAGCTTCTTTCGCGCCTATCGAGTCTACCTGACACATTGAATTGGATGCTTCAGCAGAACATTCTGTCCGTTTTCTGAGCTCCCCCCCTCCGGTTTCGCAACATGAGCTGAGATCGTGGATCGCTCTTAATTACAGCTACGTAAAAAATCTTTCAAGTGGCCGTACCCTGTGGGTCCCGAGGGGGCCCATGAATCGACTGTATTTGACGTTGGTAGCGCCGTCGTGTACGCCTTGAGGCTTTGCTGTTACTGGTTAGCAAACCGGTTCGGTCAGGGATTAGGGAGGCGGCGCATGAGTCGGGTCATCCGAACAGCTTCGAGAAAACAGCGAGCTAGCCCGCGATGGATCCGCAAAAGGGTCCAAACCCCACGGGCTCCCGACGCCTTCGCATGATGGGAAACGAGGGGAGGGGGACTAGCTCGCCGGCATGCTTCGGTTGATCTGGATTTCCAGCTTGGCACTTTTTTTTCGTTAGTAGTATATTCCTGTCGCCTTTTTGCGGAGGGTCTTTGTAATGGCGGGGGGTGGCAATCTCTTCAAGCCCGCGGCATGATTCTCGGGAATGTGTTTTTTTTTTTTTTTTTACAAATTTGGTATTCACATGTCTTCTTCAGATTGACTGGAGCCCTTGTTTGAAACCCTTCCAACAAAAGGTCCCAGCCGAATTGGGGGGCCGATCATCTCTCAAGCCATTATTACTTCACACTTGTGCCCACGTGGGCTTATCAAGAAGTAATTCTCCATCTCCATTGACTCATCCGTCGTTCCGGGTGCAAGCTTCAAGCCCTTACACCTCCGGAAGAACACAGCCGTAGCTAGGCGAAGCTCCATTTTCGCCAGCTCAACCCCAATACAGCTCCGGGAACCCGCCCCGAACGGTAAGAAGAGCTGCTTCTGCTGCTGTGTAAGCTGACTGGGATCCAAGAACCGCGTCTCGTCAAAACTGGTTACGCAGGTCAGTCTCCATACGGCCCCGCCCCAAGGTGGGCCCACACGGGCAGTTCGGCACACTTACCGGTACGGGTCAGGCCAGACCTCCGGGTTCCGGTGGAGGGTATAAGCCTGCGTCTCGACGGTGTAGTTACTCGGGATGAAGTACCCGCCTACCGTAGCACCCTTTGGCGGCACGATCCGCGCGAGGTGGCCAGGCGCGCCGCCGTACAACCTCAGCGTCTCATCAATGACGGCGTTCAAAAGCGGTAGCTTCTCCAATGCGGCATCGTCGAATCCCGGCTCCAAACCGTCGACCTCTTCCTCCAGCGCTTCTCTCAGATCTGGCCGCTTCAAGACGGCCCATACCAGGTAGGTCTGAGTCACCGAGGTCGTGTCTGAGCCGCCGATGATCATGCTGTTGGCCTCGGCCTCAATGACCCCTTCGTTCAACCACTCCATCTCGCGCGCCATGCTCGCGTCGATCATGCGCGCGAATAAATTCGGCCTGTCACGGCTGTTCTTGAAGGCGTTTGCCACAGCCCGCTTGCCGTATACCCTGAACACCTTTTGCGCGTCGGGAGCGCCTGCTGATGATTTGAATGGATTTATGGATTGAATGAAGTGGAGAAGGGGGTAGCTCGTAGCGTATTGTGTTTTGGATCGAGACGAGCTCTAGAGCCTTCAAGTAGTCATTTTTCTACAGTATACGCCCACAGTTAGTTACCGTTGTGTGACAAGGGTGAGAGTGCCCCCAAGGCCGCCGCACCTCTCCTAGCTCAAGCAAGTTGAACGACTCCCCAAACGCCAACTGGGCAATCGTATCCGTGCTCATCATGGTCCACCACTTTAACATGTCCGAACACCCGCCCTCCCTGGCCTCGTTGTAGATTCTGTCCACGGCGCGCTCGACCTTCTGCCTCACCAGAAACTCCCAATCTCGCCGCAGGGACTGCTTTGTGAGCACCCTGCCGAGGAGTTTCCTTCTTTGAGCATGTTGTCTCGGGTCTGACATGGCGAAGATGCTCGTCTCCCCGCTGTCCGACCGCGTCGACTCTTCGTACCATGCCGACTTGAGGAAGCCGCCTCCGATGCGATGGATCGCGGCGTAGCCGTCCGGGTCACAGACTGCTACCTCCGACGGCGATATTCGGACGACAGGGCCGTAACGTGCGTGCAGGGCATGGACGTAGTACATGCGCTGGCCGGTGAGGACGTAGTACTTGAGCGGGTAGTGGGTTATAAGGGTGTGCCAAGGGCCGGGTATGTGTCGGATCGGCGAGTTGATAACGGAGTAGACTATGTAAGCGGTTAGAAGGGAGAGGAGGACGACGGCGAGGAGGGAATTCAACGTCGAGTTTGCGAAGAACATTGTCAGATTTCCAGGTATGGGTTACTAAGGCTTGCTGAAGGGGGGGAGAGTAGTTGGTAGATTGACGTGATGGTTGGAGGTATTTGTACGAAGGAAAGCTATGTAGCGAAGAGTTTAATCTTTTAAAAGCACAGTCCTTCAGTGAAAGCTGCTGAAAGAGTAAAATGTGATGTCGTTTTTTGTACGGACTTCCCGCTAACAGCGGGAAGGGGCGGCTCACGTCCCTCGTCCGTCTGAAGTTTAAGCTTCGTCTGCACACTGCCCCCACGACAGAAGCCGGGATGGTACTCACGGAGATTTGGAGGCGGCAAGGGTGTCGACGAAGTCAATGTGGGACCGCATTATATGAACTGCCTGGCTACTCCTTTTATTGGATGTTACCCCGCCTTGGGGGAGTCGTGATACTTTGATACGAGACGGGGAACTTGAGTTTGGCTTGTGAATGTGTCAAGTCTTTAACCTGTTGGTTGTAACTCTTGAGTCGTTGGGGTAACGGCGGCGACGAGGCCGAAATTGTTGCGTCTGCATCCTTGCCGAAGGTTGGGTTGCTTGATTTAGTTGTTTCCCTGCCTATAGCGGAATTTAAAATGGTCCGAGACCGAATTGTAATACTGATCACGCTCAGTTGTAGCATGCAATCAACGACCACAAGTATGTGGAGTTTGACGGATGGAGAAACTTATCAGTGAAAGATACGGTTCCTCTTCTCTTGGGTATGAATTTGAAATGTCTTGACCCAAGACTGTCCACATAACAATGTGATATTTTCTATATATAATGTCTAAATCATATTCCTTTCATATATAACGCCGACTTTGTAAAAATGAGTGAACGGAATGCTTGTCTCTTAATCTTAAGATGTTGTCCATTTCCATCAAGTGTCCATCTTGTGTATTATTAGTTGACACAAATCCAATTACTCTCCCTTTCGTGGCCCCCTTAGTGGCCTGCCTCAAGGTCTCGTCCAATATCCTCAGGCTCGGTGTCGTCTTCATTCAGAGGAGTGTACTCCGACGTGGAAGATGAAAAGAAGGCTGGTTTATTGACGCTTTGGCAGTGAGGACAGTCGCAAGTCCGTCGAGAGAACATGTGGGCGATTTGCGGGATAAGGACGTAGAAATGAATGCCACTGTGGGGGGGAAAGAGAATGGTTAGTTCAGCTCATCATTCTCCAAAGATTCAATACCTACGTGTTAACCATCAGAGGGACCGTGCCGTAAGTGCCCAAGACAATCTGGCCTCTGTCCCAGGGCTCTCGAATGACAACCCAGCTGATGAGGAGGAAGATGAAGTGGAAGACGCCCAGGAAGAGGTCTGCAAAGAAGATATTGGATGGCGAAAGAGCCTGGATGGGGGAGCCTAGAGCGGCGATGAAATCTCGACGGACGATGAAGAGACCGAGGACGGCGGAAGCGGATAAGGGCAGGATCCCAAGAGCCGGAAAAGGGCAGCTGGAAATTATGCCATGGATGAAAAGTATGATGAAGGCGGGTACGAAAGAGATGATGGAAATCTTTCGGAGGACAATGTTGGTGCTTGGAGAAACCATCTTTGCGTTTTCTGTGTTTGTTGAAGTGTTGATGCTGGAAACAACAAAACGTTCAAACAGGACCAAGACTCTCTATATATCGACATACTGCTTGTAGGACAACTAACTGAAAGCCTGAGGATATCTGGACTGCCGTACACCATGTGGGTTGAGCATGATCTACGCAGGCTGAGCGTGCGATGAACCCATTAGCCTCATGTCTTCGGAGAAATATGATAGGCTGAAGACCCCAGAGGTCGTTCGAGCCCCAGTGTTGGCTGCCAAAATGGGGCGTCGAAGGATCGTGAGGTACGTACTGGTAAGCACGATTCAAGGTATCCAAATGCATCGATACTGTCCACTAAGCACTGGATCTTGACACCTTTGACAAACTATCACTGGCTACTGAGTGAGTTGGTAACACCGTATCTTGAAGGAATGGGGTACACATGCTTCACTGTAAACGCGTCCTTGCATCTGGACCAGAATCCTTCGTAGGCAGCCAAAGGTGTATTTTGTGGCGTCTGGCATCTTGGCCAATGAGAATTAAATCAAGTGGGCTAGGCAAGGTGCACATTGGTTCTTTTTTTGAAGGGGCGACTGTGGCTGGGTTGAGTAGATCAGGCAGACTGTTGGTCATTAGTATGGGAACTTTGGTGCTGTGTAATCAACATTAGGAATGCCAGGTACGTACCCGGGGGAGCTATTCAGGAACCACAGCCTGGCACAGAATAGATTAAACGTAAACCAACATGCAGATCTTATGCGTTTAAAGTAACATTAAGTCTCCATGGCATCTTGCTTTAGCGAGCGATGATTATGTTCCTAATATTCATTGTAGGGGAGCTTTGCAAACTTAGCTTGACAGCCGACATCAAACTATTAGAAGGGGTTTACTTGGGCAGTCCACAGCGAGTTAATGAGCATGAACAAGTCAGGCTGTGTGAAGGTCTTGAGATTGAAGAATGTAAAGTCAACAAATCTCTGTCGATGCATTTGATTTGTGATGGCTGAGATGCCCCATATCAACAATACCTTTTCAATAAAGCAAACTACTGTATCATAGATCGGCATTCGAGATTCAAGTTTCATGTTTAGTACACAACCTCAAATGGATTGAATGACAATAATTTTATCTTTCAAAAGTAACTAATCAATTAGGGTTGTATATAACAGTAACCCCGTATAATACCAGATTATAGACATTGTACATCTAGTTTCTCGCCTCCTGACTGTGTCCAGTCATCGGGCGAGTCATCGGGCGAGCATCCTCAACCTGCTCGCTGGACCCAAAGTATTTGTCAAGCTCACCCTCGAGCTCAGTTCCGTCAATGTGCCGCATCTCCTTGGCACGCTTGACAGGGTTGACACCATCGGCATGGGCACTAGCAAAGATAACGTCCAACTCTTCGAGGCTTCGGCCCTTGGGCTCAGGGAACCATAGCCACACGCAAGGAATGATGGCTGCGTTGAATACGGCAAACATGACGTAGGTTCGGTATCCTAGGTTGGCAAAGGCGGGAGGCGTGATCATGACAATCAAGAAGTTGGACAGCCAGTTTGAACACGTGGAAAGAGCGTTGGCCTGGATGCGGATGCGCAGGTTCGTGATCTCGGCGGGGTACAGCCAAGTCATACCCAGCCAGCCTAATTCGGTGTTAGCGATCAGTATCTTAAGCAAAAAGGCCACTGTAACTTACCGATGGCGAAGAAAGAGTTGAACACGAAGAGAAACACGGTGGCGGTGACACCATAGCGGGTCTCAAGCTGAGGAGCACCGTTGGCGGCGACTGTGCCTGTGGACACAGTACCGGCCAAAATTGCCATCGAAGCCATCATACCAAAGGCACCGAACAACATCAGCTTACGTCTTCCGGTCCTCTCAATGAGTGGCAACGCAACAAGTGAGGCCAGGAAGTATTCTGTACCGTTGGCGGCAGCAAGAAGTCGCGACATCTCAGGGCCGAAGCCGAGGGAGTTCTCGAAGAGGAAGCCGGCATAGTATGTGATCAGGTTGATACCACAAATCTGCTGGAAGAACTGAGCGGCAATACCAAGGAGAGTTCGGCGAAGGTTCTGAGATGGTCCGTTGGTCAGGAGTTCCTTGAACTTGAAACCACCGCCCTGGCTCTGAACCTCAAGCGCTTCCTGGATAGCCTTGACTTCGACAGTAACATCTTCGTGGTCGATAGGCTTGCCAAGAAGTCGTGCTGTAACCTCACGAGCCTCCTCGATGCGACCCTTCATCGCTAACCAACGAGGTGAATCGGGAAGATACAGAAGGCCAAACATGACAATGATAGTGAAGAATGACTGGAACGATATGGGGAACCGCCATCGGATCGAGCCTTCCAAGTAGTAAAATCCGAGGTCGACCCAGTAGGCGATAGCGATACCACAGGAAATCAAGGCTCCAGACAGCGTGATAAGGAAACCTCGCTGATGAGGGCGCGCACACTCCGATTGCCAAGTTGGGATAGCTTGAAAGGCGTTAGCTGCGAGAACACGACTAATGATGGTCTTCGGAATAGCTTACTTGAGGTGACCATGCCATTTCCTACTCCACCAACAATTCTTCCGGCAGAGAAGAGACCGTATTCATGAGCAGCAGCTTGCATGATGGTTCCGAGAATCATGATAGCACTGCCCCAGAAGGTGGACGACTTTCGGCCCCAGGTTTCTCCATAAAACAAAATCAAAACCGCACCCAGGAAGCATCCGATTTGGTAAACGGCTACAGCAGCGGCTTGAGTGTTGGGATCTCCAGTACACTGGCTGTAGTCACGCTGGGTGTTCTCGGGGTAGTCGAGCCAGCATAGACGGTTGGACTGCTCTAGCGGCGTCATGAGAGGTATGCTTTTCTGGAAGTCATCGAGAGTAAGGAGGGAACTCAGGACGCCCTGGTCGTATCCGAACATGAGGAATCCGCATGATGCGATGAAACCAATGGACCAGTTGAGGATCTTGCCTTGGAGAAGCTGACCGCGGAATTTCCACTCAGGAAGATCGCCCAGCCTCGAGCAGAAACCCAAAAAGCCTCCTTGAGCCCGAGGCTTTTCGTGAATGGCACGGCTGCTGTCAGCAGAGGAGGGAGTTGGACTTCCCGCCTCGCCGGAGCGCTGTTGCTTCTCTTGCTTTTCGTGCATGTTCTAGACACGCCCGTGGATGATCAAAGGGAAAATAAACAGAAAAAGATAACCCCGCTAGGCTCAGACAGACCTTGGGGAAACGTGGTCTGGAGGAAAGATGCGCGTCTTGTACTCGCTCAGTTCTCACCTCGGGCGTTGCTTTTGACCGATATCATGGGGCCCAGTGAGACGGTATCCGGTGAAGGATGACTTGGCTGAGGTCATCTAGAAAGGTTTACTACTGGATTGCCCCGGGCGAAATGGAGTCAAATCCGCTTGGGGTGCACCAACAATATCCACACCCGTCTCCATTATTGTGCCTTGGGCGTTGGCAGTTTTGCAACGAAAATCAGGTCAGATGCAGGAAAAAACCCCTCTAATCGACTTCGAGAGACTTCACGAGGGACATGAGCCACATTTTTCCTGATCTATAATTTCTCCAAACGCAACAATGACGATCAAAAGAACCCTGCATTCCCCCTGGCGCCCAAGAAATAATAGCCGAGACAAAATACATTTGTTTCACGATGGGAACCGAATGAAGCCTTCAGTGACCGATCCGAAAAGCTTGCTAATCACTTGTTAATGGTGAGTGCCAGGTCTGATGTGGATAGTGCAACCAACGCCGAGGAACGGCAAGCCAACGATGCAGCGGCATCCTCCCGTACGGAATACCTAGTAGAGTAACCCGAGGCTGGGCAAAGCGAATGGGATGCTGTTGTGTTAATATTCGGTAAGCTGAGTTTTTGAGACCCTTTTTGTTCTGGGCGCCATGGAAGAATGACGTTGGCCAAGTTTAAGCTTAATTCTCTAGTTGGCTGCTGGTGGGGGCTCTTATAACGACGAGATCTTGTCCCTCCACTTCCAAGTCAAATATATGCGGAACTCTGGCTTGGCAGTCTTGGTTTTTCGGCCTGTTTGGCTGCGGTACTTTCTTGGTCTGGCCAAGAAAGCCAGGGAGCGGCGTGATCGGCGTCTGATTGAAAATATTGACTCGGAAACTTTTCTTGGTAATGTGTACGGGATATGCGTAGACACTGCCCTGGTCTTCGTTGAGCTATACTCATGTGTAACTCGGCAGATGATTAGCCGCGAAATTTATCGACACAAAAAGTTCATCCAATGTTGGCGCACTGACGATAGTTTGCAGTTTTGTCTTTTGGTTAATGGAGTTCATCCCTCCTTAGACCACGTCGTTTGGGGAACAGAGAAGTAGAGCAAAGAACGCGTCACGTCTGGAGCTGCTCAGGTGGGAACTCCCCACTTGTTATAATTTGAGGAGGAATAAAAGCGGGTGTCATTTGACTTGCACATTCAACTCTTTAGTGGCATCATGATACTTTCTTCTGTACGGGCCTTCCCCAGTGGCACCCCATGATTTGTTCCTGGGGAAAAGGTATCTCCCCATGGCAACTGGCGTGTTTCTGATGGAGTATCCCCCATCTTGGCCCTTCGCCTGAGACATTATTCATGTGAATATAACTCAATTTTTTTTATCTCATCAAATGCTTCCCTCGGCAAAGCTGTTACTTTTCAAGTTGCTCAGCCGAAGTTGAAATGTTGCAACCCTTTACTGCATCTAAAACTGGTCATCTCGATGCGACACTGCAGGTAGTTCTGCCCTTTAATATAAGACATTTCCATCCATCTCTGCCGCTAGATGGAGCACAGGTCATCTGTAGTCAAATTTAACTGCAGAAAGTCCAGGGAGGGGTTACTTACTTGGCTCCAAAGGTGGACCAACCACCATTAAACAAAAATCATCTTCCCATTGACTCACTGAGGGGTCACACACAAAGCTCACCCTTATGGCTCTGTAGCCTAGTTGCATACAACATTCAAACAACTTTATTCATCAAACATGCGAATCATGATATGTTTGACATAACTTTCTTTCCCTGGAATACTCTTCTTGGCAACATGGATGCCAATGGTACGATAACACTGGACTGACTGTTTAATAAAGAAACTACGCCCTTGGACGATCTACCCCTATTTAGCAGCGCATCATACTTTAACATCATATAGGATGGACTCGGCAGTTGGCTGCATTCGCCGCGAAACATCTATCAGATATCAGACGGCAACTTCAAGATCTTTACTCCATTCATGACTTAGATAAACGTCAGCTTGCTGTTCTTAAACGGAATCAAAGCGAGAATCATAGCGTGGCTATAGTAACTCGTGCGATCAATGAGATCATCAGTCAGCAGTCCAACAGAGCCCCGGGTTGTTTTCGAGTCCACATGGCCAAAGACCAAGTTATCCGCATGGCCCAACTCCATCCCCTGGCGCAGCAAGTTGGCCGTCTCTTCGGGAAGGTAGTAAGCGCCAGTTCGTGCTTTCCCTATCTTGCCTTCGCGGTTCGCAACCACGATCCAGGCAAAGTTCATATACGCCCCATTCTCATTTTCCCGAACCTCCACTCCTCCTTCGATTCCCACCCAAAAGTCGGCATCCTTCTCGACCTCCCGAGCATTTCGCACTCGGTTCATAGCCCCAAGAAGTGTTTCCTCATCAGATATAGGCTGGTCGGGAACTCCCGAGGGCACACTAACTCCGCGAAACTCGTATGAGCCTGTCAGTGCTGAACTGAACCCTAGCCTGGTCGCATTGATCTTGACTGGGTTCTTTGACGAGACAATGACGAGTGAGGTGCGTTCGGCGGCCATGGTCTTTGTGTTTTACCAATTGTAAGCCACTCATATCACTGAGAAACGAGGTTGCGATTGATGTAAGAGACTTACTCGTTACGAAAGTAGGACAATTGGAGATTTTTGCTTATTCAACATCAACTGAGAAAGAGTTCTCCCTTAATTCCTTTTTTTTTTTCTTTTTTGTGACTTTTCCTTACGTGACTCACTCGGCCTGGCAAGTGGGGCTTACCTAACTATCGAAGCTTTTTTTAGTGCGTTTCCCAAACCAATAGCTGCTTCAATCGATAATACTTTGTTATTTGTAGCACATGCGTTGGGGGCTGAATTAGAAGACGACATCGAGCTTTTATCTAAGCTGCTTGTTCTTTCGAGAGCCAATAAAATTTCAGGCACTTGCTGCAGCTTAGTCAGGTTCGATTTCAGTAAACATCTTCCGCTACGTCGTAAACAAATTCTTCCAGGAGATATTGATACATGTGATTTGTCTCTATCTTGTTAACACAAAATCTCTCAAGGAGATAAACGCGAGATCGTTGCCTATGCTCACAATTCCCTTCCCCACTTTACTTTTTAGCTATGTTGCCGATAAAGCTTCAAGTAACATTTTGTTTCCATGGCAATGACTACACAACTACCTAATTAGCATGTTCCGCCTAGTACAGAATTTTTTTTAACACTTACTTTACTGGCTTTCTCTCTTCCAGCCAGGGTAGAGAGGTCGGTCCTCTCCGCTGTCATCCCGCTTCCAGCCGGGGTAGATAGGTCTATCTTCGCCGCTGTCGTCTCGAGCAGCAAGTGCATCGGTGTTGGCCACCTGTCAAATATGAGCATATATTAAGCATTGCGTTTTAGGACATAAGAGAAAGACTCACGGGGGCGGCAGCACCAAGGGTGGCCAAGAGAGACAAAGTGACAATGTTTAACTTCATGACGGCAAAAGATTCAAATGTACTGATTCTGTCAATCTACAATTCCAAGTGAGTTGTTGAAATGTTATTAAATGTACTCAACTAATGGCTTTGATATTTATACAGTTGTTGCAAGTTCACGCTTAGCTTAGTTATTAGTCCACACCATAGATTCACCATTGTAACGGTGCACTGCGGAGTTCCGCCACCAGAATTTCCGCTCACTCAGCAACCATATATCACGTCACAACGCGATCACGTATGAGACCAACTTTAGGACTTTGCGAGACGTAAATTTAGATTGATAGCAGCCCATTCATGTCCAGGCCCCCGGCGTCAATTCTCTCTGCAGGGCTCTGGCCGTCTGTTGGACCACCTCGTAAACTTCACCTAGACTATTGAGTCAATTTAATCAACTGCACCCCTGCACATCCGATGCAACACATATCTTTCGATTCGGGACCGAATTGGCAGGTCCTTTGCAGTACTTCGCTAGATGTGCAAGCTTTTATTTGGTTGCCTAGATCGGTGATCACGATGCATCTACCGAGCAGCGTTTGAGCTTGAGAATGTTTCAAGGTAGAATAGTGAAAATGACGAATTTTCGATGGCGCTCAATTAAGTATACACTCCTTCAGAGATGGTAGCAAAATAGGGGGCGCTGGAGTAAGCGCTTCGCATGATTGCATAGTCGTTGAAGAGACAAACGAACGCAGTGTTGTCACTGCTTTGACCTAATTGGTATTTCGCTTGTAAGTCTCTTGGGCGCTGAAGAAAATATTGCCTTCAAGCGGTCATCCAACCACTTCACATCTTCTGGGTTCCCTGGCGGCCCACCGGCCCAGTGGCCCCAGATGGACGGGTAAATATCCAATTCTCCCACACCTTCGCTCATGCAAGCCACCTCGAATTCGGAGTCCTCCGGCCTACGTTATGTCATTAAAGGACCATTATCGTAAAAGTGGTATGAGACTCACGGGAAGTAGAGATCAGTCTTCGAAGGTAGCACTAGGGTCTTCGCCTTGATGCCTGCCATCGCCTTCTTGAAGTCCCCGCTATACGGTTTTTGCTTACTAACATCACCACTTTGCCAAGTATGAAGCATGACAAGTAGATTCTCTGGATGCTTGCTGAGGGCCCATTTTTCCCAGAAGTTGACGAGAAACTCCTCGAGATTCGCGGCCTTGTAGTATTCCTTGTATAGCTCGTGTCGGTAAAAAGCCTGGGAGAAACCCCAGCCCGCATATCCGCGCCCGAATGCCTTGAGACCGACTGTTTTCTCCTCGTCGGACCAAATACGAAGATTCTGTTTCTGATCCGCAGTCTCGACGCGGCCTTTCGTACTCCCTCCTGAGCTAGTTTTCTTGGCAGCCAGGAGTGCCGACTTCACACCTTCCAGGAAGACTTGGTTGTGCAAGGCAGTCTTTGCAGCACCGCAGAAAGGAACACAAATGTCCATAAAGTCTGGGTACTGCGTTGCCCACTGGAAAGATTGGGCTGCGCCCATGGACCATCCAAGAACCGCCCTTAGGTGGTGAATCTTGAGCTCCTGTGCGACAAGTTGATGTTGGGCCCGCACATTGTCATAGAAGGAGATGTCAGGAAACGGATTGATATCCGAGTTGGAGGGGCTAATAGACTGGCCATTCCCAATGAGTGCTGGGATGATGATGAAGTAATTTCTCGGATTCAAGGTCTTGTCCTCGCCGACCAGCCATTCGTTGTCTGCAATTGTGCCAGAAAACCAAGTAGGATAGACGACGGCTGGAAGTGAGGGGTCGCCAAATGTCTTGTAAGCGATCCAGGCCTTTGGTAAGACTTCGCCATTTTGTAGCTGGAAATCACCAAGATTGTACTTTTTGATTTCAGCCATGGTGACGATCTTAAACCTTTTTTTCTTCTTCTTCTTGAGTCAGTCAAAGAAATGGGTGACGAGGATGCGCAGCGAAGATGTCGAGAAAACAGCGGATCTTAAACCTGGAGTTACCCATGTTTTGATAGAAGAGGGGTTCTGGCTCTCTATTGACTGGCCAAGCGCTACCTTAGTCATTGAATCTTATCATGTGCCATGAACAAGCGGTTGTCTTCGGAAACCAACGGGCGACTTCTCCAAATCACTAGGTGCCCCTCATGCCGTTGTGATGCATGCTGATACCCCATGTACCAATGAAAGTAGATAAGAGAAAGATTAAAAAGCCCGACTCCTGTATCGGCCACTTAATGCGGAATTTAGTAAGCTTGCTAGAGCTAGCTGCAGCGGGAATCCCTTTTCCAGTGTCCATATTACCTTTTTATTCAAGTACAAATGTCTAATAGTTTGGTTGGTCACTAAGTCAGATCCGTTTCCCTTACAGATTTAAATTTGACCAATGACATGGGAATAAAGCGTACCGCTTGTGGGACAACTGAACAGTTCATTCTGGGAGGCGCCGATCACTGAGGTACGTAAAATACTACATTATGAGTCTCTCTCAAAAGATAATCGTGTCATACTCACCGCAGGCCGGAGAAGCAATTTCTGTTGCCAAGTAAGATCCTGGAAGCCTGGGTGTATTTTCCTTAAAGGCGGGGCAGAACCGGCACTCCTTGCAAAGGCGGATCTCAAAACTTTCTTCCCCGATCATTTGCTCATACTTCGACATACAGAGTCAGTCTCTTAAGCGGTACTGTATTGAGTGAAAAAGATTAGAATACATAGAATCCTTTCATGACGATCATCATTTTATACCTTCAACTTGTACGTTCCACTTTCAGTAGATGGTAGTTGGATCTGATTTCATTTGTGCCGATAATACATACTTCCAAACGAGCTGTAAGTATCGCTGACAATACTAGACCTTCGATTAATGGTTATTCAAAAAAAGGCACATTCCTAGCTTAGCTGACAAAGTGAACCTCTATAACTGTGTCGAAATTGTTACGGGCTACGCCACGGTTGATGTGGCATGAGGCTGTGTCTATGCACTTCCCTACTTAAGTGTAGCTAAGCAGCAAGTGTGCATATTTTTGTTACATTTCATTTCGCGTTCGGCTCAATTGTATAGCACCTTTATAACGTACACGTGATGGCAGACGGTATGCGGCTGCCACTGCAACCCTAGTCCAGGTTCTGACTTTTCGCAAAAGACTACTACACTATTCAGCTTGATTTGGTTTCATCGATAACTCAACATTTGTATTCACTGTCTATGTCGAGTTGAACTCTGAGAGTAAACCAAGGAACGAGCTCCTGCTGTATAGACATTGACTGAAGTACTCAGTAATATTATTGCCGGCCTACTAGTCAAGAGGTTGACTTGATATACTTGAAAGATGCTCACAGTATTATTGTCCTTGCTTAAATCGTGCAACTTGAACCGTTCTGTCTCGAATAATATGCTGTTAACTATCATCACACATAGTTCTACTTTACTAGAACTGTCTATCTTGCAGAATGAGTTATGTGGCTAAGGGAATCAAGCTCTCTGCACAGATGCAAGCACAGTTCTCCCAAACCTTGAAATGGAGTAACCCGTCAGCATAGCTATATAATCTGTCGGCTGACACAGCTTCATATATGCTTCGTTTACATTTTTTATGCCAGTCCATCTTTTTTTTTTTTTTTTTTTACCAATGGCTCACTTGCAAAAGCTAGCTATTGTGCGATTGCCCAATAAAGCTATGAAGCACGTCATCTTGACTCGTATTGCTTGCGATGTCTTTGTTGCTGCGCAAAGGCGGGGTCTGGCCAAAGAAAACGCGGGAATACACCTCATCGGCGTTAGGTTGGATTACAAAATCGTACATATATCCTCGGCATCTCGTATGTACTGGCAAACCCTATCGCACACCACTACGTCAGTACAACTTGATAAAAGGCTATTTGTGTGGCTTCGTTTTTCTTTACATCCTTACAACTGCTTCTTGAACAGAACACTATCAGCTCTAAAATCACATAAAGTCAGGCACAATGACCCAGAACAAGACTCTTATTTTCAAGAAGATCCCCGATGGCCTCCCCGTGGCGGGAGAGCATCTCACAGTGGAGGATCGCCCGATTGATCTTGACGATGCCCCCGAGGGTGGCTTGGTAGTCGAGGTCCTATACGCATCCTTTGACCCATACCTGCGGGGTAAAATGCGTGACCCAAGCAAGAAGTCCTATTCCCCGCCATTCGACCTCGACGGACCGATTACCAACGACACCATTGGTAAAGTTCTCAAAAGCAATAACTCAGACTTTCCAGAGGGCAGTCTGGTGGTCGCCCACACGCCTATCGCGGAGTACGCTCGTGTGCCACCCGCCATCTTGCAGCGGGGTCGCAAGATCCACAACCCCCACAACCTGGACCTCGGGCTGTTTCTCGGGCCGTTGGGCATGCCCGGATTGACCGCATGGTCTGGCCTGCACAAGATCGGACAACCCAAGAAGGGTGAGACAATCTTTGTTAGCTCTGCCGCTGGCGCTGTCGGGCAGATTGTTGGGCAGATTGCCAAGCGCGAGGGGCTTACAGTTATCGGCTCTGTTGGTTCGGATGAGAAACTTGAGTTCATCACCAAGGAATTGAGATTCGATGCTGGTTTCAACTACAAGAAGGAGAAGCCCAAAGATGCGCTCCCGCGAGTGGCACCTGATGGTATCGACATTTACTTCGAGAACGTTGGTGGCGAGCACCTCGAAGCAGCTCTGACGAGCATGAAGGTCGGAGGGCGAGTTCCTGTGTGCGGAATGGTGAGTTGAGGCAGATACCTACTATTAACATGATGCATCGGAGTTAATACCACACAGATCGGCAATTATAACCTTCCGCCTGATCAGCAGGAAGGCATCAAAGGTTTGATGCAGCTGGTATCCAAGCAGATCACTTTGGAAGGATTCCTTGTCGGTAACCCCAAATTTGGCCCTGCTCACTTCAAAGACCACCAGGAGAATTTGCAAAAGTGGCTGGCAGATGGAAGTGTCAAGGCCAAAATCTCTGTTACGGAGGGTATCGAGAATGCCCCTGATGGTCTCATTGGCCTGCTTGTTGGTAAGAACTTTGGCAAGGCTGTGCTAAAGGTGAAATAGAAGTGTGATTTGCAATGTCAAAACTTCAAGGCAGTTCAGGGTACCTTTTCGATAAGCTTGTAACTCTTCTTTTGGTCTCCCTAGGCATCCACCATGGTTGGACCCTCATAGTAAGATGAATCAACTATAGCATAGAGTGAAAGATGTCATGAGACAGGCTTGCCAAGCGCGAAGGTGGCTTTTTCCCGGTGCTTGAAGCTATAGCATACTTTTCTTTTCTTTTCTTTTCTTTTAAAAAAAAAAGATTGCGAAAACATTGTTCAAGCATCTCGGGTTCAGCGAAGCCAAGGTTGAAAAGTGAAGTTTGTGGGCCAAATTTTAGGTTTAATGCACCCGGTGTCACTAATCGGGTCGTAGAAATACATTTCCAATATGCTTATTGCTGTGCATTTATGTCCCGGCCGAGTTTTCCTAGTATGTTCCACTCATGCGGGTGAGTGCCACACTGGAAATTGGTAAGACGATCAGCTTTGACCTTGAAGTGAAAGCCATCTTCGCAAGAATGCACAATTTAAGATAATTAGATAGATTCGGATTGGAATCACTGCAGACCTGTGGCACAAAATTTGAGTTCTGGGGTGGGTTCTGAATAGCGGATCCTTTTCCGTGTTGACTGGAGGTTGATTGATGAGTGTAGTTCTCCAACTTGCCCTTTGACCATGAGTTGCTAGCTATCTACGTCTCAGCCGAAAGTTGCCCGTCTTGAGGCAACTTCAAACTCATCAGTGTCAACTAGATTCTGTGTCGTAAGTTAGTACTGAGCGAACGAGTGGGAAAGCTGTATTGGTGAATGAAGTGGGCACGAAGCGAGATTCTATGACAAAGACCGTGCTGAATTCACTGATTCATGTACACTGGTCTCTGCTGAATTTAGAGAGTTGAGAAGCGCGTGCCACTTTGTGGAAGTGAAAAAAGGTTCAGGTCCAGTTGTCAATCTGAGACAACACGGGACGAAAATTAAAGCCGAAAGGAATAAGCTTTTCAGAGTTACCTGGTTTGCCGGCGTGACTAGAGGTATGGCAATGGCTGCTCAACCGCTGCGAGTTACCGCTTAGGAAAGAGTATAGTCAACTTAGGAAAGAGGGTCTACGAAATAGGCAAAAACATGGAAAGGCTGTTAATAAAAGAAACACGGCGAAACCAAAAGTCCGCGTGATCAATGACGTCCATGCCTACTCTGTGTATCACTATTAAAACCAAGGTATTTAACTGAGAACTTTGCACTGAGATTTCAGGTGTCGTCAGTGGATAATTCTGTTCGCGATTTTTCCAACTTGTCAGTGTAGATCTCTTGCGTACGTATTAAAATCATGAGGTCAACTCTAGTTGCTGTTGGACTTGCACAGGCCGCGTAAGTTTGGTTCAATCTTTGGCTTAACTTGACAACCAGCAATTCAGGTACGTTCACTAATATTCGTTAGTGTGGTGCTTGCTGTATATAAAGGCTATGCATGCATTATGCCAAACGGCCAAAAAAACCCCTCAAACAATCTTTGCGATGATGCCTTCGGAACTCCTTTGCCCGGGGGAATTGTAAGTACTTGAGCCTGTTAGAATCGGAAATTAAACAGTCATATTGACGAGATATAGTGCTGTATCAACAATGATCAGTCAGTGGAAAATTTCCGGAAGGGATGTATTGACAATAAAGGAGTGCGTGCAGAAGACACACCGGGTTGTTGAGGGCTGATAGGAATGTAAATGCCAGGCTGGTCTTCATAAATCTTCGCGCAGACAGAAACACGCAGGAATAAAATCATATTTAAATAGGAGACGAAGTTCAAGGTCTTCATGTTTTAAAACCGGACTGACTGCTACTGGCAAGGCCACGACTAGTTACCATCAATATGATTCCATTACTTTTTGTGGGTAGTTGAAAACACTCAAGATTTTTCACTGACGGTTTCAACGAAGCATTGACAACTGCTTCATAACTGGAACTTTCTTACGAACCGGGCGTAAGCAATAAAACCAAGCGTTTTACTTGCAACTAGGTAGATTGATATTACCAGCAAGTGGGCCTGACACAGTATCCATCTAGATTCACCCACCTCACAAAGTAGAGAACCCAAAGATATAACGCCAGCTGAACGTGCACTTTTCCAAGCAGCTCCCATTTTGTGACAATCAACGACTCTGCATTTCCAAGAAACCATGACATCAGAGAAATGCATATAATAGAGAACCAAAACTTCCACACGCGCGGCAAATACCAGCATGGGCCCATATAAACCTCAACCGTCACCCAACCAACCAGACTTACCGACCAGACAGCTACCCTCGCCAGTGTTAGACGCCATTTGCCAAACTGTTGCAAGCTCATTCCTGTCCTCCCGTGCACCATCAATAACCCAACCCAACTTTCCAGGATACCCTTGATGTCATCTCGGGTGCGAAGTGGCAAGAAGCGATGAACGTTAAATTGCGGGTTGCAGGAGCCTTCAGGGACAATCGCTGGAACCGCGGCGGCCATAGCCGTCGGGAAGACGGCGAATCCAATGAGTGCTAGAGTGTCGATGATGACCTCAATATCTGCGATCCGTCTTGGAGATGATTTTTGTATCATGGATTCAACCAGGCATCGTAGGCCTTTTGCGATGATGCTGTAGGCACCCCACGTACATAGAGAGGCCTTGATTATGATAAGAATGCCTTCCAAAAATGTCGTCATCCAGGGTCGCCAAAGAGTAAGTGACCAGCTTCGATTGCCCTCTGGGCTACCATAATGACTTTTTCGTTTCCATGGCATGAGAATCTTGGGCCAAGACACGTTGTAGATCAATGCCCAGGTAATGAGCCCTACGGCAACAAAAAATAAGATGGCGGAAAACATTAACGCAGCACTGGTCGCCGCCCTGAACCTCGCATGAGCTCTCGGCATTAACGGAGCCATAATCCTCTCTGGAGGCGGTGGACCTGGGCGATGAGTTTTCTTTGACGGACGTGAGGGTAGTCTGGGAGGAAGCTCGGGGACTCCCGACAGTCAGTCGGGCGGGATACCCTGCAGCCTTGGGTGGCCGGCCGAGGGGTCCACCAGCTCCGTGACGGCGCCACGGCGAAGGAAGTGGCGCGGGCGGGGGCCTTGTTGGTGTTGGGTCCGACGTGCGGGAACTTCGCTGTCTGAAAGCGAAGGCATCGTTGGTGGCATGAATGTGGAAGGGATTGGGTTATCTTTAACGGTTTGAATTTTGTCTCTCCTCTGCCAGTTTGTGGTGCCCAAGCTGACATGCATTTCAGCCTCAATGGTTGGTTGGTTGAACGATTTGGGTGCGTAAGACGGCTAAATTATTTCCGTGAAGTCACTGGAAGTATGATTCTCGATAAAGCCTCCTGGCTTATTACAATAGCGCCTCTTCTCCTCTAATACAGGCTTGCTTCAACGCGATAGTATCAGCGTTGTAAGTACTGATTGAGAAACCCAGGTCTATTCTATTTTTGCTGGTCCGAGCCGCTATAGTTGCGAAAGTAGTTAAAGTCAGTATCCTTCATAGTCAGTCCTTTTGGTCATATCCGAAAGATGCTAGGTAGGTAGTTACTTGATGTGAATCAAAAAGTAGTTGGCATTTGCAACAAGAACATTGTAGGTTTCACAGGGGGTGAAACAGGGGGTGAAACGGAATTCCGTTCGTCAATAACAAATAACAGTAAATTGGTTCTAATCGATGGTTCATGATGATAGTTGAAAGTGGTGTTGTTGACTAGAAGGTGGGGATATTCCCCCTTGGCCTGTCACGTGGGTCTGGGAGGCTTGGGCCTCTCAGCCTGGCGGGCGTGTGGCTGGAAGTGCCACACGGCTCCGTATTCCAACTATCGCAACACTGGAAACTCTCTTTTTATGGTGTTGAAGCGGTTGGAATACGTTGTCCCTATACAGTTCCGTCTCCTCGTCAATTCGGCCTCCTATCCCTACTTTCTCCCGTAGTTACGGTCTTGTTACCCATCCCTCCATACGTATCGTTATCGTGTTGCTATCAACGAATCTCTCGAGGGCTCGATTTGGTTTGCTCTTCGTGAGGGCATCAGCAGGGTTGTCTTCGCCGTTAATCCAACGAATTTCTTGTAGTTCTCGTCTTTCGTACGATTGTCTCAACGCCATGATATCGATCATGAGTCGCTTTTCTTTGGTAGTGCCCAGCTTCACGAGACACTCGTACAGCGAATAAGAATCGGTACAGACAACTGTCTGAATCGTTGGTAGGTTGAGGTGGTCAGTGATTGTCGCCAGGGTTGTGGCGAGGGCGTAGGCCATATCGACGCCAGCGACCATCCCGTAGATCTCTGACGCTAATACGCTGCGGGTGACTCGTTTACTCTTCGTAGAGCTGTAATGAACGAGGTTACCGTGAATCGTGAATTCTCCGTTGTTGCTGTCAGAGGAAGTGTCGTTGGCTAGGATGATCAGAAACCCTAATTGGGAGGAGAGGTCGTGGTTATTAGCGAACGACCCGTCAACGAAAACGAATAGCTTGGCTGTTGTAAGGTCGAGTGGGATAAACGTTATTCCTCGGTTAGGCGATTCTATTTGCCATCGAATCCGTTGATTCAGTGCTTTTATCGCTTCTGGCGAGGGGTCTTGGTGTTGGGCAGCAGTGGATAAATCGAAACAGGCCTCGGGTTGGCAAATTGACGCGATGTACGCCCCTCTGGCGCGTTGTTCGACATATTGCTGTTTTGGGTTGGGTTTAGTAGTCTCAATACATCGTAACTTCTTGGCTTGTCCCTTTTGCCTCAAATTGATCGAATTGTCGGTTGACAGCGCGATTATCCCTCCGTTGAATTGGAGGGGTTCGTCAATTGTGAGGATATTCTTCGCTTTTGCCGTAAAAGCCGCTTTTTCTAACTGTTCGTCTTCTAATTGTGAGAACGCCTTGTCTGACAAACCGAGGGTATCGTCGGTTTGCATGCCGATACAGCCAAAGTGTGGATTTTCGGTAGATGAGATCAATAGGCATGGATCGTACGAAGAAGTAACCATCTGGAGATTCTCTCTGTGATGCTTGTGATACGTTGCCCACCAGTGGGTTCCAGCTTCTGCGATTCCGTACAGAGGCTTCACAACCTCCATAATGGTCCCTTTTGGGTACTGGTCTTGAATTTGCTTCGGTGGGTAGGCGAGAATAGTACGATTGAGCCTTGTGGAGGATTGAACGTAGGCTTGTGTGATATCTCGAAGCCATAGTTGTTTCCCTTCTCGTAGGAGTGACGGGGTAATTGACAGAATTAGCCGTTGACTCGCCCGCTGAATCGTTGGCGATTGGGTCAATATAGCCTTCTTGCCATCGTCGGCGTAACCCTGTATTACAAGTCTCGATTTCTCGTAGGGTTCGGTTGTTTTACCCTTGACTTCGTTGACGATACGAGATCGGAAGATTCGTACGTTCTGGTGCCTTCTCTTATTGAACTGGGTGAATTTGAACACTCCTCTAGCGATGAGGCTGTTGATCTCTTGTTTAGTTGACTGTTCGAACGGTTCGCCTGGTGTAGTAATAACACCTTCTCGTCGTAGTTTGATTGCCAATTCTTCGTCTGCTTGCTCCTTAATCGATAGGAATATTTGTTGATAATCCGGGTCATCGTTGAATTCCTCTGTGAAGTGGGCGATTGGCAGTGGTCTCTTCCGGGGTCTGCCCGGGCGTCTTCTCGGTGGCTCCGGTGCCTCTTGCGGTTCGTCCGGTTCACTGCCTCCGCCGGCGACGATAATTTCGTCGCGTACTACTTCCTGCTGCGGTATCTCAGCTTCGGGTTCTTCTTCTTCTGGCGCGGCGATGGAATTAGGTGGTTGATCGGGATCTTCGTAGTATGGTTTGACTACGGTAGACCGGAAGGTCTTCGGACCACGTGGCGTATCGACAGTACAGGTTTCGCCGTTTATGGCTGCTAAAGTAAACGGTCCGGTCCAGCCCTTCTTTTCGCGTACATCGTACATATCGCCGCTGTATTTCATATCGTCGGGGTATAGTTTCGCGAATTCTGTTAATTGCTTTCCGATACGGTCTGTTGACTCGTATGGTTGGAAGTCTGTTAACGGAGAGACCGTGGGATGTGGCGGTCGGTACGGTAGTTGCCACTGTTGTTGTTCTTGTGGAGGAGGTGGCTGTAGGGTTGGTTCGACTCTTCCTCCTGTGCTGTTGGCTACTGTTGCCGGTCTCGTGATCTCTTCGTGGAATTCGGGGTCTTTTATCAGAGCCTTCAGGTTGCGATATCTCTTGACGCCTTGTTCGAGTTCTTGGGGTGACCAGTAGTGGAATTCTTCCTTTTTGAGGGCTAATGCCACGTTTTTCGAGATTTTCTTGCCATCCATTTCGACGTAGACGCCGTTACCGATTAAATGGTCTCTGAAGAATCGTAGGATTGGGGGAGGTACGTTCTGGAAGTCTTCTTCTGACCAGTCGGCGAAATCGGGAGAAACTTCGTTCCATAGCTCGAGGCCCGTGAGATTCCTCTTCTCATAGGTCTCAAGTAGGAAACCCATATAGGAACCCAGTTGCTGTGGGCTAGCGTTTGTAAGGTCGATTGCCCAGTTGCCCCATACTGCTGGATCGATCATACTTTCGATTCTCTGTGGGATGGGGACTGTTGATTGGCTTTTGGCAGTGACGCCGCTCGCGGGCGATCCTTCTCGTGAATTTCGCTCCATTCTGACAGTATAAAAGGATTACTTCTGTTTAGAATCTTGAATTCTAATCCTCAACAGCGTCAGCTGCGATTGGTGCAAGATGCAGGCCTGGAAGTGGGAGTCAAAAGACGATTCGGGATATTACGATTCTAAGGGGAAAGAATCGTGAAATCGGGGATTTTCGTCGGTTCGTCGTTTGTTTCCGTCGGCGCCGTTCTCGCTGATGTTCTCGAGGGGTGTGAGGGTATACACAGGTCTCGAATTGGTAGGGAGAGAGTTCTACCGTAGATTCTCTCGTGAATCTCTCTTTCTCGCTTCGGGCTTCGCTCCTCACTGTTGGGAAGTTTAGAATCTAGCGGACAGTTGGCCTTATGACGCCCACAACCACGTGCGTTTCTCCTAAGCCGCAGCCTCGGAGGCGTATACGTATAGCTGTATAGGCGGATTACCGCCGGTAGTCTCCGCTCGCCTTTCGGCGTGTTCTTCTTCTAGTGGGGAGGTCTCTTGTGGCAGGCGCCTCGCGGTTGGCACCTCGTCTGGGGATTTATTGAGAAACTAGCGGGCGCCTCGTGATTGGCACCGCGCGTGGGGGATAGTTGTAGTTGGGGAAGTTGTTATCCCTTGTGGGATTCGTGAATCTTCGCCCTTGTGGCGTGAAGAGGTTGGAGGACCGTCGATTCGGTAGGTCTCTTCTTCTGGTGATTGAAAACGCGTGATGGAACGCTCTTGCCAGCGATAATTGGCTGCGATTAACCTTATCCCGCCTAGGGTGAGCGTAGCAGTCCCTAGGTTACTCGAATAATCGGATTGCTGGTAGATTCGAGGAAAAGAAGCTTTCTTCTGCTGGTTTCCGTAGATCCCAGTTACTCTCGCTTCTTCTCTCGTTAGCACGAAATCCCTACTTTTACCTGGGCTTGGGTATCCAGTTCAAGAAGTCGTCTCTTCTGGTGTTGACCTTGCTGATCTGCGGTTTGTCCGTAGCAGAGTGGTAATTGTGAAGTTAACCAAATTAATGGCAACTGTGAGGTTTACCACTGATCAGTGTAGGTTTCACAGGGGGTGAAACAGGGGGTGAAACGGAATTCCGTTCGTCAATAACAAATAACAGTAAATTGGTTCTAATCGATGGTTCATGATGATAGTTGAAAGTGGTGTTGTTGACTAGAAGGTGGGGATATTCCCCCTTGGCCTGTCACGTGGGTCTGGGAGGCTTGGGCCTCTCAGCCTGGCGGGCGTGTGGCTGGAAGTGCCACACGGCTCCGTATTCCAACTATCGCAACAAACATGTCCTGGTGGTGTTTAGTGGAAAGACTCATTTTCAGGGCGTTTTCAGTCGTCAACTTGATGCTTTGATGTGAGGAGATACTTTGAAAATGGCCAGAAAATAGTTTTTTACTTCCTCTTGTTTTTGATATCGGCCGGAGTTCTGTTTTTTGTGTCATATGTCTTTGCATCGGTTTAAAATTTGTTTGATATTACGGCCAGCCCATGAAGGTTGCACTAACCTAACCCACGGTTGTCCAGCTCGCTATACCTGGTTGAGGCTGATACGCGACAGTCAAGAATTGGCAGCATGAGTGAAGTTAAATGGCAAAATGTACGTGAAGAGCTGAGAACTTTGGGACTGATCTAGGAGCAGATGCAGCGCACCAATTCCACAATGTGCGCAAGATCGATATTGGTGATGTCTCGATCATGTTTATCCATAACAGTTTCTGCCCGCCCAGTGTCCAAGCATCATGAGGGTCTTACCCATTGGTAGTTTCTATAGATTGGGGTCAATCCAGCTGGTATTCTTGATATTTGGAGTTTCGTGAGGCCCAACAAGTCGGTAATGGACGAGGATTTGACCACGATCTAGAGAGCAGAGTACCAAATATCTACCCATCTTCATTGATCCGGTGGATAATGAGATGTATTGTCACCGTGGCTCAGTTTCATACTATCTACTCTGTAGCATCTCCTGGCCTCTACATGATAATTCGTTTGACAGTGCCGTATCAGGCTAAGGGGTTGCTTTAATCTTCAATCATTAAGTGCTCAACTCATCTCAAAGGAGTGCCCCGCCAATGAGACAAGTCCGGTTCTCGAATGAAAACCCCTGTCGACTGTCCTGCCGGTGTCAAACTGTTCATTGAGGAAAATGTCGCCGCCATAAGTCAACTCAGATCAGGAAATGTTTCCCTCGCAGACTGTCGTATAAGTCTTGGCTTCAGCAGCACCTTTCGCATAAGATTGAGCGAATAGACCACCAGCATTACCTGCAAATTACCGTGCCGAATCCTTCAGCACGCCGCACCCAAGCAACAGTTCACTATGGGCCTCGTCAGCCCCTCAATGTAACCTTTCCCGTCCACTAAACCACGGCCCGCAACTCTTCCAACGCCCAAAGACGTCACTTGGCCCGAGGAGCTTCCCCAACCCGTGCTGACAGCCGACCAGGGCCCCAGCGACTATCGAAATTATGAATTGGTTCGATGTGACTGTAGAATCCGAGCCGGCCTTAGAAGGCTCACAGACGGGAGGCATGGCCCTCTTATATGCTTCTACTGATCTATACTCAGGGATACTACTTTGGGTAGCTCGTCTGAGCGTCTGAGCGTGCAGTAGCAGCAACAATCGTCCCATCGATAAACACCCATGTTCTGTCCCCCTCAACAGTGCATCACGACATCAGATTAGCAGTTGTCAATCGTATTTAACGCCCGACATATACTGCTGCCCCCCCGCAATGCTTTTTTCTAGACACCTCATGCTCTTCTCAACGAGCGAGAGACACTTGCGTCGGTCGACTGAAAACCACACAAGATGATGCTATCCCAGAGCATAATCCTTTCGCTCGCAGGCCTCGCCGCCGCCCAAGACCGCCTCTTCTCTTCTGCCTTCGGCTACCCCGGCCGAGACGCGAGCTTCGACTATGTCGTCGTCGGCGGAGGCACAGCAGGCCTGACACTCGCCTCACGTCTCGCCGCAACGTCCGCCTCCGTCGCCGTTGTCGAAGCCGGTGGCTTCTATGAGGTCGAGAACGGCAACAATAGCGTCGTGCCTCTTCTCTCCCTGACAGGCATCGCCTTCATCGATCCGACCCCGGGTTTTACCCCGCAGCCTTTGATGGACTGGTCCCTTGTCTCCGAACCAATTCCCGGAGCAGGTGGCCGGAGGGTCCATTACGCGCAGGGCAAAACGCTCGGCGGGTCGTCGGCGATCAACACTATGTCCTATATCCGCGGCACCAAGGGCTCGTATGGTCTATGGGCCGAGACTGTCGGCGACGAGACCTTCAAGTGGGACAACATCTTGAAGTACTTCAAGCGGTCGGTCGATCTCACGCCGCCGAACGAGGAGAAGCGCCAGAACACCAACGCCACTGTCGTTTTTGACCCCTCCGACTATGACGAGCAGGGAGGGCCGCTGCAGGTCTCGTGGAACAACTGGGTTGACCCGACGCTGACATGGCTCGCAAAGGTTGTCTTGAGCCTCGGCTTGACGATCAGCTCAAAGGGTTTCAGCAGCGGCGAGCTCGCTGGCCACGGCGCATGGGTGCCGTCGACCATTGAGAGCCAAAAGGCGCATAGATCGACCAGCGAGAGCAGCTTCTTACAGCAAGCGATCAAGGACACCGGCATCATCGTGTACACTCACACGCAGGCGACCAAGATCCTCTTCAACGGCACTCAGGCTACCGGCGTGAGCGTCAACTCTCAGGGTGTTGACTACACCCTCTCCGCCAACAAGGAGGTCATTCTCACCGCAGGGACCTTCCATTCTCCTCAACTTCTTCAGGTCTCCGGCATTGGACCCCGCGAACATCTAGAGGCCCTGTCGATCCCCGTTGTCGCCGACATCCCCGGCGTGGGCCAGAACCTCCAGGACCCCATCCAGATCTTTGTCGCGTATCCCGTCAACACGCCCTCCGCCCAATCCCTAACAGCCGACCCGGCTCTCAACCCCGGTTTCGTCTCGGAGTACCTCAAATCCGGTACGGGACCGTACAGCTCCGCGGCGGGGTTCCTCGCCCACGAGCGCCTCCCGAACTCCACCCTCGCCAAGCTCACGCAGTCCACGCGCGACAAGCTCGCATCCGTCCCCTCCGACTGGCCCCAGCTTTCCTTCATCGTGGGCTCCTTCTCCACGGGACCAGGCCAGACGAGCGGCACTCTCGCCGCGTACCTCCCGCTCGTCTTCTCCCGCGGCAACGTCACAATCTCGTCCCCCTCGGTCCTCGACGCCTCGCCCAAGATCAACCTCAACTGGCTATCCGACCCGGCCGACGTCGAGCTGGCCGTCACGGCAGTGAAGCGTCTTCGCGCAGCGTGGGCGTCGGACTTTGCGAATACCCCCGGCTTCAAAGCCGGTCCTGAAGGTCTCCCCGGCGACGCGGTGCAGACCGACGAGGAGATATTGGAGTACGTCAGGGCCAACGCAGGCCAGGTCTGGCACCCTGTCTCGACGTGTGCTATGGGCAGGGAAGATGGCGTGGAGAGCGGAAAGGCGGTTGTGGATAGCCGTGGCCGGGTATTCGGTGTTCAGGGGTTGAGGGTGGCGGACGCGAGCACTTTCCCGTTTGCGATCCCGGGGCACCCGCAGTCTGCTGTATATGCGCTTGCCGAGAAGATTGCGGATGATATTATCACGGGGCGGTAAATGGTTGGGGTAAGAAAACTATAGTAGGCGTATACACGAATAAATATGCTATTTAGCGGATATTTCAAAGGCAGCTTATGACAAGTAGCCTCTACCATTACCTTTTCTCAGCATCTCGTGAGCGTTGATGTGCGGTTGTTCAAGATTCTACAACCTACTTAGTAACACTACTCGTTGTGAAAACATAGTATTCGTCATCTCACAAAAGGAAATGATTGGAGCGAAAGTCAGCAAGTGTATCGCGAGCAGCCGCAGCTAACAGTACCACGCCACGAGAACGAGACAATCACAGGAATCGACCCAGCTAAGTAAACAAAATCATCTCATTCAACGTCAGCTATTCACGAGAAGGTTAAGATTTAAAATAAGTGAATAGTAAAAAACTTGTTTCGGGATGCTTTTCGGGTCCTTTTCCAACCCCTCCCTAATTTAACTGAAGGGTATATGCGCTCTTGAGGAACCATATATAATATACAAAGGAAGACCACAGATTAAAGGGAAAAAACACATCTAACAACCTCCTCCTCTATTACCTTTCCACCTTCAACTTAAATGGCAAAGACAGCCAGGACCGCTGCCAGGAGGACAGCTCCGGAGCCGATCTTACCGGCGCCGGCCTGGACAGGGCCGGTGGTGGTGGCAGGGCAAGCGGCGCCGACGCAGGGAGCGCCGGTGCCGACGGGGAAACGGGCGGTGGTCAGAGTGCCGTTGTAAGGAGACGAGGGAGCCACGACGAGGGTGGTCGGGACGGCGGGGACCTCGGCGGTAGGGACACCAGCGGCAGGGGTCGTGGGCTTGTTGCCGCCGGGGGTGACGGGGGTGACGGGAACGGGGGGCTTCTCGCCGCCGGGGGTCGAGGGCTTCGAGGGAGCGGGAACGGGGACATCGCCGCCGGGAGCGGAAGGCTTGTCACCGCCGGGAGCAGCAGGGGTAGTAGGCTTCTCGCCGCCGGGAGCAGCAGGGGTAGTAGGCTTCTCACCACCAGGAGCAGGAGGGTTCTGAGGGACATCGGTGGGAGTGGCGGGGACACCAGGGGCGGGAGCCGTAGGGGTGATGAGCTCGCTGGTGACGATGGTGGTCTTGGAACCGATGGGGCAGTCGGGAACGGTGGGAGGGCAAGAAGTGATGGTGACGATGTTGGTCCTGTAAGTGGTGAGGACAACGGGGACGTCGGGGACCTTGGTGGTGACGGGGACGGGCTTCTCGCCCTCGCTGGTGGCGGGAACGACCTCGCTGGTGACGATGGTGGTCTTGGAGCCGACGGGGCAGTTGGGGACGGAAGGCGGGCACGAAGTGATGGTGACGATGTTGGTTCTGTAGGTGGTGAGCTGCTTCACGGGGGGCGTCTCGGTGATGACGGGCTTCTCGCCCTCGGTGGTGGTGGCAGGGACGCCAGGGGCGGGAGCCGTGGGGGTGACAACCTCGCTGGTGATGATGGTGGTCTCCTTGCCGACGGGGCAGTCGGGGACGGTGGGAGGGCAGGAAGTGATGGTGACGATGTTGGTCTTGATGGTGGTGATGGCGGTAGGGACGTCATCACCGGGCTTGGGGGTGGTCACGGGCTTGTCACCGCCAGGAGGCTTGACAGGGGGCGTGTAGCTCTCGACTGGGACGGCAACGGTGGTGGAGACGATGTCTTCGGTGGTGATGGTGGTCTTGGAGCCGACAGGGCAGTTGGGGACCGAAGGAGGGCACGAAGTGATGGTGTGGACCTCGGTTCTCGAGACGGTCACAGTGGTGGGAACATCGACAACGGGGCAGATGGTGGTGGTGACGGGCACGACCTCGGTGACAACCTCGGGGGTCTCTCTCGCGGGGCAGTTGGTGACGGTGGGAGCGCAGGAGGTGATGGTTCTGATGTTGGTCTCGTAGACGGTGGAAGTGGCCAGGCGAGTAGTAGGCTCTCCGGCAGGCTTCTCAGAGGCAGTAGAAGTAGGCTCGGCGGGCTCCTCGGAAGCAGTGGAAGTGGACTCGACGGCACCGGACTCGGTGGGCTTCTCGGTGACAGTCTCAACGGGCTTCTCGGAGGAAACGACGCTGCTGGAGGCAACGACATCAGTGGAGACAGCAGTGGTAACGGCGGCAGAGGAGGAGGCGACCTGGCTGGTGGTGGTGGTGGAGACGGGAGCCTCGCCCTCCTTGAGCTGGTAAATCTTGACGGACTTGAGCTGGAAGTAGACATCAGCAAAGGCCTGGGGGTTGCTGGCAACCCATTCGTGGCAAGAAAGACCGCCGGTCTTGGCCTGGCAACCACCCTGGTCCCAGATACCTATAGGCAAGTCGTGTTAGTTTATGTTGTGGATGGCATAACGGTCTTAAGAAGATAGTATGGAACTTACCAGTCTGGCCGGCAACACCGCAGAAGTCAATGTTCATGACCATCTTGGCCTCGCCAAAGACCTTGTCGGCCTCGCAGGTGCTGGTGGTGAAGCTGGGGGTTCCCCAGGTCTCGGGCTTGGGGTTGCTGGCGATGTCGGCGGGGGCGTTGGCGTGGGTGAAGCCCCAGACGCGGATGGCGTCGTCGGTCCATTCCATAGCATCTATAAGATTGTCAGCATGCAAATTCACCGAGTGATGTAGACGACGAAATTCTTACAGATACCACCCTCGGGGGATCCGAAGGGGGCAGCACCGTCGAGACCGGCGCAGCCCTCGTTGTCGGCCTGGCCGGGCGCAAAGTTGGCGCAGTTGGGCTTGCTGACCTTACCGGTCATGCCCTTGCCGTCGATACGGCACTCACCGACATTGCTGTCGGTGTGGATGACAACCTTGTTGACGTTGTCCTCGTTCCAGGTCTCGACAATGTCGATCTCACCGGCAGCAGGCCAGGGGTTGCCGACAGTCCAGCTGAGTGTTATGGTTAGCATACTATACATCTATTGCTCAGATGCTAAAGGTTTCTTACAAGGCAGGCCAGGTACCGCAGGTGGGCTTGGGGAAGTGAGAGAAGTCGGCAACGAAGAGACCCTTCTTGTACTTGCTCTTGCTCTCGATGCGGACGGAGCTACGGCCGACACCCTTGGGGCCGAGCTTGGACTCGTGGTCGACACCGAGGTAGAGGTCGCCGTTGACGGTCTTCAGGAGACCCTTGGCCTGGGCCTCCTCCGAGGACTTGTAGCTGACGTAACCGCCCGTGGGGTCGACATCGTTGTAGTTTCCAGTGGTGTGATCGCTCTGGAGAAAAGAAGGATCATCAGTATATGCCGATCACATCATCCACCATCAGATGAGTCTGTTTAGTGGACTCATAATCCATGTTCGACAACATACCACAAAGAAGCCGAACTTTTCGAGGAAGTTGGTAGAGTCATAGTTGTCAGCCAACTGGTAAGACTGATGAGCCGAGACGGTAGAAGTAAGAAGGAGGGCGGAAGAGAGCGTGGAGAAAAGCGAAGGCGCCATTTTGGCTGGTTTTGAAACAAGAAACAGTATAAAAAAACAAGAGAGTAACACAAAAATTAACAGCTCAAAACACACACACACAACACAAATAACGACTGGTTAGATCTTCAAACTTAGGGAATGAAAGAATGAAGGTCTCTGTTTTAAAAAAGAGTGACTAAGATGCCAAGGAGGGATCTTGAAGAGGATGAGAGGGAAGGCCTAGGTCCTCCCAAAGCGCGTGTCCCATGGGGCCGCCCATCCATCTTATAACGAGCCGACAATGTGGTCGACCCGGAGTTGCTCCTGACCTGTCGATTAACCCGCAGGACCACGAGATGAAATCCCTCAGGGGTTCAACCCGCTCGCCTGTTTTCTCCAGTGATTCCACTCATTGGGTCTCCGGCTCCAGCGGCCAGAGAGCAGCCTTGAGGGGCAGGTGGGAGACGGTGGCTCGGCAGGGGTAGTTGATGCATGGAGAGTGAGTGAGTGAGTGAGTGAGAAAGAGAGCAACACTAGAACACAGCCCCCTGACAAGCCTGCCAAATCTGGATATTCCACTAGATTTACTCGTGCATATGTGTTTTTTTGTACTTTGGTGTGCGTCTCCTGGTGGTTCCACCTCTCACATCTGTGAACTTTCTGCATCAAGAGGACTGAAGAGGCTAAGTGTGGTGTTGTGTGTGGGAACGGATATGCTTCCTGCAAGGTCCGAACAGACTACGAAAAGCGCACCAGCACAGAATCAGGTTAGTCAATTGTCCAAATGGACGCCAGGAACGGTACGGCGGTTCGCTGGCGGCTCAGGCACCGGCCGCCCGTGAAGAGTGGTGGTGGTCATTCATCCAGAGAGACCAATGGTTATGGAGGCACATGTAAGCCCACCCCCCCTTGTCGGATATGCCAGGAACAGACGTGGATAGTGGCCCAGAGTGGATTTTGCAGGATTCGCCTTTTCCCCCTTTCTTTCTCCTCTTGCTGCGCTAGCCATGCGTTCTGCAAGGATACTGGTCAAGGCGCCGAGATCTTGATGGCGCTGTCACTGTTCTGGATATGATTGGCAGAAAGATCTTCTGCACCGTTGCATCGAACCCTCTAGACCGGGCGGCTCTCTTCCAGTCCAGAAAGCCATGTTGAAAGGGAAAAGAATGCCCAGCACGGATATGACGGTGACGACGTTGTGGTTTGGTTTTTTTTTCTTAGTTTTATTTTAGTTTGTTACACCAGAGCGACGGGCCGTAGGTGAACCTGATTGATCATCATCGCCACCCAAACATGCCGCCAAGTGGCCAAGCTCTAGTGGTGGTTACGTATCGGTTCACTACCGCTACCAAGGATTGGAGCAACCCGTGTTTTTTTTTTTTTTTTTTTTTTTTTTCCTTTCTTGTTATTTTCTTCCGCCTTCAGGGGCTCGCTCCCGTTTCGGAGGACAAGGTCCAATGGGGATGGCTACAGGGCTGGAATTTGCGGCGTAGCGGCCTCGTTCGTATTCAAATCAGTATTAG
Source organism: Colletotrichum truncatum (assembly GCF_014235925.2). Lineage (NCBI taxonomy): Eukaryota > Fungi > Ascomycota > Sordariomycetes > Glomerellales > Glomerellaceae > Colletotrichum > Colletotrichum truncatum. Next base: position 467,253 of record NW_027222408.1, on the reverse strand, counting down.
CGGAAGGGTTCCCTGGTGGAGTTTTCAAAAGCGGCACGGATTTGAATGGGGTGGGTTCTGGTGTATGGCCTTCACAAAGGACATTTGATCTATGCACGGGACTTTTTAGTATACTGCGATATGGCGGACATAATGTCGAGCTGCCTGCAAAATCCGTTTCTCTACACGTGTATGTGCACAAATCGTACAGAGATACTCGAGTATTCCCCATTGGTAAACGGAGCATCCGTCTTTATGATTGTTAGACTAGGTAGTACCGCTCGCTTACTGTATGCCTTCTCCGCTGTGGTCCCCCTCGCCTGAGCGCCCCTGGACACTAACATTTGACTGGGTTTTAGGTCGATACCAAGGAATATTTTCCCGATCCCTGGGTTGGTGAACTAATTTTGGTGAGCCTTCATCTCCTTGTATTTGGCAACCGAATTTTCAATATGGGTGACCGGTTTGATGAGTGGTGATTGGAATTGCATTCGACTGCGCCTCGTCCAGATGGTACGTTGATGCGCTGTCGAACTTGATATTTGGCGGCGGGCGTATACACGAGACGAAATACGATAGATATATCTGGGCATGCCGTCCAAGACGTTTTAAATTTCCAAATATGTGTCATCAGTCTTGATAGCGAGCCCAAGGCTCCAATCGCAAAAGTGCATAATTATGCCTGTTAACCCGTCTCACGATGCTGCTGGTCAGCACCACTTAACTGCATCCATCCCCATCTATTAGCCGAGTATCCATTGTTTGAGCACCTCGCTCGCTAGAGAAATGCACTAGCATCCCACATACCGCAGATGCCATGCGGTTGTGCTAGATAAGATGTGCCTGATATTGTACAGGAGCTCTCGCTCTGTATACTATGGCTGCACAGGCGAACCGCTTGCTAGACGCCTAGACCGTATCGCAGCTGTGGGTAGCGGAGTACCCCTTTCGCCAATATTCCAAGCAATAGCGGCCGGCAGTTTACCACTTGGGTATTGATCGTCTCTTGCCCTGTTTTCAGCTGCATCCATGCTGGGCTTCACCTTGGCGGGAGCTGGTTTCTAGTTATTGAATTCCTTGGAAAACGGTGACGCCGACCGGGAACTGGTTCTTGGTATGTCTGAAACGGTGCATCACGCAAACAAGATAAGAACATGACGGCGTTTGATTATTCGGTGGGGCCAAGCGAATCGTGGTTCGTGTTGGAGTGTTGTTCTGGCGATTTGTAGACGTTTAGAGGTGATTGCTTTATGGCATGTTTGCTCTATTATACTATACATTTCCTAAGTGCACGGCTTGAAAATAACAATAAATCTGCCTGTTACATCATTTCTTTGCACTCTTAATTTACGGAACATCTTGAGCATAACGGTTAATCTGGGAAACCAGTTTTAGTTGCGTTGCCCATACTTACAAGTTACGTCGGAATAGCTTCATATCGAGTAATAGACATGACGTATAAGTTCGACCCATAGTCAAGCAGGAAAGCGATAAGCGCAAAACTACAACTTTGGCCTAGTAACTCAATTAGCTCACTTACACGTTTAGCACGTCTTTTAGACGTTGTTGTGGCGGTCAAAATAAGAGCGTACAGGCGAAACTCTAATTGATTACAACGCCCAATGTTTCACACAGACCACTTTTACCCATACTATCAATATACATACACGATCGTTGCATTTGCCAAGGAACCCTATATTCTTTGATTCTACAGTTACAACGCGAATTTCGTTAGAAACCACGAAACGAATACACTTGCTTTTTGTTGAACTGCATCACTCTTTACATGACTTCGCGATTAGGCTTTGACCAACACAAACGATTATATTCTTAGTCTTTAGTATTCTAGTGTCGTAACCCACCACTAACCATCGTAAATCCGAGTCATGCTATAGATGCATTATTGTCCAGATAGGAGACATCTGGTCACTTTCATATAAAACTTCTCATTTCAATAGTAAAACCGCCATCATGACTAACACAACCTTGCCAAACAACCAACCGTCAAACCGAGCCGCAGCATCACTCTGCACGTCACTCCTGGAAGGCGGGAAATCATTCGGGGAGACAATAGGCGGTAGAGTCCTGAACGACGGCGTCTCAAAGACAGTAACTGGTGTAATTGATACCTCCGGAGTCGGCGATGCCACCGGGGGCCCCGACGGAGTCTGTATTATCGCAGGTGGTGGCGGCGGCGGCGTTGATGAAGTTGACGCCGATGGTGTAACCTCGGATGGCCTCTCGGGTGCCAGCATTGCAGGCAGCGACGTCGTCAGTCCTGTATTCGCGGGGGGCTCTGCCGGGGCTACTACCGGAGGCGCGGACGTGGTTGCTGGTGCTGAAGGCGTTGGCGGAGGACCATTGAAGCCGCACTCGGCGATGATTTCCTTGATATCTGGTCGTCGTCAGCAAACCTATCCTTTTCATCCATCATGATGACATGTAACAACAGCAACAGCAACTTACCCTCGTTCGCCTCGATGGCCGTCGCGTTACCCGCGATACACGTCGCGCACGAGTTCAAAACACCAACGACGTCAAACGACCTCTCCCCGCAAACGCACTCTTTATTAGCCTGCCTCGCCGCCGCCACAGCCACCGGCGGCGGCCTCCCCGAGTTCTCGACCTCGCCGTCACTGTCGCTGTCGCTTTCGCTTTCCGATTCCTGCCTCTTCTCCCGGGCCCCCTTTTCAGCACTTCTTTTCCTCGTGTATCTTCTGTTCCGGCTGGTGCGTTGTGATACTTGGTGAGAATCCCATCTCTTGCCGAAATCTCCAAACCTCTGCTCAGTCATGGCGTCGCATCGCCCCGTCAACTCCACGATCGGCGCACACATCTGAGCGCACTCGGGCGGTACATCCTCCGCCTCGAGATCTTCCGCCGTGACGAGCGAGGGTAAATTCGCAATGCCCGCTGATATCAGCGCGACGGCAGCGATGTGGTGTAGTGCTAGGCGCGGCATCTTGGTGATGGTATCGTGTGCCGTGTAAAAGTCCGTCAAACCAATCCGTACTCCGTGCTTCGTCGTTTTGATACAATCTTCGTCTAATGTCGTTTTCCGCGATACATCACAAAGAGTTTCGATGAGAGAGAAAAGATGACATATGCCATCCAAACTTTGCAACTTTTCGTCCTTTTTTTTTTTTTTTTTTCTTCCACAACTCTAATCCGTCCCCCCCTCAAGAAACAAACCATCCCCGCGAGAACGGGGTGCAAAGAGGGGGGCGGGAATCTCGTCCGGATTATATTAATCGGTCCCTCGACGGACTACTCCGTCGCCTACAGAATAAAAGCTACGCGTAAGAATCCCCAAAACCCCGGGGGGGGAAACACAGCGAGCGTGTCTAAAACACCGGACACCCAACGAGTGCCACCGTCCCAAAACTCTTGGCGTATCACGAGAGACCCTCCAGAAGAACCACCCAACCCAACCCCCACTCGCGTCTTGTTCCGCGCCGAATCAGGGCGGCTCTGCGCCCATTATACTTTGGCCTCGCAGCGGGAGACTTGCGCCAGCCATCGCAGCGGAGGCCGTCGCTCGGCATTGATTGATCGTCTACGGGGATACAAGGGGGTCTTTGAAACCTGACTGTGTGTGTTTCGTGAACTGTTCCCGAAGAGACGAGGACGCAAGAGGACAGAAGAAAAGAAAAGAAAAATAAATGAATAAAGGATTCAGTTAAGAAGAAAGGGACGTGATAATACCAAGACATATATGCAAACGAGTCAGTCTCTTTACCTAGGTAGAGAAACTCTAAAGAGACACACAATCATGCAAACTTCGGACCCCCAAAAAAAGAACAATGTTCGGCCCGCAATGTCAAATCCAAACCAGTTCGCTTTTCCCGCCGTCAACAGCCCTACGCCCATATCTCCTTTTTTTCTCCGCGGGTATCATTCCCCCTTCCCTCGCACGCCAAGCCCTCATGAATCGATGCTTAAAAAAGTCCCAATCCAGAAAAGTCGCGACGTCAATGCCCGCTCACTGGAGGCGTCTTGGCTCTCTCTCTACCCGCATCATCCAAGTCTTTTGCCGGTCTTCCGTCGTTTTGGGGCTTCTCGCTTCGCTCGACCGAGACAACTGATACCGACGACACTCATCATCACCTGATGATAAAACCTAGACAAGCCGAAGAAAGAAAAAGCAATGCTTACAGATTTCAAATAGCACGAGACAGATAGGACGGAAATAGATACGTCATCTGCGTTTTCTTTCTTGGGTATATTCTCTAAAACTATAGCAACAAAAAACACCACCACCTTTTCTCTTTTCTCCTTTTTTTTTTTGCTTCTGGCCGTGACACAGACTAACCCCACGTACCACCACCGCCACCACCACGTCCGGCCTTCCTCTGCGCACTTAACCTCCAGTCGTCCTCGCCGGCGTACTTGTTGTGCAGCGGCTGGATCCTCTCGGCCTTCTTCCTCTTCGACAGCCTGTCCGTCGGCGCCACCTTGAAGAACGTCGGCGCCGCCTCGACCAGCCACTTCGGCTCGATGCTCGTCGTGCAGTGCATGTACTCCTTGGTCGTCAGGACCAGGGTGTGGTAGATCACCCACTCCGCCTGCTTCCCAAATAGCGCAGAGCTGGGATGCAGATACACCGGCGTGCCCTCGATGAGCGTCTTGTACCCTTCTTGGGGATCCTTGCGTGCCGCGTTGCGGAAGAATCCGGAGCACAGCGCCTGCCTCACGATCTGGGTATGCCGGCCGCAGCTGACGACGGGGTGGCGGTAGCGGTCCATGATCTTGACAAGCTGGTCGTGCACGTCCTTTGCGCGCTTCATCGACCGCGCCTGGATGAAGTTCTCAAAGCACCACGGCGACGAGTAGCCGCTGTGCTTCCACGAGTTGTACACGTTCAGGAGAGTCAGATGGTCGCCGTGCGGATCGTGGAACTTGGCCTTCTTCTGGTCTGCCTGTGACTGCTTTTCCTTTGGCCGGTAAAAGACGTTGGGGAGGTTGAGCATCGCGACGATGATGAGCATCTCTGCTGAGCATTTCATGTCGACGGAGATGATAAGAACCTTGGCCAGGGAGGGTTCCATAGGGAAGTCGGCCATTTTACGTCCCAGACGGGTTAGTAGGCCTTCATCATCTAGCGCGCTGAGAGCGTAGAGTTCCTCCAGCGCCGTAAGCATGGTGTTGATGGGAGGGGGATCCATAAAGTCAAAGTGTAGCAGGTCGTTAATGCCCATTGCCTTGAGCATGAGAATAACGTGTGAGAGGTTCTGGCGTTGGATCTCAGGGATGGTCGTCGGCAGCATCTCGGACTGGTAGGCAGCTTCAGTATAGAGACGGAAGCACTTTCCGGGTCCCGTTCGGCCGGCACGACCGGCACGCTGATTCGCCTGCGCCTGGGAAATCGGGGTGACAACGAGAGAGTCCATACCCAGCTTGGGGTCGTAAGCATTCTGCTTCACGAAGCCAGGATCAACGACAAAGTAAATGTTGTCGATGGTAATGGAGGTTTCGGCAATGTTTGTGGCGATGACGACCTTTCGGCACCCGGGAGGGGCAGGGTCGAAAATACGACTCTGCATTTCGTTGGGAAGCGCAGAGTATACGGGTAGGATGAGGAGTTCCGGGACATTAGGTCCCAATGCTTTCATGCGCTCGTATAAAATCTCGCATGACGTATCGATTTCTTCCTGGCCCGTTAAAAAGAGCAAAATGTCTCCTGGAGGCTCCGTAAGATGGATCTGCATGACCGTAACCAGCGCAGCATCGAGATAATCCGACTCTGGTTCGCGGGAGTAAAGCACCTCAACGGGAAACGTTCGACCGGGAATGGTGAAAATCGGACACCCGTCAAAATACGATGAGAACTTGTCTGCATCCAGCGTGGCTGAAGTGGCAATGACCTTGAGGTCCTTGCGACGCTTCATCGTCTTCTTCAACAACGCGAACAAGACGTCGGTGGAGATGGTACGCTCGTGAGCCTCGTCAAGCATGATGACCGAGTACCGCCTCAGATCGGGGTCAACCAGGATCTCACGCTGAAGCATACCATCTGTCATGTACTTAATTTTCGTCGCCGGGCTGGTGCGGTCCTCGAAACGGATCGTGTAACCGACCGCCTCGCCCAGCGGCGTGCCAACCTCTTCAGCCACACGCTTCGCAACTGACATGGCAGCCACACGTCGAGGTTGCGTGCAGCCAATCACTCCGTCGTTCGCGAAACCGGCCTCCGCGAGGTACTGGGTGAGCTGGGTTGTCTTTCCCGAGCCAGTTTCTCCAATGACGACTAGGACTTGATGATCTCTGACGGCATCCAGGAACTTTTCCCTGAATGCGTACACAGGGAGTGACTCTCTCTGCTCTTTGATGCTCAAATTCGTCCGCTTGCCGAATGACTGATCTTTGGGCGCCACCGCGCGTTTCCACTCGGGGACAGCCTCGGTCTTGTTCTGGCCCATCTGGGATTTGGCGTTCCGCAGATCGCTAGCAAACTTGCGCTTGTCGGGGTCGGCCATGGGATCATTCCATTGAGCTGACAGATCAACCTTGGACTCCTCCGCTGCCGCAGCTTCCGCCTCTTGCTGCTTCAGCTCCTTTCTCTCCTTTGCCAGTGCCGTACCCGACATGGCTGCACGGTTCATCGATCCGTCCGGCGCTTTCACAACTCGGATGGGCGAGAGCTCGAGGGACTGCTTTGTCTGGCCAGCCAAGAACGGAGGCTCTTCCTCTCGAACTTCAATATCAACATCCTCCTCCAGGTCCATCTCTCCGTCGCCTCTCAGCGTTGCGTTGTAATCCTCCTCCAAATCGGGGTAGTCTGAGGCCTTGGCGACACCGGAAGCGATCAACTGCCGGATTTCCCATCGCTCAGGGGATGTCATGCGCTTCTTTTGCCGGCGCTGTCCGGCCTGGTGTTGTGGCGGCGGCATCACCTCGTTATCAAACATGTTTCCGTTCCGGCCGCCGCCCAGCGCCTCCATATTGGCCCCTGAGGATATCCTCGCCTGGGGGTGGAGGTCCATGCCAGTTTCTTGATCCACCTCTTTCATGGAGAGTCCTATTCTGTTGCCCTCGATATTGACGACCTTGACCTTGACTTCCTGGCCCTTCGTCAAGAGGTCAGATGGGTGGTTCACACGCTGTCCCTCCACCAGCCTCGAAATGTGCACCAGACCGTCCACCTTGCCGCGGACACCGTGTAAGTTGACAAAGGCGCCAAAATCCTTGATGCCAGTGACATGACCGCTGTAAACTTTGTGTAGCTGGGGAGCATCGTCGAGCTCGGGTTCCGGTGCCCTCCTGAAGCGATCGTCGTCCTCGTCGTCGTAGTTGCGTCGTCCTCTGCGTTGCTTCAAAGACGGGCCGTTGTCGTAGTCGTCAAAGGACCTCGATCGCGATCGATATTTGTCTCTCTTCCTGCGGTCTCTTGACCTCGACCGGTCCCTCCGTTTCCTCCTAGACTCGCGACCGTCGTCGGGGCTGCGACTCCGCTTGCGTGTAGAAGGCTTCTCCTGCCTCGCCTTGCCCTCCAACCCTTCTAGTAATGCTAGTGTATCGTCAATTGCGTCACCGCCGTCACCAATTCCATCGTATGCGACGGGCTTGTCTGCCACTGCAAGGCCCTTAAAGATTTGCTCCTTCTCCTCTGCGCTGCGATGGTGATGTTGTTCTTCGCTGCTGTTGCCGTTCTTCTGCGCCTTTCCCTTGAGCTTCGGGTGCATGGTCAACACAAGGCGGTCGACACTCTCGACGAGACTGGGCGGGAAGTCGGCGCCCAGGGCGGCCAGCTTCTTCTTGAAGGCATCGTAGTCTTCGGAATCGACTCGCTGGGCAATGATGAACTCGGCGAGGGTCTTGTCGGAAACGCCCAGATGGTTCTGTAATTCGGAAGTGACCTTTGAGACGAGCGACAAAAGCTCGAGATTCAAAAGGTCATCCATGGTTGTGGTTATTCTTTTGAACGAGGAACTGCAGTTGGGGTCAGGACCTCAACGTCGATGGCCACTGAGCTGAGGCCAAAAAAAGAGTAACTAGTTCACTGCACGCTTCGCGACGAGACATGACGAGACTGACAGGGTAGTTGCGGAGGAACCATTTATCCGCTCTCCGGTGGCGTCGCAAGCTTGGGCCATGCCGGCCTTCGCGGCGCGTTCCGGCAGAAGTACCTCAGGTACCGACAGCCGTTAGTGTGCATAGTTGAAGATATCCACCATTGTCCCCAGACCGACTGGAAGGTCCCAGACTCTTCATGTGAATATCGATTTAAAATAACAGTGGTTCTTTCGATCTCTTCTGTAAGCTACTCACCAACTAGGCCTAATCTGGGCTTTATTGCTCTCACAACTGGTCAACATTATTGAACTCATAACATCCTAAGCAGCGCAAGTCGAGAAGCTTGGTGCTATCCTCTACCCATTTCACTACCCACATTATTCGTACACATTGGCCGAGTAACCTCACCGTTGCCGTAGTCCCTGTGGGGTGTCCCGCAACCTAGGGTAATGTCCGTCCGTCTCATGGCTACTCCAATGCATCATCTTGCATTGGTTCCATGCAGGTCCCGTGTCGGATGCGAGGTAACCTCAGATTTTCTGTCACGGTAAGGGTCATCTACATTCACTAGGTCACAGGAGATGAGCAGGGGGATTGTAAATAAAATAGTGTATGGTATTGAAAAAGAATCCTGACGCCAAGTGTGATGATATATCCTCGGGTCATTATCATTGACGCTAGCCCACTGTCCTCTGAGGAGCGATTTCTATTCGCACTCATGTCCGCACACTGTATCTGGGTATTGTGATCGTAAGCAATCGTGCTTGTCAGATGCCTGCTAATGGTCCTTGTCATCGCACAAATCATGACTTGTAAAACTTTTGTTGCCTGCGGGAGCCGGGTCCGCTATGCCTCAAAGCCCCCGCATTTCTATCGAGCCAACGTTATGATGGAGGCTGGACTCTTATTGCGCCAGCTTCTCGAAAATGTCAATCAGGCTTCGCACGCCCTTGAGCGTGTTCTCGTCAGGGCCCTGGCCAGGAGTCCACTGCGCATGGGCGAAGTCGATGAGCTTCAGCGAGTAGACCCTGGGCAGAGCAGGGCCGTCCTCTTCGTCGTCGTTGTCGTCAGCATCGAGGTTTGCAGCATCTTGGTCGATCAGCTCGATACCACTGTCCACTCTAAGGGTAGTTCTACCAGGCTTCTCGTTCTCGTCGGCCTCGATGCGGTCGACAGCTGCGTTGTTCTGCGCAATGGCTTCCCTCAATTTGTCACCGTCGCCTTCGAACACAAACAGCAAGCTTGCCGAGTACATCCTGCTCTCCTCAGAAGAGAGGACTTGTTCCACATTGCGTAGGTCACGAAGGAATGCCTGTACAATGGCTTGGCCGAGTTCGTCATCGATGCCAGCGTTCTTGTTAAAAATGAACTTGCGGAAGTTTTCGACAATGTTCTCCGTGTTGACGTGGACGCGGCCGTAGTCCTTGTCGTAGATCTTGTAGTCTTCGTGATCCAGCTCGGACTTCATCGACGAGCCACGGTACACCTTCATACCGGCGATCCTGAAGCCCAGGGGACCGTGCGTGGTCTTGGAGGTAATGTCGTCGAACCTCTTCTTCTTCTCAGCGGGCGCATCGTCGGCCCAAAGGCGTACGCCAAGCTTGACGTCGAGGATGTTGGGAGACGTGAAGCCGGCACCCGAGTTCTCGAGAACCACGGCCTGGTCCGTCTTGATCTTCTTCGACTTGTTCTGCACCCACTTTTCCTTGTCTTGCTGCTCTGTGGAAGCCTGTCCAGTAACCGCCTGCGTCAGTTCCGCCTTGGCGGCTTCTGTTGCGACGGGGCCGGCGACACCATCTTCAATAGAGCTGAGCTCAGCGGAATCGTTGAGCTGGAGAGTGCCCATGTACAAGGGCATCAGTTCGGCGAATTCGGGGTGGCTGTCGTTGGCAGAGTTGTAGAAATCGATCTCCGCCTGAGTACAAGGCTTGATGAAGAGTTCGCCGTCGGCATCCTGCATGGTTCCTGCACTATAAGATGACGCAGTGAGGTTAGAACAATGTGCACTTCTGTTGCCTGCGACATAATCGCAGGCAGCAGAAAAAAACAACTCACTGTCCAGCAACGGTGTGGCCGTAGTCAACGAGATCAGACCGAGAGGGAATCACTTTCTTGCCCATTGTGTCGGTGGTGCGGTGGAGAGAATAACGACTAGTGGGTTTTCAAAGAGGTATTTGGCTGAAGGAGAGGCTCCAGGGGGATCCCAGGATTGTCTTTGCGCAACGCAGGAAGGAAAAGTTGGGGTAAATGTAGCGAAGAGGTCTGTATCAGGTGTTGGTAGCGGTGACGCAGTGGCAATAACAAGAGAGCGAAAAAGCACAGGGCAGAGACGCTCAAGAAATCAGCTATCGGCAAACGGCAGACTGGAGGGCTTGGCAAGGGTATGTCAATGTAGGCATAGAAGGAGTGGATCGACAGTCTAGAAAGGAAACTGGAACGAGAGGGGGGGTATATATCTAAATACAGAGAGGTTGGAAAGAAACAAGGTTAAGATGGGAGGGAGGGGAAGAGAGCGGTGCGCGTAGTACTACGCTGTACTGAGTGAGATGAGACAGAATGAGGCGTAGTCACGATGCTGGTCGAAATTTGGCGCGGCTGCGCAAGAGGGGAAAATCAAAATGGCATATTTTGGGTTTGATTGTTAGCGGCGGATGCTCCGCATGGCGTTCTATTCCCTAAAGGTGTAATAATGTACAGTGGGCGGGCCCCTGTAACTTTGGGTGGAACACGCAATACAGTACCATCACCGCCAAAGAGGTACCTGACAGGCCGAACCACACAGCTAGCTACCAGCCAGCCAAGCATGGGGGGGATTGCTCTTGGGCCAGTCAAACACCTCCCACAGAAGCTTCCGGGGCGCGAATGCGGGAGGGTGGCAGGCAGGGAAGTGGCCCCCCCAGCTGCCCCCCTAAGGGAGGAGGAATGGAGGGGAGAACCCATTTTCCACTTCTTTCCAGGGGTCTCCGCCTACGAAACGGCGCCATTTCCCTGAAACCCTTGCCTAGGCGCCCTCTTGCCTCCACGCTTTCGTTCCGCTTGTTCGTTTGAAAGAGGAAAACAATAAGACCCCTACAGAGAGAGTGGCACTCCTTCATACTACCTTACGTACTACTGCGGCGGGTGTAAAAGAAGTGGCGGAACGTCCACTCAGCCACCAACGAATAACGAATCTTCTTGGGTCTTACTCGCGCGAGATCCCGATCGCGGTTTTCGCTTTCTCGTTCGCTGTTCGTTACCCAGCTGCATGGTCCTCTGTTCTCCTTCCAGTCCGCCTTGTTCAGCTGTTGGCCCCTGTCGACTCGTGTCCCCGAGGCGCACAAGCACTCGCTGGCACGAACTGTTGGCATTCGACACTCGAGCCAATCCTTGAGCAATGAGCAATCATCCATCCATGGGCTGGCCCATTGGTCTTGAGCACCGAGACCGCTTTTTGCTGCCGCAGTCGGCCGAGTCGAGGGTGCCTTACTCTACTTACCTGTCGAGATGCTTCGTCCGCCTTTGTTCAACCCGATGAAGATGCGGTATAGCTAGGCGCAGCCACGGCTCATCTGTCATGGCGTGGCAGAGGCACTTCCTAAGGAGGTTTGTGTCAGTGTAAAGAGATCGCCAGGCACGGTAAAGTCCCCATCCTATGTAAGGATTTGGAGGCCGGAAACATAGAGTGATGTGCAGCCTGCAGGTGATGCGTCAGACGACAGTACTTCCAATTGAACAAAAGAGTTCAGCCGGCCACGATCCCACCCAGAAATAGAGCTGCCCTCACCATCTTCGGGATCTTTCGCTTTCGGACCCGGTCACTTGTCGGAGGTGGCATGACTGCATGCGATGACGAGGCGGCGGTGGTTTCCATCTCAACGAAACGTTTCCTCTAAGCATCGCTCTCGCCCGTTTTTGGAAAGCACGTTAAACAAGTGCATCGCGACACATCGGCTACAGCGTGTTCCCTTGCCACCTAGATCTTACTCAGGAATCACTGAGAGGCGAGAGGGGGTTATTGACTCAACTATCCGTACTTGAGCAAGTGCTGAAGGACGACCAAGCCGTGTTGAGCGCTTAGTCTATGCAACTCGCATTTGGAATGGAATTCTTACAGCTGTCTTCAGTGCAACAAATCCCAAACCAGCAAAGTCACATCCACCCGAGTGCAGACGCTCGTCAGAGGATCTGGCAGGTCAGCCGTACTTCGTCCCTCATGCCCATGTGAGCATGCCTGGCCTGGTTGTCAGCCGCCATCCATTCCTGCAGCACTATGCATCTTGATACTCCGCCTCAGCTTCCGCCTTAGGCGAAATCGGTCGGCCGTCCAGCATCTCATTGTTGTACCGTCCATCAAACTACCAACATCTCAGTGAACTAACTTTCAACCTCCTTGGCGGGCCCATGGTAAAGTCTTTGATTGGCTTCTGGGCGTTGTCTGGCTGGCGATCGCTCATCGCAGGCCTCCGACAACTGGGAAGCCCCATATGCAATTGGGTCGCTTGGCTCTCAGTTGGAAGTTTGGGGGCTGATCTGCGAGACACAACCAGATGACAGATGATTTGGTTGGCACGTATAGCAATATTAGCATATTTCCTTTTTACCGCATTTGAGGTTGTACTTGAATGACTTGATAGTCAACATCTACTTAACGTGAGATAGCATAGGTTATACACGTGACTGAGAAACTAAATCAACGCCCCCACAGCCTCTCAATGTCTTTTGATCGCTGTTTGTAGTATCGTCGGGTCGTTTATTGTGCTGATACGACGTTGCTAATCGACTCTTGCGGGGAAGATGGAAAGAAGGAATGAGGAAGGAGTTGCCTGGGTTGATCTGTCAATTCTCTATTTCCTCATATTGGCAGAATACTAACAAGGAAATCCCCTGAACTGAAGCGAGGGAAAGCAGGTGGCTTTACTAGTCTTCTTTCCTTGAAGAAATTCATCTTTTCGCACCTACCTCACCTTGTCATTGTCGTAAACCTGGTCTTCCCACTCCCATCTTGATCTTTCAGCACTTGAAGTGGAAAGTCCCTAACGTCTGAACCTCAACTTAGTGTTCAACTTGAAGTTAATCACTATATTTGACGATTCAGATCCTCTTTCCCACAACAACATACACACCTGCTCACACGGTCATAATGCCTAGCAAGAAGAGCAACACTGACCGTGGCCCAACCGCCCTGCCCAAGTATCGCGGTACTGGCTTCGAGGGTACCGTTCTTTCCGTTGCAGATATCATTTACATGGCTAACCTCATCAAGAGTACTATGCTGACCCTCCCATGACGCCTGCCGAGGCTAAGGATGAGCGTGAGAATATATATAACCCGTGAGTGTCGTGAAGGTATGTAATATTGACAAATATGCTAATGACACATACAGAACCATTCCCTTCGTGGAGTAAGTATTGCCTCACATCTTTTATACTAGAAATATCACCAAGTACTCACGATAAGTGTCATAGGCGCATCCAAGCTTGTATCCAGCGCTTCCGTTGCCGCCGCCGTATCAACACCAGCGATTCTATTCAGCTTTTCAACCAATATCTCTTTCTTGGTGGTATTGATACGTCTCCCCGCTTGTTCGGTGGCAATGACGAGGCCGACATGGTAGGTATGACCCCCGAAGAACGCAGAAACGCGACTGCCATCGATACCGTATACAACTCAGGGGGCGGCAGCCGGTTTTACAATGCCGATGAGCCCAGCGGTTGGGAAATCGATTTTGCTGGAGTTGTAGCCGGCTTTTGCTCCGAAACTCTCCCTGCCATGACCAATTGGGAGTATCCTCGCATGGGCAAGGCCATCGGTTTGATTGAGAACTTCCTCTCTTACGTCCTCCACCACGACGTTTGCCCCGAGTATGATGACAACATCAAAGAGGCTCTTGCCGTCTGCAACAGAGCCAAGATTGACCTTCCCCTCACCCATCAAGCCCTGATTCGCTTCCCCGGTCAATTCAACCTGGCACTTTCGGAGCTGTTCTGCGAGGACTTCAACTTTTTTGCTGATGATGAAGCCGGCTTTCAACGCCCCCGAAACTTCAGCCCCGCCGCTGTTGTCGAGCTGGCCATGGCTGTTGGCATGCTCGGAATGGGAGTTGATGAGAAGACAGGCACCTCGATGATTCACGCAGCAAGAAACCCCCAGACATTAAAGGTTATTAGTGAAGAAGACTGCAACATGGAAATTGTCAGTATTATCCGAGCAAGCCATTCGCTCCGTCAAGTTATTAGAACAGTTACGATTGAAGGAAGCATGCCTGATGGGTTCGCTGCGTTGGGCAAGTTGGTTCTCCAGCCATGTGTGGTAGAGGATGGGTACGATCACGGATATGCAAGAGACTGTAACTCCAACAACCACAAAAGCAATGCCGGCGGTGGTAGCGGAGGACAAGATGCGCAAGTCTTCCTCATTGACGACAGCATCCTCGCCAGGCTCAGACCCGGCTTCAAGTTGCAGCTACGCGTCGTGCGACTCGACAATGGCGTGTCGTTCATTCAACAGGCACGAGCGGTCCTGGTTAGTTGGCATACCTTCTTACCTCAAACTCTCATGGTCCACTTCAAAGAGCCTGTTGCCAACGACCGCCCTGCTCCTTGCGTTACTAATCCTGATGATGGCGAGGACGATAAGTCACCAGAGAAGAATTCAACCGACTAGCTTTGGAATCCCTGGCGACGAGGTTCATGGCCATCCGTAAAATGATTACCGTGGATATAATGAAGGCAGCAGGATACAGAATGCAAATGCACCGGCCGGATGCTACCGAGCCGACGACATTTTGCATTAAAGTTCTATAGATCAGACTGGGGACGCCGGTGTTTCGTCGTGATAGATCAGATACCCCACACCACAAAAGAGCAAAAAGACATAGTTCAGCGTGAAGAAAAAATGTAGCTATTATTTGCACCATATTAACCGTAAAATCGTACACAGCGTAGTACCTCGTAAAACCTAAACGCCCAAAAGGCGCAGAAGGTTCCATTCTCGCCGAAATCCAAAACCAATTTACATAGGCCTGACTGAAATGGGGTATCCAAGACGCCCCCCCATTCGACGGCTGCAGTATACGAGATCCCGGGTTGAACGAGACCGCGGTCTAATTGAAAAAGCTCATGCGTCGTCCAACCCAATCATCCACACGGCTCTTTAGTCCCGGGTCTGGATCTTGTTGTCGCCGGCAACGGCCTGGGCGTAGGTAGGCGGCACGGCGCCGTCGCTGCTGCCCTCGCCGGCACCACCGCCCTGCTGCGGCCTGGGAGCTCCGGCGTTGTTCTTGTTGCTGTCGTTGTTGTTGTTCGTGGTGCCGTAGCTCACGTTTCCGCCCTGCTGGTGGGGCGAGGGACGGGGCTGCTGCTGAGGCTGGCGGGAGTGAGGGGCTTGGTGTCCGTTGCCGTGGACGAAGACGTAGGTTACGCGGCCGCCCTCGCGGTCGTTCTGGGCGAGGGACTCATACTCGTAGTCGGGCTCGGGGAACTTTGCGATGATGTACCAGGCGTGGATGAGGCCGGGGATCTGATTAGTTGTGTTAGTGGGTTGCGACTGTGGGGGGTGGGACAGGTACAGAGGGACGTACGTAGCCGAGGAGGCAGAGGAGGATGTTGATCAGGGAGTCTGCTGAGCAGATGCCGCGCTTCACCCAGACTGTGGCCGTTTTGTTAGTACTCGAGCACGAGGCGTGGTGGAATAGCGCACGCGATGCGGGGTGGGTTGAGACGTACCTGGTAGAGGCGGGAAGAGGAGGGCCAGGAGGCCGAGGAAGATGTCTGCGGAACACATGTTGAACGTGAAGTGAGTATAGATAAAAAAGGAAAAAAATAAAGGTGAGCGGAGGCTTTTCTAAGGTTGTCTGTTTAATAACGGTTTGTGTATTCGGTATTTGAGGTCGAGGGTGTAGTTGGCGAGAAGGCGAAACGGGCAAGTTAGGTGACGTCTGGCACGGCCTCACTGAGGTCAGCAGGCAGCGAAGAACCGAACCAGTGGGAATGGTGGCGGAGCTCGAGAGGCGTGGGGGCTTGCGTAATTGTGTGCAGATAGGTCAGTGGGGAGATATCATTGGGTGGGACGGAGGAATGTGAGACCGATTCGGAGGTCGCCGGCGGCTTTGGGGGGTTGGTGCTTTACTAGTAGGGGGGCCTCCAGTGGGTGGTACCCTGAATATCACTACCCGAGTCTGGACATTGGGGCGTGATTCAGTGGTGTACAAGTGTTGTTGGTTATTCGTTAGTTTACTAGTCATTTAGATAGCATTTGGTGAAGAATGCCTTGGCCAGCTGACTCGGCATTACTTAGAACGTTGGATCTCTTATCTTATCTAGCTTACGTACTCAGCTACTCTTGAACCAGGCTGGAGCGTTCGACTTGGGGAATGCAGGAACACCCAAAGATGGTGGTGCCGTAGTGGTGACATGCCCTGAATATCAGAGCCCCGCCAAATAAACCGATCCCTCCTCCCCGCTGCTGGAGCTCCCGCACGGACCAGCTTGGAACTTGGACCTGTGATGTCAAGCTGCTTCAGTGGTCCTGAGACTTTAGCGGCGTTGCCAGAAACAGTTCCGCACGACTACTTTTTTCGGGGTCTCCATTGATCTGCACATCGCAACTCTGCAACGCCCACAGCGGCTGCAACAATTTCTTTTTGAACTTCCCCAATGATCATCAGATAGTCCAGTATGTCGATTCCTGGCTTGGGCCAGCTTGCAGTGCCGGTAAGTAGTGCTGTCCGCCTCGAATCTGATCTTGACCATAGAAATCCACGACTTGCAATTGTACATAGCTGACCGAGCATCATACGCACAGCAACAGGCAAACGCAAACCAAACCCGATCAATTAGGCTCCAGCCCTTTTGGGAATGGCGCTTCGAAGTCGCCTTCGGCACCGAAATCACATTCAAACTCCTCTCCGGCACCGCTGAGAAGGATGGCACCGAGCTCGCCCTGCAGCATGTCTACACCTTCTCCGGGGTCAAGTCCAAGATCCTCACCCTTCAGGGGTGTGAGTTCGAAGTCGACGGCAGCACAGCCGATGATTTCGTAGCCGAATATCACAAACCGCAAGACTCGCCGGCGAATGCGTATCTGAACCTGCACTTCCAGCTCACCGCCATGCGCCAGCGTGCCGCCGCCGAGAGGAAAGAGGGACCAAGGATCGCTATCTGCGGCCCCCATACAGCCGGCAAGACTTCACTGGCACGCACCCTGACAAGCTATGCGACGAGGGTTGGTGCGCAGCCGCTCGTCGTGAACGTGGATCCGAAGGAGGGCATGTTGAGCCTGCCCGGCACCCTGAGCGCGAGTGTCGTCGGTAGCGTGTTGGACGTCGAGGCCGTGGACGGCTGGGGTACCACGCCGACGAGCGGTCCGAGCCAGGTCCCGGTTAAGCTGCCGTTGGTGTACTACTACGGCCACGCAAATGCGGAGGACGACGCGGCCAAGTACCGTCAGCTTATAAGTAAGATGGCTGCGACGGTTACGTCAAGGCTGGCGCAGGATCCGGAGGTGAAGAGCTCGGGCATGATTATTGATACCTTTGGGCTGAGCGAGAAGAGCAATGCCGGCATGGATCTGTTTGCGCACGTCGTGGAGGAGCTATCTGGTTAGTCACCGACCCCTCGAGTTGAGTTTGGGAAATGAGCTGACGGTTGGCAGTGAACATCATCATTGTATTGGGGTCTTCCAGCCTGAACGCGGAAGTACAGCAAAGGTTTTCCGCGGAGAAGACGAGCCTCGGCGAGCAGTACAGCATTGTTCTGCTGGACAAGTCCGAGGGAGTAGTTGAGCGCGACGAAGGGTTCATGCAGCAGCTCTGCGAGGCGTCGATCAAGGAGTACTTCTTTGGCAGTATCGGTCGCACGCTGAGCCCCGCCACGCAGCAAGTCGACTTTGATACCCTGACTATGTACAGGCTTGGCGATTGTAAGCGCGCTTCCCCCTCTGACGGCATTAACTATGCTGACCACCCCCGCAGACGCCCTCTATGGTGCGGCCGACGACGGCCTCATGCGCGTGGACCCAGCTCAGCTTATGGCGCACTGGACCCTCGCTGTAATGTACGCCTCGGTTAAGGACAGTCCCGCGACGATCAGGTCCGCTAATGTCATGGGCTACGTGTACGTGGCCGACGTTGACAAGGAGAAGCGCAAACTGAGGATTCTGGCGCCTGTGAGTGGCAGGCTTGGCGATCGGCCGTTGTTGATGGGCAAGTGGCCGGAGCCATACATCAATCTGTTAGGATAAGATAAAATGATACCACGATTATTCCCTCACGGTCTGCAAAGTGAAGTTAAGTTGTGACTACAGTATGAAGTTGAAATCTAATCAAGTGGTATTCGACAGCTATTTCGCACTTAGGGTTCCCGAGAGTCTCGTATCCATCGACCTCAAGTCCAAGACTTGGCTACAGTATCAAGAAAACTAACAAACACCCAATAGATAGTCTACAAAGCAACAGTTTCCACAATCTTCGTCTCGACATCAATCTTGATCTTCCCATCAACAACTTCTCCTGATTCTATCACCACCTCACCATCATCAACTTCAACCCCCCTAAACTCAAAATACCTATTCCACTCCGGATCCTCCAACAGCGCCGCTACAATCTCCTTTTCAACAGGCAGACTGAGCTCCGTGCCCTCGTCCTCGCCCGCCGGCGCCCCGTTGACGCGGGTGGGATACGTAACCCACATATTAGACTGCACCGTCTCGAACGGCCAGCGAAAGGCGTACGGGCGCGCGAACCCGAAGTCAACCTCGCAGGGCCGCGCGTCGCGCCAGTCCGTCGACAAGCTGCCCGTCGGATGGAACGCGTCGGCACGGAAGAAGAGAGTCGTCTTGTCGCGGACGGGGGCCAGCGCGGTGAGTGTCGCATCGAGAGATTCCTGAGTGGCGGAGTTTGTGAGTTGGCGGATGTACCTATGTCGAGTCAGCGTTCACCTCCTTTTTTTTTTTTTTTTTTTTTTTTTGTCTTTGAATAGTTTCTCAGGCCTGGAAAAACGTACCAAGCCAGCTTCCAAAACTGCGCAGAAGAAACTACCTCTTCCGCCGTAAACTGCGGCACCTCGCTTCTGTTGCTGATCGCGACGAATACAACGTTACCCTGCATATCTCTCGGCACGGGGGGATCGCGGAACCGGCGGCGCATGTCGATGGCCTCGCCCCAGAGCAACGGCTCCGTCAGGTCCCAATTGTACAGCTGCGTCTTGTGCTTGGATAACACGCGCCAGATGTACGCCATGTAAGCATCGTAACTAGATGCCCAGCGCCCCGTGCCGTCGTCTGCCGGCGGGGTCGCCAGCTTCTTCAGGTCCGCGATCTTGCTCTTGGGCAAGTGGAACAGCAGCCGT
The DNA here is from genome assembly GCF_014235925.2 of Colletotrichum truncatum. NCBI lineage: Eukaryota > Fungi > Ascomycota > Sordariomycetes > Glomerellales > Glomerellaceae > Colletotrichum > Colletotrichum truncatum. The sequence goes on along the minus strand of NW_027222408.1, from coordinate 447,937 downwards.
TGGGAAGGGCGGTGCGCGGGGTGTCGCTGCGGCGGCGTCGGGCCCGTGACGCGCTGGGGCTCGGGGACGTCAGGCTTCGTCACCCGTGAGAGGTCGAGACTCGCCGGGTCCCAGGGAATAAAAGCCGGCGATGGCGTGCCGGGGGTTCTAGAGGAGGACGAGTAGATTGCGGCGCAGTTCGACGCGAGCTGACGCAGTTGTCCCGACCACGCCATGATGTCGCCTGAGAAGTGGTGATGGTGCATCATGAAGACCATGCCGCCGGGGATGAAGGTGGCCTTGTACGCGGCGGCTCGGGGCCGGTGGGCGGGCGTCGCTTCCGGTCGTTCGCCGCCCAGGAAGCCTGGCACGCACCACATTTCGGGGTCGCCCATGGCGCTGCCGAGGAAGTGCCGGCTTTCGAGGTCGTCAAAGGTCAGCAGTTTGTGGTTTGCATTTACGGGATCGAGCCATTGTGCGTGGAAGGCGACTGTGCCGCTGCGTTTCTTGTGCCAGCAGAGTCCCGAGCCGGAAGGGTGCGTCGTGAGGGTCCCCGAGAGCTGGCGGACTTGGGAGATTGTTCGCTCCAGGCCGGACCGGAGGATGTTTGTGATTCGGAACTGGGACTCGAGGTCGGCGGAGGGCAGCTTGAAGAAGAGGGCGTAGTTGCACCACACTTGCGCGACGCTGTAGTCTAGGGTTGAGAGGGGGAAGTATTCGTCTTCTGGGTCGGTTGCCCACCCTGTAGGGCGGACCTGGAAAATCTGAGTTGGGAGCATCATGGGATTGCGTGAGGTTTGTGAGGTTCTTTTGGCCGTTGTCAGGACGGATGGATCACCTATTGCTCTTTGGCCGAAGAACCCAAGTCTTTTTAAATTCATTATCACTCGGTTTCTCTGTTGGCTGCCAGCTCAACCTCCCTAAGGAGGAATCGGCATGTTCTTCATCGGTGTGGTTGCACCATTGCGGCTGATTTGTTTGTCTCTCCGGTCAGTTGGAGCTGATCCGGGCCCCTGGCTGGGAGAGATGTTTGGTTCATGAGTCCATGTAGTTGGGTTATACAACTAAAGCGGTGTTTCTTCAAATGACGGCTGCGTCACGGCGAGGCGAAATTTACAGCTTAACAGACTGGTGGAAGGATTCAATGTTTGGCAGCATATTTACCAGCCGCCACTGTGTTTCGTTATGGAAGTCAAGTTTGTTTGCTGTTGGTTCTGCAAGTGCACCAAGAGGTCATTGGTTGAGCAATTGGCCCTGTCCCCCTACTGATCTCTACATTCTCGTTGTAACATGGGCAACGTCCTGTCTACAAAAGTTTGGCATCTACAGCAGACAGCTGAGTATGTGTTAGTGCGAGACTAAAACCTGTTCCCCGGAATGCGGGATGCAGTTTTCCAGCGGGAGAATTTTAGAGCATGGGCGTCTTAAGGTCCCAGGACCCTGGGATGTTTGTCAGGCTTGGCACAGATGGATGTTGGTTGGAGGTCAAGCAAACGAGACCTAATTTGTCAAGTAATGTCAGATTGTTCGGGCAGATTTTCACGCCATCTCCCATACCGACAGAATCAAGGAAGAGAATATGATTTGCTGTGGCAAAAGCAACCTTGGTGAGACTGGGACTCGTACAGGTGGCAAGCAATGCTAATGACAAGCACAGATAGCATCATAACCCTTCCTAAGCTCAGAAACTACACCCACACAGGCCCTGCGACGTCAAGCATCCCCACCACGAGACCAAAGTATCAAAACAAAAGGCAAAAGGAAAGCAGACGAGAGGAATTGAGCCTCACGCGGGGGTCGAACCCGCAACCTTGAGATTAAGAGTCTCACGCTCTACCGATTGAGCTAGCAAGGCCTGCGAGTTGTAATTGTTGAAGACGGTGCTCGTGGGTTCGCAATAAGAGCCAAGTGGAGCGGTAGGGCTCGGTGTTGAGCGTGAAGAGATTTTTCTCCATCGTGAAAGCCTTCTCGTCAAATTTTTCGATCGGGGCAGCCGGGAATTGTGGGCTGACCGGCCGGAAGGCGGGGTTGAAAGTGCGCTACAGACGGGTTGAATCCACCCGGCCCCGTTCTCCGGTCCCCGCCGGATGGCTCTAGCCTAGCCAGCATCACTCGGGCTTTCTGCCGTACACAACGATCCTACATGGAGTTAGTTATAAGCATAATAACACAAGTTGAGACAAATGCTTACATGGGCCAGTAGGCGTGGATGTTTCGGTCTCCGACATCCTTCCTCGTCTGCGCAGCGAGAACGTTGACCTCGTCGGCGCGCCAGCTGAGCCCTCGCGTCAGGAACGCCATAAGGAACCCCTGTAGACCACTGGTGATGTTCTCGTAATTCCACGCGCCAAGCTCCTTGAACTTTTGGTTGCGCGGCCAGGTGTTGCTGGGCCATTTGAAGCGCATCTCCATCACGTCGACGAAGCCCGCGGCCTCCATCATAGGTTTGAGTGCGTTGAGGTCAATGAAGGCGTGGTTGAGCTTCGCAGCGGCCTCACCGAGGTAGGCCATCGATTGGTAGAGAGAGTGCTCTGGCTTTAGGGTGTCGTCGTCAGAGAGGGGGAGGTTGAACTCCTGGAGCTCGAGCCAGCCGCCCGGGTTGAGGTTTCTAGTCGTTTATGAGAAAGATATGACAGCAATAGGGGAGGGGCAATGTTACGCGTAGGCTTGACCTAGGTATTCCTCCCATTTTGAGACACTCGCGTTCATCATGCGGCTGTGGATGTAGTCGAAGGGCTGGGAGTAGGTCCAGCTGTCCTCGATGTCGTCGATTTCGAATTTGACATTGGGTGGGACGCTGCATAATGTTAGCGATCCGAACAAGGTTGTGCGGGAGGACGAATTACTGACAACTCTGGCTGCGTGGGAGACAGATCGACACCGATGACCTGTAGATTCAATGTCAGGCTAGCTCAGGAGCGCGGAGTTGTATCACTAACCTCTGCACCAGGGTGCTCGTCGCCATAATCCATGGCCCAGATGCCGGTTCCCGTGCCGAGGTCCAGCACACGTCCGACCTTGGCATCCGCCTCATTGGGAGGGGACAATCCGAGCCTGCCATCAAACGACAGATAGAAGATGTGGTGTTGCAAGTCTTGTAAGAATGTTAGAACGTTGTTCAAACATCGAGTCGGAAACATTGTTGTCGTTACCTAACCGATCATTCTCCGCCTCATCATTTGGAAAGTGGTACTCTGCTAAAGTTAGCATGTCTGCCGTCTCCTTGACAGACTGCTGGCTGGCAATCACTACTCACTTCCGTCTCTAAATCTGTGGTATGTGCGGCCGTTCTCCCTGCGATAGTCGAGTATCGAGCTGTTCATACTCGCCGTCGACGACGTGGCATCCTGCCGCGAAGATTAGTGTTGCTGCCATGCCGACACAATGCCGCGGAAAGAGAGGTCGCACATCACCCAACGACGAATCATTGTCGTTGAAATCATCTGGTTCTACCACGACGTCTGGTTGTAACGAAGCCATGTTGCAAAAAGCTCGCTTCTTCTGCACAGGTAAGGCGGAACAGGCGGAGAAGCTGTGTAACAGGACAACAGGACCATTGGTGCCACAGGTTGAACTAAATCGCGGGGTCACAGGATTACCTAGACGACCGGATGTCACACCATTAGGGCCCTTTTCGAGGCACGAAATCCCCGCACCCAAAAGGGCGCAGAAGCTATGTCTTGGGCTAGACACGGGAAGAGCGGGCGGACGTTCGGAGGTCGATTGGCGGTGGAGGAGCCCCTGGTGAGCATTCTGCAGGTGTAAGCCCCGAGAGCCAGGTTAGCGATGCGGAGACCAGGATGGTTTACAGGTGGTAATCGAAAGCCAAGGCAAGGCCACAGTATTCGGTGAGTTTCTGTGACAAAGGTGGCGGCAGACCATCGGTCCAATGAGATGATCTGATGGCTAAACATTGCAGCGGACGACCACATTAGACTCTTTCATCAATTGATGGCTGCGTGCGTCGAGTTTAAGAAAGCATCCAAATGGCGAGTCGACGAAAGAAGGACAATGAAAACGAGGAATCTTGCATGAGAGGGAACGAAATCGGAATGGTAGAGACCATGTCTCGAAGACTTCATTGAGACCATTTGGGCGATGTTTCCTCTCCGCCAGCCATGACATGTGGGAGACAGAGATATCTATCTGTCCGAGTGCGGCTTAGTTCTAGCTAGCGCATGCCACAAACCTTGTCATCGTTGATCGCAAGCCTCTTGGCTCGTGGCGCCTTTGTTAATGCTAGTCGTCTGAATGGAGAACCACTATGATGGGACTGGAAGTAAATAAAATATCGGAGCAAACCCCGTAGCATCAGCTGTGCTACCATAGGATCAGGGGCCGATTTCGATAGCAGACATGCGTCGTTGGGCAAGACATACAGTACGTGCGTATGCCGCCTCGCACTCGCACCATGTTTTTTCTTAGGAACATCTCACATGTTTGATTGAAGAAGGATATTGGGATTGAAACTGGTGGACCTACCACAGGCCTCAAGAGGCCAAGCTTCGGCTCACTCGTTGCCGCGGAAAACATATCCACATTCCGCGCCGCTGCTGGGATGCATGGAAAATTCTCCGTAATAAGCCGTGACACAGCTATCCGCTTTTCGTCGATCCTACGTGCTTGACGAATTCTTATTTCCTGCCAGCTCAGGCGCCAGAGGGACTGTGGACTTAGGTACACCATGTACCACTATGTTTGGATACAATGGGCCCGTGTCGCGGCAGCGAAGGCAGCGTTCCCGGTTGAAGTTATCCACCCAAATGTTACTTCAGCGCCTGACGTCGAACACACAATGCAAGTTTCTACAACTAACAAGCTGACATTCGCCTGGATGGATCAGATTTCAAGACCTTCCGGCTCAATATCATGATTCAACCTCTACAATATTTTGCATTAATAAAACAAACAACACGCCGTTGTGAGATCTTCATTGCCTAGCGAGCGCACAACCTTGGAGTGGTCGCGACTAAAGCAGTCATTGCTTGCCACATTGTGTCTATTAGTGTAACAGATCTTGCGCTGAATGGCGCTATCCTGCCGATGATGTCATTCGGCTCCAGTCAATCAAAATTCTAGTTAATTACTACTCTAGGAACTCAAAGTTAAATCGATCAATCAACACCCTGAACAGGCTTTTGCAACTACCGCCTCGCTTCACTAAATCTATTGATTAAAAAGGCGGAGTGCATTAGAGTTGTGTGGAGCATCTATCCGACGATCTTGGTTGGACAAAGCCTAGCCGGGCCGCATAACTCACGTTCCTAACTTAATAGTTGCGACTGCCACAGTTTGTCAATCCGTTCGAAGTTTCATAATGCAGTACGCATCATAAAAGAGCATTACGACTATTGGTGAGATATTAATCAAGGTTGCGTTTTGCGGCGCAGCCTGTTGCTCTGCGCTAGTCGCAAATTTGGTTGTCTTTCGGAACGGGATATTCGAAGCAGAAAGGTTTACCGTACATTTGTCCACAACTGTTTCAAGGAGACGAAGGATCTCTTCAACATCAGCCTCTGTTAGAAAACCTGAAGAACTAGGCGTTTCTTCCACACGTCACAGCATTGATATGAATGCCGGGTGTCAACCGTCTCAGACTTGCTATTGTGGTCTCTCAGGCCGTCTTCTAGAAATTACTATGAACAAGTAAAGCCAGTTGCAAGAGCACTGCCAAGCTAGTGAGAAGGTATTTAATATAGTTGTGAACCTTTCTATATATAATATATGCCTCCTAAGTTTTGAGTTTGTGATAAAATACCCACATTATAGTGAACTAGCAATACTATAATCTTGGGCACGAGACACAAATTAATTGAAATGTATATTAAACTTTTACTATTACTCACAAAGCCCAGGACGTTAATTGAGGAATGGCTATGCTTGATACCAAGTAGGTAATATAAAATTGTCAAAATCTGCTGTTTCGTCCAAAGCACACTTTTCTGTCGCCAGTTGATCCACCCTTACGATTCTTCTGAGTAGCTCTTTTACCACACAAATCATCCGCTACGTAAGTTGTCCATATTCAAGCTATGGAAAAAAGTACTGAATTCAATAGGATGCGTTACTTTTTCATCCTCGGGGCTTTGCTACCTTCCCTCGCAGCAGCAAAAGACTGTGCATACTTCTGGAGCGCTGGTGACGCAGTAGGAATAGAGAATGCGATGAGATTCACTGTCAAGTCATGTAAAGATGACATCGGTGGCAATGCCGATAATCTGTTCGAAAGAGCTGCTGTCAACGGGGCTGCCCCTAACTTTTGTACTGTTTGCCGGAATGTTAGAAGAGTCACTTACGACTACGACAAGAATGACAACAAGGGGAACAAGTATAGCCTTAGATGTGGTTATTACAAAAAGTTTTCGTGCAGTCAGTCATAGAGATGGAACTTTTACGAGATTAAGGCATTGAGCTAGCCTTAGACATGAGGGCATTCGACAGGCTGACGGCAAATCTTCGTAAGCTCTGACAGATCATGGTAGACAGAGGTACAGACGCGCGTATTCAGACATAATAAGACTTGCCCTAGTTTGCTCATGTTGTCTGTGTCTCCAACAGTAAATGATAACCAAAATAATTTAGATGTGAAAGCTTTTGTTATTACGGTAGAAAATAAATAAATAAAGAAGAAAATCCGTTCAAACGGAAGATCGGTGAGCGATTTTGTCATTGATAGGCATTATAAGCCCGCGGATAGCTTCATCCTATGCATAGAGCGCCCCGAATTGTGTTGTATGTAGTGAGTCACTCTTCCGGAACAGTGGACTCAGTTGCATGAGTGTTGCTGCATGCACCAAATTTAAAGTTATCTTGTTAATCAGCAAATGTACTTGTAAGTTTATTTCTTGCTAAATCAAAGGCTTGAAGCCTTGGATAAAAAAATAGGGGCTGAAAGACTCTAATAATTCTTTGAATAACACTTCTCTTGGATAAATTCCTGTCCTTTCTATAGACTGGCAGTAACTGTAAGTATAAAAGGCTCCTGAACGAAAGCCGTTTTGCAGGTTACCAGTAGGGGCTTGCGACCGATAAGACAGCACTAGTCAGGGACGCTTTCGCGGAAGACAGGGCCCCCATCCCCTGAAGCTGTCAAAAACATCATCCCTGTGCTGCATTTACTGCTCCTAGGGCACCACTTGGTCCTCTCCCTTTAACCTCCAAACTCTGCTGATCTTGTTGAGAAGGAAAACCAGGGGTTCCACGAATCGCTCACTCCTATCAAATTCCTTGCGTAATGATGAAGACATCAAAGCAGAAACCATCAAAAGCCCACTTCATAGAGAGCTCTCCAGATCAATTCAGTCGTCATTCGATTGCCAGGATTATTTCCAGAGGTACTCAGAACTGTGACACAGGCGTCGTGAACAGGTAGCCAGCTTCACTGGAGCGCCATAACTCCATATTCAAGGATCACGAAATTTTCTGTATACTTCCTGTTTTGTTTAAGCGTTTGTCACGATATTCATGCTCTGAGGCTGACCAAACTCCAACCCGCACCATCTCCTCAGCTAACGATCCATTCCCCCCGCAAGTAAGCTGATGGCCTGAAAGTTCGGCCTACATCGCAGTACAAAATGGATCTCGCGAATAGGGGCACCTCCAGCTCAAACACACCAACATCGGACGCATAGCTTACCGAGTTGACAGCGTCTGCGGTTTCGCAATGCTGGCGCGGACCAAAACACGACGACAGACGAATCAAGAGCCGTGGTTGACCGGTCGGTCTGGACATCTGCGGAAAGCAGGGAAACCTGGATCGTAGGAAGATCATGGGCAAGGGAAGAGAACCCCAAAATTGCAAAACACGTCTATTCCCGTTTCCCTCCTCCTCGAGGGAATTCTTCAGCTTGTCGTTGGCCAGGGTTCGGGTCAGGGGCTCGAGTTGTTTGGGGGCCTGTGTGCCGTACTCCGATGTTTGGATGTCATCCGAAACATTGGCCCGACAGGGACGGCCTCGGTCTGTGGCCCAGTGCCCATAGATCAGCCTCAACGACCTCACTGGTTGATTTTGCGCTATGTTACGTTTTTTTTTTTACTGTTTTTGCCTGCAGCATACTGTCTGAAGGAACAGAATCGCCGAGCGGTAGGTAGCCCGCAATGTTGGTCGACTTTTCTCACGCATCAGCAGCCGGCGACTAGCACTCGTCGTATGCTCAGCCTCAGTTCCAGAACCGTGCCCCTGTGACAGAAATGCGTCGCATCTCGAGCTGAACCAGAGTTTGAACGGACGGCAGACATCAGCAAGCGCTGGCAGCTTTGACGGATTTGCCGATGGTTCAGATCGTCTAATGAAAAATGGTGCCGTGGTATTTAAGACGACAGGTGTCCGCGGAGTTGAGTGGATGGGGGAGTTTACTAAACTACAGAATTAACAGCAGGGCTGCAGCTATCCATACACTTGTTTTCCAATAATAACCAAGTATTTTGATAATACTGTTGCTTTCTTTTCGTTCTTCGTCTTCATCATGGTCCGCTTTTCTCTTGTCGCAGCAATCTGTGAGTATTTCGATACCTGTGGTTTGTCTTGCTTAGGATGTCAACTAACAAACAAATCATAGTCGCTGCCACCGTCCTAGCTGTCCCAAGCCCTCTGACGCCAGACCCAGCGGGAGAGAAGAATGTGGGCAATGGCCAGGGTGCTCAGTTCATCGGCGGCGCCTGTCTGACCAGCAAGGACTGCGCTTCCGCATGCTGTGCTTCCCTGAGCGGTGCCGGCATCTGTTCCGGAGTTGGAGCCCAGTTCCAAGCAGGCAAGCAAGGGTGCGGCTTCGGTGATGGCGGTGCCGTCGCTGCTCCAGATGCTTCGCAGGGAGCCGGCCAAGCAACGCCGACCATGGAAGCAGCGCCGGGTAACGGAACCAACGCCGGTGCGGGAACGTCAGGAGCGCCAGGTTCCCAGAACGTCGGCAAGGGTAACGGACAGCAGTTCATAACTGGGCAGTGTCTTTCTGATGCGGACTGCGCGTCAGGATGCTGTGCTGGTCCGAAGGGAGCATGCGCCGCGCGGGCGGTTGCAGAGGAGAATGGGAAGGCGGGTTGTGGGTTTACTGCGGCTTGATTTATGCTGCACTTTTAACTTCTGGGGCGGAAATCTTATAATTGGCACATGTAAACTACTATGAGACATTTGGAGCGGATATATTCATTACTTAGACTGGTTGAGTGTTATCCTCAGGGACTACAGACATTGGCTGACCATAAGACTAAGTAAATCAACTTTTATTGAATTAAGGTAACTTTACAAGTCCAATCCTTCTCCTGTGTATGTTCTGAGACAATATTATTAGTAGTTATAAAAACCCCGACAATCACGCACTGATACTACGCAGTCCTAGTCCCTGTTCGTCGTCTTTTCCCTAAAGCACCTCTCTCCGACCCAACGGGTGCCTTTCACCACAGGATCGTCAACCAAGTGGTAGAACACATCGCTCACCCACAAAAGAACCAAGGTATTGATTAGACTCGCCCACACGAACGCGAGGATATAGCTTCTCTGGGCTTTGTGGATCGTCGCAGCGACAGAGTCTGAAGTGCCTGCTTGATAAGGATCCGCCAGTTCCGCTTCTGTCCTCATCAGGGAATCCCACGCAGGGATCAGCCACCGCATGCCAATGGTGTGGTTTACGACGACGTGCCAAAGGTAGAGGGAGTAGGAAATGCGGCCCAGGTACTGGGGAAACCTGGCGGTAAACAGCCGCTGCAGCAGAGGCTCGCCCTCGTCTGTCACGACAAAGACAGAAGCCACGCTCTCGGACCTGCTTTCGCGGCGCATCGGTTCCTTTTCAGAGAACCGGGGGGCGGTGGCAGCTGACGACGCCGCTTCCATCTCTTCCTTGTCTTCCTCCTCGAGATCCGGATGGGTTCGGTACCACGGCAGTCGGATGTTGCGTCTGAAGATGTTGCTGAAGTTGACCGGCGGGGAGTACATCAGCGCGAGGAGGACGACGATGGAGCCTACGGCATTCCAGTGAAGTTGGGTCCTGTCGTCCCTGTCACGGAAGAACGCGGGAATACCATGCGAGGAGAGCCACATGAATCCTGGAGTCCAGGAGCCCTTAAGCTCGGGGTAGCACATGAGGTGAATACCGAGGAAGAATGCAATAATCGTCCACAAATGACGAATGGCTTTGAGAGAGCAAAATACCGCCTTTTGGCCGATTCGCATGTTGCACATTGGCAGGACATCCTGCGGCATGCTGGGCGGGACCATGTAGAAAAGCTCCGCCAGAAGGAGACCGATGGGGAAGAGAGCGACGTCCCAGTCTCCGAAATAGATAAGAAAACAGCTAGTTAGGGTCGTAGCTGAAATGTGTATCCACCTGTTGACGCGGTAGAACATGAGAAGGAGTGTAAAGACGAGCAAGGAGCCCTTCACTTGGATGGGGATAATCCACAGATGCCCATCATAAGCCATGCGCCCCGTGTCGTCTCGGCCGATGATGGTATTGAAAGGATTGATCAAGTTCAAAATCCCCCAGAACCAGTACTTGATCTGGTCGAGAAGGTTGTTGGCAACGGATGGCATTGGAATGGCTGAAGAGTCTTTGAAGTAGTAGCCGTAATAGGCGATTATTGACATGAGCAAGGTAGCCGCGATGATGGGGATGTAAAGTCGGAGGAGGCGATGCAACGCGGAGCCGCAAATGTTGTAAACGATTTTGTCAGTCTTGCGCTTGTAAATCATGGCGAGGACCTTGGTCGTGAGAATATAGCCGGATACAACGAAGAAGATGGTGACACCGGCCCGGCCAGAATGGAAGATCTTGATAATCGTCCTTTGCCAGAACCACATGTTATCCTCATCTGAGCCATAGCCCTGCCGGAGCTTCGGGAACCACAAGTAAGTAAAATGATAGACGTAGACCGTGAATGCCGCGACGCCGCGCAGACCGTCGAGGTAGGCCGTCGGTCTGAGGCGCTTTGGGGGTGAAAGTTTGGTTGATCTGCTGCAAAAGTGGCTTATAGGGCTGAGTATGAAGGTGGGCAACAGCATGAACAAGATGGTCCTCAGGTATAGAAGGAGCTGGAAGAACTTGTCCCACCAGGGGTGTTCTCCGACGTGAAGATCGTTGACGAAGGAAGAGACGGAGTTCCTCGCCGACCGAATAGTAGCGACAAAAGCGGGTTCATCTGTGTCAAAATCTCGGTAGCGTCCGAACTCGAGCGACCTGCGTGAGTCGGAAAAAGGGTTGATGAACTGCATGGCCGTTACGACGGATGAACGGCGTCGTTGCGGTGTAGGCGGTAGGTGAGCCCAGGAGTTCTGTCGCGGCCTAACGAGTGAAGCTCCAGCACGGCTGATCTTGACAGGAACCTGTCCGACGAGGTTCAGAACCCTCCCTCCTTTATCAACCCAGGTGATGTGGCTGTTGTCCATGATTGTCTGTTCCCCTGCTTCGGTTGAGGTTCCGTTGCCTGGCTGGAAGTCGTGTGTTTAAACAGATTCCTGGAGCTGGGGATGAACCATTTTACATGTCGCGCCTTCAGGCGACTTGGATAAGAATGCTCAGTCTACATTACAGCTCGACGGCCTCGGACCGACGCGGAAACTGCAATTGTGCAACCGTTTCTGGTTAATGGTTATGAATTCTCTATGCCATCGTGTACACAAGCGGTCATTTTCCGCATTGGGGCATCAATGATGCGGGGGAGTTCAACGAAGAACCGTACATTGACGCTTCCGTTTGCCAGTAAGGCATTTGGGCGCCCCTAAATGCAGCCAGGCCAACCACCGTGCAAAAACTTACAGGGCCTGTGGCTCCACTTTCTGCCAGAATTGGGTCATCTCTATCCCCTAGGCCGCATGCGAAGTTAACTGTCACCAGTGAATACAACCGCACTCGGTTCCAAGTCGTTGTTGTAGCACGCGACCTTGCCAACGGAAAATGGTGTTGATTATTGGCCTGATGGGTTATTAAAGATGCTGCAGTTATTCGCTGCTTACTATTTTCGTGCCTTATTATACTTCTCTTAGACGCAAAGAACTTGGAAGTTATAGTATGTTTGCTCATAAAGACGGCGTAGTCTTGAGATAGAGACCCGTGATGGCCTTGCTTAGACCCTACAATATCACAGGAGAAATCATCATCATAGCTTCTGCCGTGCCCAGCAGGCGGGGAACGTTGACCTGTCGCAAACTACTTTGGAAGCTCGAGAGTTGAGCATTGGCTGCAAGACAGTACTTTGCTGCTTTCGCTGGTCGGCTACAGCGGCTGGAAGCCCGAAGTCCTAACCTTCCGAAACCATCTGTCTCGGAGGTTGCCCAGGCCATACATGTCGCCACAAGCATGCCAGACAGGTGGCACAGAAATACAGCAGTTGGCCGAACGCTGGAGAAGAAATTCCTTGGGGCAAGACCATATACACATGGCGTGATCCGTTTGCGGGCTCGACTTTGGTATCGTATCACACTACACGGATTTCTCGGCGTGGCTATCCCCAAGCATTTGCTCTTTTGCTCATGCATAGCTTCCTCTGATATGTCACTGTTGTCAGTGCGCATCAGCGATCAAGTATATCTTAGTTCGACAAGCTTGAGCAGTATCTTTTCTTCTAAACTTGAAGAGTAGAGCCACAGCCTAATTAACTAGTCCCATTTCAACATTATGGCCTCAGTGTTCTCAACTATTAGCGTGTAGATACTCATATTTGTGACTGCCGGTTTGGCACAAATAACATTACAGATGCAAAGCAAAAGGTCAGGGAAAACGGTTTAAATTCCCAGTTCATGAGGATTGTTCAATGTAAGACCTAACATTGTGAAACAGTCAGTGCTATCCGCAATACAGGAATTTTGAAAGCGAACCACATGTGTCTCGAACCAGGAACGCGCCTTGATGATTCCCGGTGCAACAAGCCTGGTAACAGAGCCGATTGAAGGTGAAATTCTTCTTTACGAAACGCTTTTTATCTATGTGATCGAATGCAACTGAGCTGCGTGAAACGTTTTCGAAGCAACGTGGCTGGCCACACTGCGGTTGACGGTCTGGAAGGCACACCATATTGTTTGCCGTTTAATTCCATGCGGCCTGTGTTCGAGAACGAATACATCATGAACAGATATGATGGCCGAACCACTCTTCGGGATTTGATTCAGCGGCTTCTACCGAATACACGGTACCGAACGCATCTCTGGCTTGAAGAGAAAATAGTATAACGGGAGAGAAGACTGAACTAATGGAAGACTCTGAACCAAGGATATTAACACTTGATCGAAAGCATCGATTCCTTCCGGAAAATAATCTGAATGGGTAGGTTCAGCGCCACGGGCAATAATGCAATCAAGACTCACTCGACACTTCTCTCTCTACGCCTCAGTGTATCCGATTTATTCGTGGCCGATACATCCAGTTTACTCAAGACGCCTTTTCTTGACCTCGGCTCTTACCAGGTACTCTATCTGCTGGACATTCTGACAACAATGGAAGAAACAAGGTTTACAGAGCAGTTCACGCCATCTACCCTGGTCATCATGCTCAGTATCTTACGACGTTTAAAACTCGCTCTCGGTGGGCCCGCCACCACTTGGACTGGGACTAGCGAGAGGGAATCATTAGAGGTCTGACGTCATGTAGTATTCAAGACTTGGGCGAATTATGCCAGATGTAGGCAAGTCTTTCATGCTCAAATATTCCCTTGAAAACGTAAGAGTTCATACGAGTTGCCTATTCCTATGGAATAATGTGATGAATCACCTTCAGCATCAGTCTTTTGCCCTGACAGAGGGTGCTAGCAGTTTTGATCTTCACCTGCCTAATGAATTGTAACTATCATTAAGCCTAGACTCTCCCCAGATGCCACTAGCAAGGAGTTTGTGCAGTTAAATCTCTACTTTAATCGGCCAAATGCGAGTCTACAAATACTCAACATAGGTCCTGCAGCACATGAGGGTTGACCTGCTCTGGCTCCCCTACGACCATTTAAGATCGCCATGTACTAATGACTGTTTACCTTGAAATCAGTTTCCTCGCTGTTTCTGCTGTCTTTGACATCTGTTTGCTCAGCTTCGTGATTATATCGTCTCGATGTGTTTTTCTGCGGCTGAATGAACTACAACATGCTTCCAAGACAGAAAATGACCCGAATATTGGTCCATGTTCTAGTACAAGGAATTACGCGAATACTAGACAGGAGAGACTCAGAGACGAGCCAGCGACTACATCCCTGTTACGACGACTGGCGACATGTAGTCAAGCGACAAAAAGATATCAAGTTCAAGGCCAATCAAGGCTTAAATCCTGTAATCATTATGACCTATTTGGTTCTGTATCTGCCCCGTCCCGAACTCCTCTTGCTATATTTTGCTTTTCATAACCGACGTACAAATATCTGGTAAAAAACTTTTTTTTCTAGGCAGCTGTTTTCCTTTCTTCTTTCTGGTTTCTGGTGCTTGTTTTCTGGCGCTGAAAATGGCTATGGATGGCATAGAGGACGATGCGGTGACCACGTCGTCCAGCCTTACTGGTTGCTACCTACATGCAATGATCCAAATTGAATGGATTCTAGGGACATGGCTCTGCGTGGAGAGGATGGGGACAGGTTGCCCACATGGATAAAAAAAATAATGGAGGAGCAAAATATCTCGCACATGCGTGCTGCAGACGATTAGAAGCTAAAGAGGCCGCTACGGCGCTTACCAAGTGGGTAGATGACGAGAGAGCTGAGGAACAGACCGACGGCGATGCCGATGGCGATCTGGATCATGGACGCGGCGACGCTGAACACGACGGTGTTGATCTCGGTCGCGTCGTACTGCACGGAGGTCGTGCCGCTGACCTCGTGCGTGGAATTCGTAATCTTGTTGGCGGTGGTCAGACCGCTGAGCAGGCCACCCGTGGACGCCAGACCTCCCGGCACCTGCGTGAAGATGGCGGGGATGAGGGTGGCGGCGGCGACTCCGTGGCGGATACGCGAGTAGAGGTTGGCGAGGACGCCGACGGTGAAGGCGCCGAGAGTGTTGGCCACCTGCGGAGCCGCACTGAACCGGAGGCCGCTGAAGTAGTTGACGACGTATCCAGCAAAGGCGACGACCAACATGACGGGCATCTGGCGCCATTTGGCCTGGTACAGGACGGCGATGCAGACGACGAAGAGGGGGACGAAGATGAAGCCCAGGAGCGGAGATATCGAGTTCTGGCAACTAGTGGTCGAGACGGCGTTGCTGTCCAACAGACCGTAGATCGCGGAGCCGATGGTGATGCCGAAGCCGAGGAAGAGGGAGTAGATGACGGCGTAGACGATGCGGATCGAACCGGGTACGATGGCGCGGGATTGGAGCTCAAGAGCCGAGCACAGCACCATGTAACCCGGGAGCAACATGACGATGCCGCCCTGGGCGATTGCCGAGAAGCAAAATAGGTTGCCGCCTCTGATGCTGCCGAAGGCTCGGGCCAGGAAACTTACCAACACGGTGGCCGTCACCTCGAGAACGTTGCTGTACAAGCTGGAGCGGGCCGCGACGATGAGCTGCAGGAAGCCGACGAGGCAGCCGAACAAGAACGCCAGTGGGAGATCGATCATGCGTGCGCCAAAGGAGAAGGGGGCGGCCGTGGCGCTCGTCAGGCCGAAAACGAGAACTCGGACCCAGGCGTGGAACTTGTCCTTAGATTTCATCAGAGCGTCCAGGCGTTCGATTCCGTCGTTGACAGACACCACGTCGTGGATGACTTCCTTGTAAATGTGGTGCGTGTCCCTGAGCTTGCCGAGGTCGATGCCCTGCGAAGCTCGAACGATTCGCACCTCGGTGGTGTGCACCGACCTGTCGTCGAAAGAGATGATCATACAACCCGGCAAGTACAGGAACTGGCCGTCGATCTCAAGCACCTTTGCAGTCGTGCTAAGATATTCCTCGAGACGATGCGTGGGTGCGCCATATAGCATGAGCGCACGGCAGAGAGTAATGATGTACTCCTGGCGAGCGAGGGTCTCGGCGATGTGAACCGTAATCTTGGCCTCCTCCTCCTCTCTTGCAAGGTAAGCGCTGATGCGGGAGTTACTGTAAGTACGCTTGTGCTTGGGCCGCTGCTTCTTGCCGGCAGCCTTGCCGCCGTTTGGCGACCCTTCTTTCTCGCCCTGCTGGTTGGGGTTGGCCAGACGGGCAGAGGCTTCGATGAGGTTGACAAGAGTATCAGTAGACTTATTCGCATTGTACCACTTCTTGCGGGTGGGCGTAGTCGGGGTGGTGGTGCCGGATTCAGAACCAGTGGCGGAAAGAGGACCTCCGAAAGAAATAACGGAGTTGCGGTTGTTGGTAGGTAACGCGGGAGCATTCTCAGCAGGCTTATAAAGCTTCAGAAGCTGAGACAAGACGCTGCCGCGATACTCCTTGGGCGGTGGTACGGCATAAAGACCGTCAAAGTTGCCATCGTTGACCTCTGGCAGTAGCTGATCCGTTTGCTCAGCCTTCTCCGCGTCTTGAGCGTTGGAAGGACCAGCCGCACTCTCGGCTTTGTCGGCAAGGCGCCAGGTGTGAGCTCTCACGATACGGTACGCTTCCGAGTTAAGCTGTGCTTGATGCTCATGTTTCTCTTCGTCGCCGACAGCGGGGTTGGTGTCGTTCAAGGGTTGGTGAGAGTTGAGGTCGCGCAAGGGGATATATGCGCCATCCCTAGTAGGATGGTCATACTCGCTTGTAGCGGTTGTGACGGCGGATTCAATGGATACGCGGGACTCTTGCGTCGGAGAGCCCAGCTGGATGTTGGCTGCAACCTGGCGAGCTCGTTCCTGAGCAGCGGCGGCAGCAGACTTTGCTTCCTGCCGCTCACTATCCACCGAAGGACGCGGGTTTTCCTTGGCAAAGGTTGCAACAGTCGGGATGGATCCTCCTGAACTGCCTCGCAAGATAGAAGGTCTGGGCGGATTGGGTGGTGTAGGAACAGGTAGAGTAGCTACTGGTGGTGGTGATGTTGGGGGCTGGGTCACGGCCGCTCGGCTATTGAAGCGTACGCGGCCTTTTTCTTTTTTCAGGGCGGCTGCCGCCGCGGCCTCGGAAGCGGAAGTTGATGATTCGCCTGTTTCGGGATTAGGGCCGGCAGCTGGGATCTCGGGAGATGAGCTTCCGGAAGCGGCGTTTGAAGTCGTGGCTGAGTTGCCGCCGGGTTCGAGATCGGGACCGGGGTCGTCATCCATAGAGGCCGGCGAGATTCCGACCATTGCATCGACGGTCAGCACGGTTTGCTGTGTACTTTTGGCTGCGGAGTAGGATGGGGCCGTGGATGAAGAGGATGCAGCTCAGATTAAGTAATGGCAACAAGAAATAGAATATAAAAGAAGAAAAAAAAACACACACACACAAGTGAGCTGTGGGAGACAGGGTGGAGCGCGGGGTGCAAAATCTGGGGGTGTCCCCTTTCTTATAAGCGAACCCGGACCGGTGGCTCGCGATGCGGGACTCTGATAAAGCCGGAGGCCCCGGCATCAGAGAAATTCTGATAAAAAAAAGGGTTCTCGCCGGAAATACCATCTCGTATCCATCCATCTCCACTTGGGTCGAAACAACTGGATATGACAAGCAGATCGAATTTCCTTGATGGTACTAGCACACCATATTCCACTCGGGTACAGACTGGGCTGCAGCACTCTGTTACCTAATAACATCGGAGCATGCCTTCGTCATTCGCCAGGGGTTGTCCCTGTGCGTCCCTGTGTGGCCACCGTTCCTTGGCTGTGTACTGATTTGAAACTACTACAATGTCGTCATTGGGCTTTGCTATTCTCTTTGACATGTTCTCGGCTGATGACCAGGCGAGCTTGGAGTCAGGCTAGACACATAAATCAGTTGGAGATGACACAATAGCGCTGAGCCGCGGTTGAGAGCCGCAGCTAATGCTGTTCGACTTTTTCCCCCCCTAGAACCGATCTTGGAATGGTGCATGATTCCCCTGAAATGGTGTGGTTCAACAGGAACCCCCCGCGCGGAAACACCCGATTTGTCCTTTCTGAACTGTCATCCGAAGTTGACCAACCAGCTGCTTATGTCGAGCTTTCGACAACCATAAATATCCATCAACACGTAACCTCCACGGCCCCAACTTAGTGCACCATGTACATAGTAACCAAGGGGCATATTCCCACAAGTTTCAAGCCCACAGTCACCGACTCGTCGAGAACGTCAAGTTCAAATTTGGAACACTTGTTGCACGGCCTCTCGTGGCTTGTTTACCCAAAGCCTGGACTCTTTTGTGGAGTTGTCGAACCTCAAGCCTTCCCGATACCCGGCATCACTGAGTCATGAAAACAGGGATCGGCTTGCCCAGAAGCACTATGTAGTTAAGTGCAGAGTTCGCATCTTGGCCATAGCTCTCCAAATCCCTTTTTTTCCTCCTCGGATGTGACCCGTATCGCCACTAAGCTGTCATTTCTCCTGCCATTTCTTCCGCCATTCCGCTGATTTCGCCCTTGTCCCGCCCATGGTCATCAGGAAGCCCGCGCGGGGCTCAGGTTGAGCCGGTGGGCTACTATATACCCAATCTGCCTAGGGTATAGGATCTGGCCAAAGTGCTTGGCAATGCAGGTTACCGAGAAAATTGTTGCCAGCCCACTTACCGGTCGAGGCCAAAAAAAAAAAAAAAAAAAGTACCCAGTGCCCAAGTCATGACTTGAACACAGTTTGTGTTGGGTCACGATGTCTGCAAAATATCTTCAATGGCGACACTATCATGGGTTCAGTCTCGAATTCTGCCTTATAAGGCAATCAAGGGAACAGCAGCTGCACACAGCTAGCAAATGCCGGTCACTTACCCCTACTTGGCAGAGACAATGCAAGCACCACCCTGGAAAGTGACCAAGGCTGCGGCTGGTATTCAGGTATCTGGTGGGGATGGAGCTTCGGAAATTGGTCAAGAGAAACTAGTCTCCTTTTAACTTTTGCAGGGAGACCTCGTGACCAACAACTCTGGGATTGATTGCTACCCTAAGTGAATACGTGGGTATTGTCTATTAAATTTCTTGAGTTGTTTAAAAGGTTCTCAAATAGCTTCCTGGCATCTTACGGTACATATTAAGGGGGCCGGCAATCCCTTGAAGAGTTTCACGTGGTGTTGTCTTTTTTTCAAAGACCGAGTTGGGGTATGGAGGGGAACCCGTTTGCAAATCTAACAGAAGAGAAAGCGTTGTTGGATGCTGTTACCTGTGACCATTCACAATTGCTTATTGATCATGAGTTGTGCAGACTTCCACTCCGTAGCACAGTTATCTAAAGGAGGTTGCATAACGAAGAAAAGTCCAGACCCAAGGCCTCCGTTCTGATTTCAGCTGAAGTGGAGCCACATTGTTTCGAGGTTGAGTTTGAAACCAAATACTTCCAACAAGGACGTCAGACTTAGAGCATAGCGGACCGAGGCAATGTGAGTTGGAGGGTTCTGCATTGATCGTGTCTAGCAACAACGGTTGTGTCTAGTTGGGTGTTGTTGGTCCGAACGCCCTGCGGCTAAACGTTCAGAGGCCGCCGTGATAGCTTGGAGAACAAGTCTTTTCGTGTCGTAACATTTGACCAATCGGACGGATTAAGATTAACCTTGTTTTCCAACTCTTTGATAGATATTCGTCTCAACTCCCCGATATCGCACCGCTGATCGTAAATGTTTGCGCGATAGGTCCTCACATATAAAGTCCACTTCTTTCCATCCCGCCGCTTCCGAGAGAATTGTCCTTTAACGAGCTCAAAAGTATCATTGAGTGCCATATAGGTTATTAGCCATTATAAAATTGATTTCGCGTGAATGGTTTTCTTTTCGCTATGTTCTGGTTGCTTTACTATGCCGCACATTACTTGACATTCAGCCCAAGTTTACCCTGAGAACAATCAGTATATATACAGTGGATATAACTGTTTCTGCCGGTTACGTATCCTTAGTCAGGTGTCTTCAGGCTCTTGAAGCATAGGATGCAGAACGCAACCTTCCCGGAAACCTTGTCCGGAACCCCCTGGGTAGACGCAGTGACCAGAACAGTCCTGGCTCTGCGGGGAGGTGGCTGTGCTAGCTGAGAGGTAACTGGAATCTATTGTCTTGCAATTATGGGGGTCGATCTACCAGACATATACACGATGGAATCATCCTCTAACATGGTGCAGAACGGGTTCTGCTATGATGAAACATGTGGAAGAAATTTCGGGGCAGAATAGGGACAATTGCGGGTTTCAATCAATGGGTGACGTTATTTGTGCTTCGGAGCTGTCAAAGTGATCGGACCGTACCTCAAGGTACGCGTCAGCCAAACAAAACACGCTTCTCTTGTTGTCAAAGCTTCCGTTGTGCATATTCCAATTACTGCTGTGTACCACAACGTCGCAGTTGCACCAGGCCATTTGTCTAATGCACGGGCAGCCAGATGCGGTGGGTCAGGAGAAAGCTTCTAGTTTTGAGTATCTGAAATAGCTTCCTTCTTTACCAGTGGCCGACGCTGCGGGCTTGTTCATAACGCCTAATGAAAATGCTGTAAAGTCGATATACTAAAGATTTGATGGCTGTCTATCCCATCGACTGTTAAATGCCTACAGGTACTTGTTACCAGCCTTCCGTCCACTTTTTACGCCTCATAACAGAGATGCATAATGTTATAGCAGCTCCTTTTTGTTTTTCCAATTATAGAAGCACCAAGCCTGTAGCTTAGCTAATTGCAACCAATTTCGAAACAGTTAGTATGTAGAGACTACACCAAATACTTAAAAATTGCATTACTCAGGCGACTAGAAAAAGTCTGGATTAACTACTGGTTGGATATTCCCCCTCACGGCGTTGTTATCTGTAGCCATTCAGCAGTCGATGGGATAGGCATGAATGCGTGGGACATGATTAAATCTAGGTTTTGATGTTCAGTTTGCTAAGACTCTTATGCTCGTATTGCTTGTGTTAACTAAGAAGGTCTAAATAAGTACAACGCCAACAACACATGCTTAAAACAAGGTTGGTATAGACCTCATATTCACTCAATCTGCGTAAGAGGAGCCGCCTGCCAAAGTATCACTATACTTACATATTCAAGAGCGCTTCTGCGGTAACGACGATAAACTGTGGCGCGTTAATGATGTCTCAATCTTTGAGCAATAGAAGCCTCGCCCATTTACTTGTTTGAGCTGCCAGTCACAGTTTAGGTGATCATTTGATTCAACTATAGGCATCATGGTGGGTTGCATTTGACGTCTAAAAATTCGACGGCTCTTATATTTCATCTTTATAGATATCTCAACGATCCATCTTACAAGCACCGAGGTGTGCGAATTCCATATTCTCTCCCCAACCACAAACCATCATGTACTAGTCCAGAAGAAAATGGTCAAGGAGCCCAGACCTTAGCGGCCTAGGCCTTGGCAGGAGGGGCGCTCTCCTCAAGCTGGGTAACGTTGCCCTGCTTTTCATTGACAGAAGAGCCCTCAATATCGGCGCGCTTGGTCTTGAGGTCATCCTGGAACCCGAAGAGGTCGTTCATGGCCTCAAGGGAGAGACCCTTCGTTTCGGGGACGAAGAACCAGACGAACACAGTCATGATGAGACACCAACAACAGAAGAAGACGTATGTACCAAAACCACCAGTGCCCATGGTCACCAACATGGGCGGCACCGCACGGGAGATGACGAAGTTGAAGAGCCACTGGGTCGCGGCGGCGAAAGAGACGTTGGTTGCGCGAAGACGGGTGGTGGCAATCTCGGAAACGTAGATCCAGCAGCAAGGTCCCCAGCCGAACTGGAACATGCAGGCGAATAGGAAGACGCAAATCAGGGCAATGTATCCAGCGGCGGTGACCTGACTATTCTCGCTCGGCCTGGCTACGGCGATGAAAATGCCGACGTACAGCATGGTCATGGCCTGGCCAATACCTGTCCACATGAGAGACTTGCGACGGCCCAAGGAGTCGGCCACGAAGACCAAGAAAACCGACACCGCGATGAGCTTGACAAGGCCGTAAATACCAGTGGCGAAAAGCTCGTTTTGAGTACCCTCAACACCGAGAGTCGCAAAGATTTGAGGCGCATAGTAGTTGATGGCGTTGGTACCTGCAGCCGTTAGCAAATGAATGGGGCCAAGCTGGATGCTGTGTTATTTACCTGTCATCTGCTGGAAGAACATGAGAAGGATAGAAATGATAGCACGCTTGCGGTTGGCAGGCACCAGCCACATCTCCTTTTGCAGACTCATCCAGCTAGCGCCGTCAAGAATAGCGTTTTCTTCGTCAATAGCAGCCTTGATGTCGGCAAATTCGTTAGCGACGTAGGGATGATCAGCAGGCAGAGCACGAATGCTGGACAAGACAGCAAGGGCTTCCTCCCACTTATCCTGCTTGGCTAGATGGCGAGGTGATTCATTGCACAGAAACATCGAAATCATGAGCATGAGAGGAGGGACTCCCTGAATGGCCAGTGGAATCATGTAAGAAGCAGTGTTCTGGGGACCCCGCGAGCAGCCGTACTGTGGGGTGTTAGTCAGACTGTTTGAAGTTTTTATTGGGAAGGGGCATGACTTGCGTTGATCCAGTAGGCCAGGAAAATTCCGAATACAATAAACAGTTGATAGATACCGGTTAAACCGCCTCGAATTGCTCGAGGAGCATTTTCAGCGACGTAAAGCGGGTTAACCATGGAAGCAAATCCAGTACCGAATCCAGAAATAAATCTATACGTATCAGTGTTAGCACGGAGCTTGTCATGTTGACACGAGTGGTAAAACTCTTACCTGCCAACATACATGGCCGCGAGATGGCCAGAAGCAGCTGCCTGAAGGACTACACCAACCACGGAGATTCCACCCGCGGCCCAAATGAGAACGGGACGACGACCAAATCTATCGGCAGCCTGGGCAGCGAGGAGAGCACCGAGGAAACATCCAGCTTGTAGAGTAGAGACAATATTCGCGCCGAGGTTGGAGCGTTCGAGATCAGACATCTTGTCGAGCTTGTAGAGTCTGCCCAAAAGAAGCACAGAGTAAGCCATGAATCGAAGCAGCAAGCAGGTGTGTAGGGAAACATGTGACAACATACTCCTTAAACGCGTCCATGCGGAGAACACCACCGATGACACCAGTATCGATACCGAAAATCAGACCACCAAAACAGGCGGAACAGGCGAGAGCGTAGACCCTCCATCCGTAAATCTCAGGAGGGTCCTGCTTCATCGCGTCGTTCTTGACGACTTTTTGAAGAAAGGAGGTGCCCATGGCGGCGGTTCACAGAGTGATTCGTTTCGTACGCGTTTGCTGTATGAAAGGAAAAAAAAACTAAGGATCCAGAACTCTCTTGATTATGGAAGTATTCCGAAGCAGAGCCTGGAGAGAAAGGTCTGTTAGACGAAAAAAACACCAGTCCAGGACGAGATCGACGGATCCGAGACTTTATAATTGTTGCTGCTCATATTACTTTTACCCCACGGGCGGCCTGATTGTCGACAAACCTTGGATCTCCGCAAATCCGGTTCTTGTGCCCAGCAACATTAGACATATCTGTGGAGAGGAGGCAAAATGCGGAGTCTGGAGGTACACGCGCTGGGCAAGGCCAAGGGAACGCTGGGCAACTGGGTAGTTGGCTGATACGAAGACGCGAGAGGGTCAGTGGCAGAGTCAACACGTAGGGCCGAGCGTTGGCATTTATTGGCTTTGGAACTTGGCTCTTCGCTAACAATGATTTAGAGTGGGGATTACGACGGTCCAAGGTCAGCGGCCAAGGCTATTCCAG
This sequence comes from Colletotrichum truncatum, assembly GCF_014235925.2. Lineage (NCBI taxonomy): Eukaryota > Fungi > Ascomycota > Sordariomycetes > Glomerellales > Glomerellaceae > Colletotrichum > Colletotrichum truncatum. The sequence continues at coordinate 424,296 of NW_027222408.1, read as the reverse complement.
GTTCTCCGGCAATCTCAATGGTGGAAGAGCCTACATGCGAATGCCCAGAAAGTTGGACTTGCGGGCCAAGATGGAAGAATTCCAGCCCACAAATCGTGCAAATAGGCGTCGGATGAAGTAGTGAACGACAAGCTTATAGCGTCTTGTCGCTACCGAGGGAGTAGATGTCGTTCACACGGACCGATTGACGGTGCTATAGAGCCTCGCCGTCTCCCATAAAGAGAGTAGCATTTTCCGGACATTTTCGACCCCTCTCCGAGCCCGGCTGCTAGCTCGCGGGTGCACGCACGGGCGACTAACCGTCCCCTACTCGGACCTGCACTCGGGGGCGCACCTCCGCCGCCGCCACGATAGTGTATGGGTGCTGTAATATTCTAAGTCGGCATGCGCGCAAAAATACCGCAAGCGAGCGGAAACGTGTGTTTACATGGCCGCCCGGATAAAGAGCATGGAAAAGATGCCAGGCTTGGCGTGTAGGGCCTACCATGGGCTGGGGAGGCCAACCCCTGTCTGCTGGCAATGAACCAAATCTGAGTGTGATGAGAGCTGGTAGCGTGTACTTAGCCCACAACCTATCGTTGTTCAGCTCTGGTGATACTGAAGAGTCTACGAGAGTTTTCAACCCTGTTGTAACATATGGACTGAAATTTTCCGTCAGTTCCAGACGGTTTTTTTCACTGCTCTAGTTTGGCGCCGAGCCTCTAACGTCCCACACCCACTTCTGGGCACCCCCCACATTTGGGCACCCCATTTACACCAAAAACGCCGTTTTTCGAAATTCTATATTAAACTAACTACTATACTTACTAAGAAAAGAAAATATATATAAACTATGTTAAGTATAATTATAGCCATCTAATTTTTTATAAAGGTTTAAATATAATAATAGTTATAATATAGAAGTTTAAAACTAAAAGCTTTAAAATGTTAGTAGATACTAGTAACTTACTAGTATTCCTTAACATTAGAAAAATATATTTTCGCTTATATATACTTATTTAAAAAATCTAGGAAATTAATATTTATACTTATTAAAAGTATATAATTATATCTAAAAGAGATTTAAAAGTATTACTTTAGTAAATATAGTATAATTAAGGGTTAAAATTCTATAATAGAAACTTTTCTTAAGGGAAATTTTAAAATATTATTCTAAGCTTAAAGAATTTTTTACTAAGTATAAGAATATATAAATCTACTATATCTTACTTAAAAATTCTAATCATATTAGTTAAATATCTCTACCTATTTTATATATTAAGATATAGGCTAGGTAAATTAGTATTATAAATGTTAAACCTTGAATTTATAATACTTATTATCAATAATACTAGTATATAGCTACTTAAGTATTATAATTAAGTCTTAATCTATTTAACATATATTTATTCTCTTTAATAAGTAAAGTATTTAGTTTAATATAGAATTTCGAAAAACGGCGTTTTTGGTGTAAATGGGGTGCCCAAATGTGGGGGGTGCCCAGAAGTGGGTGTGGGACGTTACTGTACACTGTGCTCAGGTTGTCATGCGACCTTGGTGGTGGTGTGGGCTGTCTGCCGTTGGAGCTTTCGTTCCACTGGCACATAGCGCCACGACTGTATCAGGTCTGTCTTACTGGTGGCAAGGGTACATAGAACCAGCTAGTTGGGTGTGCTGACGATGAGGTGCTAGACCGCCCAAGAATTACAGCCCAAATACCACTCCTCTATGGGAATAGGCTTTCCTCGAACGTATGCAACCTCCAGATAGTATAGCTTGGCTGCAGGACATGGCGTGCGGGGCACCAGGCAATCAGGAAGAGACAATCCTTGTTCCCCAGCTAATTAAGAACTTCGTGCACCGATAGATATGGGGAAAATTGGAGATTGGAGTCGATCTCTTATCTGCTGTGCTTACTACATCAATACTCAAAGAGGGACACAGGATACACGGCATTGAACTTATTTGGTCTTCCTTGGTATGATACCGCCCGAGTGCCTCGTAGTTAGCGTACTGGAACTGCTGTTCATGTTCTTGCGGTGATGTATTTATGAATACAAAGCACGCTCATGGCCCAAGCATCAAGCTTAAAAGTGGAATAGTCCGTGGCTGGGCGTGACGTGGTGTACAAGCCGGGATACTCGGCGATAGCCTTGAGGAAATTCCAAGCTGGATTGGGGTTGAAAATATGGTGGTCACAATGGGTACCGAAGGGGCAATAGGAGTCGACTACTGTCACTTAGAAAAAAGTGGGTAGATGTCTTTTGGTTTTTCTCGTTACGCGTTAAAAATACTGTGATATTGGCTCTTTAGCTTACCAATGCAAAAGTGTGCCATCTGATCAAGTGGCTATTCGAAATAATTTGAAACCTCATTGACCATCTCAGTCTATGATACATGATGACATCATGATAATTTGCACCTTACCAAAGTGCTCCCGCTTCATAGTAGTTTATTGTCAGACCTAGGCCATATCTTCTTCCTTGCCAGCTGTCTCGTTCCTCCCAGCGAACTCTGCAGATGTATTAGCCGGTCGATGCATTCAAAAATATTTGCTAGGAAGTTGAACTGACGGTCAACGGCAGTGTGCTTGAACTTTCTAGCGGGGATCTTGTTTTCAAAAAGGATGTCAAGCTCGCCAAAGGTTCTGTCTTTGGTCTCTGGAAGGCGGAAGTAACACCATGTGTTACAGATCAAATTGGTACCAGCGTAGAATAGACCAGCTTTCGCTCCCCAGTTCCACCCTGATCATTGTTAGTTACTGTCACTACCTTATATGGTAAAAGAAGATGTATGGCCTACCAATAGGAGAAATCATGCGTGGAGTTATGGTATGTTCCACGATTCCGGTAACGTTATAGACAAATCTTCCAATGACTATTGTCTTATACCGAAGTCTCCCGGATGGAGTTTCTGCTACGATCGGGTAGCAGACAGGCCCGACCGTCACCATGTTCACCAAATTCGAAGCCACTAGAATCACACCAATAGCTATCTGAGCCTTCTCGTCTTTAGTGAACCCAAGGCCGCCGATGATGATGTTGCAGAAGAATAGAAATGTTAAACCGCTCATATATAGGGTTGCACGACCGACATGAGGGAAGAGAAACCAACAGATGATGCCGCCGATCACGTAGCACGCAGAGAGCGAGATATTGAGATTCAGCGACTGGATCTCCGAGAATCCGGCAGCTTGAAGAAAGGTAACGCCGTAGGCTACAAGAGCATTACCTCCAAGAATCTGAGCAGCCCAAACAACGCAATTCTACAGAAAACATGAGTCAGAACAATTTCCAAACTTTTCATTAAACAGGGTAACTTACGATTTCAGTGCGCCATAGGTTGGTTCCTTTGAAACACTCCAAAAACGTAGCGTCGTGAGTCTCTGCATCTTCCAGCGCTGTGGTGTGTTTGATATAGGCTAGGGAGGCGTCGACCTCCACCTCTCGGTCAGGGGTGTCTTGACGAAGACGGACAAGACTCCTTCTCGCAACATCGAACTTTCCTCGTCGGACCGCGTTCCAAGGGGACTCAGGAGCGTAGTAGGCGCCGATAAACAGAGGAACTGGCCAAACCCACTGGAGGAGAAATGGAAGTCTCCAGCCCATATCACCCTGAATGCCAGCGACAGCGCGAACAACTCCGGCGGACAGGAGAATACCAGCGCCCCAACACATGCACACGTAGGCTGTGACATAAGGGCGGAGAACGGTGGGGACTACTTCGCAGGCGTAAGTGGTGCTCAATGTCTGGTTCTTTGGTTAGCTTCCGGCCTTACGGTAACAAATTGTAGGCGTTGACTAACCTGGAAGACACCCCACGCAACACCGCACATGGCCTCTCCCCAAGCTAGTATGGGCAAAGATGGTGCAAAGCATGGGATAGCAATCATGACCGCCATCCAAGCCATGAAGAACATCATTGTGTATCTTGCGCCGAACCTGTCCTGGCACCAGGCATTTACAACCAAGCCAGCAAGCTGTCCGACCAGTGCGGAATTTGATAGTCCAGATTGCCACTCAGGTGGGATAAGTTTCTCCTGGGTTCCTTCATCGTAAACCCCGAAACGTTGTTTGAACTGTGTCTGGCCGTAGAAAGAAGTGATCTGTTCTCTTCATCGTTAGAAGCGAGCCCTGCTAATTCTCAGCATCGCTCTGAGGGCGTTAGCTCACAATGACAAGGTCATATCCCTCCATAATCAAGCTGGTAGATAGAAACAGGGCCCAGAAGACTGCCTTTCTATATTTTGCTAAAGCTTGACGGACTGTTAACTTGCGGTCTGCGGCGTCGCCCTCTTGAGCTCGGTTGATGAGCTCAACGGTGTGCGCATCGCTCAGGTCGAACTGTTCTAGTTCTTTTGCAGTGGGAACTATCTTCTCTGTTGCCATCGTAGATGCGCTAGTAGCACAAGCTGAAGATATCAGCTTCTGCGTTGAGTTATCTGCAATTGCTGAAAGGCTTTTAGCTGTGTGCTTCGGGTCTGGATGTGAAAATAAACTGCAGGATAGCTCTCGTCGACCTTGGCTTTGCCATGCGCGTTGGCGCTTCTTATTGCCCTTGACTTATATCATTTTCGCAATTCGGGGAATTAGGCTGCCCCAACTAGCGGATCGCGGGGAAGTGGAGAGATAAAACACAAGCTATGCGTTGCGGCTACAGAAGCAGCACATGGGGAGATAGCTGCATCATTTTCCAAGCATGAGATATTCGAGAAGAAGCGGCCCAATGGGAACGGTCCCCGCTATCGGGGATTCTCACCGACATTGCCCGGGTGTCTGGTTTGCTCAGGCATCTTGCGAACTTGCCCACCTAGACTCATGGATAGGGGAATTCTAGACGAAGTCCAAGGCCAAGAACCTAACTGATACGATGGCACATGGGACATTTGTCACGAGTTCAGAGAAGTCAAGGCAGGATCAGCACCAACACGAGCGCAACCAACGCTTGTTGGTGTTTTCATGCAAGCTTTATCTCGCGTATCGTATGACATTGTGCAGGCCTGGATGATCCCCCGGCGTCGGCTGACTGGACCGACCCCGCAGCGGCAGCCAAGTCCGACCCCGCATCGGCCGGGCGCCCCGCCCGACCGGATGTGCAACTTCCATTGACAAAATCATTCCGGATGGAATAAAGAAGAAACAGAATATTTTGGGCTTTTACCAAATATTTCATTGAAAAAGCTAGGTCGTTCAACATTATTTGTTGCCCTTATTAAACAGTGCTAAGTTATTCAACTCTCCGGTCTAATACTCAAATCTCCGGTGTAGGCCGGTATTAATATTCTGTGCTGATGTTTCTAAAGACATGGAATCATCTTGGTGATTCTTTTCCACAGGACTTATTAAAATATTAGAATTTCGAATTTTCAAATTCGTCATCCAGTTCTCCATGCCGGTAGGGAGAAAGAAAATTGTGAATATTTTAAGTGGTGATTATTATATGCAGGCCGATCAGTATGTTGGCTTACGAAAACCTAATTATTTTGCATCCCCTTGTTCCACAAATTGATTTTATTCGTCCGCTGTAGACTTAAAAGCGGCTTCGGCATTACCCACTCGCAACGTCAGTATAAACTTGTGGTTATGCCAGTTGCGGTAGAGGCCCTCCACAGCCTGAGAACCAAGTCACCGTCAGTCTTCTATTCCCACAGAAAATTTGCCAGCAGTAGCTCGTTTAAATAGCCGCGGTTTTGCGTCGTTTCAATAGGGTAAGTTTCTTAGATCGTTTTTCCGCTATTATCGGAAGCATGAATGCAGTTGAGTTTTCCGCCACGTGAGGTAGGCAGGTGAGTGCACGAGAAAGATCAAAGCGCAAGGGGTTCAGCCTAGGTCCTCTAATCCCGAGAGAATTTGCAGCGGAGGGGATACTGAATATTGTGAAGGTAGTACCGCAGGAGCGATCCCATTACTTAGCTCTGCAACTAGGCAGGCTACGAATTTTACTCACAGCAGGATTGTATTGCTACTGCCCTGGTTCGGGCAAATTTTGGCCTATACTACACATGATATACCACCAAAGGGCTTTTCACTGGTTTTGTCAATGGGTAGGTATCTTTCACATGTTGGAAGGGTTTGGTTGTTAATTCGTATATAAAATTGTACTTTCCAGAAACTTTGAGAAACCTATGATCCTCCTTTTTGCCACCACTTTGAATCCACCTCATCGCCGGCTTTGACCTGTGTGACTACAGCCTTGTTCTTGCTCAAAGGGTCCACCTGCTGGAGAACAAATTCGTCCGCGTACCGCTCACTTCGTACTGTGGCTGCCGCGTCCTGTCGTAAACTCGCCTCGCTGCCCACCCTCGATCTCCTATCCGGCTCCAGCTCCATGTCGTCTTCGAGAATAATGCTATCAAGCCTTCTTGTCTCCCGCGTAACCTCGATTTCCTTTGTGACGAAAATGCCGTCACGGAATCTGCGTAAAACGGGCCAGAAGATGGGCACGCTGCTAGCGACCATGGCGAGGTCGACCTCGATGCACGAGAGCACAATACTGATCGGCGCGTACCAGGTGAAGTCCAAGGTAGGGTATGTTGCCGCGCGGTGCTGTATCAGGGTCACAAGTCGAACAACCGAGATGCCATTTACACTGTAAACCTGGGTCAGTATGGGAAATGGGCAAGTTGAGGCGTCAGCGTTGAGGATCGGGGGGATACGCACACGAGACCAATAGTCAACAGAAAAAGCAATCCCAGCTTGGATTTAAGCGGCATGTGGCGTCTAAAGTACAGTGGCACCGGTATGGCAAGCACCACAAGATCCAAAAACACATTTACTGTAGCATGGCTCGCGTAGGTGCCGAAGAAGACGTGTGGATCGAGAGAGCCGTAAGCCCAGCGGGTGGCGGAAAAGCGCCAGTCCCAGTAGGCGTAAATTGGGTAACAAGGGATCCAGCCGAGGATAGAGTAAGGAGTAGCCCAGAGACCGATGAAGACGATGGTGGCAATGCAGGCCTTTCGGAGGAAACAGGGCGTATCAAAGATGCGAAGATACTGAAAAAGAAGCGAAATTTTGATGAAGGCGGTCGACATCTGATAAGAACCGTTCGCGACGTAAAAGGTCTGATTAATGAACTTGGTATTAGTTACAAAGCCATTTGATGTCTGTGATCTATATTGTCTTGCCAGGGAAGACGTACGAGAAGGTAGTTTCGGATTTGTTCTGAGGAAAGGGTGGACATGTGTTTCCCCATTCCAAATTTCGTTGCTTTACCAAATGTCAACTTTCAAAGTACAATATTTTGAGACATGAAGCACAAACTACTTACCCACGCAAACTCCAGTCGTACCTGTCGTGATGCTCAGCAACGATAAAACAACGAAAAAGTCATCCCATCCTAAGGACTTGACCACCCGAGCCCGCGTGTGCAAGCGGAAGCCAACGAATAACCAGGAAATGACCTATTCAATATCAGTCACAAACCGTGTCCCCAAAATTTCAAGAAGACGGCATACCTGGAAGCTGATGACCAAGCTTAATATCGTGCTGCGCTTGTTCACCAGTGGCTCCGGCTCGTGGGAGTTGTCGTGACCCCCGCCAAACAGGCGTTGGATGGTTTGTCCGTCCATGGCTAGGACTACGCCGTAGAATCAAAACATCAGACTAGTAATGATAGTAGACTGAGAAGTGCTTTGATCGGGAACCAGTTGCAGATATCGAAGTCTGTATCAAGTTAGGATAGAGCAAGCTCCATCCTTTCTCTACAGTGACGAGAAAAGTTGGGGATATCAAAAAAAAAAAAAGACGTCCACGCCAGCGTAAGTTTCCCGTCCCGGATCCGTGGTATTATAATATTAAAGCCCGCAAGTTTCTTAGACGTACAAAGGAGATCAAAGCACCACAGAAACCCGCTTTCGACCCTTGCAAACGTATGCCGAAGCTTGCTCTGGGTCATGAATGACAAACCATAGGCGGGGATGCAACCTACTCTACTCCACCGCTCAAACCATGCCCCTTTCTCTTCCAGCAGGCAGGGGTTTGCTGGAATTCGAGCGTAGAAAGAACATTAAACAGCGTCTATCTGTCTGTCTGAGAGCCAATATGGGACAGGCATCAGGCCTCTTCTCAAGAAGCCCCGCCCAGGCTAAGTGTGCTGATCTTTCCATCCACATTGTGCTTGCTTCCCCCCGACATATAACGTCCGTGCGATTGCAACCCCAACCCTACAAGGTCTTACTGTAACGATTGCAACAAATGTGTTGATCCGCTATGGCACTAATAGCGGCAGGCAATGGGAAGCGCGATAAATGAACGCCAAAGCCTGCTGGAACGTGGGAGATTTGCACAAGATCCCACCCCATCTAACACCCTCTGTGCATAACGCATGGACGAGAGCCGCGATGTCACCATCCACCAGTCTCTAACACGTTCGACTGTCACTGCTAGTAGCAAGCGCTGGCGTCGTCCGGGGCACGGGGCTGAATCCCGTCCAAACGATCTCGCAGTGACCGGGCGCTAGGCTAAATCAGACCGTTTAGATCATCAGCCAAGGCCACGGCAGATATCTAACCTTTTTGTGGTGATGACATTCTGTTACTACACACTACTCTCCGAGTAACACGTCTTTAGACCAAGATGGGTTTGCGAAAAGAAGCAGAATGACACACAGCGGGGGAAGAAAAAAAGAAAAAGAAAAGAAAATGGAAATATCAATCGCAAAAATGAAGGCACAGGCTAACATCCTAGTACCTTGCCGCGTGACGTGAGCCCCGAGTCAGTCGACATTGCACAACGGGTTTTCCCCGGGCCGCGTGTTTCAGCGAAGGTAGTTGTATTCTTCGCGGGAATTCAATGAATCGGTCGTTAGAAATGTTATCGACAAAGTGACGAAGCTCTATGTGATTAGACTAGGGAGACAATACATTAAAAGTTCACTGTCAGGTTGTCTAAGGTTCTGTGAGGCGGCCGGGGTAATCCTGCCAAGATCACGGCCAAAACCAGATTTTTGAGATTTCAGGAACCCCTCAATGGACGCATTTGTCAAAACGTTGTGCTGTACAGACATGAGCGAGTCAATCACAAGGTTATAATTTGTTTGTTTTGAAATCTTGACAGCTATCAGAACCCGGGCTCGCGGTGTTTTTTTTGCCATTTTCGATAGGGAATCACATGGACCGACTCACCGCTTGAGGCAGCGTCCAAGGCGGTTCCTTTACGCGTAAGGCCGCGGAGACAGTTCCTCATTTCGGAGGCGTTCGTCGCGATTCAGATCGTGGCTCGTATGCTCGGGGCTTGAACCCAAATGTGACGGCTTTCCGGCAGCATGCAAGTATACAAGCCGTCTTAAGCAAGCATAAATGGAGGGGCAAAAGTCGGTAAGCTCGACGAATGCCATTAGCTGCCATGGGCCAAGCGAGGAGTTCGTGGAGATTCTTGGCAACACAGCTCCCCCCGTTATAGTTTTTTCAAAGAGGATGAGTGCCTGGGGAATTACGAGGTACGAGCAGTTTGCGAAGACGGTTCGTAAGAAAAAAGGGCCGGCGCAGTGATGAAAAACCGTTGGCAATCTCTCTGTCCTCCACCTAATAATCTCGCCAATCTGTATCCGTGCTGTACGCTCGGATGCAGGTGATTTTGAGAAGAGGGTCTCTGACGAAGTGCGAGCAAAACGAGCCTGTTGGAAGGTTGCTCGGTACCTTCACCGAAGGCATGTAAGTGGCCCAGCCAAAAAAGAAATGGTAATGGAACAAGCCGCCCAAGACCCGAGTCAGCCAGGTGTGATGCTCGTCGTCGTTGTGTCATTTTAGCCGATGATAATTAGTGACAGGTGGATTGGGGGGCTCCATCTGACACCTGTCACCGCATTTGCCCCATTTCGTCATCTACTTAGATGGGATGGCCCACTGGAAGAGAAGTAGAAGTGTAGAAACAAAGCCGGAAACAAAACACGTGGTGGTTCTGAACTCATTCTGTGCCAACGCAGGTTTAAAGAAATATAAGGTTAATCCATTCCAAATTCTACATGCTTAATAGTCTCAGAGTTCCGTGTGTTTTGCTTTCCTCTTGAAACGGAAACTTACGAATGGCAAAGCCGCCAGTATACCACAGTCCAAAGTTCCGGTTGCTATTCCGAACAAGATGTACTCTGATGTGATAGCCCGCGAAAGAGTCCAGACTGGCCCGGGTGCAGATCTTGCCCCGAAACCCACGAAGCACTTAATATTGCGGCTGAGAGAGAGCTGCTCGTCCATCAAATATACTTTGGAGGCGTTGTGGAATACTTCTACACTACTTCCATTTCGGGTTGACGTGCTTCTACCCTTGTTCTAGCTTTTGAAAAGACTGAAAAAAAACAAAAAAAAACTTTTGTGAACCTGGTGAAAGTCAGCGGGTGGCAGAAGTGGACCCGTGCGATTTACTCGACGAACTCTTTCGCAGGGCGCAGATCCGAATTAACGTGACTTTACAGACTCTTGGGCTTTTCCCACGACATGTCGTCTGTAGAGGTGGTAGTTGTCATGTGTCCGCTACAACTCATGCTACGTAAACGACACAACCACTCTTTGTTTGAAGGAGCGTCAAGGATGCGGAAAGTGGGCGAGATCTTCGTAGGACTGCAGTGGCAGTCCCACCGTTCAAATTAACGCACTCTAACTTTTGACGGGGAACGAGGCACTCTGTAGACGAGCTTGCTTGGGTGTATGTCCCACGGGTATCGGTCCCGTTGAAGAAACTCAAGCTGAGAGGGGGGGGGGAAAAAGAAGCAAAGAAAAGCATGCAAGACATATCGCCTGTCTGTTTGACCTTTCCGCTGTCCAAACCTCGTGTAAGTCGTTTATACGCAAAAGTATTACAACGGCCCGAATGTCCGCAAACCTTCTCCTCGGAAATTCTTAACCCTACGCGAAAGCCTCACTTTTGCCTCGTAACCCCTCTATCACCAGAATGGCATCGAAAACAACAACTCTCTCCCCTCAAATCGACCCTCGATCAAGAACCACGGGCAAATACTCGTCGACATCGAAACCCGTCATCTTCCCGTCAGCGTGGTAATCGCGGAATCCCTCGTTCGCCTCGCCACCCTGCGATCCCCTCGGACGCGAGCAACAACTCAAGATCACCACCAAAAAAAAAAAAAGCTCACGAGTAATGACATCTCCCACAAAAGCCCTGCGACCCATCCTCCCACCCCCCCCCCCCCCCCCCAGTCCGGGTGCCACTCTCCCAAGAACAAGAGGTCCAAGCGAAAAAACCGGGTTCGTGGTGCAATCACCTCTTCCATCTCCCCCTGCACCATCTTTTGGGCCTCCTCCGAAGCGTGAACCTGACAGTTAGCAACCCGCGCACGGCGCAGGTTTAACCCCCCTCCCCCGGGAACCTGGGCAAGTCAGCCGTTGATCATCACGGCAGACGATTTAAAAACACTCAAGGGGGCCAAAAGAGATGATGCTGACGGTTACGACGCTGCGATGCTCCCCTCTTTTTTTCAAACTCTCTGCATGTTGATCTTGTAACGACCAACATTTTACTGCGTTTGATATGGCGTCCACTTCCATGCGAGTCGACGATCAGGAAACACCCGTGTGATTCAATTTGGGATATTCAAACTTTGACGACGACGTTTAGATACACAAACACACACTCACACTCACCCAAGATTTAATGAATGGAGGGATTCTTTAGGGGGCCCCTTTTAACCTTGCCTACGTCTTTACAGAACCGTTTCGTCCCACATTTTCTTTTTACCAAGGCCAGTCCGTCTAATCGGACTCTTCCTTCACTTTTATATACTAATGTCCTTGGCTGACAGGAGGCTAAGAAGGGTCATCATCATCATCGACACATGACATGTATAATCTTGTAAATGGTTTCATTACTCGCTTGACAAAGGAGAGGAATATACTATGAGTACCTGACCGTAGGCAAGACATAAGGAAAGGAAGAAGAAGAAAAAAGAAAAAAGAAGAAAAAAAGGCCTGCCAGGTCCCTATCCTAAGAAGCCTACACAACCCCATGTGCAATGTAACCCCGCAAACGCCCGCCCCCCTTTCTACTTATTTTGTACTTGATCGCGAACCGACAGATGAAACCCGTCAAAAAAGAATCCCGCATCCGTCCCTTCCCCCCTCTCCCTATACTACGTACTAGATCCCGTCATAGATGTGTTTTTTAATTAATCTCCCCGGTAATATACCCAATCTGCCTCCGCCCATTAACGCCGGCGTTCGTCAGCTGGTTGGCCAGGTGGTTCTGCCCGTCGACGAGCCTCCTCTGCTCCGCCAGCCGGGCCCTGAGCCTCTCCTCGGCCTCGCGGTCCATGCGGTCCACGTCCTCCCGCTCCGCGACCCGAATGGCGCTGAGCGCCTTGGCGTGGTCCACCTTCTCCGTCGCAATCTGCTTCTCCCACTCGAGCAGCATCGACTGCCGCGTGATCGCCAGGTCCTGCTCCGCGATCTCGACCGCCCGGGCGCGCGAGATGGTGGCCTCGGTGAGAGCGGCCTGGTGTTCGAGGTCTGCGTGGCGTTCGCTGCGCTTGCGGCGCATGGTCGCGGCGAAGTGGTCCTCCTCGGCGCGAGCGCGTTCGCTGAGTGCCACGAGGTCGTCTTGTTGGATGCGCTTGCGGCGGGAGTCCTCGAGCTCGGCCTGCGCCGACCAGATCTGGGCCTGGACCGTGGCGAGCTCGCGGTTTCGCGCGATCGAGAGGACGTGGTCTTCTTGGTCGAGGTTGATGCGGTCGAGGCGGGCCCTGCGCGTCCGTTCTTGCGCCTCGATATCCTCGGGCATACCGACGGCGCCATCCGGCTGGGGGCCCATGTTTGAATAGTAAACATCCTCTGCACGGTTTGCGCGGAGGAGCTTGACGAGCGCCTCCTGCTGGTCGGTCTTGGGTAGGACATGCGTGACGTACATCGTGGGAGAGTATGTCATCTTTCCGTCCGTGAAGTGATTGAACTTTTTGTTGATGTACTTCCACATGCCCGCCTTGAGAAGGGTACGGCTGGTGATTAGCGGCTCCTTGGAGTCTAATGCGAGAAGCAGAATAGATTTTCCTTCTGTCCGTAGCGTGATGTCGGAGCCGGCCTCGATGAGGAAGTTGATGATTCGTTCCATCAGCTTCTGGCGCGCGGCAGTAAGCTCGCCGCTGTCGGCAGCATGCCTGGCAAGCTCTCCTAGCGCGCTTCTGCCTCCGTGGAGAGTACTTGGGAAGTCGGGCTCGTGGCCGTACTGGACCAGTACCTGGCAAGCTGCGAGGTTGAGCTCACGCGCAGCATTGTGAAGCGATCCGTCATTCTTTGAAGCGCCGGCGGCAAGCAGGTTTGACATCATCTTGATGGCAAGCTCGCCTCCAGCCTCAGTCGACAGGGTCAGAGGCGTGTTGCCTTTGATGTCGCACACGTCTACTTCTGCATCCTCCAACAGCAGCATCTTGACAATGTCAGGGCGCCGAGTTCGGATCGCCAACATAAGCGGCGTGGTCTGAGATACACGGCTCTCAAAGTTCACCTTGGCGCCCGTTTCGATCAGCATCTGAATGATGCCACTGCTAATCTTCTTTTGTGGTTGGAGAAGGGCCCACATCATCAGCGTAATGGGCTCCTCCTCGAGGTCTTCCATGACCTTATACGGCATCATCTGGTCGTAGTAGTAGCCCGCATCCAACAGCGCCTTTGTGATCCGGATCGACCGAGGATGTTGCAAGAAGGCGAGGAAAAGGAGAGGCATCGAGTCTGGGGGCGTGTACATGACGTCCAGCCGTGTCTCTCCGTCGGCATATTCAGTAAACATTTGAATTAGCTCCAAAGCTTCGTCTTCGGATGAAGGGTTGTCGAAAATACGATAAAACGCGCGCGATATTGACTCTGTATTTGGTTTTTTCTCCAGTAACCGTTTAACCAGGAACGAATTCGAAGCGGCGGCCGCCGACTGCAGCAGTTTTCCGCCGTCGTAGTTAACGTCGACTTTGTGGTCGAGCAGAATGTCAACAAAGCCGTTGGCGAGACTCAGGCTGTCGTCAGACTCAGATAGGGGCATGTCAACGACTTGGATAAGAACGGAGCTCAGGCCGTCGCCGTGAGCGCCTTTTTGTAAGAAGCTGTGCAAAATGCTGAAGCCGCCTTCGGTGAACCACTCTGCCGAGTTCTCCTTAGTGAAGCCCTCTCTGATGGCAAGGTTGAGGTCTTCTCCCAGGATCTTAGACTCAAGCATCAGGGCCAATGGTCGCACCATCACTCTCCTCGTAGCATCGATGAGAGTTTGGCAGTCATTTGCAATCGGGGAGGCACCAAATCGAAGCAACGACTTGATTAGCTTGTAGTCGGGCTCTTCTTCGTTAACAGCCTGGTTCAGAACAACGTGAAGATCATCCGAAATGGGAAGACCAGCCCGGAAAAGGGCCTCGATTGCGGCGGCGCGAGGCTCACGGCCTAGTTTCCAGGCGGCCCTCAGAGCTCTATTGAGAGTTGCAGGCGTCGGTTTGTGTTGCTACTGATGTTAGAAAGAAGCTTTAGACAGACTCATTGGATAACTCACCAGTTTTGTGCCAATGTCAACCAATCCCAGCATCATTTTCAGACTACTGAGATAGGCACACTTTGTAGCCGCCCAAACTGCCTCGCCTTTATTGTGATTCGGGTCCGCGCCGGCCTCTAGCAGAATTTTGACCAGGTCTTCACCCTCCGCGCCAAACCGGACGGCGGATGCTAGCTGTGTGTGAAGCGCGTCTCCATCTATACCGTGACACAGGAGAGGTTGCAGAATGGCGGCACGAGTCTTGAGATTGCCGACTTCGGTGGCAGCCTGGAAGCCCCTCTCAATGGTGGACTTCTTGGGTGTGGTGCTCCCACTGAGCAGCATAGCCAGCACGTCGGCAGCTCCCGAACGACACGACTCGACAATTGCCTCTTCATCGATCTGGGCGCCATGGGAAACGAGGATATTACCCAAAACCAAATCACCATCCGCGGCAGCAGCAAGGAGAGCATCGGAAAGCACCGTCCCTGTGGCACCATGCTCCAACAACAACATGCAGATAGCCGCTCTTGCGTCTCTGTCTGACAACATGGCTGCCTCCGCAAAGGCATCGTTCATGATCGCAACCGGGTGTTTTCGCTGCAAGACTAGCTCAACAATATCAGGGCGTTCCTTCTTAACAGCTGCAACTAAAGCCTCTCCATCGCTTGTGTTAGCATTAATCGATAGCGTTCTCAGCAATGGAATGTCGTTGGTGTAGGTGTTAATAGCAAAGCCTAGGGCTCGGTTTGCCTCTGCGCTGGGAGCGCCGGCGTCGAGCAACTTTTGGGAGAAATCTAGTCGGTCCATGGGATCGGCGATACGGAGGGCGTGCGGCAAGGCCGATGCTAATGATGCCGGACTTGGGTGGGCAGCGAAGAGGAGGTCGGTGATTTGTGTGTCACCAGCAGCAACCGCATGGCAAAGAGCAGCGGCATTATGGGAGTTGACATCGGCGCCTGATTCTAGAAGGATCTTGACAATCGACAGCTCTCGTTTTTCAGGAAGCGTTTGAAGAAGGGAATGGACCTCCTTGACAAGAACGTCGTTGAAAAGGGCCTTGTCCTTGGTCTTGGACAACAAGATCTCCAGCTTCTCGGCCTTAATTTCCGAGGACGGTAGCTGTGATAGTTCGTTGATAGCTCGGCTAACAGTTTGTGGAGATGGTTTGCCGTGCTTCAAGAGGGTGTCCAAAACCGGAGGGTCATGGCTATGGATAGCTACGTAGCTTGTTAGTACTCAAATCACAATGTTGGCTGGCGACAACATACCTGAAGCCATGGCGATACCATTATCAACATTGACATCAGCCCGGCCCTGAAGCAGCAGTACTTGCAGAAGCTTCAAGTCTGCGGGACGGTAGTTTAAGGCATTCAGCATCGCCTGTGAAACCTTGGCTGGGTCGAGAGTTGGTACAGATGTTAGCAACAGAGTTGCCATATCCAACCTTGCCTTGGCATCTTGAGTCGCAATGATTCTGGGCAGAACGCTGGCAGCAGTTTGTGGCGTGACGTTCTTCTTCAGCAACGCGTTCAGTAGTCTCATATCCTTTTGCATCACGGCAGCGACCAACGCTGATCCCTCATTTGTATTGATGTCGGTGTTGTACTTGAGGAAGAGACCGATGAGGTCCTCATCCCGGTGGGGTGGTTCCTCATCAATGGCTTCCTGCAATGCTTCATGAACTATGGGTCCGGTAAGGCCGCTTGTAAGGAAGCACTCAACCATACGATATCGGTTTTGGCGGGACAGGGTCTTGGTGAGAGGGAAAATTTGGGCTAGCGTCTCGCTAGACGGGTTGCTCCCTAGCATCTCCTTGGTCATGGCAACGTCACTTCTCATGACCGCAATCTGCAGAGCTAGTCCTCCCTTATGGTCGACTGATGCAATTTGGTGGCGGTCATACACCATGGATCGCGGTCCTTTCTTCACGTCATGTTCGGCAATAGAGCGGCCGCCGGGGAACACAGGGGTGAGGAGCAACTTGGCGGATTCAAAGTCACCAGCTTCTGCTGCCTCGATAAGCATGTCGTGGAGCGCAGTTCCGCTTGCTCCTCTTCGTAATAAAAGATCGAGCAGCAAGCGGCGGCTCTCCACAGCCATATTCCTTGGAATCAACTCAACACACTCAGATGCATGCGTTGCACTGAGTTCAGAACAGCCGTTCAGAAGAGTGTGTGCCACGTCCACCCGACCGTTCTGGATAGCTTTTCGTACCGCCATGGCGTCCTGGTACTCAATCGAGACACCGTACTTCACCAAAAGACTGACCATGTCCTCGAATTCGGAGGCTGCCGCATGAATGAGCGCCATGGCTGGTCCATCACCATCAGTGCCAGCGCAGAGCAAAAGCTCGGCGACGGCTACCTTGTCATTAGGGTTCATTGAAGGGTGATCTAGTAGCTGTGAGAAAGCCTCATCCAGTCCGGGGCGCTTCGGCGGGTGATTGCCCATGATGAGGGCAAGAGCGATGTCATGGCGGCCCTGTCCAATGGCGATTTTCAGTGCCTCAGCTTGGTTGAAATCAGCATCGGCATCTGATCGACTCAGGTGGAGGACAGTTGTCAGGCATCCTGCCTTAGTAGCATCGACCATACACTGAGACAGCCAAGAAGAAGGTGGCCGTCCCTCAGAGCGTAAGACGGTAGCGATGAGATCAGCCTGGCGGCCGGAAGCACATGCTTCCCGGAAAGCTTCTTGAGCTTCGTTGCTCTGGAGAATGCCGGCGCCATAACGCAGGAGCAGCTCGACGATTTCGACATTTTCGGCACGCATGGCCAAGGGTAATGAAGCATCCAGGGCGAAGTTGTCGGCATGAGGCAGCAAAACCTGAATCATATCGAGCTGGCCGTTGTGGACGGCGTGCTGCAGCAACTTACTACGCTCACCGAAGCTGTCGAGACTCTTGCGGCGCGGTAACAAACTCGTTCTGGCCTTCTGAGCCATGTTCACATCACCACCGGATAAGACGAGGAGAGTGATGAGAGCCTCAGCGACGCCGGGTGAGCCGCGGTCGGCGATGTGCTGGTCCAGGGTCTCGAAGACGACCTTGTAGTCCCATGTCTTCTTCTTGGAAGTGAAGGCGCGTCTCAGGTTGGTGGTGGAATCAGTACGGCCGATGGAGGCCTGCTTCCGCTTCAGGAGTTCCTCAGCCTTGTTGTCGTCTTCCGGACTCCGGAAGCTGGGGGGGCTAGAAGGCCGCGTCAGTGGCGTCGGGGATGGCGGGGGCTCGAGGCCCCATTCCTCCGCGAACTGGATGATCCGCCTCTGGCGGTCATCCTCAGTTGGCGGAGTCGGCATCGGGGGGCCGGAGTGGTGTGGAGGAGTGAGAGAGACCGAATGTTGAGTAGCGGCGATGAGACGGCCGTACAGAGGCGGGGTTGAAGGTTGAGAGAGATGTCAAGATGAAAAGAGCGTAAGTGAGAATAATGGAAAGTGAGGTGAGGTTAGACGAAGTATGAGTGAGAGTGGATGGAAGAGGAGACGTGCGGTCCAAAGTTTCGTTTTCGTCCCAAGATTCTGCGTAGTCAATGGAATAGTCAGTCAGCGGAAAAGACGGCCTATGATCCGGTGGCAACCGGTGGGCTGCGTTGGCTTCGATGGCATGAACAGAAGTTGAAAGCAAGCATCCAGGATCGACGACTAGCTCGACAAGTGACGGGTAGGAAAACCCATGGGAAGGGTGAGGGCTAAGAAAGGAGATAAAAAAAAAAAAAAAAAGGGACGTTGAATGGTTGGATGGGTCCGCGTCGTCGTCGCAGCGTCTGGTGGCTTCTGGTTCGTTGCGGACCTTCAGCTCAGAGCTAAAGTAGCCACCCAGGGTGGGAAGGGCCAGACGGGATGGGACAGCGCAGCCAAACAGCACCCGCAGAGTTTCCCCAGCAAAAAGAGTCCAAGGTGTCCAATTGCAGTGGTGGGAGAACAAAGAGGGAAGAGGAGCGAAGCCAACTTTAGGAGAGAGTGCGGCGGAAAAAAAAAAGAGACGTGGATTCGGTACCGGTGGCCCTGTGGCGACAATGCGTCGCGTTTCAGTAGAGTGGATCCCAGTGTATTTCGTCTGTTCGTCCCTCCAGCATCTATCTTGGCCCGCCTGTGGTTCCCCCCCTAAGTACTACGGTATGGTCCCCCTACCACAGTATACCGCAGTGCCGTGGTACCGTAGTACCGTGACCGTAAGTACACGACGAGGGTTATAGTATAGATCGCGTTGGTGCCGCGCCACTGCCGTCCAGGGGTGCTGGTCTGTTGCTGGATCCGACTAGGGGTTTGAATTGAAGATGGATTTAAAGGTCAGACGACGGGGGGGATTGTGCCATGACGTCGCTGTAGGCGTCGGTCTTGGTGGTCTTGTCATGAAGTTACTTCAGAGCAAGGCGTCATGAGAAACATGGAAGCTGAAGCTTTGCGGGAAAAATGATCCAGGAACATGCTTTTTATGGGTGGAGATGATTGACCGCTAGAATCGGTCATGAGGAGGAGAACCAGAAAGGAAGGCAAGTAGTCAAAGGTAGTTCAATGCAATAGGCCGTGAGATGGCCAGCTATTCCTCGTTTAAGCTTGTAAGAGGCGTTGGATGCCACAGGGCATACGCGGACATTTTGACGATCCTTGACAGCCGACAGGTGGAGAGAGAATACGTCTGGAAAGCGGCACGGAAGTCGTATGGAAGCACTCTGCCGTGATTGACAAGCGAATCTACCGGTATTCTATATCGTTTCTTCTTTTTCTTTCTTCTTTTTCTTCTTCTTCAACAGACGAAACATGTAATATCCAAATTCCTGTCTTTATGATTGGCGGATACGCAGTCGTCCCGTCTCTGGCTGCAATTCTATCGCACCGAGGTGCTTCTATGGATGACATGGAAAAAGGGCCAGAACGCCCTAAAAAAGCTTCACCAAGGCTAGACTAGCCACCAAGTGGTTCCAGGATTGTGACCTTGGAATTTTTAGATTTTGGACTCTGGGGTTTATGGAAAGAGGACCGGGAAACGAGATATTTTTCGGGGCACCGAAGTGAGGAAATGGAGAATATTGGGGGAATATTGGCCGGGTACGAGAAGGAGCCATGGCACCCCTAGCTCTTTTCCCCCTTTCCCCATTGGGCATTCAATAACGGTGATTGGTCATGGACAGAAGACAGTACGTACCGCAAGGCACACTTTGAGCAAGTGCGTTCTTTTGATTCTTGCCCGGGCTCAACGGCGAACCTGCCAAACCATCGGTCCCGTCCACCCTCGTTACGTGGCCGACGCCCATCAACTATGGCCGCCACCAGGGAGCTCTTGCTCTACAGGTACAAACTTCTGGCCATATGCAAAACACGCAAGTCCGGGCGCGTTCCCCAATCCAATCATTGCTCTTGCCCCAAAAGCCAAGATTGCCGAGCCTCAATCGAAGACGCCATCCATTGCGACGGATCTTGTTCGCTGACTAGCCCTTTCACTATGTACACACAACTTTACACATCATGCCCATAGGAACGTCTCCAAGATATTATACCAGCTGCAGAAAGGAAATCCTGACACCCACTATCTGGGGACCCCGCTACGGAAAACCTCCCGAGCAATTGACGATCATCCGGCCGCCCCGATCGCCATTGACTGATGCGCTGTCCTTCTCTCTCTATTTGAGTGTCGGTAACTGACTAGCCTTGGCTCCATTCTTTCTCGCCCTGAACTCTCTCAAGAGGGAACATGCTGGTTCCCTCACTCAACCGTGTGTCTACAGTAGTAGCCCACGACACACCAAAAGAAGCTTCCGACAGACATGGTGGCTCTTGGGTTTGCCCTACAGAGAGCGTCAAGCACTTCATGATTCGATTGCCATTCCTGGGCAGCTTGCAACCGCTGCGACCATCGGTTCCTGCCAAGAGGAATTCAGTAACTAAACACTATCAGATTTATTCATCCAATGCATGGGCAAGCATTAATCTGCCTCCCATACTAAACAATTCATACACTAACAACACTCGACAAAACAAAAACCATTTCATTATTAAAGCTACTGGCCTTAGCTTCTCTGCTATTGTGTTGCATAATCAAACATATCAAAATGACGTTTTGACACTCTCACCAGAAACCCCCCACAATACCAACACACCAAAAGAGCCAAGATGTAGCCCCGCGTTGTCCATTTATCAGCACCGCTCCGGCTCCGGCCCCCCAATGCCGAAACTGAAACCCGCCTACACTGTTGGTCTTCCCGACACACTCCATTCTCAATAACACTCGACCCCTCACTCACCTTCAGAGTCGTGTGCTTTCGCTTACTAAATGTCTTTCGCTCTCTTGCCCTGCCGTATCGGAAAGCCAATTCACATCCATTGTGCAGCCCAAACGCGTCAAGAGGCGCGCGCCAGAAACCATAACCCCGCTTAATTGCACCACCTGAGCCCCCAATGTCCCAGTTCCTCGCCCCGAGATACCCCTCCTCCTTATCGTCGTCCATCCACAAGCTGTTTCTCCCGAGAATATTCACATCTCAGCTTTGTAATCAATCTCTCACGACCGCTCAGTGCCGCCGCAGTATTAAACCCGTTGTTGCTTCGCCAATTCCAGCCAAAGGACAGTCTCGTGCTTTCCGTACATCCCCCGTGCCGTCCATCGACCTCTCACCAGCCCCGCACTTCACAATGGCCTCTTCCCTCCCCACCATCATGAACGGTGTCCAGATCCCCCGTACCGGCGGCGTCGAGGTCCTCGAGTACCACACCGACCTGCCCGTGCCCGCCCTCTCCGAGGGCCACGTCCTTGTGCGGAACGAGTACGCCGGCATCAACTATATCGACACCTACTTCCGTACAGGTCTGTACAAGGGTCCCCTCCCCAACATTCTCGGCCGCGAGGGCGCCGGCACCGTCGTCGCCGCTCACCCCTCAGTCTCCGGTTTCCAACCCGGTGATCGCGTGGTCTACATGGGCTCCTTCGGCTCCTACGCCACCTACTCCGCCGTCACAGCCGACAACCTGCAGCGCATCCCAGACGGCGTGTCCACCGACCAGGCCGCTGCCGCCCTGCTCCAGGGCCTGACGGCGTGGACTTTTGTCCGCGAGGCCGGTGTCGTGCAAAAGGGCGAATGGGTCCTGGTGCACGCGGCCGCGGGCGGCGTCGGCCTTCTGCTCGTCCAGATGCTCCGCGCCGTCGGCGCAAAGGTCATCGGCACCACCAGCAGCGACGAGAAGTGCGAGTTGGCGCGCAAGAACGGCGCCGAGTGGATCGTCAACTCCAAGTCGCAGAACCTCGTCGAGGAGGTCAAGAAGATCACCGGCGGCCACGGCGTCGACGTCATCTTTGACGGCGTCGGAAAGGCCACTTTCGATAGCGACCTGGAGATGGCGGCGCGCAAGGGCCGTCTGGTCATCTTTGGTAACGCGGTATGTTGTCCCGGTCCCCCCCTCCCCCCCCCCCCCCCCCCCCCCCCCCCTTTTTTTTTTTTTTACTTCCTTCTCATAAGAAATGACCCCAGGTGGTGCCGCATCAACTAACGCCCAAACGCAGTCGGGCGCCGTGCCACCCTTTGACATCCTCAAGCTCGGCCCCAAGAACCTCAAGGTCATGAGGCCCATCGTGAACGGCTACGTCGCGACGAGGGACGAGCTGGAAAAGTACACCTCGGAGCTGTTTGAGATGATCACCTCGGGCAAGCTCCACGTCGCCATCCACAACGCTTACCCGCTCAGCGAGGTCAAGACGGCGCACACGGACCTCGAGAGCCGCAAAACTACCGGCAAGCTCCTGCTCAAGATTGATTGACTTAATGCACATATTTGATCATATATACATAGTTAAAAAAAAATCAATCAAGCAAAATTACACGCGTAAATCATAGAAACGCTAGCAGGTCATCTCAAACTTTTGATATCTTCAAACTTTTTTTTCTTTTTCTTTCATTAAAATTCTATATATGATCAACGTCGTATCGTAGCTGTCGCTTGGAATAGCACTAATTCTAACATGTCTATGATGTGCAATATGGAAATGGTCCAGCATCTATGCGCAATTGGGCTGATCTTCAGGTGTGCTTATTCTTTCACACACCCACACACACACACTCTGTCTCTCTCCTCGTCCCCATCTATGAGCTGGTGCTCTTGATGTTGGCCAACAGCTCAGCAGGGGGGTCCTGGCGGTAACCCTTGGGGTTGTTGCTGACCCAGCGCCACAAGTCTTCGCAAGCCTTCTCCATCGTCAACTCAGTCTTCCAGTTGAGCTCCTTGTTGGCCAGCGAGGGGTTGGCAGTAAGGTCCAGAACGTCACCCTGGCGTCTGGGCACGACCTCGTAGGGGAGGTCGCGGCCGACGACGTGGCTGAAAGCCTTGATCATCTCGAACACGGTGCTACCGCGGCCGGAGCCCAGGTTCCACGCCTTCACACCGGGCTTGTTCTCGCGGAGGTAGTTAAGGGCGACAAGGTGGCCCTTGGCCAGGTCGACGACGTGGATGTAGTCGCGGATGGCGGTACCATCTCTCGAGGAGTAGTCTGCTTGCGTCAGTAGGTTGTTAAGCAGGTTTGCAGCTAGTTTACATACCGTCACCGAAGACGAGGAGCTTCTCACGCTCGCCGGTAGCGACCTTGCCGAGAAGGGGAAGCAGGTTGTAGGGGACGCCCTGGGGGTCCTCGCCCATGATTCCAGAGGGGTGAGCACCGCAGGGGTTGAAGTATCTCAGAAGGGCACCGTTGAAGTGCTCAAACGGCTTGCCGGCCTTCTTCAGCTTGTTACGCTCGGCCTGGATGTGGTCGGTGATGATCTGCTCGACGAAAGCCTTGGTGTGACCATAGGTGTTGGTGGGGCCAATAGGGCAAGTCTCGGGAATGGGAATCATGTTGGGGAAGCGGGTAGCATCGCCGTAGACGGTAGCGGAGGAGGAGAAGACAATGTTGGGGACATTGTTGTCGGTCATGGCCTGAAGAAGAGCGACAGTGCCGCCGACGTTGACACGGTAGTACTCGAGAGGAATCTCGCCAGACTCGCCAACGGCCTGCAATCTGGTATTAGTCCTTTGCGCCCCTTTCAACCTGGGCATGGAAGACTTGCCTTGAGCGCGGCGAAGTGGATGACGCTGTCGATCTCGGGGTGCTTCTTGAAGACCTCGTCGAGGCCAGCCTGGTCGGTGACGTCGACCTGGTAGAAGTGGGGTCGCTTGCCGCTGAGGAGCTCGATGCGGTCGACAGCGACCTTGGAGGAGTTGTAGAGGCTGTCGACAATAACCACATCGTATCCGTGCTCAAGCAGGGCGAGAGTGGTGAAAGAGCCAATGTAGCCGGTGCCACTGCAAGCCACGGGAATGTGCGATTAGCCTTTCGCCTCGTTTTCCTAGCTTTGCGCCAACAATGCGACAGCAACTTAGAGAATCACTTGTGGAAGCCTCCCGCAAGTTGTCGCACGATCCGAAAGCGTACAGGGTGGAGAGGTAGAATAACTTACCCGGTGACCAAGACAGTTCCAATCGCCATGGTGAAGAAAATTTGTTGGCGCTGATCGCAACTAGATGCGGTGAGGGGTTGATTTGGAGAGAAAGAGAGAGCCTAAAGTCAGCAGATGGCGGGGGAACTTGTGTTGCCAAGTTCCGTGGGGGTATCAGACAGTTGTCAAGTCAAAGGTCGAGCAAGTCCAAACTTCTTTTAAAAGGAAAAAAGGAAGGATGGGGCAGCTTGATATAAAAAGCTAGGAGATGGAGGCTGAGCGACGGTCACAATAATAATAACAATCCGCTCGTCTTTCTGTAACGTTTCGCTGGTCGATGGATGTGGGAGAGAAATTGGCTCGGCCTTTTACGACACCTTGGTGACTTTGGACTGACGGTCCCAATAGCCAATCTAGATGCGCCAAATGTGGACGATGGCGGGGTCTGGCAGCGGGGGTGGCACCAATTTGCAGCGTCGTGGCTGGCTGCGGAGCCAGTAATTTCTTCTTAAGCCTCAAACGGCGCACTTGAAACCTGTAACGACCGGGGATGGCGGTGCCGTGGATTCTGATCTTCAGTATTGAGGACGGCCCGACAGGGTCTTGTCGTCTGTTGTTTGCCAACTTTCACGTGGGTGGGTTGATACGCTTGAAGCGCTAACGATGAACTGGGCGAACCACTCCTCCTTTCCGACCCCAAAGTTGACTGACTTTGGTGTAAACGCTCGTTTGGAGGACAAATCGAATGACTCCTCAGAGAAGACTATCATGATTGTGCACTTTCGGTGGAGTGTTCGTAACCGGAACTCCCGTATTGTTTGCCGTTGCTGCCTGTCACTGCCGGCTATTGATAGAGCTAAGGCAAGTAGAACAGGGTTACCCAAATACGAAAACTGCGCATATTCCCCGCCGCCATATTCTTCAGCTCTTGTGCGGGTTCACCCTGCCTTTCCGGAACTTGGGCTGAGCTGCCAGCCAATAAGCCAGTTCTCAGTCGACACGGATCATCGACGTCAGGGACCAAAGCTCGAGACTAAGCTCGGGCGAGGTCTGGTATCAATGCTACCTGCATCATAAAGGCGAGGCGACCGCATTCTTGCGACTCAGTCGTCTGTGGGCTGGCGCATTGTAATGTCGCCCCGAGTTTGCGCGAATTCGTTAACATGATGGAGATGTCGGTGGCATTTCCAAGACTGACCGTGCTAGGATGGGCCGACAACAGCGAGGTGGGACAGTGAGAAAAGGATTCGTCAGTGACGTACTAGGTCGAATTCGCGCAAGACCCTTTGGCTTCCATTTCGTTCTTACGTAAACACCTTTTGCCTGAGGTTGTCAAAGGGCGCGAATCGTTCACGTGATAAAAGCTCAAATTCCTGATTAGCTAAGGTTCAAGCTTATGTAAGACACAGACCTGCGCGGCGCGTAAAGCTGTCCGACCCGGGGCCACCGCCAACCTTAAGCGCGTGGGCAACGGACACGCTGCAGGGGTCCGTGCCTCATTGGCAATCGATTCCGGTGGCGGGCGGCCGTCGCGAAAACATTCCAGAGTGAAGCTCCAAGGTGAACTTTTCAAGCTCACACAAAGACTCGACGACCCTTCGAGACGCCCCTTGCCTTGCCTCATCGCTGTCGCATGAATCGCCTTATTCGATCAACATTTCATTGACCCGTGGAAAGCGAAACGGTAGCAACATTCCTTCCTCCAAAGGTTGTACCTCCCACCACACACCGCGGCGCGTGCGCGACTTGCCAGGGAAAGATGGTCATTACGGCCAGGGACTGCTCCTGCTTTCTTTGTTGACACCCGCCTCCCTCCCTTCCCGATCCGGCGGGTCTTGAGTCTGGAATAGCTTCACTTTTCCATTGTTGGTACCATTAAAATACCAAAAACAGCTCTCTGCAGTTTTGACAAAGGCTTCTTCTATCACTTATCCACCTCGCAACAATCCCTTACCATTTTCCTTTGGTGGCCCTCTCCCTTGTTGCCGACCAGAGAATTCATGGAAGTCTATGCGTTGTTGATGAGATACAAGCTTCATACTGCAGCTTGAGCTATTATCTTTACTGCGGACAAGCAAGCCCATTACCGCTGTGCATGTTCTTTGCGCCAGATAATAATGTGAGTTGCTCCTTCCCTCGTACCTCTGTTCATGAGCTCTTTCTTCATTACTGTCTCTCATGGTTTACTTCTTCTTTTCAACTTCTTCCTTCTCTCATATCCTTTTTCACCAACATTGAACTTTCCGCTTTCTTTTTCACCTTTCTTTTTCTTATCGCGCTACACATTGTCAACTCTATTCATCATTTACCCTCTCACTCATCGCTCTCAACAGCTGGGTGTTTCTCTCATTGCAATCGCCCCGACAACTATATCCACTAATCCCCGATATAGACATATCCCTTTCGCGTTAGGCTAAAATGCCTCCGAAAAGAAAACCTCGTCGAGATGAGGATGAATTGCAGTCTATCCGTGGCACTGCTGCCATCACCAAAGACCTCCCGTCCTTGCCTTCCCGCTTCGACACATCGTACGGTTCGGCGCCATCCACTATCCCGCGGAATAATAGGCGGGGTCAAGTTCGCAATATTCAAGACGCCGTCCAAGATGCCCTAAACGACGATGACAGCGAGGATGATCAGGATGATCGCGACTCGAGAATCAAATCCAATCTCGGTATTAAACCGAAGCCTCACCGCCGATTCCAGCCAGAGCTGGAGCCGGAGCCGGAACCGGAACCAGAACCGGACGTTCAGCCAGACTTCGGGCCCGAATTTGATTCGGATTCTGAATCACCTCCACCAAGGGACTCAACCCCAGAACTACCTAGAGCTCATAACTCACCCCAGCGGAGCAGTCCCCTTAGAACTGGTAAGTTCTGCCACGTGCGGGCCATTCCGGTTTCGCCTTGTCGCAGTCTCACATCCCTTACTAAAGTCCTACTTAGCCCCAACGGTTGAATCTGTTTCATTCCAAGCAGATCTTTCGGTTGGTACGCGCCGTAGTAAAAGGCTCTTGCCCGGTGCCGCCCCTCCCAAAGGTTCCGATCTTCCGCCACCAGGCCCGACAACAGGGAGAGCCAGTAGAGACAGCTCGGAAGGTGCGGCTTCTATGTTAGCTCCCAAAAGTACATGGCGCAATTCAGGCGCGCCTACAAGCGACAGCCATTTCCCACCTGCCAGCCAAGGATCAGTTTTTCATCGCGCCCTTGCCGAAGGGACGGATCGCTTTGCCACGAGGCGACTTGGGTCAGAAGATCCAGCGCCCACGCCAGATTCTGTGCGAACTTTCGGCCAAGAAAGCTCGCTGTTCGGGGATGCGACTATTGCTTCGCTTTCATCCAAGTCTCTTTCTTCCGTCGATGATAATCCGGTCCCTACGATTGAAGAAGATTCACCTGTGGAGGCTGAAGAGGACAACGTTTTTGCCTTGAAAAGCCCCTCAAAGCGTTTACTACGCCCCCCAAAGCACAACCCGCCCATGGCTCCGCGATCGTTCAACCGGCCTGACCAGCCGAAGGAACCTATTCGGTCGCCTGTCGTGGAGGTCGCCGACCGACCCGCTCCTGATGTCCGACCTCCTCACAACTCCTCCTTACCTTCAACTCCACCAGAGCCTCCCCGTACCCCTACCGGAGATCGGTTAAGGCCACAGAAACAGTCTCCTCAAGCTGCATCTCCAGCTCAACCAGCTGTTGTTCAAGTCGTGCCCGTTACAACAGATGCTTCCCTCCCTGCTCGTTCTCAGCGAGGTAGCAGTCTTCCTGCCGTCTCATCTACCTCTAGGTTACAATCAACTCGAGCAATGAGCACCATGCCTGATATAAGGACACATGCTGAGGAGCCTTCCAATGTCAATCGTAATCTGTTTCACCAGTCACCAGCTCGATCTAGCCCCAGTCCGTTTCGGCCCGGTCCAGCACGCCAGCCTGTATTTGCCAGCCCCCGGGCCGCTCATTCTCGGCCGACAGTACAGCCCCCTTTCCGCGAAACATCGCCACCTCGTACTCGCGCTGAGCCGCGTATCACCGAGTTCCGTAGCAATACGCACAAACAGGATCGTTACGCAACAGGGCAAAAGCAGGGTGGGTTGTTTACCCGTGACATGCGAGAAAAGGTAGAGTTGGAACGTCAACAGGATGAGGCAGAGCAGCAGGCTCTCCGGAGCGTGCGCAAAGCACGTCTTCAAGCGTGGCCTCGAGTGTACAAGAATCTTTACACATGGACAAATACGGCACGTCCCGACACACCGGAATCAGATGTTTCTCTGAACGGATCAGAACCACGGCCGAGGAGGCTGCCGCGTCAGGTCCCTATGAAGCAATTTCCCTGGGGATCATGGATACTATTCACGCTTGCCGATACGTTCGCAGACATACTCAGCTTCATTTTCTCGCCTGAAGCTTGGCTTATCAGAGCAGTTTTCGGCCTCGCGCTTGCGTCTTTCATTGGTTGGACAATCTTCTCAGGGCTCTCCTCGGTTCCCGCCCTAGGCCTCGGTGGTCTTCAATGGTACGGCTTTTCAGATATTGCCCATAATTTAGGTCAATTCATGCCATTGTGGATGACGCGGCCGTCAACCATGTTCAGTGATGAGGATACGAGGGAGTATTTACGACGACAGCGTGATCACGAGTACGAAATCACGAAGTTGATGACATCCGCCAAGCTCCACGAAGGCTCGCTCTCCAGGCTGCAACAGATTATACCTAAAGTTGTTCACATGGATCTTGATAAGCATGGCCAGCCTGTGGTATCACAAGATTTTTATCACGCTTTGAGGGACTTGATGAAGAGCGATGCTGAGGTTCTAACTCTGGACAGAGGTCATGGCGGTTATCACTTCATATCTGACGAGCATTGGCGAGCAATCAAAGATAGACTCAAGAAAGATTCGGTCTACCAAAATGCGGCAACACCACCCAAGCCGGGTCTTTCAACTACCGACGTTGAGGGTATCGTCAAAAACAGCTTTTCCAACTCTTGGGAGAAGTGGCTAAAAAGCAACAATATGCAGGTGGCCAAAATCCTGGAACCTGCTTTTGGCACCTCAATTCCCGACAAAATCGAGAAGGACTTGGAAGCCAAGCTTGAGAAGTATGTCAAAGATCTATATAAGGAAAAAGGCACCAAAGATGTCGTCGTCACGCGGGAGGAATTCATTAGACACCTCAAGGGAGAGTTTGCCGCCCATCGGAACGAAGTCAAGGCTGAAGCCCAAGAGTTACAGAAGAAGCTTGAGGAATATATCAGCCAGTCGGTCGACCTTGCCATGAGCAAAGCTCCGCCAAGTGGCGTATCTCGTACCGAGATGGTTCACATCGTCGACGAGATGATTCGCCAGGCCATCGCAAATGCTGGACTGGAAGCCCTGGCAAAGGGCAAGATTGGAGCGAACTGGATCTCGGAGCTCCGCCGGCAAGTCAACTATCTCACTATTGGCAACGGCGTGGTCATTGACCCTGATCATACTTCTCCGGATTACCAACCCTCTATAAAGGGCAAGATTGGTTCTCCTGCCTGGTTAGCGAGTACCAAGCGGAGCCCATACGTCTTGGGAGCAGTGAAAACTCTATTGCGCTGGGAAGATGAAGGCGAGTGTTGGTGTGGTCAGACGACTGTAGACAAGCAAGGACAGTCGTTGGGCGTGTTCATCTCCTACCTGCTCAGCCACGAAATTATTCCTCGGCATGTCGTCGTTGAACACATCCTGCCCAGCGCTACATTAAATCCTGAAGCCCGACCAAAGGATATGGAAGTTTGGGCTTACATCGCCGAAGTTACTCTGCGCAGCCGCGTCGAAGATTTCTCTGCCAGCCACTTCCCGGCAGCCTCACGCCAAAAGTGGCTAAGCGATGGTTGGGTTAAGATCGGCCAATTCACATACGAGAGCAACGATGCGCTCGACGGAGTTCACGTACACCAGCTCAGCCCTGAATTGGTGAACCTTGGGGCTGCAACAGATCATATCATTCTCCGAGCAGTCAGTAACCACGGTGCTGACCACACATGTATTTACAGAGCTCGTCTCTTTGGAGACAGACAGGCTTGATCTCATGGAAGGCGTTGTTTTTTATTCATCGGGTTAGCCGCTCTTTTGGGTGAAAGAGGCCATTAGCGTGGGTTATGACTCTTCTTTTGCATTATGGGAAAACGGGATTAAAGCTTTTTGGCGTTGGGGGTTGGTGATACCCCTGGACTTCATCATGCAGTCCTTGAGACAAACAAACCAAGTATTTACCAAAATACGCGATTCTTCATGGTTTTGATGACATGGAATGATATACTTTAATTCTAACACTGGATCAAATCCCCTTACACGCATGAGACCGGCATCATTGGTGAAATATGAATGGCTGAACACGACACGAATATGTATAGGCAATGCTTGAATGACAAATTACTTTTCCTTAGGGTATCTACGTCTATCAGGGACATTAATTCAACAAGCCTGAAGCCAAGGCCTCGAGATCCTCGAGTGTCTCGGGCTCCCGGTCGATTTCGAGGACCTTGCCACCCTTCTTCGCCTTCTTCTTTTGCTCTCTCTCGTCGTCCGAGTCTTCCTGGAACCACTTCTTGGGCTTCTTCTTCGGCCTCTCGTCCTCCGACTCGCCGCCGCTCGAGTCCCCATCGCCGGCAATCGGCAGCGACCGCAGCAGCGCCAACGGATCCTCTCCGCCGTCTGCGCCGCCAACCCGCGGTCCCTCGACCAGCTGCGGCGCACCCTCCCCGCGCTCCTCGGCCTCGCGCTGCTTGCGCTTGAGCCGCTTCTCCCTCCTCTTGTCCTTGGCGAGCTGCTTGTCGTCGACATCGGCCTCCTTGACGCGCGCCGCCTCGCTCTCGACGAACTTCTGGCGGAGCTCCTCCGCCGGTCCCTCCTTGACGAAGTCGTCCTCGTTCTGCAGCTCGTAAATGGGATGGGCGTTGCCGTCATCGTCGAAGACGAGCTTCGTGCCGCGCTCCTTGAACTTGAGCATCTTCTTCTTGGATTGCAGCGCCTTCTCGCGACGCTTCGAGTCGACGATGAATTCCTGGCCGCCGTAAGAGATGACCTTGGCCTTGGCCCCGGGCGCCGTCTTGGACTCCTCGTCGAGTTCGTCGTCGCCGAGGACGCGCTTGACCGTGAGGAAGTCGTCCTCCTCTTCGTCGCCGTTGACCGCGGGGCCGTCGACCTCGCCGTTCGCGACGAGCTTGGTGTAATGGCCTGAGAGGACGTCCTGGTTGG
Organism: Colletotrichum truncatum; assembly: GCF_014235925.2. NCBI lineage: Eukaryota > Fungi > Ascomycota > Sordariomycetes > Glomerellales > Glomerellaceae > Colletotrichum > Colletotrichum truncatum. Next base: position 393,247 of record NW_027222408.1, on the reverse strand, counting down.
TTCGCTCGAACATGCGGTCGTACTTTGTGCGCACCTCGTTCTTCTTGGGCTTCTTGGGCGCGTCCGAATCCGAGTCCGAGTCCTCGCCGCTGGACATACCTGCCCTCGGCGCGTTCTTGAGCTTCTTGACGTCGCCGCCCTTTTGAAACTTGATCTGCGGCGCACCGGGAAGACCGAAGCTGGAAGCAAAGGAATCGAGGTCGAGCTTGTCGAATTTGAATACCTCCTTGTCCTTTTGCAGGTACACTGACCGGGTGTAACTGATGAAGGCCTTTTGGCCGAGGTACTTGAGGTCCGGGTTCTGGAAACACATGCTTTGCAGCTGGTTCTTGATGCTCTTCTTCTTGTTCTCCTTGACTGTGATTTTCTGGATGGGGACCTTCTTCGCTTCGAGGCGCTTCAGCATGCCCTTCTCCTCGCTCGGGTCGAGGAACAGCACTGCCTTTCCTTCCCGCTCGTATCTTGCCGTACGGCCGACTCGGTGAATGTAGGTGTCCGCGTCTTCGGGGCAGTCGACCTGGACGACCCAGTCGACGGCGGGGAAATCAACACCTCGCGCAACGACATCGGTCGCAAAGAGACAGGAGTGGTTCGCCTCGGCGAAGCGCTTTGTGATCTCCATTCGCTGAAGCTGTTTCTGTTTTCCGAGAAGATGCAGCAAGGGGATACCGGGCTGCAGGTGCCTGAAACTCTCGTACACGAACCGCACCTGCTTGCCCGAGGACAAGAAGACGATGATCTTGCTTCGCAGATTCGCCTTGATGAATCCATATAGTGTGTCGAGCTTTTCGTGGAGCGGGGTGACGATGTAGTGTTGCTGCAGGTTCTTTGGTGTAGACTCCTCGTGCACGGAGACGTATTCCGGGTCTTTCAGGCTCAAACGCGCAAGGTCGGAAACCTTCTTGCTCTGGGTCGCGCTGAAAAGCAGAGTCTGTCTAGTCGTAGGGAGATGCTCCACCAGCGCGTCGACGGCAGATTGGAAGCCCATGTCGAGAATGCGATCGGCCTCGTCAAGCACGAGGATCTGGAGGTTGTCAACGTCGAAGCCGGCCGTCTGGTCGAGGTGCTGCAGCATGCGACCGGGCGTGCAGACGAGAATGTTCATCTTGGACAGACGCTCCGCCTCCTCCTTCAGACTCTTACCACCTATAACGAGACCTGCGGAGAAGGCGTGGTTGCGGCCGACCTTGCGCAGAACGTCAAAGATCTGAGCCGCCAGCTCGCGCGTCGGGGAGATGATGAGAGCGCCGAGACCGTCAAACTCGGTCCAGCGCGCACGGTAGAGCTTCTCTAGCACGGGGATGATGAAGGCGAGCGTCTTGCCGCTGCCCGTCTTCGCAGCGCCGAGAATGTCATGGCCCTTGAGGGCGAGGGGCACGGCGCGAGATTGGATGTCGGTGAGGGTCTGGAAGTGGGATTTCTCGAGGCCAGTCGCGGTCGCTTCGCAGAGGGGGAGTTCGGAAAAGTTTTTCACTTCGCTCTTGAGGTCCTGGAGAGGAAGAAATACTGGTCAGTATGAAGTCTCGCATGACAGAGGACAATTGCACAGTGGACTGGCTGGTAGTGAAAACTTACAAAGTCGTTGACGGCCTTTTCGAGCTGTTCGATGCTCTGCAATTGCTGTTTCCTCTTCTCCAGCTTGGTATCCCTCTTCAGGGTCTTGGGTCGCTTCCCGGGTCCCTTCGTTGGAGGCGCCATCTCGTCTGCCAAGTAGCTCGCGGTGCTGGTTGCTGGTTTCCTTCGAAAGGTTTCTTTGGAGGCGGCGGGCTGGAAATTTTTTGGAATCGGGATACTATGGTGGAGAAAAAAGTTCGGCATTCGGCGTCAGCAGTCGCCGTGTGTGGGGCTTCCACCGAGCATCGTGCCACTTGTCACCAGCTGTCAAGGTTATATCAGAGACGAACATTGAGCTTTGTGTTGGTGGATTTCATTTAAAGGACGATATTTGACCGTGACCGCAATTAGTCATGGTTTCCTATTTGCTACATATGTTTAAACCATGGTACTATTATATCTCATTTCCAAGTCGTGGCTGATGCTTATCAACATGGCAATCCGGGTCAATTGCTAGTTCAGCCATGCCAGCGATGAGACCAATTGATACATAAACAGACCCTACAGGCGAACCGCAGGTCTATGGCCTAATTCTGTCAGTGTTTTTAGAGCAATATAACTCGAATCTGATCTACGAATTAATGTAAGGATAATGTGTTACTTGTGATAGGCATTGTAATACTGAACGAAATATGAATAGTCGAGTCGTCTAGGGTAAGGTATTACTTCGCATTGAAGACTCATCTTGACAACAGGCGAAGCAACACAAGTTTGGCCAAGATGAAAGTATTATCACATTATAAGTTACTTAGGTAAACTTGTATTATTTCCTAGCCAAACTAACCGATAGTCGTGTTAGATGACTGTCCCAGCACCTCGCAGCCGCACGGTTACACGTGCAGTCTGATTGTCCATTGTCCAGCTGATCAAGCCCAGCACCTTCGACACCATGAATGATTATTTCTTCTTCTTCAAAGTGTACTGGCTTGACACTGAACCAGGACGGCAAGTATTCAAGACCTGGGTTTCCTTGCTGGATGCCCACCCGTCTGGGATAGAACAAGCAACTAGCCCCTGGGTCGGCAACTTGAGCTTATACTGCTTTCCTCTCCTTCCGACATCGCAAATTGAAACGTCCAGGAGCTGGGTATACGTGTATCCTTTGGGGAGCGTGCAGGCCAAGAGGTCGTCGCTCGGGCGGCGCAGCTTATATTGTTTCGTGGATCTGCCGATTTCACATATATCTGCCACATCTGTAACAGAAACATATGTAAAGCCGTCGGGAATACTGCACGCCAACAGGTCTTTGGTCGCCTGACGCATTTTATACTGCCTAGCGGATCTGCCGACGTCGCAGCCGTAGTTTCCATCTCGAACAGAGACATATGTCCAATCTGCATAAGCATTAGAATCATTCATGCCCTTCTTCTTTGAGAGAACCAGAAACATCAAGCTGATGGAATAAGACGAGGAAAATGTACCTTTTGGTAGTGTTTTTGAGCAGGAATATTCATTCTCCTTGGGGAGCTTAATGAAGTATTGCATCGAAAATCCACTCTTTTTACAGACATTATTCTGCTGCCGAACTTTGTTATAAATCGCGTTGCTTGGTACGGTGCAAGACCAATATCCTTCTGTGAGTGACTCTGTTCAGATGTTAGACAGTTCTCCAAGTCGTGTAAAAAGCATGCAGCAAAAGATAAATCTGGACGAGTCGTACCGGCTCTTTTGGTGTCTTGGTGGTCTTCAGAGACTGTGTTTGGGTCAGATGGTGTTGGGCTGCAGAGAGAGAGGGCTGCAAAAGCAAGAACGAGAATGGACTTCATGATGCCGGTGATATGCTGGGGATTGGCTCAAATGTGCAATGCTTGGAAGGTTGAAGATTGAAACCATTGCCCTTTACATGTACCAAGGGTTTTATATTCCTAGATTTACATATGGTAGGTTCTGTTGCTGAGGGTCCTTCCGACTGTGAAGCTAATCGAATTTTGCTATTTCTCGCGAGAATTGGAGGCTGATAAGCTTGGCATCCGTTTTCTAGATGCTCTAATTGTGCTAAGAAGAGATCATATGAACCACTGGCGCTGTTTTCGTCTCACGATCCTGATTGCTAGATACTAGCTGAGAATTTTCCGATGCTCCAGCCTTCGAAGCTTTTAGCAAAAAGTCTTGATGTGGAATAGAGTTGGCAAGCCACAAAACTCTGCCGTAGTAGTAGAGCATTGTTCATGAAGTGAGGCTGACAACAGGGTTATTGTGACTGCAAATGCTTTTGGCTAGGAGTCAAAGAGGCCTGGTGCCTTTATGAAATATCTACTTTCACCGCTGCGGTAACAACTGGACGAGGGCCTAGGCTGCATGCTGCTGTGTTCAATGGGCACTACCTTAATTTAAGCTTACTACATACAAGAAGTATTGACTATATAGTTCTGGAATACTTGGCGAAACATGGGGGTGGGGTCTTGCAGATCTGCTTGCATGTGAACTTTACGTAGTCTACCTCTTTGACTCGGTTAAGAAGACCCGTACAGGAAACGCTATGTTGAGTCATGGTATCAAGCAAGACAACACGAATTCACAAAACCAATCATGAATTAAGGGTAAATTCGAGCCAAATGTCGCATGCATGCAGTTGAGAGCCACGCTAAGACATACCCGTCTTTATGGAACCATTAGTTTGGGGCTAATCGCTAGACGGCGCTGTTAAGCCCCAAGCGGTTGGCTCACAAACTGTCAGCCTCAACAGGCCCAGTGCTTCGGTTGAGCACCATTGTGGCTGTCCCTAGCGCCCTATAGAAGACCAAATCCAATGCACCCAGATTCTGTGCGGTGTTCCTCATAATTCTGGTCTCGTCAAATACTACAGATGTTTGAAAGAAGTCACAATCTTGGTGGTGACCGAGTTGCATTTACTAGTCCATGATATGTCTGCCCAACTGGTGATACTGGCGGTGTGCTAGTATTGGGATTTCTGAAGACGAGTTTGGCAAATAAAAGATGACAGGCATAGTATTATTATCATTTTTATCTGTTGATAAGGTCTGTGCCTACGGTGCCTCCTTGCACAATAACTTGCTTTACATGGCCTGTATGCCATGTGTATTAGCAGTCATTACTCCAGGGCGCATCTATAACGAGGGCCATGTGATAGCACCAGTCTCTGAGAGAGAAAACAGCCACTAGCGACGAGTTCTCAGCTAGGGTAGACATAGTAGTCACCCGTCTGATGGAGATTCAAGATGTTGACCACATCAATGTCATTGCGATGTAGCATAACTGTGGTTTCTAACGGTTCAACGCAGCCACATCAATGTGGTTGCGATAGCCCAGCGCCGCATTGCATCTATCGGCCATTTTGTCTAACCTACTGATAGACTGTTACAACGGCACAGCCGGTGGAAGCAAGCTTGCACATGTTTTCTAGTGGCAGATGGAAAAAAGTCTTCCTACATCTGCCTCTGTTCCATTCATTAGGCGCTGGGATTGGCGTTGTGTGGCCTGTCGTACGGAGGCAGCCTACATCTTCTAGTAACTAGCTTCTGTGCTCCGTCAACAGTCTTAGATTGCTACTGAAACCCAAGAAACTGGCTGTGGGATCAGCCAAAAGCCCAAGGCGTAAGCCACATAGCTGACACCCGCCCCGAAGATGAGTTGCAGCGCTGCGTTGGTCGACTCCCTGAGGCTGAGCCAGACTCCACAGCCTCGGCGACAATTGATCGCGGTGCCTAGTGAGCCTGGAAGAACATAAGGCTAGCCCTTAGCAGGAGGATGGGCAGTGTAACGTGCTCTGCATCCATAATGCAATGGCACAAATGGTGGTTATGCTCTAGCTTTTTGAGGGTGTCATCACAATGTAGAAAAATAAGCCCAAAGTGAGCTAGGCTTTCGATTTTCCACATTAAGAACGCGACTTAGTGGGCCTCACGACTAGGTTAGCTATTTGGATAAATGTCAATTTACCCATGATGCAGAGAGGCTCTTACGCCAGGAGTTACTTAGCACAAACCTGCTGTAGACTCTACGAGCTCTGGACGGTGTCGAGGTGTAGCATCGCCTTTTTTGGTGTTGTAAATCCCATCAAGGGCATGGTATTCTTCTCTTGTTGATCTACGGTTATGCTTCTTGAGATCTGTTACACGAACCGCAAGATATTACAGAAAAGTTTCAAGTAATACTTCCGTTTTCCATTGTTTGGCGAACTTTACAAGCTGCCTGATTCCATCTCTGTCTAGAATCAAAAGGACATATGTTTGTTATTATGCTTCTGGAAGAACATTACAGGACGGGGTTACGAATGAAATATGGCAGTACCATCATCCCTGGCCGGTAAACTCATTGGCTTTCTCTGCGGGATTCCGGGGCCTGCCAAGACTACCATGTTACCCTGAGTATACTGCAGACAGGTACGAGTCATTAGCTTCTTGTGAGATGCGACCATCCATTGGATAGATTTGCTTTGCCAAGTTGAACAATACATTGCATTCGATACCTAGTAATACATCTACAGATAGCAACCGAGAATTTGAGTTTTTGTTTAGCTATGATTTGGATGACGCGATATTGTGTTTACGGTTTTAAGCTTGATTTGATTTGATTAATGGCGTGCACTCTGACTGTGGGGATAAGGACAGGCACAGTTTGTGGGTATGATACAGAAAGTTAGACAATTGGACCGCGTCAAGGTTGACCCTCGGCCACAGCCGACTGGGCCGCGTATATTAATTGTACGGATGGTACGGACATCCTCCCGTGGTCGATGTAAACGATTAGATAATACAATTTGCATCAACCAGGACCCCGAAATTAAGCTCAAATAGGCTCAGGGAGAAAATGCAACATCGGAGCGTGCCAGAAGTTGAGGACAAAGCTGGGATTAAAGATCGTGTTTACGGTGACAGGGATCTTGACAACCCGCTAAAGCCCACCACGGTGTGTATTTCTACGCCTTCTGTCGCTTTACCCCATAATGTGAGTTCTCGCGACAAACTTCTACCGAACCATCACAAGACATCCCCAAATCGGAGGGGTCTTGAGGTCAGATCGGCACTTCCCCGCAACTTGGGTGCCAACTATCAATACATGCTCATCGCTATTGGCGGAGATCGGAGTTCTCGGTCGGGAGTTCTTTTCTTTCCTGCCATTTCGCCAAGACACTAACGCACGCAAGGGGGCTCTGCTTAGGCGCGGACACAAGTGCCAAATAGGAATAAACGTGCCGTATTTGCATCTTGGCAGTCTACACATGGTCATAGGAAACAGTCCAGCTCCTTGGTCAGCGGGACCTCCCTCAGCCCTTGCAATTCTACCGTGGTACAGTCTCAAGTAAAGTTGAACTACCGGCCCATACTCACCCAATGTGACATTGAGAATAGAGTAAACGGCTGGATCTGGACTACTCTAGGTGCCCCGACTGGCGGAAGAACGTCCTGCTACCTTGGCAGTATTTAATATAATCCAAAGACGAGCTCGGCCGAGCGGAGCGGAACCTGACTACGCCAAGCTCAAACTGGAAGTCGTGGAATCAATAGAGGGTATTGCAGACAAGGGTTGTTGCTGGCCTGTATCGTGATGATTCTGTGATGTTATATTAAAGGGGCCTTTGTTTTCGGTCATTATATCTAGGTAGGTCCTCTTGTATCCCTTTCCTCTGCAGTCTCTTCAGCTTGTATCTTGCCAGCCAAAATCTAGGAACTCCCAAACCTACCTCTTACCGCCATGAAGTTTTACTCTCTTCTTGCGTCTTTGGCGCTTGGCGCCCTGCAGACCTCGGCCGCTCCCGCCCCAGCCCCTGAGCCAGCCGAGCTTGCCGCTCGCGCGCCAACCCTCTACCTGTGTGGTGACAGCACCATGGCTCGCAGCAGTGACTCTCAGATGGACGGCTGGGGCCAGTACGTCTCCAAGTACTTGAACATCGCTGTCGTCAACAGGGCCATCGGTGGCCGCTCCTCTCGTTCTTTCTGGAACGAGGGCCGCTTCCAAAACGTCGCCAACGAGGTCAAGGCCGGAGATATCGTGGTTATTGAGTTCGGCCACAACGACGTCGGCTCGCCCCGCTCCAACGATAACGGCCGCTCTGTTTGCCCCGGCCAGGGCACCGAGACATGCGTCTCTGACAAAACCGGAGAGACCGTCTACACCTACGTCTTTTACATCATCCAAGCGTCCAAGCTCCTGCGATCCAAGGGTGCTACTGTCATCCTCAGCTCCCAGACGCCCAAGAACCAGTGGTCGACCGGAACCTGGGTTGGAACTCCGTCCCGATTTGTTGGATACCAGCTGGTGGCCAAGAACGCTTTGGCCGACTCCGGCGTCACTTTCGTCGACCACCACGAGGCCGTCAGCAAGATGTACCGCAAGCTGGGTGCCTCTGCCACCAACGCGCTTTACATCAAGGACAACACCCACACCAGCGCCGCTGGTGCCGACCTCAGCTCTCAGGCTTTTGTTCAGGCCATCTCCCAGAACATGAACGGCACCACCCCCCTGGCTGCCCACGTCAAGACCCCGGTCAAGCTGGTCTACTAAGCAATCGTCGAGTGAAGGGGCGATTGAGAGATTGGATTTTGTTGGCTACAGGTACATAGCGAAGATAGAAATGCTGAGGATCATTTATCCTGTTGATTGCAACTCGGAGCCCATCCAGAATCTCATGCCGTGCTATGGATCCCTCGAGAAAAGCTTGGTGTATGTATTGTGACTCCAGCATGCAAAACGTAAATAACAGGAGTGGAATCCTGGTAGCATGACAGAAGTTGCTGGGACATCCATTACACCATATGCTGTACTCGCCCATCTAGCAGGTATCTACCTCCACCACACGTTATCATCCTTGGCGGCATCCGTACCGTATTCGACCGGCTTTGACTTCTTGTTACCTAAAAACTCCAAGATAACCTTTAGGCCATCAATGAGCTTGAGGAGCTGTTACAAGATGACTCGCTAGATTGAATAATAACGAACGTATGGAGTAAGGAACAAGTGAAGATGATTGCTCAGCACACAGCTCTTGCTCTGGCAGCTTACTTCGGCATGGCTAAGGACTGGATAACAGGGAATGAAAGCGACGGATCTGTCATTGCTGAAGCTTTTGTTTTGTTCTGTGGAATGGTTGTTTTGACCTGCGCCTAATATGTCGGATTGATGTTATTATAAGCGGCCAAACGCAACAGTATTGAAGAGCGCCATTGTTAAGCTATCAGCCATATGCCTGTCAATAATCAAGAGATGTTTAAGTTTCGCAAGACAGAATTCCAATGTCTAGCGAACATATCCAAAAAGAAGTTGATAACGCGCCGTACAGAAGAATTTCATTGGTTTAAGACAAATCGTAACGAAATGTTCGCAGAAGGTAGGAGCGGGACAGCCCCATCAACCGTTCAAAGCCTGCCAATGAAGAGAGCTGAAGCTGGGGTAGCTAGCGGGTTGAGTCCACCAAAAACTTCACTACAATAAACCTTAAAAACCAGAGACTTTTCAACGCTTGCAAGGCAATGTTGCTACTGGCTTGCCGCCAATGACTGAATTATTTGTGTCTCTTTGCATTTATAGTAGATACGAATAAAGATTGTCAAATAACAGTTTAAGTATCTCAAATCTGCTTAAAGAATAGACGTTTCTTGACCGGCTAAGCCTTCTCCCATCCCCGCTCAACCTTGCCTTGAGCCGCCGGATGGCACGGACAACCCTTCGATAACTAGCCATATATCATAACAGCTATTTAACTATAGCCCGCTATGAGTCATTATGAAGCATACTCACTCACAATGGGTTGTGGGGAATTAAGGCACCTTCAATGCATCTAGAAGGGGGAAAACGTCGAAAGTCTATCATTTGAGGAAGCATATAAGTCAGGCAAAATTATGACCTTGACTGGATTTTAATTTGATGATTCTAATCACCATATTTCAATCTTTCATTTTTTCTTCATTATGACATCTCCCTCAAAAATGAAGGCATTCCGTTTTCGTGGCGCTGACAGTGGCCTCCACCTCGAAGAAGTCGCCGTTCCAAGTCCACCTTCGAACCACGCCCTTCTTCGCGTCAAGGCCGCAGGTCTCTGCCATTCAGACACTCACGTGCTCCATGGAGGCGGCGCAGCCTGGATGTGCGCTCTCCCTATAACCCTTGGTCACGAGGTTGCAGGCGTTATTGCATCCCTCGGCGACTCCTCCCAAACTTCCTTCAAAGTCGGCGACCGTATTGCGGTAGCCTGCGTAGGCCACCCAATTCAGGAGAGAAACTTTCATGAAGCGCTCGGTGTTGGTTGCGATGGTGGATACGCAGAATACGCTGTTGCACCGATAAAAAACCTAGTCAAAATCCCCGAGAGCGTTGGCTTTGCCGAGGCTGCTGTTGCGACGGATTCTATAGCGACTGCATACCACGCCGTCGTTGCTGAAGGCCGTGTTTCGAGTTCCATGACGGTTGCTGTTATCGGCCTTGGCGGATTAGGCCTTAACGGCGTTGCCGTTGCAGCGCTACGGGGGGCGCGAGTGTTCGGCATCGACTTGAATGCCGCCAAGTTCGAACAGGCGAAGGCCGCCGGTGCCATCGATTGTGCTACAGACTTGAAGACATTTGAGAGTGAGACGTTTGATGTCGTGTTGGACTTTGCGGGGGCGCAGAAAACAGTTGAGGATGCGCTTGAGTCGGTCAGGCCTGGGGGTTGTGTAGTACTGGTTGGACTTGCGGCACAAACTGTAAAAATCACCACCACGTCTCTTGTTACCAAAAATGTGTCGCTGCGGGGTTCGACGAGTGCGAGCATTCAGGAGTTTCGCGAAGTTTTGGATCTCCTGGCCAAGGGTGTTTTAAAGCCGGCTTTGCAAGAGATTCCCTTTGTTGATGTGACCAAGGGCCTTGAAAGGCTAGGAGAGCGTGATGTGAAAGGTCGCTTGTATACTATCCCTAGATGAATGATATGCTGAATTTGACGAAATTAGCGGTTTTGTTACGTGTTACATTCTAGTTGACAGGTCTTGACGTACCTAAATACCAATCCGACATTGAAAACTATTTGGGTCGGCTCAGCTTGCGATCCACGTGAAGTAGTTGACATGCGTAATAAACTCAAACAGTAATTTAAATAGGGAGTGTAGTCTATAAGGTTCTATCTTGTTTGTTTCCAGCCTCCGGTTTGTGCTGTGGAAGTACTCCTGTAAGGAGGTACCTTGTATTTAATAATGGTAACTTATGTACCCCAGGATACAAAATCTTCCGACTTGATGAGTGAACATGCCTGCATTCTTTCACCTATGTCAACTTAGTTTTCTGTCTGATAGTTTTAGTCTGTTGATCGCTCAATCCAACGTCAAACGTGGGTATGGTGGGATAAATGACGACCGCAAACCTCTTGGTCACAGACACCGATGCAGCACCGCTGGCACCAATCGTCCTTTTTACTTGTGGTCGGATTTCCACACCAAAAGCACCAACTAGGCTTTGCACCCTTCTGAAGAAGTAATTTTGAGAGGTCTTCGCGAGCCTGCTCGCTTGAACACCCAATGACCTCCTCCAGCACCTCACTCCTAGACATGTCAGACTCGAGCCGAGGCAGCCATTTCACCCACGGAACCCACGGTTGCCCGGTTTTAGCTCCCATGACAAGGAACTCACCGGCAATGTCCTTTCTGACGAATATCAAAGATTCCAGCCCTCCGAGAATGTCCTGCGACTGAAAGTCCTGCCCTTTCTTAGCAACCTGCTCAAGGATGAATGTCCGGATCGCTTGGCCGATAATGCGACTTAACATGGTGAAGTTTCTTTGAATCAATATCTTCAAGGTAGAGATTGCCTGGACAAGTTCTGCGGTTGGTAGTGGTTTGTGGAATTGACTTTGCCATTTCCGGATCGCCCGTTGGCGTGAACCTTCGAGGATGCCAAATCTATTGAGGAATTGGCCATCAAACGCAATCGCAGTGCCCTGTACACCAATAGATCTGCCAAAGAAGACGATATCAGGCGACGGCAGGTCGAAATACTCCTCTCTTTGGAAGGAAAAAGGAGATCCACACCGGATGGCCGTAAGGGTCTCATCCACAGCGAGCAGAAGGTTCTCCTCTGCACATAGTGCGGCCAGACGTCGGAGAATTTCGATGCTTAGAACACGCCCGCTGTAGTTGTTTTCGATGATTTCTACCATTACTCCAATGCAGCCTTTTTCTTTGGCCTCGATTAGCTGGTTCTTCAACTCATGGTCGGATACGCCATCCACGTGAAGGACTATGGGATTGTTTCCGTGGTGTTTTCGAGAGCTAAAGAAGCGAGGTCCTGATTTCTATCGATTTCCGTGTTAGCCGGTCTCATTCATTCAGTTTCGCATTTGGATGTTCTTACGACCGAACCTCCTAATGGGGGCTCAACAGCAGCAGCATAGGTGTCTGACAAGAGCGCCCAACAGGGATTCTTTGCCTGAACATCTTCCCAGCCTAACTCTTCAAAAATGGACTTGGTATCACTTGAAGCACTATCAGACGAGGTTGACGTTGCAGATAATGAATGCTCTGCTAAAGTCAACACAAGTTTAACAATACTGTCAGGCAACATAGCATCGTGACCAGTCGATCGATAGTCCATTGGAAAGTAACCTCTAAAATAATTCCTTGAAATGAATTAGCTGGTGAACATGACTCATCCACTTGAGCTCTTACGAAAAGGCTTCTTCGTATTTCTGAAGAAGCGCACCATAGCGCCGCTCCAGAGCCATTCGGTTTCCGATAAACTCACGCCAAAGTGGATTTGACATAGTGAGCAACTCAATTTGATCGAAAAACAGAATGTTTCCCTCGGCGTTGTTGAAGTTATGATCCAACTTCCGAATGGTCAGGCTGGCTGGAATAGCCAACTTGTCTGTATTGGACATCGCCGCCACTGGCCGAACGTCTAGCTTGATATACGTTGGATGGCTGAAGAGGTTCGAGAGTCAGGGTATGGGGGTGGTAGCCTTCAAGGACAATCAATGCCGAGGAGATAGAGGTGTTTCATGAACAGCATTTCCACACCATCTACCCGAACATAGCTCAATATATGCTGGCAACACGCGGTTGTGATTAGGAATGGTCAATTTTAAGCTTAGACGTACGACCATTTCATAATTAGCCTTGTTGAATGTGAAGAGGAAACGAATGAAATGCTATTTCCGTTACGAGAACGACTAGATTGGCCATATCCCCAAACCTGACTAGAACCATTTGGCATATTTCTACGCCCGGTTTGTTGGCTGCCATCTAGATAAGTTACAGGTCATGTGAGAAATCTATGTAACCTTGATGAATGTAGAAGAATTCGGATCGATGGCTGAGAATCCCTGCCAAACACTTCTCAGTCACCTCGGGGTGGCATCTTTAGAATCGTACTGACTTTGGTTCAAACTTCAAATCCACCTAATATCATCCAGGCACCTGAGGGCTCTGATTGGCCAGTTAACGCGATCAGTGTATCCTGGTGTTGATCTTCTATTTCAGGTGTATGGCATTAGTGCATGTGAATGGTTATGCGAATCCGATGCCCCTTTGTTTCTGAGGCGGAGATGCCCAGGGCTAGAATTGGCTCAAGTCACGATCAAAGCCAAATCAGAAGAGAAAGCTGCTACTAAGCCACTTCACACATGATCATTCTCCAAGTTTAATGAGAATGCACTGCAATGAGCTTTTGGACCCTTGCTCACGCAAAAATCGCCACAATGCGAACTTATACTCTCGCCCTCGAGGCTTACTTGTATGATTCTCTGGGACTGATAGGGCCCTGCGAGGGCTGACAAGAAGTGAAGGGCCTCAGATGCTGTGCAAAGGAGTCCTGATGGGGCTTGGAACTTGAATCACAACGTACAGCAAAGTAGCTTTCCTACGGACATGTCCGAACGACCGATGATTGATTTTGATATCATGTTGACCAATCGGATTGTTGTACTGGAACGATGGCCCAAGTTTTACATCGTAAAAACACAAGTTAATTTCCTAAATCGGATGCCGATTGCGGTACGTAAAAACAGAGTCAGCCTTATATGCCTTGTGAACCGCCTCCTTGGGGCAAAGGATCTGGCGGACCCCTGCAAGTCAGGAAGGTACGTGCCGCAACCCGGCATGGTGATTCCTCGACGGCCCCTGACTGATCGGCGCATTGCAGGCTTGTCCCTCAATCCTAGGCTTAAAGCCTGACCACCATCTCACTGATCGCCGCGGGGCACCGGCATCGCCTGATGTAATATGTGCTTGGAAGTGGCCAAAAGTTACATTGGTAGCGTCTGGCCAAGCCCGACAAGAAAACTCGGCATGTTTTCGAACCCGCTGGTGTTATTGTCCATATAAGTTGCATGGCTTCACACTTCACCAATGTCAATCTTTGCCACATTGCTACGCCTCAAAAAGCTCAACTGAGATTTCATTGGGTGGAGACCGAGGGTTTTATCCGTCAAGGTTCCTGGCATTGAAGATGAATGAGGGATGCCTTCCACCAAGCCTAGTAGCCATGTAAGGCCTTAGGATATGACAAGAAGCAGAGCATCTAAATCTGATACATTGGCTATCTTAGGGCTTGTTTTATGGTCCAACGATCAAATGCTGAGGCTGGCGAGCATAGTAGTGTGATGATTGTTCGCATCATGTCTCTTTAAGAAACCCCAAATAATCACCACAATCGGAGAGAGAGAACAAGCAACAAAGATGTCTCAATTAAGGGAGATGGGAAAATATAGAGAGTTTTTTGGGTATATGGACAGCTAGTAGTTTGACCCAATGCACTCTTGATCTGTTGTATGTTCTTTCCTGGACAACACGCCCAGTAACATGCTTAATGAGCCAACATTGCCAAACACATATTGCCTACAGTGAGAGCAAACCTCTCTAGAGAGACCAATACCAACACTTCAGGAATCAGCGCTAACCGGTAGAGGTGATGGTGCAGACCCCTGAGCCTTTTCGATCTGCTTCCTTACATACGCATCGTGAGGCCATTTGATAGAGGCCCATCCAATGACTATAGCAAGCACCACGGCGAGAAACAAGAAGCCAGCTGTGGTACCGAAACCAATGGCGTATCGCGGAGCGTCGTATGAGGGCCAAATGCGGCTGCCGTAAACCGAGCTCAGATTTCCAATGGCATTAACCATTGCAAGAGAAACGGCTCGCTTCTCACGGGGCCATTGGATGATGTTGGAAGTCCAGGTAAGGGCCATAGGCAGCGCGGACCAAACGCCGGCTGCCAGGAAGCAGAGCATGACGTATCTCACAGTCGGGTTTAGCACAGAGGCTGCGACAATACAGGATACCAGACCCAAAGCTGAGAACGCAGCAATGTGGAAGCGACGGTCCTTGAAGTAATCGGATGAGATGGCTGAAGCAATTGCGAAGACGAGGGCCACCATGTAGATTGGGACAGTCATGTACTGGGCAGTGACCTGAGAGTAGCCGAGACTCTTGGTCAAGACAGGCAGGAAGTAAGAGATGGTTCCAGCACCAACGATCATGCTGTAGATGAGCACCATACTCCAGACACGCCAGTCCTTGAAGGCCATCCACATCGCCTGCACTGGGCTCACGTGGGATGTACTGTCAACGTCAGCATGTCCGTCATACTGGAGTCTGGCAATGAGCAGCTCGCGCTCACGTTCGGTAAATCCTTTGGTTTGGCAGTTAGTTCGGATGTTGTCTGGTATAGTGAGAATAAAAGTTCGTTGGGAACATACCTTTAGTAGTTTCGGGAAAATCAAAGAGGAATTTATAGGCAAAGGCAGAGGCAATGACAGTGGCAACTCCCTCAATGATAAAGAGCCATCTCCAACCCTCCAAGCCACCAGCACCATCGAGGCCAGACGTAATGGCGCCAGCGAGTAAACCACCAAAAGCGCCGGAGGCTACCGCCGCTGACCAATATACAGCAAAGCGACGAGCCTGCTCCAGCTTTGTATACCATGTCGACATGAGAAATAGGACACCGGGAGCAAAGCCGGCCTCAACACAACCAAGGACGAAACGCAGTGCGCATAGGCCGGCGAAGTTGTTGACTGCAGCCATGCAGCAGCAAAGGGCACCCCACAAGCCCATGATAGATGGAAGAAAGACGGAGGGACGGCTTCGCGAGAGGATCATGTTTGAAGGAACCTCAAAAAGGACATATCCGAAAAAGAAGATAGATAAAGCCCAGTTGTAGTCTTGAGAACTCATATTCAGATCATCGCTGAGGCCGGCGAGTTGAGCGTTACCAATATTAGTCTGTTTAACGACGTGTTAGCAAGGAATGTCATATATCGGGGCAGGAGCACAAGTTCAACAACATACCCGATCCAAGTAGTTGAAAATATACATGACCCAAATAACACTCATCAGCTGACGATCGATCTTCCAGACAAGCTTCTTATCTTCGGCGGTATTGGGGACGTAGGCAGCCATCGCACTGTCTGGATCGATGTCGGTTATGGCCTTTGTCTGAAGCGGCGTTGCTTCGCTTCTTCAGTCGCGTCAGGTCACGGGCGATGCCTGCGGCATCCGAGGATCTTGCTATTGGACTTGGTACCGACAGGAGACATGGGCAGCTTTACAAACTGGGCGTTGCATGTCGCTCAATGAGTCTTACTGGGAACCTCCCGTTCTAGAATCCTTTGAGCAGCTGGAGCCCGAAGACATTGCCAATAGGGTCATTTACATTTTCGGACAATGCATTAACTTTTGCAACGATGGGCCTGGCCACGATGATTATAACGACTGGCTGAAAGCTCGTGAGGAGAAAGCCGCCGAGTTGAATCATGCTTTGGATTCGTGGAAAGCTAAGCTCCCAACCAAAATGCACTGTTTTCCTATAGAACAGTCACCCGATGGCGGAGATGGGCCAAGTGTTGTCAAATTTTTGTGGTTCATTTTCTCCCAAAGTGGTAAGTTTACGAAAAAAAAAAAAAAAGACAAATACACTAGACGTTTACAATTGGATACTAATGCACACTGTTCATATCAGCAATCGCACACGAAGTTTATCATGCAAGCAAGATCATCCTTATTCTCCACCACATGCCGCGCTTTTCTAGAGGCCGCGGACTTCTCAATAGCAGCTTCTTGTCCATAAGACAACTTATAGAACACTCACGGAAACAGATCTTCCTAACCGCTCAGTCGGGCGTTCCCGGCGCTTGGGGTTTACTCTCTTGCCAGTGCCTCTATATTGCGGGACTTCTCACGGAGGACAAGGAAGAGAGACAGAGAACACTTGAGCTTATTATGGAATGCCAAGAGAAAACGGGAAGAAGAACGAGCGTGTTAGCGGATGAACTGAAGGGGATATGGGAGGGCGAGCCAGGTAGTTGGGCTAATGAGGACAATGATAATGCGTCACCCATTCTCCTAAGATGGTAAAGTTATATACATGTCAAAACCATGATAGCAAATATACTGTAGAAAGAGCTTGGATGAGTCGCAACACAGATGGTTACCCAGTTCTCTAAAGTCATATTTGAGCCGCAAAACATGGCCGCGCGGTCTAAGGTGTAAAATGGGCCTAAAACGTCGTGAACAATTTGTTCTAACGATTTATTGACGGTCCTTGCCACCTTCCCAGAAGTCAACAACGGCTGCAACTGATGCGTTGCCGATATTGTACCTACCGCCAGTACCCTTAAACACTTGGTGGGCGGCATCCAATAGACGACCTGGGAATTTCAGACCACGCATAATACGTTTGATGTGTTGCTAGAAAAGCAAAATCACCATTGATTAGCTTTTTTAAACCCATCTATAAGTTTTGAACATTCATGAAAACTTACCAAATCTGCTAACGCTTCTCCAAAAGTATCAAGCCCAGATTGTGACTTTTCGGTGGTAGTCTGATGCAGCATGTCGAGGTAAAAGTGGTTGAACTGGGTGCTCGAACCCGCGGCACCTGCAATTAGGTCGTAGACGAGCTGGCAGGACACACCACGCGCTCGAGCTAGAGAGTAGCATTCTGCAGTTGCGACTATGTGGACCAGCGAGGCTAGTCTTACGACAGCGTACATCTTGGACGCCGATCCAAGGCCACCCTGGATGGGAACGGGTTTGATGTGAAGTGGCAACACAGACTTCAAATGCTGAATGATAACTGCGTAGTCATCATCTGTGCTAAATAGGAGCTTCTAGTTGTCAGCGTTGTTACTCGTGCCAGAAATCCTTCACATCGATGATTTCGTGTCGCATGGGTACTAACTTGGTATGATGAGTAATCTGATGAAGGCACCAGATTGTAATCAAAGAGTTGAAAGCTTGGGTGACTTGACCTGATGTTCTCCCCGATGCCGATGTAGTTGTCCAGACTACAAAGGCCTACAAGACTCTTGTCGGCCAGTCCATTCAGTCTTTTCATGACCTTTTCTGAGTTATCTGGCGATATGACTGTAAGAGAGTTGGTCGCTTCTACCAAAATGCTTGAAGTTGAATCTGTTTCAGCGATAAAGATGGTTGAGATTCCGGGATAAACTGGTATGTCGGATTCTAAAGTCAAAGTTTCGTCTCGTTGGCTCTCGAAAACTGGGGTGCCAGTCACGTCCTCATAGTTGCATACGACACTGGCGTCGTCAAGACCGCCATTTCCGCGGGCAAGTCTCTCTAGAAAAACGAGATATGCGGCCGAGGCTATGGGGCATGAGAATTCCAGTTGGTCACTGACTTCGTTTACGATGCCCTGAAAAGAACACGAAGAAAATTTGTCAGCTTATCTGTAATTTCCTGAAGTAAAAGGGCGAAGAAAGCAAGCTGGATCCTTACCATATCCTTTACAAAGATGGAAACAGCTGACCTCGGGGTCCAGTTAGCGTCAAGCATATTCCGGCCACGGTCGCCCATGATCCAGCTCGAAGCAGCAGATTCCATGAGAATCTTATGAGCATCTCTTGAACTAAGACCCACTGCCTTTGCAAACGCTAGGGTCTCCGCAGCTACGACGACATGAATGCCCGCCAGATGCTGGTTAAGCCTACATTGTTGCATCAGTAATTGAGGGCTCACCATCGTGAAGCTTGTTGCGAGAGAAGCACGTACATCTTGACAGCACTAGCTGAACCCAGAGGCCCACAGCGAAAAAGACGATTAGGGGCAGATACCGCCTTCAGTGCAGGTTCCACTTGTTGAATAATCGAATCATCGCCACCCAGCATGATCTAATAATACTAATTAGCAGCGGATTTGATTTCATTTTCCTTTCACGGAAAATAGGCTTGTGGAGTACCTACGCTAAGGGTACCATTGATTGCTCCGACCATGCCACCAGATACGGGGCAGTCTAGCAAGCTGATGTCGCTCCTTCCGTAGGCTGCTAGTCTTTGAGGCAGGCCAGTGACATAACTGGGATGAAGCGTACTAAATATGCAAACTATGGCTCTCTGAGGTAGTGTAAATATGGCACCATCTTTGTCAGTGAACATGACCGAATCGACTTGTTCTGGAGTGGCAACCATGAGAAAAAACAAGGGTTTGCCCTTGCTGGCAGCGCAAATTGTCTTTGCGACTGAGCCTCCCAAGTTGCCAAACCTTTCTAGAGTTGCCAGGTTAAGATCATAGCCAGTGACGTCGAAGCCGTCTTTGAGAAGATTCGAAGCCATGCCGAAGCCCATGGCACCGAGGCCCACAAAGCCAATGGCATGTTTCTGCTCAGCTGGAATAGACCCCATTTGATCCAGAAACAAGTTTGTTGTTACCAAAAGAGTCTTTCTAGGAATAAGAATAGGACGATGGTATAGGTGTATGAACAGGCCTCTCAGTCTTAGGAAACACAGTGATAAAATAGATTATTAAATAGAGACAACGATTTCATACGCTTTGCGCCTGTATCTGTTCGCTGCCATGTCTTTCCAGAACTGCACTGATGCTCACCAAGATGAAAGAGACCGGGAAGTTAGCAGCCAATCAGATGTATTACCGAGGACGCTGGGTTAGCGGTGGAACAGGACTAGACATGCTTGCATCGCGGTAATATTCATGATTGGCCAAGGCACTACTGGGCATCCTAGACCGGCAGCAGTGGGGATGCTTTCGGAAAGGAGCAAGAGTGGTTCATTGGACTTTGCTCGGTTTTATGAGGGCATTCATTGAGCGGCTGCGCAATCGGGCGTATCTTTGCGTGGTTTAATCATGTACTGTGCGGATAGCTTTGAAAATGTGAAATTAGTCGGAGAAGTGCCGCCACCCTTGTGACATTTCGCCGGTCCCTTGTTGATTATCTAGTCACTACCGGTGACATCGCCTCGACATCCATTTCTTTTCCATCGCCATCTTGGCCGGGATTGACTTCGTAGTACCTCAACCAACGCAACAGAGTATACATCGCGCAGGCCAGAAGCGACCCTAGTATGGGGCCAAGCCAGTATATCCAGAAGTAGCCAGGAAACTTGCCGTTCACGGCAGCAGGCCCTAAAGATCGGGCGGGATTCAATGAGCCACCAGTAAAGTGAACGCCTATTTAAATTGAAATTCACAGTAAGCATGACTTCGGATGCAAAAACGCCAAAAAGCCTGGTGACACTTACCAACAAGTTCTGAGAGGAAGAATGCCACACCAATTCCGACGGGGGCCAAAAATGTTGATCGGTGCTTCTCAACAGCTAGCATAAGAATTACAAAAATAAGCTGGGCTGTGAGAGCTAGCTCGATAAAAAAGCCCTGCGCGGTGTTTGTCCCTCCGTCTAGAACGGTATCAACTGCTAGATGACCTGGAAATATGGCAGAAGCAAGACCAGCAGCGACGATTCCGGCGACGAGTTGAGTCGGTAGAATTAGAAGGCCACGGATGATTGGCAAGCCGCCGCAGAGCATTAGTGCGAGAGTGACCTATGAGAAATGATATTAGCACTATTCGAAAGATCCTTTGGTTATTTGGTGTTACCTACAACTGGGTTGAATAGGCCTCCACTGACACGGTAGAAAGCCCACACGTTCGCTGTCAGTGAGACGCCAAAGGAGAGGGAAATGAAAATGATGGCTGGTAAGTTTGGCTCCGATGTTATGGGGGCTGGAGACATGTTGGCAACCTGTGTTCCGGCAAATGCTGAAAACAGGAACAAGAATGTGCCAACAAACTCTCCCAGCATCGACACAAGCCTGTTTTTCATGTTGTCCTCGGTAGTGAGCATCGGGAGAGTGTTGTCATTACCGCCATCAATCGATAGCTTCTTCATTGCTTTCATAGGACTCATCATTTTGATTGTTAGGCACCTCGGCAATCCAAAGTGTGGATATGAAAAGTGGTGTTCCCTGAACTGCTAGCACTTGTGGCTATGAGAAAGTAAGTTTGAGAATTCATTGGCGATTTTGCTTACACATATGCAAATTGGTCTTCTTCCTGATGGTTTTATAGAATTTCCATACGTTTCTTTCTTGCCTTCATAAGGCCAAAAAAATGAGCGATCAATACCATCATTTCACAACAAGCGCCCGTTGAAACCCGCATCCGGCGTCACGGCCCCCAAGTGAGAAATATGCCTGCAAACGAGAAGCGGTGCTGTGTCTCGGAAGCGATTAATGCTGGTGACGCCACGCATGCACAAGACCCATAATCCGGGGCGGAGGCAACTAAGCTTCTAGCTCTGGGCCCTTCTCAGTGCCGGTGTCAAACACGCATGGGGGCTAACGATTCTCATTATGTACATGCCAATGTAGAGCTGATAGGCTCTAGAAGCCACGGACATCATTGCTTTCGAGAAGATGTATTGCTTGCGGTTATCATCAGTGTAGCTGACAACCTTTATACTGCGTATTTGACAGCCATAGACGTCACTTCAATAAGGTAGAAAATTAGTGTTGATAATCTCCAGCAAAAGCCCAGACGAAATACTAGGTAGCTCTTTTGTTTGCAAAACTTCATGAAAGTCCAGACGTTTGAGTTCTGATATCCACGTAGATGGGGCTCGAATATTACAGCAGATGCATAATTTTGTCTTGCTGGCTGCATTGATGGACTGCGAGCCTACTAAGTCCAAGGGAGACGAGAAATGTTTTCTTCGTTTATACCAAATATTTCAAGACAGATGGTCTGATCCTTATTTGATCTAAGCAGGCAAAATACCAAGACCTGCATGTCAGTTGGCATGCGGCTTATATGTAGTTAGCTTTCAATGGTACAACTACATGCCTGGGGCAAAGCTACGTCCAGGCTCGCGAGTGATGTAAGTGCTAATCTGTTCACCGGACATAGCCAAGAAAAGTCGAGGCGCGGGGTTTTCTGTCAAGCCTGACACCTGGAACAAGGACTGTGTGTCATACGAGAATAATTTTCAGTCAAAATAAATACCTTTCTCCACAGCACCTTTGGTGAGGCATGATATTGATTCTTTGTAAAGGGAGTGAAGGCGTTCCGGCATGTGTCCGTGTTGGGTAAAGATATTCTCAACAACTTGAACTGACTAAATCCACAAAACGTCATGTGGAGTGCGGGGTAAACTAATTGTACTAGCATTTACGTGTTCCCCACAGCACAGGAACTCCGGCGACGTCAAGCTTCTGTTCATTTACATTTCCGGCCCAAGTTACAGCGACAATCCAGTGGCCTGCTCTACCAATGATCAACAGCCATCAAAGTAAAACTTAGCTCCCCAAGAAATCCTGGAGAATGCATCCGTTATTTATACCTACTTAGCCTAGTCAGCCACCTAGGTCAGGAGCAGGCTCTGCAAGTGATCGAGATGATTGAAGTAGAAAAAGAGGGGAAAATACTATCCAGACGAAGATCCAAAAATGTTTTCACAGCCGATTTGTGCTGCTGAAAGTGTTGATTGCAACTTCGAAATATCCCAAGATGACTTTAAACAACAACAGCATCTCTATCATTGAATCCACTAACAAAAACTACTGATTATATAGCACATGCTACTAATACAGCATTCTCAGTCGCGTTGCGAATATTCCAATCATTGAGCAACGTCTCCCGAACTAACAGCTGTGGACTTTGACTCAGTGGCTAAAACGGAAGTCCAGTCTTTTGCTGCCTTCATCTTTGGTGGTAGCCAGGTAAGCAAGTCTTTGATCTTGTGACATGCCGTTCCATTTCCGGTCCCTTCTTTTATTACGGTATACGTAGTAACTCTTGACGAGAGGATATAGCACCAAGTTCATGCAGACAACCCCGAGGAGCACTCTATTGCCCCTCCTGTATAGAGGTGCGTCATCTTAAAATTAATGAGTACCTGAAATGGCAAGAAGAAAGAGAGAGAGAGAGAGAATAATGGGAACTCACCGGAGCGATAAATATTGGAGGAAATTATACCACTGGCTTGGACAAACATATTATAACAGGCGGCAGAGACTGTTCGGGACCCAACATTATTCGAATTTCGACTATTCCATCCCACCTGAAAGTAAGTTAGTAAGCCACGCTTTCTGGAAAACTATGCCTTTGAGAGAAACCGAGAAGGCTATGAGGTCCACGTAACCATGGAGGTGACGTACTTGAATAGGATGAGCTGTATATTTGTTAGCGTAATCTTCTTACAATGTTATGTACAACTAACCGTTGGGGTAAATTAGTAACAAAGATATTACTGCGTAAAGAACCCATTTGTTGACTTCCGTTGTATCGACCACATTGAGGTATATCAAGAAAGGCAAGGCCCACACCTGACCTGACATAGAGATGAATGTAAGTTCTTTGAAGACCTCAGCGAGGTATGTGATCGCAAGCATAGTCATCACTAATTCAAACGTCAATAGCGTTCAGAATTCTCAAAAGGTGAAGAACCATACTGTGTCCGACTGTGTACGGGATAGAGAGCAAGTTGGCTTGGAAGGTACCAAAGCCCAAGTTGCGCAGCGTCAAGGTAAGATACTGATGCGGCGGCGTCATTGGGATCTGAAAGGTAAGACCTAATATGTAGAGCGGCCACAAATCGTAGTCTCGGATGCTCTCCCACAGAAGACGTGGGGTGACCGGCTCGCGATTGTGCATACTACTCTTGCTAGGGTCTTCTCGAATCACCCTGTTGACGAGGACTATTTCCTCTCTGTAGAACGATCAGCATTGACTCGGGCAGCTCAAAAGATGGCTACTGACCTTTCTGAGAACCAGCCATTCCTGCCACGAAACCAACTGGCAGTCTGGCAGGGCCCAGCGGGCATAAGGAGAAACCCGAAGATACCAATGAAAAGAGTCATGAGCCCTTCGATGAGAAACAACCATCTCCATCCAGCGTGTCCTTGAAGGCCGCGCATGTGAAGTAACCCGTATGCGAGAAGTGCCGAGAGTATGTCAGCGGTGCTCATCGCAGTCCAGAAAAGCCCAAGTCGTAGGGAGAGCTCGTGGTGTTTGTAGAAGTATGACAGGTACAGAATGACCTGAAATAGTGACTGAGCTCTAGTTCAAAAAGCGTTCATGTTGGCAATGATAAACTCACGTCAGGAATAAAGCCTCCTTGTAGCAAACCCAATATCGCACGGCAGGTAAGGAAGGAGTCACGCCCAGCGAGCCAGAATTGAGAGCTGGCCACTATGCTCCACAACACCATTTGTGCAGGTATCCATCGATCTGGGCCGACCCATTTGGATACAAGCTGTGATGGTAACTCAGCACAAAGAAAGGCTAATTTGAAGACGGTGTTTCCAAGATTGAAATCTTCGAGGCTGCGTTAGCTTGCTGCCTGTATGTTTGGTAGGAAGTGTCTAAATACCATCAGTGGTCATATTAAGATCCCCCAGCATATTGTCAGTGTTTGCTTTGCAAAGAATCTTATGTTAGCCTATATTACGGTTGAGAGATCATACCACTAGGCAGGTTCACGAACCTTGGCTGATATTGGCCCTGTCAAGTTCAAGCGCCATAAACATAATGCAAGCCCAAGCCTAACAATGTCAGTTTTGACCGGGGAGAGGTAAGAGCGGATGCGACGTGCCAGTATACGAAAATCAACCTTTCGGACCAAGGCATATTCTTCTGCCCATGTCCATCTAGCTAATGGATCAAAACGGTGAATGTTTTCCCTAACGTCCTAAATCAGCTATCACTCTAAAATACGGCAACATTGCCCATGTGGAACTTGGTAAATACCAGTCCTTCCGAGGTTGGTACTGTTCAGCCGTATCTGGGTCATCAAAAACGCTAGCCTGAAATCAAGAAAGATAAGTCTCCAGTGGCACTACTTCCAACAATGTATTCAACAAGGTACCTGCGTAGCGATGGCGAAAGGATCGTAGAACTCATCTCGTTGGAACCAAAATCGTTTCTCCTCTTTGGGTGCGCCTAAAGGAGGAATATCCTCCATAGACATCGATGCTACCGAAGCATCACCCTTTCGAAAAGGGTCTTTTGCTAGGACCGTTGCCATAATCACCAATCAGGCGTATGATGCGGCGGAAATATCCGATAGCTGTCAAAACTAGGGCTGAAAGCAGCAGAGGGGCGATGTATTTCTCCGGAACAGAATCGTCTGGTGCTATAAAGAAGACGAAAAAGGTGGGCGGGTCGCCGGATCTCGCTTACAAACAGACTGTGTCGTGGAAATGTCGCCTTACCAGGATGATGTGTGCAGGTCGTGATGGCGAGTTCGATCCACAATATTACGTCCCCGTGAGTCCGGATCACTAAGACAAGGCGATAACGTGTGAAGTGGCCCAAAGGCGTCAAATTGGGGCAGCTTCTTACAGTCGGATTGCGGAACAAAACTGCCGATACTTAGTGAACCCCTGGACTACAGGATAGCTTTCATCCAATTCAGAGGGCCAACACAAGGGGGGAAAATACTGATGTGCTCGAGTTTGTTGCTGCGGTACGACACCAGTACACACTAGCACATTTGTTATGGAACAACTGTACATGGGCTTCGTGGGTTACACTTCAAGGTGCCGATTTTCCGCCAGGTATCCCACAAAAAGACACGAGTTCGATAGTTCGTGAGTTAAGCGTATTTGAGATTTGTGTAACAAAGGTTATCGGTTGTGCTCAAAACAGCAAAAATGCAGGGCGAGATTGCTCAATACGGTTTCTGTTCGGGAGCCCTCGGCCTGTTGATAAGGTATGGTATGAAATAAGTAGGATGCATCTCTAAACGTATGCCCTTTACGAATGCATGTATTTGGTTCGCGAGAACCGCTGTCCTACTTTTAGTGCCTGGATGCCCGTTGAAAATGTCATGTGGCCATA
This sequence comes from Colletotrichum truncatum, assembly GCF_014235925.2. NCBI lineage: Eukaryota > Fungi > Ascomycota > Sordariomycetes > Glomerellales > Glomerellaceae > Colletotrichum > Colletotrichum truncatum. Next base: position 367,618 of record NW_027222408.1, on the reverse strand, counting down.
GGCATGTGGATGCTCGTCATCGGGTACAGCTCTGACGCGACAAACCATCACAGCATGATAAGCGCACCAAAAACCTTTAATAAAGGAAAACAACTGTACAGCAGTTTAAAAAGGTGATAGAAACTTCACATAAATCTATTTGCGAGTTTTTATTGGGCTGTGTGAATTATAGAATTCCCGCGTCCTTACATTTTGTTTATGGCAAGGTACCAGACTACGAATTTCAACATCTAGGTAAATCTACATTGACACTACCAGTATTAAACTCCACGCATGAATCAAAAATATGGCCATCCAATGGTTACAGATGTTCTCAGCTTGGAAGAGGGACCAGACATGGAGAGGTTGTTGGCATGAAATGAACGTGTTGTGATTGGCTATTTCCAGCCAGATGAGGTGATCACATCATCCGTCCCAGATCCACGCCATCGCGCAAACGGGATGATCAATCACGAAATAAGCTTACCTATTTTCACCATCCCGCCGAGCTCAATCAGATTCCATTTCCAGAATGCGGGGTTTCTCGGGGTTTGGAGATCTCTACGGATGTCGCTTCAATGTGAGGCTGTCTCATATCCGACGAGGAAAGCAACATTTGAAATGCTTCTGTGTGAGATGCGAGCCGGTCGGATGACCCGCCGAGTCTATATAATGCTTCAACTTTTGTCGATAGAAAGAGATAATTTGAAACAGCAGAGCAGTCTTCATTGCAATAAGTTTGCTAACAACAAGCCTCGGAGCAAGATCGAATCAATATGGCGCCTACCGCGATTGAAGCAGAAGTTCCCATCCACACGATTACCAAGGGTGTGTCGTACCCTGAACCGTTAAAGACAACCTCAGCATTGGACAACTATGAGTCGTTCGACGTCACGCCCATAATTGGCCGCGAGTTTCCCAAGGCAAATTTGGTAGAGTGGCTCAACGCTCCTAACTCTGATGAGCTAATCCGTGACCTCGCCATAACAAGTAAGCATCCATCCAAAATAGAGGATTATCATGCTTGGTGCTTACAAAATCCAAGTTTCTCAGCGTGGCGTCGTGTTCTTCCGGGCTCAAGACGACCTGACCAATGAATTGCAAAAGCAACTCATCCTCCGGCTCGGAGAACTGACGGGCCGGCCCAAGGAATCCGGGCTCCATATCCACCCAGTTCTTAACTCTGAACGAGAACTGGGTGGGTCCGATCCCGAGATCAGCACTATCAGCTCCGTGCAGCATAAGAAGTACTACCGCAAGCCTTTGGAGGGCGAGGAGCTCAGTCCCAAGAAGCAAAGCACTGCTCAGTGGCACAGCGATATTGCTTTCGAGCCTGTCCCAGCCGATTACTCATCTCTGCGCCTTGTTCAGCTGCCAAAGACTGGCGGAGGTAAGTTGTTTGCCCACTTTCTCTTTTTTTAAGACTTAGACAAAGCTCATGTATTGATTCGGTAGACACGTTGTGGGCATCTGGTTACGAGATTTACGACCGCCTCAGTGCCCCCTATCAAAAGTTCCTCGAAAGCCTCACTGTGACCTTCGAGCAACCTGGCTTCGCTCAAGCCGCTGAGCGCGGTGGCTTCACTTTATATGACAAGCCACGCGGAAACCCAAAGAACATCGGCAGCGTACTCAAAGCCATTCACCCTGTTGTCAGAACCAACCCTGTTTCCGGGTGGAAGAGTGTCTTCCCTGTCGGCGGCCACGTTAAACACATCAACGGCGTCACCTCGGAGGAGAGCAAGCACCTTCTTGACTGGTTCCTGGACCTGCTGCAGAAGAACCATGACCTTCAAGTCCGCTTCAAGTGGCAGAACAGCAATGATATCGGTAAGCTCATTAATAACTATCCAGCATTGAAAAAGGGTATCTGGTGCTAATTTTCCCCACAGCCATTTGGGACAACCGTAGCACCTTCCACACCGCAACTTTTGACTATGATGAGCAGGGAGACAGATTTGGAAACAGAGCAGTCGGAATCGGCGAGGCACCTTATCTTGACCCTAACAGCACAGGGCGACGAGATGCTCTGGGACTTTCATACATTACTGGTCCCTAATTAAGCCAACGATTCGCAGGGGTGGATAATAATGATTTAGTCAAATGGAGGCTAGATTGCGAATTTAGTGCGACAGAATGACTCAAGGCCTTTTTGGATGCTCTCAAAACCTCGGGCTCTAGTCTTCCATATAATGCATTGAATACAATTAGTGTGTTGCATTGTACAAGTCCAAAAATCTAGTCGCACACAAACGTATAATACTAGGCATTGTAAAAGAGCCAAAATCAGAACTTCATTATGGAAGCCTCGGAAACAAACCTTTAGCTCTGAGCAATTCAATCATCCTGTAACAAATCAAGTTGATAGATTAAGTCGGAGTGGAAAGCGAGAGTGGTTGCAGGGCTGGTGGTGTGGGACTCGGCCTACCTTACCGCAAGACCTGAGACACAACCAATCTTTTGTCGGACATCCCCGCCACGTGGGACCATTGTGGTGTTGTAGGCCCTGACCTTGCACACTCCAGGCACAAACAGCCAGCCTATCTTTCGCGCTTTTTACTTTCTACATCAGACTATATCTGCAACCTGTTTTTGACCGACACCAAGTTCAAGCAGGATAGTTCTATCTTTCAGCGTCGTGATAACAAATTCGGTCTTTTCCGAGGCTTTCAGACGTCTTCAATGAGCGTTGCCAGGGCAGACAGGGTTACAGATAATTCTTGCGGAGGGGTTACTGGCGCTGAAACGGCAAAAAAAAAAAAAAAAAAAAAAAAGTCGCTGACTTGACCTCGTTAGGCATAAACCAGTTTCCCTAAGGCCAACCCGGCCTCAGCGAGCTAAGTCATATCTGAACCTGCCTATAGCTCTTGCGGTGTTTTTCGACAGCCAATGAAGTTAATCAATAAAGGGGTCTGAATTGTTGGCATTGTTGGCCCATGTTACATCCGGAAGGACAGGCCTCTAGTTAGGCGAAGGTTGCTCTTGAAGAGTCATGAAAACATGTGGGCGAGAACCGGCACAGAACGCTCAGAATGGGAAAAGTGGTGTTGTTGGTTGAAGAACTAACTGACTAGCTAGAGGGCTGTGGAGGCTGGCTAAGACCAGTGGTGGCGGCCGTCAGCCCACGTGACGGGCCGGCGAGGCCTGCCACCCACACCCCCTCTCAGACTCCTCAGCGAAAAAGCAGTAGAATAATAGGAAATACAGGAAAAGTCCCAAATCCTCCAAATCCGAGGAGTTCTCAACTATTAGAAAACTTAGTTAATTACCGGTTAAACCTAGCTAATAGGAGGCTATGAAATCCTCCGAATCCCGAAGTCTTAATATTAATAGTCTTATAGTCTTAAAATCCCCTTCTTAATCTAATCCCTCCGCTATGCCTAACAAACGAACGAATTCCTTATGTTTAACTATAATTAATAGCTTCGTAAGTCTATCGGCAGCTATATTAACGCTTTTAATAAGTCGGAGTTCGATACTTTTCGTAGTATAAACCTCTTATATAATCTATTTATATTAGACGTCGATATAGTAGGTTTATACCTTGTTAAGTAGGTTTATAACGTTATTATAGCTGTTAGTATTATTAGTAAATATAATAATAGGTATAGTAATAGGTTTACTAAGTAGTTAGGAAAAGTAATATTTAATCTACTTTATAGTAATTACTATAGGTATAAGATTAATAAATTTAGCTTTTATAATACTTAAAGTTACGAAAGTCTATTTCTTTAACTTCTAAGTAATTAGTATACTAGTAAGGAAGACGATACAACTATTTATTAAGACTTATAATAGCTTATTATTAGTAAAAGAAGTATTTATAATAGTATAAAGCCTTAACTTATTAATTATAAAAATACTTTTAAGTATAATACTAAGATAAATAATACCTTTAAGGTATCGGAATAAATACTTAATAATACGAAGATAAGCCTTAGAAAGCCTTAAATTCGCTTATAATAATTTACTAATAGTATAAGCTATATTAATATAAGTTCTAGCTACTAAGAAGTTAAGGTAGCTAGTCTATTCGATATAAAGTTATTATTTATTAAGTAAGTATTTATTCTTATCTTAGGTAATAAGCAGATCGTTAATAGTCGTTATAAACGTTTTAACAGTATTTAAACCTGTTGGAACGATAGGTAGGAATCTCGTAGATAGTACGATATCCTTATAACAGGGTATTAGAGTAAGGGAACTTGTACTTATGAAGTAGGGCTTTAATAGTAAAGAATGTATAGGCTTATATTGAAGCTGAGTTGGTTGAGGAACTAATAGCTAGCTAAGGGAGAGAATTAGGCTAGTTATATAGTAGTATAACGTCGCCTATAATAGCTAATATAGGAAGCTATAAGCTAGGTTTAGTATACGTAAGTATATACGTCAACTAGCTTATAAAGCAGCTTATAAATCAGACTAGAATCTTCTTTAACTAAATAGACTTTTAGATAAGGTTAAAGAGAGTATTCCATAGGGATCTGAATGTCATATGTTTAAACTAACAAGCAGCCATTCTTAGCTAGTTACTTTTGTAAGTCCTATTAAGTCTTAGATAAGACTAAATAGGATAAATAAGTAAAATAGAAGTATAATATACTTATACTTCTAACAAAACCGTTAAAGTCGAATCGTTAAAGTATTACTTTCGCATACTTAGCTTAAGAGATGAAAATCTTACTAGCAGCCTTGTCGCGTTTAATTTAGAAACTAAGAAAATCGGTAGCCTTGCCGAGGTTTTTAAGAGAATAAACCTTCTCGAAAAGACGATAAACTTCTATTATAACTTACTTATTAAAAATAGTAATAGCGTTATCGTTAATATATATAAGAACGTATGCTTTAATCTTATAGTTAACGAAGAGATAAACCTCCTTATTAATAATAGTAAAGCTAATTCGTTCTATTTTACTTTTAATAAGTCGAAACTACTAAAGTAGTAATTTTCTTAATCTATAAAGTACTTTATAAAGTAGCTAAACCTTGTTATCTATAGTAGCGTAGCTAGTAGGGGGCTAGACGTATACCTTAACCCCCTTTAGAATCGAGGCGGCTAGGAAAGTAGTATCGAAATTATATACTTTATATTTAAGATTAAGAAGTATAATAACTACGAAGAAGAGTTAGGTAATAGTAATAGAAATAACTATAGCATAAACCTCTTATAATAACTAGTTACCTTTTTTATAGTTTTTATAAACTATATATTAAGCCTTATAATATACGATTTTATTATTTTTATTAGTTTTAATATTATATACCTACTTACTAGGCAGGACTTTAGTATTACGTAGTAAGTAAACGACTTTGTAAACCCCCTTTTTTATAAATTAAGTTATCTCTCGTTCGAAGGCTTGCTCCTACTTAGGCTATTATAAGCTTTTTTACGCCTTGCGGTAGGACTTCGGAATTACTATACCGTTAGGTAAGACTTTCGAAAAAGTAGTAGTAGAAAGCATACTAAAAGAAAATTAATAAGAAGTTAGTAAAGCTAGAATATTAATAGATAAGAAGGTTTTTTTAATATAAGAGCGTACGCTACTAGCAGCTTAGTAGTAACTAGGTAGTTGCTAGGCTAAGGCGCGGCAAGGTCGAGAGGACTTTACTAGTTAACTCGTTACTTCCTTAACAATCGTAAAGAAGGAATTAAGGTCTCAGTAATTAGTTTCTATTATTTCTACGGAAGTAACGAATTCGTTATTATTTAATTCGTTAGTAATACTATTATAAGGTATAGTAGTAGTCTTTAATAGGTTTTCTAATAGTAGAGATATAAGATATATATTAGTAAGTACTATCGCTTTCTTAACGATAGTTTTATCTAGCTTAGGATTACTAGTTATAGGTTTTTTACCTTTAATAGGCTTCTAATAGATAGTATACTAGATAATAATATCTAGTTTAATAAACGTAGTATTATATTTAATTTTATTAATACTAAGTATATTAATAGTTAGAAGTAATACTATCTTATACGGTTCCTTACGAAATCGAATATCTTTATAGCGAATAACCTCCTTTCGATTAAGTAAGTAAATATAGTAAATATAGCTACGAAGAGAACTATAACCGATAAGGAATCCCTTAATTACTTATAGTTCTATCTTAGCAAAGCATATAAGGCGTCGAGGGCCCTTCTTATATACGTAGGTAGTATAGCTAAACGTTTAGAGATATTTAATATAAGGGGCTTTACGTTTAGCAGCTAAGTTTAGCTTTCTCGCTATAATCTCGTAAAGGCTTAAGTTACCCTTAGAAGGTATAAGTAAGAGGTTAAGAATCTAAGTTACCGAATCGATACTATAATCCTATAGTTCCTCTAGAAAGGATATATTAATTAGCTATATCTAGGCGCCTTCGACGATAGTATAACTAGCATACTTAATAATACTATTTATAGAAAGCATATAGGTAATAGTCGTATTATAGTAAGTACCTTCGAAGTAGGGGTTATTAAAAACCTTGATTAGCTTAGGAGTATTATTAAAAACCTAAACCTTAGGCTTAAGGCTAGTAAGACTATAGAATTTAGTATCTTATTTCTTAATAGCTATTAAGATAGTAGCAAACTTATAATTAAGTAGAAAAACAACCTAGTAGTAACTATTATACTTATCTATAAGGTATAAAACCTAACGGTTTCCTTTTATTAATAAGGGAAGAATACTAACAAGATTAAGGTAAATTTTATTACTAATACTTATAAGTAGAAGTAGGTAGTCTTAACTAATCTATTTAGTAGATTTACTAAGATAGTTATTACGACCCGTTCGTTATGCCTAACAGAGGGTTAACAGACCTACTTAGGCTAGCGGCTATGCTGCTAGATATATATAGGATATATAGGAAATAATAGGTTACTACCGGAATAGAAGAACTATCATACAGGTTACGTAACGATAAGAAGGTAAGCACTAATAAGGAATTAGTAAGCGCTTATGCTAAGATAAGTAAGCGCTTACGATAAGCAAGGTAAGCGCTTACTAAAGCTACCTAGAATACTTACTTCAGGACTTATATATAGACTAGGACTTAAATACCTACTTAAAGGCTTTTAGATAGTTCTTTAGTAATCAACTTATAATTTATCCTTAATAACTTTTAGCTTAGCTTATAATTTATAATATTACTATACCTTATTACTTAGTATAAGACTAATTACTTTACCTTAACCTTCGATCTACTAATATAATATACTTATATACGACGTAAGACTTATTATTAGTATTATAGCCTTAACTTCTATTAGTAGAAACCTTACTATTACTAGCTAGCCGTAATACTTTAATTACTCTTGTTTAGTAAGTTAACCTTACGAAACTAATAAATAATACCTTCGACAAGATGTCTTTATCTAGTACTGCTAAAACTCTTACTACTTCTCCTAACTCTTCTAAGGGGAAGGCACCCGTTAAGAACCTTGCTTAGAAACTTAGAGAAGAAGAAATAAAAGACGTAGAAGAAGAATCTAAAGAAGAAGAAGATAACGGTAATAAAGAACTTTAGCGTTAGGTTTGTAAAAATAACTATACCGTTAGGAGACTTTAGGAAATATTTAATTCGAACGCCGTAGTCTTTAAGCAACTCTAAGCTATTATCCGGAACCTTAAAAGACGTAACTAGGAACTCCTAAACTAGAACTATACCTTATAAGGTATTATTAATATTATCTAAACCTTTATAGATAGACGAGAGAAGCTCTGTTTTAATACCTTAAGTAAGTATAATAATACTCTTAGCAAACTTAAGGGATTCCTAATTTAACTTAAGAATTACTATAACTTTTACTATTTTAACTTTAGAAATAAATCTAAGAAAGTTTTATATACTTTAACCTTCCTAGATAAGAAAGCCTTTTAATAGTTTAAACCGTTTTTAGAAAATTACTAGCAAAACGAAACGTTAGAAGACTATAATATAGAGACTTATAATATTTTTAATAGCTTCGAAGGATTCGAGTATATACTTAAATCCCTATTCTAAGACCTAGATAAACGTAATAAAGTAGAAAAGGAACTTAACAACCTTAGACAAACTAAGTTAGCAATTTACTATACCGCCGAGTTTCGACGCTTTTACGCTACCTTAGATATAACTAATAAGTCTAAGATATTTATCTTCTACTTAAGACTTAAAAACGAAGTTAAAGATAAGATCGTTAAGTTAGATAAACTAAAAGACTTTCTTAGCTATACCGAACTTACTATTAAGATAGATAACCGACTTTATAAGTAAAGAAAAGAAAAAAGCGAAAGATAACAACTGTTACGGCCAGCTATCTAACAGTAGGGTTCTGCTAATAGAAGGTATAGTAAGAGACTAATACTAGTTCGTAGAGGTCGTTCTAGTAGATCGTAGGGTTAGGGTAAGGTGATTAGTCTTATACTATAGTAACGAGGTTCTTAGTATTTATAATACTAAGAGGTAAGCTAAAAGTTATTCGAGGATGAATTATAAGTTGATTGCTAAAGAACTATCTAGAAGGCTTAAGTAGATGCTTAAGTCCTAGTCTATATATAAGTCCCGTTTCCTAATGTCTTGGAAAGTCTATAGAGTCGCTTATCGACTCTATCGACTCTTTTCTAATTAGTCTTTTATAAGAGTCTATAGAGTCGCTTGTCGACTTTGTCGACTTTGTCTTAATTAGTCGATTATTACGTAACTTATAACATAGTTCTTCCTTGCCGAGAGGTTTACCTTTGTTTCCGTAATCCTACGTATATATATCCTGTCGTAGCCGCCCGACCTAGTAGGTCTGTTAAGTATATCTAACGGGTTATAATATTAGGTCTCCCCTCGATAGTCTTGTCTTTAAAGCTAACATAAATAGGTCGTAGCTTCCTAGGTTAAGGAGTTATTAATTATACTTCCTTATTTATTTATAATGCTAACATTATGTTAGGTTACGTTTAAAAATCTAAATTAAAGAACCTTATAGCTTATAAGGAACTTAGCTAGCTTGTCGATTTGTTTAGGTTTATTATGCCTATCCCTTATTCCGGTTACGCGGCTGCCGGTGTCGACTATGTCGTTTCCGAAGTTAATTCTTCTCGTTATTCGCGTTACGTTGCTAATAAGTATTCTTACGATATTTATAGTCCTTCCGCGGCTTCCCTTATTTAGGTTTAGTAATAGAAAATAAAAATTAATAATAAGCTTAAGAAAGCTAAAGAAGAGCAGTTAGCTCTTATAGCAAAGATTTATCGTTTACGAAAGCATCGCAAGGATATTAATCGTAAGGCGACTAATCTTATTTAATCTAGTTTATAACGTATAAAGGAGGTTAAGAATAAGTATTGTTCCGAGGTTCTTAGTTTATAAAGTACTAGCTTAGAAACTATAGGTATACTTTATTCCCTAGGTGCTATTAGCGTCGTAGATTAGTCTAGCGTCGGTTTAGACGACTAGGGTCTAGAGACGTCCTTTAGTATTAGTATTATTAAAGTTCTTCCTAAGCGTATTCTAGGTTTTTAGCTAGTTCCTACGAATCGTCTTCGTATCTATAGTTTTTCTACTTAATAAAGTATTCTATTATTTCGTTATTCCTCTAGTAGTCTAGAATACGTTCTACTTTATATTCGGTATTATCTATTTCTATAATAATATAGTCTTCGGTATATATACCGTCTAATGCTAGTTTTAATAATAAGACGTAAAAGACTAGGTAATATTTTATTATTTCTAGTAGTTTTAACTTATAGTTAACTTCGGAAATTTTCTTCGTAATTTCGAAAGGTCTTAGTTTTTTAAAGTCGAGTTTATCGCTAAGTCGTTTCGTTTTGATATTTCGCTATATAAGATAAGCGCTACCTCCCTCTTTTAAAAGTAGGCTTCTTACCTTATATCGGTCGGCGTATTTCTTTATTCTTTACTATACGAATTCGAGTTCTTAAGGTAGTTTTTATTAGATTTCCTTAAGTTTCTTAATATCTACTATTGCTTTTATCGCGGTAGAGCTAGTTCGGGGTTCTCTATAAGCGGTAGGGTTAAATCTATAGTTAAGAAAGAAAGGTAATTCTCGTATATTTTCTCTTATTAAACTATTATATACGAACTATACGGTTAGTAATATCTTAACCTAGTTATCTTAGTCGTAGTTTATATAACTCCTTAGGTATGTTTCTAAGATCTAGTTAATTCTTTTTATTTATCCGTTAGACTATAAGTAGAAGGCAGTACTAAGGCTATGCTTTGCTCCGAGCTATAAGATCAAGGATCTCTAGAACTTAGACGTAAAGACTAATCTTCTATCTAATACTATTTCCTAAGGCAGGCTATATTAGCTAATAATAATCCTAAGAAAGGTATATACTAAGTCTTCTACTATACTTAATTCTAAATATAGTATAAAATACGTATACTTCGTAAATCTATCTATAACTACTAATATACTATTATACTATACTTTAGTAAGTAGTTCTCTCGATTTTAATAGTTTAATAATAAAGTCTAGAAAGATTAAGTACTAAGGTGCTAGTAATACTAGCAATAGTTATAATTCTCTATATAGTTTATATCTGCTAGGCTTACTTTTTACATAGACTTTGTAATCCTTGATTACGTTAGCAACGTCTTTTCTTATTACTTACTTATTATAATATTATCTAATTCGTTTCTAGGTTTTCGTAACTCCTTAGTAACCGTAAGTAGGTATGCTATATATCTCCTTAATCTAGTCGTATATTATCCTCCTAGTTATACTAGTCTTAATACGGTTACCGATTATTAAAAGTTTCGTAATAGGTATAAGGTTGCTATTATCTTTTTTAAAGATAACCTAAGTTTCTTCTAAGACTTCGTCTTTATATGTTACGGCCAGCTATCTGACAGTAGGGTTCTGCTAACAGAAGGTGCAGTAAGAGACTAACACTGGTTCGTAGAGGTCGTTCTGGTAGATCGTAGGGTTAGGGTAAGGTGATCAGTCTTACACTATGGTAACGAGGTTCTTAGTATTCACAATACTGAGAGGTAAGCTGAAAGTCATTCGAGGATGAATCACAAGTTGATTGCTGAAGAACTATCTAGAAGGCTTAAGCAGATGCTCAAGTCCTGGTCTATATACAAGTCCCGTTTCCCAATGTCTTAGAGAGTCTATAGAGTCGCTCGTCGACTCTATCGACTCTCTTCTGATTGGTCCTTTACAGGAGTCTACAGAGTCGCTCGTCGACTCTGTCGACTCTGTCCTGATTGGTCGATTGTCACGTGACTTGTAACGTAGTTCTTCCTTGCCGAGAGGTTTACCCTTGTTCCCGTGATCCTACGTACATATGTCCTGTCGTAGCCGCCCGACCCAGTGGGTCTGTTAAGTGCATCTGACGGGTCGTAACATCAGGTCTCCCCTCGATGGTCTTGTCCTCAAGGCCAACATAAGTAGGTCGTGGCTTCCCAGGTTGGGGAGTCGTCAATCGTGCTTCCTTGTTTATTCATAATGCTGACATCATGTCAGGTCGCGTTCAAAAATCCAAATCAAAGAACCCTGTGGCTTATAAGGAACTTAGCCAGCTTGTCGATTTGTTCGGGTTCATCATGCCTGTCCCTTGTTCCGGTTGCGCGGCTGCCGGTGTCGACTGCGTCGTTTCCGAAGTTAATTCTTCTCGTTGTTCGCGTTGCGTTGCCGATAAGCATTCTTGCGACATTCACGGTCCTTCCGCGGCTTCCCTCATTCGGGTTCGGCAACAGAAAATAAAATTGATGATGAGCTTGAGAAAGCTGAAGAAGAGCAGTTAGCTCTTATGGCGAAGATTCGTCGTTTACGAAGGCGTCGCAAGGACATCAATCGTGAGGCGACTGATCTCATTCGATCTGGTTTGCGGCGTGTGGAGGAGGTTGAGAATGAGTATCGTTCCGAGGTTCTTGGTTTGCAGAGTGCTAGCTCGGAAACTGTGGGTGCACTTCATTCCCTGGGTGCTATTGGCGTTGTGGATTGGTCTGGCGTCGGTTTGGACGACTGGGGTCCAGAGACGTCCTCTGGTGCCAGTATTGTTGGAGTTCTTCCTGAGCGTGTTCCAGGTTCTTAGCTGGTTCCCACGAATCGTCTTCGTGTCCATAGTTTTTCCACTTAATGAAGTATTCTGTTGTTTCGTCATTCCTCCGGTGGTCTAGAATGCGTTCTACTTCGTATTCGGTGTCATCTGTTTCCACAATGATGCAGTCTTCGGTGTGTGTACCGTCCGGTGCTGGTTCTAATAATGAGACGTGAAAGACTGGGTGACATTTCATTGTTTCCGGTAGTTTCAACTCGTAGTTGACTTCGGAAATTTTCTTCGTGATTTCGAAAGGTCCTAGTTTTTTGAAGTCGAGTTTGTCGCTAGGTCGTTTCGTTTTGATGTTTCGCCGTATGAGGTAGGCGCTACCTCCCTCTTTTAGGGGTGGGCCTCTCACCCTATGTCGGTCGGCGTGTTTCTTCATTCTTTGCCGTACGAATTCGAGTTCTTGGGGTAGTTTTTGTTGGATTTCCTTAAGTTTCTTGATGTCTGCTACTGCTTTTATCGCGGCAGAGCCGGTTCGGGGTTCTCCATAAGCGGTAGGGTTGAATCCATAGTTGAGGAAGAAAGGTGATTCTCGCGTGCTTTCTCCTATTGAACTGTTGTATGCGAACTGTGCGGTTGGTAACAACTTGACCCAGTTGTCCTGGTCGTAGTTCACATAACTCCTTAGGTACGTTTCCAGGATCTGGTTGATTCTTTCCGTTTGTCCGTCGGACTGCGGGTGGAAGGCAGTGCTGAGGCTGTGCTTTGCTCCGAGCTGCGAGATCAGGGATCTCCAGAACTTGGACGTAAAGACTGATCCTCTGTCTGATACTATTTCCTGGGGCAGGCCGTGTTGGCTGACAATGATCCTGAGAAAGGTGTATGCTAAGTCTTCTGCCGTGCTTGATTCCAAGTATGGTATGAAATACGCGTACTTCGTGAATCTATCCACAACCACTAGTATACTGTCGTACTGTACTTTAGTGAGTGGTTCTCTCGATTTTGGTAGTTTGACGATAAAGTCTAGAGAGATTGAGTGCTAGGGTGCTGGTAGTGCTGGCAATGGTTGTAATTCTCCATATGGTTTGTGTCTGCTAGGCTTACTTTTTGCGCAGACTTTGCAATCCTTGATTGCGTTAGCGACGTCTTTTCTTGTTACTCGCTTGTCGTGGTGTTGTCTAATTCGTTTCTAGGTTTTTGTAACTCCTTGGTGACCGTGAGCGGGTGCGCTGTGTATCTCCCTGATCTGGTCGTGTGTCATTCTTCCAGTCGTGCTGGTCTTGACACGGTCGCCGATCATTAAGAGTTTCGCGGCGGGTACGAGGTCGCCATTGTCTTTTTTGAGGATAACCTGAGTTTCTTCTGGGACTTCGTCCTTGTAATCGGGTCTTCGGCTGAGCGCGTCTGCTCTGCCGTTTTCTGATCCTTTCCTGTAGATGATTCTGAAGTTGAATTCTGAGAGGAATTCTGACCATCTGATTTGTCGTTTGTTGAGCTCTTTCGAAGTGGTGAAGTGTGCCAGATTCTTGTGATCCGTGTACACTTTTACTTCGTACTTTGTTCCTGATAGTTGGGGTCTCTATTCTTTGAATGCGTCGATAATTGCCATAAGTTCCTTATCATGGATCTGGTAATTCAGTTCAGGTCCTTGGAACTTCCTTGAAAAGAATCCACAGGGGTGTAGGACTCCGTTCTCGTCCCTTTGGCCTAGCTGCGCTCCTTCAGCTTCGTTCGAAGCATCCGTTTCGAGCTCGAAGGGCTTCTCAGGGTTCGGAATCTGGATGACGGGTTCCGATGTGACCTTGTCCTTGACTTCTTGGAACGCTTTCTGTTGTTTGTCTGTCCATTCCCAAGGTGCATTTTTCTTAGTGAGTTCGGTAAGAGGCAATATCGTTTTGGAGTAGTCTTTGAGGAATTTTCGGTAGAAGTTGACAAATCCTAAGAAGGATAGTATGTCCTTCGGGTTTTCTGGTGTAGGCCATTCTTGCACAGCCTTGATTTTGTTAGGGGACATCTTGATTACGCCTGGCGTGATTGTGAACCCTAAAAATTCTACTTCCTGTTTGTGAAACAGACTCTTCTCTGGTTCCACAAGTAGCTTCGCTTGTTCGAGTGCTTTGAGAATCTCGTGGACATGCTTCTTGTGTTCTTCCAACGTTTTGGAGAATATAAGGATGTCGTCGAGGTACACAACAACAGACTTGTCCAGATATTCCCGTAGTACTTGGTTGATCATAGTTTGGAATGTAGCCGGTGCGTTGGTGAGTCCAAATGGCATGACTAACGTTTCAAACTGTCCTCTTCTCGTTCGGAAGGCTGTTTTCCACTCATCTCCTTCTGCAATTCGGATAAGGTTGTAGGCTCCTTTAAGGTCCAAGGCTGTGAACCATTGGGCCTCGTAGAGTAGGTCTCTTAGTTCCGATATGAGGGGCAGTGGGTAACAGTCTTTGATCGTAATATCGTTGAGTCGTCGATAATCGACACAAAGTCGTTTCTTCCCGTTCTTCTTTGGTACGAATAGTACGGGGTATCCTGCGGGTGATTTCGAAGGTCTGATGAATCCTTTCGCAAGATTTTCGTCAAGCCATTCGTCTAAGGCTTTCATTTCTTCTTGGTTGAGTGGGTATATTTTGTTAAAGGTGGGTTCGTGTCCTTCCTTAATTTCGATCTTGTGATCCCACTTGCTGTGTTCCGGTAATCCGGTCTCGAGTTCTGGTGCAAAGAGTTTGCTGTAGACCCTGTATTCAACAGGTATCTTTGACATTGGATCTTCCGTGACTTTGTCAATCGTCGTGGCTGCTAGCGTCCTAGTGCCAATGTCTTTTATCCTTAGCATCAGGCGTGGTCTTGCTCTGGTTGCTGCTAGTAATCCGCATGAGGCCTTCGTCGAGTGCTTCTCAGAGGCTGGATTGAATTTCATTCGGCCGGTAACCTAATCGATTTGTGGGTTATGTCTTCGTAGCCATGGAATTCCGAGGATAACGTCGTGGTTTCCTATCTCCGTGATGTCGAGGCTGATAAGCTCCTGATGGCTATGGTAGAGCAAAGGGAGTTGCGCTGTCTCCTGATCAATGCTGCCTCCGCCATACTCGACTTCTTTCCCTTCTACATTCCTTAGTCGGTAAGGGTTTTGCTTTTGATTCTATGGTATTTCTCGCTGTTGCACTATTCGGGGTGCGATAAAGTTTCCTTGGGCTCCTGAGTCTATCAGGACCTGTGTGGTGTATCCGCCCAGGTTTACTGTGATCTTCATTTGTGCGTCGTCGTCGAATGTAGCATATAGGGACTTGCTGGGGGAGCTCGCCATGTGTCCCGGACAAGGCGGCTCTCCTAGTTTTTTGAGTAGAGGGCCTTCTCGCCCTTCTTTCGGTCTCTGCCGAGGTTACTTTCTCTGATTCCTAGACGAGGTGGGCTGGGCGTCTCGCCGTCCTGTCCTTGCTTGTCTAGTTCTTGTTGTCGGAATCTCCAACTTTCGCTTTTTGGAATGTAGTGGAGTTTGCATAGGTCTTCCCTGCAATTCCACCAGACTCCCGTGAAGTGGTTCACACACTTCTGAGGGTATTCGACGCTGGGTCGTAGGAATGCTATTCCATTGTTGTTGGTTTTCCATTCTCCGGGTTCTCCCCGTACTTCCCAATATGAGAGTTCTTGTTCCTCATGGGCTCTGCGGATTCGCAGTTCTTCTTTTCTTTTGGGGTATAGTTCGTTTTCTGCTTTCTTTGAGAGATGGTAGGCGCAGTGATCGAAGATGCAGTAGATCCATGCTATCTCCTTGTGTTCTCTGTGCTGTGTCGTAATCCTGGGATCGTCTTCTAAGAATATTTCTTTATCCCGGGTTTGTGTGATTGTTGTAGGGATTTTGTTATGATATTCTTCTGCATGGAAGGCGATCTGTTGGCAGTCGTCTTGGGGGTCGATGTATTTGTATTCTAGTACTTCCTTAATTTTTTCCATTCTGTCGAGATGGTGTTCTTCTTCTGCGTCTTCCGGGTCGGTATCGTCTATCGACGTTCCTTGTGGACGTACTTCCGCCGAGGGTGGTCCGTCTACGACGTCTTCAGCCCATTCCGAGATAGGTTGAGGAGTAGCGCGGGTTCTTTGTGGCAATTCAAAGGTCGAGTCGCTGGCTACCGTGGTATATGGTGAGCTCCATCGTTGGCTTAGGTTGTCCTTTGCTTGGTATACTCGGGTCTGGGTGCTAGCGTCCCTGAATTGTTGTTGTCTTAGCATTTCATCCAATTGCTCGGTGGCTTTGCGGGCGTATTTGCTGGCTACCGCGAGGGTTCGTTCCGTCTTTCCATCGTTTTGGGGTTGGTAGACAAATTGGGTTGCTTTGTACTTGAGTTGATACTGTCCTCGGGTGTTTCCGCGTAGTGCGATGCGGCGGTCTCGGGTTTTCCGCATGTGTTGGAGGGTGTCTCCAACTTCGCTGTTGTTTCGAATTTGCATCGTGTAGTTGATGGCGTCTTGTATCCGTTTGATGGCTGTCTCGTTTTCTTCTTCGAGTTTCCTAGCTTCTTCTTCTGAGAGACTTTCCGGGGTGTTTACTTTATTCGTCTGTCGATAGTTGGCGAGGCGTGGGATGTCCCATAAGAGTCCCGGTTGGTACACAATGCTACCATCTTGGAAGGCGTTGTTGAGTTCCGCGGCCTTCTTCGCTTGTTCCTAGTCGTCGAGTGGCTCTTGTCGCTGCTTAGTGTAATCCGGTCCACCGGTGTATCGGTCTATCACAGCAATGGCCTTGGGTATGTTGGTGGTGTCGTATCCCGATCGTCCTGCTGGGTTTTGAGGGTACCATCCACTATTCTCTTTTGCATGCCTGTGCGTAGTGCAATCATTGTCATAGCAGGCTGTCCATCCCTTTTCTTCGTGGCTAGGGATTTTGGTTGCAGCGTTGGCTTGCTTAGGGGTTGCCGTAAGTTTCTTAGGCTGTATGCAGTGTCTGGCCATGTGTCCTGGCTTGTCGCAGTTATAGCATTTGAATTCTCTGCGTCTGGGTTTGTCTTTTTGCGCGACGCTCAGGTCCATGGGTCCACTGTGTTGTCCATGTGCGGTGCTCTGCTGATTGTTGTTCCTGTTGTTCTGGTTTTTGTTGTTGAACTTGTGTTGAGGTTGCTATTGGTATTTCTTTCCTGAGTTGGCTGTTTGACGTTTTTCTCCTTTTTCCTTGCGTCGTTCAAACAGTCGGTTGTCAATCTTAATGGCGTATTCGACATAATCAAGGAAGCTAGGTGGCGTGTCCACTTTGGCCATTTCGTCCTTGACGTCGTCCTTGAGACCCTGGTAGAAAGCGAAGACTTTGCTTTCGTCGGTCATGTCGAGTCTGGCTGCGAGTCGTCGAAATTCTGCGGCGTACATTGTAGCTGATTTGTTTTGTCGTAGGCTCGCTAGTTCTCTTTCTGCTTGTCTTTTCTCATCGGGGTCTAAGAAGAGAGATTGAAGGGCTTTAACATATCTACTGAAGCTGAAAAAGATGTCCTTCACTTCTTGACTGTATCTCTCGATAGGGGTGTCCAGCCATTCTTGTTGGAGGGGTTCGAACCAAGCGAGGGCCTTCCCTCTCAAGAAGGTGGCGGCGTGGACGACACGTTCGGTATCGTTCTGGAACGTGTTGATGTGGAAGGCTTGGTAGGTCCGTATCTGTACCAAGTATCCTTTGAGCTGTCCAGGGGTTCCGTCGAAGGTGGTAGGGGTGTTGAGCTTAAGGCGTTCTCTTCCTTCGACAGGAGCTGATATGACGTTCGCGGCAGCTCGAAGGGTTGTGACTTCCTTCTCTAGTTCTTTGGTGCGGCGGGCTTGTTCCTGTAGCTCCTTGAGGGCTTTGACGTTCTGGTTGAACAGGTTTTTCATTTCCCTGAGCTCGTTGTTGTTCCGCTCAAGTTGCCGCTTAAGTTCTTCATTGTCGTCATCGCTATCGGATTCCTCCTTCATTTCCTGGTCTTGAATCTCTTGGGCCAGATTCTGGGGAATACGTCTCTCGGACGTGGACGAGGTTCCAGGAGTAGGGTTTTCGGTAGTTCCGTGCGAAGACATCTTGTCTTATACTGTTCGTTAGTCTCAAAGGGCAACTTACTGAACAGGAGCAATCAAAGTGTTACGGCCAGCTATCTGACAGTAGGGTTCTGCTAACAGAAGGTGCAGTAAGAGACTAACACTGGTTCGTAGAGGTCGTTCTGGTAGATCGTAGGGTTAGGGTAAGGTGATCAGTCTTACACTATGGTAACGAGGTTCTTAGTATTCACAATACTGAGAGGTAAGCTGAAAGTCATTCGAGGATGAATCACAAGTTGATTGCTGAAGAACTATCTAGAAGGCTTAAGCAGATGCTCAAGTCCTGGTCTATATACAAGTCCCGTTTCCCAATGTCTTAGAGAGTCTATAGAGTCGCTCGTCGACTCTATCGACTCTCTTCTGATTGGTCCTTTACAGGAGTCTACAGAGTCGCTCGTCGACTCTGTCGACTCTGTCCTGATTGGTCGATTGTCACGTGACTTGTAACGTAGTTCTTCCTTGCCGAGAGGTTTACCCTTGTTCCCGTGATCCTACGTACATATGTCCTGTCGTAGCCGCCCGACCCAGTGGGTCTGTTAAGTGCATCTGACGGGTCGTAACATTATAATTAAGTCTTCGGCTAAGCGCGTCTGCTTTGCCGTTTTCTAATCCTTTCCTATAGATAATTCTAAAGTTAAATTCTGAGAGGAATTCTAACTATCTAATTTGTCGTTTATTAAGCTTTTTCGAAGTAGTAAAGTATGCTAGATTCTTATAATCCGTATATACTTTTACTTCGTACTTTGTTCTTAATAGTTAGGGTCTTTATTCTTTAAATACGTTAATAATTACTATAAGTTCCTTATCATAGATCTAGTAATTTAGTTTAAGTCCTTAGAACTTCCTTAAAAAGAATCTATAAGGGTATAAGACTCCGTTCTTGTCCCTTTAGCCTAGCTACGCTCCTTTAGCTTCGTTCGAAGTATCCGTTTCAAGCTCGAAAGGCTTCTTAAGGTTCGGAATCTAGATAACAGGTTCCGATATAACCTTATCCTTAACTTCTTAGAACGCTTTCTATTATTTATCTATCTATTCCTAAGGTATATTTTTCTTAGTAAGTTTAGTAAGAAGTAATATCGTTTTAGAATAGTCTTTAAGGAATTTTCGGTAGAAGTTAATAAATCCTAAGAAGGATAGTATATTCTTCGGGTTCTCTAGTATAGGCTATTCTTATATAGCCTTAATTTTGTTAAGGGATATCTTGATTATGCCTAGCGTAATTATAAACCTTAAAAATTCTACTTCTTATTTATAAAACAGACTCTTCTCTAGTTTTATAAGTAGCTTTGCTTATTTAAATGCTTTAAGAATCTCGTAGACATACTTTTTATATTCTTCTAACGTTTTAGAGAATATAAAGATATCGTTGAGGTATATAATAACAGACTTATCTAGATATTCTTATAATACTTAGTTAATTATAGTTTAAAATATAGCCGGTATGTTAGTAAGTCTAAATAGCATAACTAACGTTTCAAACTATCTTCTTCTCGTTCGGAAGGCTGTTTTCTACTTATCTCCTTTTATAATTCGGATAAGGTTATAAGCTTCTTTAAGGTCTAAGGCTATAAACTATTAAGCCTTATAAAGTAGGTTTCTTAGTTCCGATATAAAGGGTAGTAGGTAATAGTCTTTAATCGTAATATCGTTAAGTCGTCGATAATCGATATAAAGTCGTTTCTTCCCGTTCTTCTTTAGTATAAATAATATAAGGTATCCTATAGGTAATTTCGAAGGTTTAATAAATCCTTTCGTAAGATTTTTGTTAAGCTATTCGTCTAAAGCTTTTATTTCTTCTTAGTTAAGTAGGTATATTTTATTAAAAGTAGGTTTATATCCTTCCTTAATTTCGATCTTATAATCCTACTTACTATATTCTAGTAATCCGGTCTCGAGTTTTAGTATAAAGAGTTTGCTATAGACCTTATATTTAATAGGTATCTTTAATATTAGATCTTCCGTAACTTTATTAATCGTCGTAGCTGCTAGCATCTTAGTATTAATATCTCTTATCCTTAGTATTAAGCATAGTCTTGCTTTAATTACTATTAGTAATCCGCGTAAGGCCTTTGTTAAGTAACGTCCCACACCCATGTTACGACCCGTTGGACATGGTCGCCAACACGACCCCGCCTGGATCCCGGCGGCTAACGCAGGGCATATGTAACCCAGCCGGACAGGTGTAACCAGGGATCCTCGGAACGGAAGAACTATGGACAAGTCACGTGGCCTCGGGGATAACGCGGGGTAAGGACAACCCGGGCTGGATATGTTGGATATGTCAGATATCCAACCGATCCCCGGATATGTTGGATATGTCAAATATCCAACCGATCCCCGGATATGTTGGATATGTCAAATATCCAACATAGCCAAGATAAGGAGGACCGTTCAGGACTTGTATATAGGATGGACTCGAGCCGGGCTCGAGGACAGACTTCCATAGCTCTTCAGCAATCAACTTTGTGATTACCCTAACCGGTACTTTCAGCTATACCTAAGTGACGACTACTCTACGACTCTTGTTGAGGCCTTGACTGATCACCAAGACCTTTGAAGATCTACGATTCAATCGACCAGACCCCAGAACGACTGTTACTGTTGTCAATCCCTGGCTTACTGTTAACACAAACCCACTGTCAGTTAGCTGGCCGTAACACTAGGACTATCTTTTTAATATCGGTTTTATATCTTTTAAAAGCTCCCTCATAGGCTTGTTCTAAATCTTAAAGCTATTCGGTATGCTTTCGGTAGCTAGTTTTCAGCGTAAATACTTCGATATTCTTAACCTTAATATCTCCCCCTTCGCTAGAGGTAAGACTCTGTTTTAGTCATACTAATAATGTCTGCTAGAGCTGCTCTAATAGATCGTTTTAGCGTTTGGTTTAAGATAAAGATGTCTCAAGTTAGGCGATTCGCTCTAGAAGAGTAGTATAATCAACCTCTCTTAGCTAAGTATAGCTACTATTCTCTTAACTCGCCGGTTCGTCAGGAGGGTTAATCAGGTCAGGGGATTCGCAAATTCGTTCATCTTCACTACCACTTCCTACCATTATAACTATTAGTAGCTAATAGAGAAGAATCAGAATTATTACAAGGTTTTAGCTAGGAATAGTTATAATAGTAATAAATATCGTATTTTTCCAAAGCTAATTCTTGATCCTCTAGATCAAGAGTCTGGAGCTAGAACCTGTCTTTTATCTAGGTATTATGCCCCGCTCGGTGAAACATATGTGTTAACCTTCTTGGTACAGCGCCCCATAGCGCTTCTAGTAGTGCAGCGCCCCATAGCTCTTTGCCCTGTTACAACTAGCGATAATTACTAACTACCTTAACCTACTAACGATTTAGATAGTTGTCTATACCGATTCTTATTCGCTATACGAGTGTCTTATAAAGCTAGGCACTACTAAAGAAAAGCGACTTATAATCGATATCATAGCGTTAAGACAATCGTACGAAAGACAAGAACTATAAGAAATTCGTTAGATTAACGGCGAAAACAACCTTGCTAATGCCCTTACGAAGAGCATACTAAATCAAGCCCTCGAGAGATTCGTTAATAGCAATACGATAACGATATGTATAGAGGGATAGGTAACAAGACCGTAACTACGGGAGAAAGTAGGGATAGGAGGCCGAATTGACGAGGAGACGGAACTATATAGGGACAACGTATTCCAACCGCTTTAACACTATAAAAAGAGAGTTTCCAGTATTGCGATAGTTGGAATACAGAGTCGTGTAGCACTTCCAGCTATACGCCCGCCAGGCTGAGAGGCCCAAGCCTCCGTAATACGGAGTCGTGTAGCACTTCCAGCTACACGCCCGCCAGGCTGAGAGGCCCAAGCCTCCCAGACCCACGTGACAGGCCAAGGGGGAATATCCCCACCTTCTGGTCAACAACACCACTTTCAACTATCATGAACCATCGATTAGAACCAATTTACTGTTATTTGTTATTGACGAACGGAATTCCGTTTCACCCCCTGTGAAACCTACAAAATGATTTTACGAAAATACCGAAGCCTTGATGTCAAGGGAGATGCCATGGACCTCATTAGAAGCGACACATCAAATACCAAAACATTCTTCTTTTAACTTGACTGAGCACTCAAAATTCGTGATTCTTAAACTCCGATGCAGAGCGAACCGCGGCACGCAGCATCTCGACATTGTGTGGTGAGAATATGCAGCCAGAGTGTCTATCTTTTCATAATCACCTCTCAATACTTAAACAAGCACCGGTGTAGTATCCGCACATTGCATAAGACCATATTTCAATTCTTGGCCCAAAAGTCATGGAATGAATGTAACACGCAAGTGGCATCCCTTGAAAAGAACAAGTAGCAACTGTTAGGCTTGAAATTTTGACTCTGTGATACAGGCTATTAAATTATCTGCTTCGTTCAAATGTAGCTCCCAACTAGTCAGACACGTGGCGTGGATGCTGACTTCGATTTAGCGCAAGGGAAGCATAAAACCAGTCGTGCAATCTAAACCGCTACTCCCGCTTCACTCCCTTCGAAGCTCCTGAAGTCTTCACCCCGATGCCAAGCACGATGAGAATCCGGACCAAAACCATCGGTGCCGTCGAATAAAAGATGACATAATCCTCCACCGTCCATTCGGAATAATTCAGCCAAACCTTCCAGCCTCCGATGGCCTGCGCCGTGCCGTGGCAGTAGGCGGCGTCGCTCAAGAGCATGCCCGCACAGACGACGCGCCACAGGTCAAGGTCATCAAAGAGCCGCAGGACCACGCCTTCGGTGAAGGCGAAAAACAGCCAAGATCCGCTCAGCTGCGTGAAAAGGAATCGCGTATTCGGCGCGTACGGGTGCGAGTTGCGCGTCAGTCCCGCAAGATACTGGTTCGGTGCGTGGAGAGTCATAACACTGCCCAACAGGGCGAAGATGGGTTCAATGGTCATGAACAAGATTTGGTAGATTGCCGGGACTGCGGCCGAGGCCGAAATCGGCACTCGAGGCTGAGCTGTCATTTTCGAGTGATTCCTTTTTTCGGTATTGGTTGTGATCCGATATCAGATTGCTCCCGGGTGCACTGCTATCGCCAGTTTCTAAGCCTCCTTACTCTCGACTTCGCGATAATGTGTGAATTGATGTAGATGCAAGGTCAAGGTGAGATATGGCCTGCTGTGCAATGAAGAATGCAGATTGAATGAGATGAGCTCTCCTGAAAAATTTCTCCCTTCACCACTAGCTCAATCACTAAGGGCTCGCGAAAGTTTATGTAGGTCAGTGAAACACGCATGTCGGAACGACCGGCTGCGGGGTCACTGTGATCCGAGACAAGCAACACCCAAGCATCCCGGCAAAAGTGAGGTTTACGACTGGCTCGCACGGCCTGTGTTGACCTAGGAGAGCCACCAGAGACAGCTAAAGCATGGCAATAGTAGCAGGCATAAATGCATTGTTCTCGAGTGTTGCCTAATCAGGCTACTTGGCCTCATAGTGAGCCCGAACTAGTGGCCCAAGTTTCGCAAAGGGTTAACTGCTGTCAACTGACTGGCGTTTGCCGCGCGTGCACGGCTATTGAACGCTCAGGATAGCCCCAAAGATACTTGAGACGACTGGCATGCATGAAGAACTATGTTGCTGCGTATGCAAGTCAGAAGCAACGGTGTCGCGGCGTCTCCGGAGTGCCAGTTTCATCTGATTTCATCCTGGGCAATGATCTTGTTGTGTTGTCAATTTATACGTAAGGTTGATAAAAAGAAGATTGACAATGTTCTTTTTCAGTAGGTGTCCGTAAGATCGACGCAAGTGATAAGATATTATTTCAAACTTCGTAATGATCGTTGCGAGGATTGATGTCTTCTTTCTATTCAGCACGGGAAGTCTAAATTGAGTTGATTTGGACATAGCCCAAGTACCTTGACACTCTATTTGCGTAATATTGCGCCAAGAGAGTTAGTTACTCAAATAAATGTAAGGCTTAGGAATTAACAATCCAAATATGAATCTACTTCTTCGTGTCGACAGACTGTTCTATAGCCTTGTCTACTTCGCCTGTGCTTTCGTCTGCTTTGTCATTCTGTCCGATGACTCCGGCTTCTATTGACGTCCCCGGGGCCACAGGGTTCCGCTTCTGCTCTCTCAAGAGCAACAATCTAATGCCGATGACAGCAAGAATCGCGGCAATGATAAAGCCAAAGGTAGCAGGGAAACCACGTCCTAGAAGATAAACTATTAGTTACGACGCGCCCCAATAAATGTCGTGGCATTACACAACGAAGGAAATTTAGTATCGTTGTATCATCCGGACAAATGAGATTCGAACAGAATACGAAATACTTACTGAAGCTGGGTGCCATTGTTTGAGGGAAAATGACAATGGGCAACCAAGCATCGACTGCATATTGCATTCCATTCATGCTGCTGATGACCAAGGCGCGTTCTTCATTGTCACCGGCACAGACTTCATTAGCCCAAGTGTAGCTAGGGGTTTATTAGCGGTAAGTTCTTTCTAATGTAGGCCTTAGTTGAAAATGGGTTAGTAAACTTACAAGACAGCAGTCATCAGATGGATACTGCTCGTGAGGAAAGCGAATTCTTTCAAAGCCACGCTCGGTGGCCAAACAGCTAGAATGCCGTTGGGGATCAAACCCAGAAACTATGTAGTCTTAGAGTTAGGACTGCGGGCGCTTCCAACGGGTTTTCCATCTGATGATAGCTTACCAAAGGGCCCACAATCAGGGCAAATCGACTCCCAGTGTAATCAGACAGGAAGCCCCATAGAACGACACAAAACGCCATGATCAATCTCGAGCCGGTGGGAATCACGTTTCGGTCCACAACTGAGAAGTTTTCTGACTTGAGCCAGATGCCAAAGTAGCCGCTAGCCTGGCAGGATTCACCATACAGCTGCAGTGGTCTTGTTAGCAATGTTCAAAGTGTTTTTTTTTTTTTTTCAGGAAGCTGACAGGTACTCACCACATAGCCTAGAACGAAAGCATACCACCTCCACTTTGTCAACACACGCTTGAACGTCGCAAGCGTGACCCCTGCAGGTGCTGCCTTTCCTGCCTTTTGCACTCGTTCGATGGCCAGATCGCATTCCTTGGACGTCAAGAACTTTGATTTCGTGGTGTACGGCGTATCCGGGAGAACAAAATAGGTGGCTAGGCCTACAGGCACAGTCATACACTAGATAACGTTAACAATGATCATACGAGACATTAAGGCTTGTAGACTTACGCCGCAGACAATGTACAACCATCGCCAACCGGCCAGGCCGTGAGCGCCGTCGAGGCTCTTGTAGACTGCCGCTTGGAGGTATCCGCCAAATGCAGACCCCAGGGGTGCTGTCATGTGAAAGATTGCAACTCTCTTCGCAAGCTCAGTTTTCGTGTACCACGAGCCAAGCACGTATAACAAAACAGGAAAGAAGGAGCTTTCAAAGAAACCGACGAAGAACCGGAAGGCGTAAAGCTGGCTGGAGCTGTGTGTTCCGGCCTGGGCAAAAGTGAAGACTCCCCATGCGACCTCCATAGCAGCTAGCCAGATGCTGGGCCTGATCTTCTGCACGATGAGGGTGCTGGGAACTTGCATGACGGCATATGCGCATGTGTAGGCCGTCTGGGCATACGTATACTCGTTGCCGAACATTTTCAGGTCTTCTTGCATACCTGATACGTAGGCATTGGCGAGGTTTCCTTGGTCAAGATACTTCATGAAGAAGCCTGCAGCCATTAGTGTCTTTCCGCTCCAAGTAGTCGAGGCTGAGAAAGCAATGTACCTAAGCACCCGATAGTCAAGATGGAGAAATCCAACTTGCGAAGGAGCTTGCGCTCCTCGGGGCTCTTGAGATGAGTGTCCGTGTCCCAGATGAAGGAGCGGAAGGACCGCGAGGGCGACTTCGTAGGTTGCGTTTCCGCCATCGTGTAGGATCAGTCGGAAAACTTGCCGCGTTGATGGAGTGACTGGGCTGTGGCTGGCTTCTGCGAAAACGGACTTGGGCATGGCAACATATATATCTCGTTGCTTCTTGGCACCGGCGCGAGTTGCGCCATCGGACGTACCAATTTTGGGAGACCTGGCACATCGATCCTTGAGGCCGCACTAGAGGAGCTTGAACTACACGTCGGCGCGGACAAAGTTCCTGAACAAGACAAGCTGGGTTGCGCTTCAATCCCGCTGAGAAGCGTTGCTGCAGAGCCTAACTTGGTGTAGACGAACATCGGGGAGAACCCGACAAGCTTGGCCAATGGTGTTTCACGTAGTATCGTGGGGTTGATCGGCTCCTGCAAGACGACACAGACGGGGGTGATGGCGAGCTTATCAATGGGACAATATCACAGTATGGGGCCACGCCTGAATACACGTTGGGACAACCTACCAATTGGTCGTCGGTATTTCATCTTTTTTGCCTTGTACGAGTTCAGTCACAAAGCGACCACCCCCCCTTCGCGAGGAGAGGTTGCTGACGACGGAAATGTCATTTTCAGCACCGCCAGATATGGGTTATTTCCGCCCCGTCGGCAATAAGCAACCAAACAGCGCATATACTCGACATTGAAGTATTTGCCGAGAATTTGGCCGCTCCCATCGACACTGTGCCTCCAAGGCAAGGTGGGCAAGGTAGGCAGAAAATGGCTGGCCAACAAATTGTGCCGGCGCGGATTGCGAATGACCGGGTATGTAACTGATGCGGGACCGGTGGCCGCCGGCTAAGGATCGGGCTGGTCGGTCCCTTTTCTCCGTCAATTACAGCCGGTCTTGTGCACGAGTCATGTTGGATGCGGAAGCTTATTTGGAGCTGCCGGCCGGTCGGAGAATTGCTTTCATGCCTCGCCAATGCCGTCTCGGCTTTGGGGCCGGTCCGTCGGGTTAGAAAGTGACAGCACGGCAACGTGGGCAGGGCAAATGATGCTGCACTAATGAAAGATATCGACCAGCTAGTTTCTCGAGTAAAATCAGCCAACATGGCATTTCCAAGCGCATGAGTTTGACTTTAATGGAGGAGCAGAATCCCACGAGATCCCTTCACCAATGGCCAGAGAGAGAGCCAGAGTGATGGCAACACCGGTGTACAATAGCATTCATTAGATCATTATGTGCATCTAGTAACCACCACATCCTTCACTGCTTTGATTTCTTCCACACACTCATATGCCAAGCCCCTCCGCACACTTCGCCCTCCTTGTTACCCCGACAAGGCACGTTGCAGTTCCACGGCGACGAAAGAAGCTTGCTCTCCGGAGGCGTGCTGGAGCAATAGCACTCGCCGCCGGTCTCCGTAGCGAAATACCCGAAATCTTTTTGACAATAGTTCTTGCACTCCGAGTTCGTCTGGCTATCGGTGAAGTTCGTACGCGCGCCCCGGAAGATTCTCTGGGAGTTGTCTCGGTAGCATCCGATGTACTCCCAATCTGGTATGTTTACCCACGTAGTCGCTGCTGCTGGAGCGGATTCGGTTCTGGAGGGGTAAATGTTAGTCGGGCTGGCGAATGCTGCTTGACCTGGCAAAGATAATCGCAAAAAAAGAAGCAGAAAAAAAAAAAAAAGGATGTCTTACGCAGTTCCTCGTGAGCTTTCCATACTCTGTATCCTTGACTCTTGCCGCGCCAGCATGGCTCCGAATACACCGCCGATGACGACCAGCAGAGCAACCATGAAAGCAATCACACACCACAAAATGAACATGGCTTTGCTGACGCCACATATCCTCCTCTCATTCCTTATTGGGCCATCGGTGGTGATCTGAGTATAATCTCCCTTCTGCGGGCCGTGATACGGCATGTACTGCGATGATGACGCCGATTCGTTGACGATCACGTCCGAGTGAGGTACGGGATAGAGGCCGTTGTCGATGTATGCCATCTCGGTGCCTCGAGGCTGTCCAAAATCCGACGCCATTATATTGCGGTATGCTGCAGTCAATTCATGAATGATGTCTTGGTGGGTGTATGCGATGCAGAGAATAGAAGTGAAGGTTTGAAGTTCGGGCTACGACGGCGCTGATATTTTTTCAGCCTTAGCAAAGCTTTTGAAACCAGGCAGTTAAATTGGGAACAAGAAATGGCGAATCAGCCTGGATCATCATCACAACACCCGCGGCACAGTAAGCTGCGAGTTACGCCCAGCGGCTGAAGCCCAGGATGCGGTTATGCATGCGCGCTGGAGCCTGAGACCAATCATACAACGCAAAACCTTCGTTCCTACATCCATACTTAGCATACTGTTAAGCTCAGGAATCGGTCTGCGTCTGCTTATGGCTTGGCGTAGGATAGTCTGTAGCATTGTTGATCATGATGCTGGTTGGTGTATCCGCCGAGTATACTTAGCCACGACAAGGCACAAACTTGAGCAGCCTGCTTCGTAGGCAGCAAGTTTTGGCTGTTCCTTTTCTTCTGGTTGGTACCTACACTACTTTAGGCCGCATTTTCATACGAGCTGAATGTGCCGCAGTAAGGTCTTCCCACCGACACAATTCTCCGGGGGGCGCAGAACGCGTCGAGTCTTGATTTAGGGTTACATTGTCGATTGCCACACGCCAGGGGTTTGCATCTTGGCAATCCGGGTAGGGCAGGTGCGAAACCCCCAAACTCCAGGGATCTGCGTTGCGCCAGATAGCAATCAATAATCTTTTTTATCTGCGCGAGTTTGTGAAAAGTGGCGATTGATCCGTCAGTGGACGACACAGCAAAACATCTTCACGGAGAGAGTAAGGCATTTGACGAAAAGTATTCGTTTATTCAATGACTATATACATTGGTATCATAAAGACATTATAGTTTATACTCATCTATGGCCTCGTTTGCGCCACTTTTTTTTTTAAACGACGTGCTCGTCGCCGTGGGAGCAGCTCTTGGCGTGGTCAGCCTGCTCGGCGGCGAGAGCCCACTTCTGGAACTCGCGGCGGATGGCCTCACGGCTGCGGCGGGCGGGGGTAGTCTTGCTGCGACGGGGGAGACCGGCGGGCAGCTCGTTGGCGAAGTCGGCGGCAACACGGGCGGCGGCCTTGGTGTTGATGGTGAGGGCGTCCCAGTTGATGTTGTCGAGGGTGTCGCAGGCCAAGTGGTAGCAGGGGTCGGTCGGGGCGCCGGCACCGGTGAAGATGCCGGAGGACGGGATACCGAGCTGGAGGAAACCGACGTAGTCGGAGCTGCTGCCGAAGCCGCCGTAGCTGGCGGGCTTGCCCTGGGCGGCGATGTACTCGTGGATGGGCTGGGCGCCGAAGTTGTCGCCCGGGTTGTCGCCGCGGTAGACGGCGTAGACGGGGTTGATGGAGCCAATCATGTCGTAGTTCCAGTAGAAGCGGATGGCGTCGGCCTCCTCCTCGGACAGCTTGGAGGTGTAGTAGAGAGATCCGACGAGACCGCTCTCCTCGGCACCCCACCAGATGAAGCGGACCTTGTTCTTGAAGCCGGAGTACTTCTTGAAGGAGCCGGCAATCTCGAGGAGGGCGGTGGAACCGGAGCCGTCGTCGTTGACACCGGGACCGGCCTGGACACTGTCCAAGTGGGCGCCGAGGACAATGACGTTGTTGGGGTCGCCCTCCTTGGTCTCGGAGATGATGTTCCAGGTCTCGCGCTCATCCCAGATGGCATCGACGAGGAGGTTGACCTCGAGGGTCTCGCCAGCGGCAATGCGCTCCTTCCAGGCGGTGGCGACCTCGAGGGGGATGAGGCCGACGGGCACCAGCAGGCCCAGGTTCTCGGCACTCAGGGTGGCGGAGCCAATGTCCGTGCCGGGGGTCTGGTTGTAGAGGATGACGCCGACGGCGCCGGCAGCCTTGGCGAGCTTAAGCTTATCGGCGATGGCGCAGACACCACGCTTCACGAGAGCGAGCTTGCCGGTGGCATCGATGCCCTCCCACTGGTCGGCGAAGCAGCCAGAGCCTGTTTTTGAGATTGGTAAGCTTTCATTGTCTCTCTAATCATTAGAATGTTGCTTTCCATACCTCGCGCATCGTCAACCGGAATGTCGATGAGAGGAGCAGTGTCACCACCAGGGAGCGTAGTGGGGTGGTTGTACTGGAGCTGAACGGCGTAAACATCCTCGCCGTCAGGGCCAGTGACCTTGAGCTCACGGGTCTGAGAAAAGGTGTGGTTGAAGTACTGGATCTTGGTGTCAAGCTGCTTGTGGAAGCGGCCCTGGACACGCTCAAGAATGTAGTCTGAGGAAGCCTTGTATCCAGGAAGACCGAAGGCACGGTTGCCGCCGTTTTCGCGGGCAATCTTGTTGAAGTTCCAGAGGTTACGCTCGAGCCTGAAAGACGGGATATTAGAATCGAAGATTGATCTTGACAAATTTGGTAAAAAAAAAAGAAACTCACTCCTTGGTAAGGATATCGGCCTCGGCCTTGTCGGCAGTGAGAGGGTCGGTGGCAAAGGAGCGCGCCGCGAACAGAGCCGCGGCGAGGGCGGTAGCGGTCTTCATCGTGAAGGATGGAAGCTATTCTCAAGCTCCAATTAAGGGCACGAAGTGATTATTGAACAAGCTTCAATGGATCCCAGTGAGAGGACTGATCGACCAGAGGAAAATCACAATTACCAAGGTGGTGGAGGACGGGGAGTTTTATATCTTCTGAGGCCCATGCCGTCTGGGCGCGTGCCAAGAGGCAGGTCGCCGAAGCAGCGGGATTGCGCGATAAGGCGACATGCCCCCCCGAGTCTGCGATGGTCAAGGTTGGAGTGAGCTCCGGTGTTCGTATAACCGCATGGTGGCATGTTAGTAGGGCAGAGGCCTACGGTGTAACTCTGGCAACTGCCAGGTCACTGCAGTGGCAGTACAAGGAAAAGGTTCGTCCAGACCCATAAAGCGGCGAAATTCAATTCAAGGAACAGTGAATCACAATATCGCGGAGACATCCAAGAGGCTGGTCCTCGTGGATTAACCACATGGTTCGAAGTCACTGAGGCATCGATGCAGACCAGGCGATGCTACCTCGGGCAGGTGAACGATGTCGGTTTGTCTTGGCAAAGAACTTTTGCGCCAGTGGATGGCGAATGTTGGTCTACATAACATGGTTGAAAGATATGGCTGGCATTGCGTTTTGCTGCTAGCACGCGGATAGAAGGTCATTTGGTAGGGGGCAAATAGATGAGAGAAAGGCAGCGGAGAAAAGCCGTGAACAGGGGCACGAAGCTGTTGTTTCTGGGGCCGGCCCCTCGGCTTTGTGGATCATCAGTGCTTCATCAGGCAGGTGCCAAGCCTAAGAGAGGGGGAATTAGAGTCGGTGGCTGAGGCGCTATGGCAATCGGTACCAGGGGTGCCGTTGTTTAATCCCAATAACCTTTGGGAGAGAGACAGAGTAATAGTAGTATTCCGTAATTGGGTTGCCTGTAAGCACAGTTTATGGCAACTTAAGCAATGTCGATCTCACAACAGAGCCCTTGAAAGTTACTTTTGTGGAAAATGAGTTTGAACTGTCCACCTCTATTTTATTCTTCACCCTGACTCGCCTTGCCGATGGCGGGTTGAAAAGCCCAGCCAAATGCCTCGCCGAAACCCTGTTCGCCAATGATTTCTTCCTGTGGGGATAACTTGCTCGTATGTGAGTAGGTGCCTGCATATGGACGCATTCAAATAGTTACAGTGCATTGTCGGCCAAGAATTCAACTCAGAGGACCACATGGGCAAGATTACGCCATCGCTAAGATCCTGGTTCGAGCCAACCGATACCCAATAAATCATGATTAAATGGGCCAACATGAGAACCGAGCAAAAAGTATTGGGAACTTCATCATTTCAGCACTATATTGATAATAGCGTCAATGGCGACATTAATATCATAAACTGTTCAAAGATACACAAGAAATGGATGTTTACTTCTTCTCATTCTGGCAATGTCATCGGTTCAAAGTGACGTTAAAACAATGAGGCGCTGGGCCAAGAGGACAGAAAAGGCATGTGCTTCAATCGGGGACCCGGCTAGGCCTTGGCAAAGGGAAAACCGCAACCAAGAAGCTCGGCAAAGCGGGGAAGTTTCGATATACACCGATCATGATATCTCGGCCCTTGTTGGTCTGGCTTGAACGGCGAACCGAGCTTTGTGAAATGCCTTATCTTGTTTAGCTGCCGACTGCCAGCTTCCATAGCCCGCCCCGCTGTTGGTGGCTTGGTCATAATCAGCCCCCCCCCCCCCCCCCCCGGACTTTTGCGATACCGACTGAATAAACGTTAAGTGAGGTCTGTTTCAACAAGTATGCGACAGCCTTTTTGAAGAAGGTATGACAAGTCTTACAGCGAAAACGGGTTCTGATGTAATTGCTATCTGGCATATTATTGACTGTTTCGATATGTTCTCGCCCAGTGTATTTCTTTCAGTTCGGGCAACTGTTGTTCGAACTTTGGTTTGGATACCAGATGTTTCTCATCACGAGAACCGCAGACTCTGTATTCGTGTATCACTGTTTTGGACGGGCCTGTCTGCATTCTTTTGCCTTTTCAATGGTTTGGCTGTTCAAACAAGCTTTCTTAAAGATGGCAAATGCTGTCTAAATGACTTGCATTCACTAGTGCCCGACTTCTCGGGTCAGCCAGTTCGAGCACCTTGATGGTTCTGAGTCCTCTTCGCGAACCTCTTCGGCCTCCCCTGACTATTTGTCCCGCAGCCCCTGATTATCACGGGCCGCGGTGGAGATTGCCGATCTTACTTGGCCATCCAGGCTTATGGATTAACAGGCTTGAGGTCCCATTCGGTCTGCAGTGTGTCTGCTAGGATTCTTCCACATGCGGGATGTAACTATCCCCTGATAAAGATGCGACTAGCTGCAGAAATATGACCTTCTCCACACGCAGAAGCCAGCGTGCCATATTCTACTTCTCTATAAGACCACAGAATGATAAAAAACCACAAGGCTAAGAGTGCTTAAGTGGGACAATTCACATTCTTCGACCTCGGCATAGATACCATAGTGGCCGGTGGATATTTAAGAAACCCAGTTACCAACATTTCGAAAGGAAAGGTTTACAGGCTTTGACGTGGTCTCGCAGTTAACACATAACAGCAGCCTTGCCAGCGTACATATCGCAACCCAATGACATGCAGCTCCTGGGGGCAAGTAAGAGTGTAGGAAAGGAGCTCTGCATCAATATAACCTATTTATCGCACCAAAGATTATGATCTGTGTCTCTTTAAATACATACAATACGTTCACTTCTATCTCCTCCCACTTAATGCAGAGACGTCCTTCATCACCGCGTACTTGTCAAATGGTGTCAACCAGGCCAGGTATCAATTTGCTACAAAGACAGGCCATCCAAACCAGTGCTTGGTCTTATGATACTCACCACTACTTCAATGTGTCAATGACTTACTTCTGGATTCATAAAGAGAATTCTGGGGGAAACATATTTCGATCGTCTTTGTGAATTCGCCTCGAATTGTGCGAATAAACCGGACTGTACCAGTTAGCTTCCCCCGGTGCTCACAGCTTCTCAGTCTTCTCAAATCATTTCAAAGAGAGATCCAATAGTCGTGGAAGGCGATGGTAGCATGTGTGGATTTCGCTGCTGTTGTTCGTTCAATATCGAGCGCCTATTTTCTTTTTTTGTGTGACTTTATTCCTAAGCTCTATAGAATCAACTTGTCTACATTTTCGAAGCTGTTTGGTTTGCATGCTGAACAATTACTTCACAAATTTCTAAAATAACACGAGAGTAACAGCTGCACACGTGTCTATAGCCCTAGTCATCGACAATGCGAACGGTGTGTCACATCCAACTATGAGACCTTCACCATATTGAAAAATGGGCTTCCTTAAATTCAGCCATTCAAAATAAATGACACAGTTGATCAGGCCGTAAGCTGGCACTACCGAGGTCAGCTCATTCCCTGGTTTGTATTGAGAGCTTGCATTAATATAGTCTCCTAGATGTAGAAACTTATCGCCTGGCCTTGTTGCTAAAAGCTACGGTTTTAGACGATCGCGGTCGCTGGAAGTATAAACTAGGCGTCTCCCAACAACACTCTATATTGCTTTCAGCTGTGCCGGCAAAATAGTTTAGTTGCCCAAATTCTCTCGAGTTTGTAACAGTACTGCTAGACAGGTATATACTTGAAGTCCACAAAAACACCCTTCTTGTGATTGCACACAAAGGAATCCCAAGTCTCGAGCTCTCGTGTTTTCAGCGTCATTTCAAAGTTCGTAAAGAGGTACGCCAGCAGCATGGTAGCCTCAGCATGCGCGACACTGAGCAAGATATCAATACACGTTCCGACCCGATATGAATAGCAACTTACTTGATCCCGATACACTGGCGAACACCCTTCCCAAAGGTATACAAGTGTTGATCGAGTGTCTTGCCAGCGGGGCCGAGCCATCGATCCGGATTGAAAGAACGGGCGTCAGGGCCCCAAAGCTCAGGGGATGTATGCATCGTATAGGCTGACATTCCAATTATGGTCTATATGTTTTTAGCATCTAACGGTAAAAGTGATCATCGCCTCTGGAAACATGGACATACTCCTGGTGGAATCACTTTTCCATCCACAACAAGAGGAGCCGCTCCCTTGGGAACGACTCTGGGCAGCTGGCCTGCCACCGGCATGGCGACCCGTAGTGATTCTTTAACACAAGCCCACTGTGACATCTTGGTTAGAAAGGTTATTGCGGTTATGAATTGCGCTTACCAAATACTCAATTTTCTCCAGCTCTAGCAGTGGAGGCATATCGCCACGATTCGGTATCGCAGTCCTCAGAGCCGCAACAAGCTTTTCTTTAATTCTCTTGTCTTGTAAGATGTAAAAAAGCGACGTTTCAACCGTGAAGGCAGTTGTGTCACACCCGGCTAAAAGGATATCGACTGCCTCCATCGCTTGTTCCTCATGGGAGACATCTTTTAAACTATCAAAGATGATGGGATGAGGAGCTTCAACAGCGCCACTTTTGTAAAATCGGTTGTAATCTGATACCGAGTCCCTGGCAAACTTGTAGAGTTTCAGTATTCGTATTAACGTATTTTAGACTTTTCCGGTACGTACTTGTTGGAGATTGTGAATCTGTCTCGTCGTGTCATTAAATTTCGATATAAAAGATAGTGGCACTACACTAGTGAGGTATCGAAGCAGCGGGTTGTGTTGAATTTCGGCCAGGCTATCACCTCCATCATCAATGGCCTTAAGAAGGTCGCTTTCAAAACGATCTGGAACTTCAACTTCGTGAATCAGGCCTCTCGAGCGTCCGAAGGCAAACTGAGAGATGACGTCGACTGTGAGGCACCTAAGACCCAAAGGTCAACCAGGCGTAGACAATGGTTAAAAAATCAGAACCCACCTGAACGCGTGACCCACCTCAATCGGTCCGTTGGGTCCGATTTTCTTTACCTTTGCTAGAAAGAGCTCAATCTTTTCCGTGATAATAGGTTCAAGCTTCAGGACGCCAGTTCGGGAGAAGAACGGGTTGAGGATTTTCCTGCGTTGTTTGTGCAGCTGCGGCTGGCATTCGGCAAAAATGGTGTGTGGAGTAGAGAACGAATCGTAAAATGGCTTGTGTTTTAGGTAGGGTGTTGTCTGGTTGTAGATCGTCTTGTATAGAGAAACATCCGTCAAGTGAAGCTCGTTCGGTCCAATTCGTAAAGCCCTTGTGTCTATATTGGGGGATTGTTAGATGTTGGCTTCAGCTACGATAAAATACATAGGAGACCCACCGTACTGGTCATGCATCTCTTCGAACACAAACTCGGGGAATTTGCCCTTTTTTTGCTTGTAGAGCCAATCTCTAGAGGTGGCTCCCTCTCGCGGACCTGGGAATCCAGCGAGCGGATGAAGATAAAGGCGATAGACCCACAGAGAAAGTCTGACAATGAAGAGGATGCATAAGCAAGCGACCACAATTCCCCGGGTGCCTATGGTGACCCTAGGTCCATTTTCTTGATCCAGTAACTTTTGGAATCGTCCAAAATTTGAAGCGGCCCGGGCTTGCATTTGAGCAAGGTTTGGTGCTCGTTCCGTATGTGGATTTGTTTTGATCGTAGTTAATAGTATTCAACTCACCAATTACTTGAACACCTGAGGAGAACGCTAAGGTGATAATAGGACTATCAGGAGGAAGATAGTGTATAATGCATTTTTATAGTAGAGCATTGGGGTTCCCCGGAACTACAGCTATTCGCGCATATGTCCACAATGCTGTTCCGGGGAACTTTGGAGCAAACAATGCACAAGGCCCCGCTCCACATTTCACACCTACGAGTGGAGAGAAGTTTCACTTTAAGATAGCTATGCTCTGTCCCACGGTAGTCCTAAATGACCGCTCAGTTTCGTTGCATTATAACTACGCGGCTCAACGTTGTTGGGCTCTTCAGAGACTAACGTGTCAGGATGCGAGGCTTCGAGCTCTGAGCTCATTAATTTTGACCTCAAGCGCTGAGCATGTCACAGCCCTGAGAAAGTCAAAGTGCTGGAGCTCAAAATCTATACCCGGCTCATCTACCAAACTTGCCGCTTCTAAGTTGTTGCTAGCTTTGATTGCATAAACACATGACCACACTAACGAAATCTGGACAACTCATTGCCACGAATTTGAGGTAATCAGATATGATCGTCCTCTAGTAGGTGCGGGGTCGCGGAAGACAGCTCTCATTTCTGGTATATGTAGAAATCAAGGCACCGTACGGGGTTGTCATAGCTTCCGGGGTTGCAAGGGCCTTTTATGAAATTCCCCAATGGCTGGAGCCTTCCGTGATCACAAACTCCGGGGAAGACAATGACCAACCCTTTTAAAACGCACTCCTTCACGCCATGACTCAATAGGACAGAGCTACATATCATAACTCGCTCGTTCAGAAAATATCTTTGTCGGAGAAACTGTCAAGCCTGTTTGTTCATTCATCAAGATGACTATGACATTAATCCTGACAGCTTGAAGCTTGACTCAAATAGATCGGAGATAGATCGTCGCAACTCGAGTCACACACCATATTTCCTATTCCTACCTTGGAAATGAACATTTGTATGGGAAGTTGAGCATAAAAAATTTCTTCTGCCTGCGTCTCTCCTTTCCAATAGCTTTCACTGTTTCCAAGTCGCTTGGAGAAAAAGCTCTGCAAAGCTGGGGAGTTCGGCAAGCGGACGTGCAGTTAAGATATTTTGGAGACTAGCTTCTTGACTTTTGTATGGACATAGTGGGGCTTGAAAGGCCATGAGCAGTGAAGAGGAGTTTCGGGGCCTGGGGTTTCGAGTAGAACTACAGATGGAAAGAAATTCTACTAGGCCTACTGATGGCGTTTAACTATTGCGACGAAACTGCGTGAAAGCGCCTTATGATGGAATTTAGACAAATGCTAATTGCACTTGGAATACTGTTGAACTACATCAGTTGTATCTAGTTGTAGGTTGTAACGGAAGGTTTGAAAGCATAGTATATGGATATGTTTCTCTTGCCTTTTTTTTTTTTTTTTCCAGAATCGGTTGCTAAGCTGTTTTTCGCTTTACTAGACACCGAAAATTCCATATACCATACCAAACACGCCAAAGGGAAAAGAAGTATTGGTCACTTTCAGACTCTCTACTGGAAACAAAAGGTAATTGCTGTGACACTCGGATTGGTGGTCGACGTGCAATCACAACCACATCGGTAGATTCCCAGCGAGCACCAATGTGCCGGCTCCAGTCTCGTCAGTTGTATAGGTTGAAGGGTAAGTAGAAAGGATTTACTATCTCTTATTTCCATCTTTCAAGAATAACAGTCCAAGTTGAGGGTAATGAACAAGTTGACTAAGGAATGACCAGAGACCATTGAGCCTATATTGAAAAAAAAGAACAAGTGGATAGTCCTCGCCCTGTGAAAATGAACTGGGATATCAGTTCAGCAAAAGTGGCCATGGAAATATCATAACAAACTTAATATTGGATATCTGCTCGCGAAGCAGTTTGCTTCCGAGCTGGTAGCGGCACGAGATCTTGTACATAATAGCGCTCAGCGAAACGAGAGGATCCAGTAAGAGTAAACCGTGTGTTGGCGAACACAACAAATAGGTTGTGTCCTCATACTGGAAATACCAGCTCCACTCAACTGACACTTGAACGTGTCGCTTCGATGAATGGAGTTATTAGTTTTTAGCATCAAGTGGTTAATCGAATACGAAGCTCCAAGTGATTACTTTTGGGCGAGATGAGAGATTAGCCAATAGTGGCTGCAATCCCATTACCACTAGTACATCTTGCCGTAGTCTAAATGTGTGAAGAGCCGGACAATGTAGATTGATTGACTGAAAACAAAAGGCAACGTGACACTTCAGATGATTTGAACTATGTCGCACGCCTATCGCGGCCTGTTTGCTCCTAACCATGGCTGTCAGCCCATAACACGCACATGGATGCAGCCATGGACGGGAAACCAAGCACACGCCCCAAAAAACCATTCCGTCTTGGTACCTGACGGTCAAGAGATGCTGCACTACTGCCTGTCAAGATTCCATCGCTTCTGGGCATCAGCTCGCTTAGAAGATTCGCGTCTCAGATTGCTTCGCAAAGGAAAAAGCTGTTGAGATGGCATTTCAACAGTCAGATATCATGCATGACACCGCGTTGATAAGTTTGACGCGACGCCTACAGCTAATTCTTGGCTCCAATGGTGTAAGAAATCAGCTTCTGGACTCCATACGCATTGTTCTGGTTACGCGAGCTGCCGTGAAAGGCATGCCAGGGATGCATTAGGGTCGGAGAGCAGTCCGTTCTTGGCAGCACTCCGTGGGACGCTACCTCTTCGCTTCTGAATGCGTCCGGGATAGGCCAAATACAGGACATCGATACGGATCAGAATATCAGATCCAAGGCAGTCTATATGATAAGTATGTCAACACTCGTGTCGGCTGTTATCCATCATGATGCCATGTCAACACCTCAGTCGAGTTACTTGGCGATGATGCTTTCATTTTAAGCTTTCTCCTCGGTTGCTTACCATATGTTAATGTGGCACACCAGAGGGGGGCAGCAAATTGAGACATCATCCGCAATCTATCCGTCATCAGCGGAAGAGGTGGGGCTTTGACACGCCATTTTGCTTGCTTTTTTTTACCCCGCCACCACCAAACAGGGCGACATACAGTAGTTTGCGCCAACTCACAAGTCGCTTTCGACAGGAACCAGCAATCTCAGTATTATTGTGAGAAGGCTGTAGCGTGCATCCGATGGCAGGACCTTTTGTGCTCTCTGCACCGATAATGTGTACAGCATGACAGGGACGTTATTGTGTTTGTTCACATCCAAGCGTTCGGATGGCACGTAATTCGACTTGGTCTAAATTCGGAGGGGCTAGGAACAACCAAAGACTCAATTGGCCATATACATGGATCGACAGGGACCGCTCGAATATCAGACCTGAACTCGGAATTTGAACAAGAGATTGGCGCGCCCGTTGAATTCGGGTTCTTTGGCGCTGTGTTGAAGTGGCTACAGCGAGCGTAAAATAGTCGCCATTTCAGCTTTTCCCTTCAATAATCAATAGTATATGCGAACAACGTGAACCGACTTTTCCTCTACCTGAAAACCGGGCACTTGGGATCGACCCCAGGAATATTGGTAGCCCTGATGGGACCCCAGTAAGATCCACTTACCTCATAATATGCCCCTAGCACATTACGATGTGAGGGGGGTCGCGGACGGTTGGTTGCATGGCCAAATGCAGTGTGAAAGGCAACAAACAAGGTACAATCTGGTCGCGAAGTTATGATTCGCCTCTTATTATCGTCTTGTGATAGAGTGCATAGGTATGCGACAAGACACCTCAAGCATGCATTCGAGTGATGAGGCTGCAACCGAGAAAAAGAAACGCCAGCACAATCAAATATCCAACCGCAACTGGCCATATCGCTCTGCTGTATGCATGCGATACAACCAGGGAAGAAGCAAAGGGAAACCTCTTCGCGAAAAAGCTTTACCCCTCCTAGGTAATGGCGCTATCCTGCGCACTAGCTCTGCTTCTGCAGTGTGTCTTAGGTCGGCAAAGTATCTGTGGTCTTCACAACGTAGCCCGAAGGGCGATGGAGGCATCTCAAGGCTTGGCTTTCCGTGTCTTTTTTCAAGTTTTCTCCACAGGTTCATCTCTTGTCTCTCCTCATTCATTAATCTCTATATACAAACTGGCAGACATCCCGTAGCAAATCGTAACCGGTCCATCACCAACCTCTCGTGAACCAGGATCATACCAGCAGCAGCTTAGAGTGATTTCAGCCCTACCATTCCAGCCAGGAAAAGTTACTGGAGTAAGAGCTCTTCCAGGGGAGCCCAGACCTCTAAGCGCACCGGCTACACGCCAAGTCCACCCCCGTCGCCTGACTCGAACGGACATCCTCTGTGCGCCGAAGACCGCAGTTTGAATAGAGTTCAATTAAAGCAATCCAAGGTCGTGCTAGACAAAGCTAAGCAAGCAAAACAAGGGCCGGCTGATTACGATAACACATCGCAGCCAAAACCAAGTTCCCCTTTCCACGCCAGTTGGCTATTCTTCACTGGCGTTGAAGAGAACCTCCGAAGGCCACTTTTCTGCGACCAACTCACTGGTTGTAATTGACCTAGCGCTATCATTAACCCCCAAGATCTGCTTGGGCGTTTATTGAACCGGCACAAGAGGCGACCATGGTGACGGGAACCAGCAGTGGGAGCCCTCGCGGTAGCCCACATCTCGAGCAAGCCGAAGGTAAGCTGAAAATATCTTCTCCCAGCAGAACGACCACAAAGGTCGAGCCTATGCTTAGTTTTGGTCTTCTGGACTACGCCGAGCTGTGCTAACATTTGCAGCATCCACCCTGCCAATCGCAAAGAGCCCCAGCCCTGAGCAGACGCCTGCCGCGACATCCGGTGCTGAAGCGACTGCGACGACAACATTGACCGAACCGGCCGTCCCCACTCACGAAGAGTCTTTAGAAGCCGGCGGGACGGATGAGGAAAACGAGTTCGAGCCGAGTGTCTTCGATGCGGAATCTGTTAGCGACCGAACGGATTCAACGTCGCTCAATTCGAGCGTCTACGAACACAGCTTCAAGAACGGAAGACGTTACCATAAATTTCGACATGGACGATACCCAATACCCAACGACGAGACCGAGCAGAATAGAGAGGACATGCTGCATGCCATGATGTTGGAGGTCACGGACGGGAAGCTCTTCTTTGCGCCGATTGGAGATAGTCCGCAAAAAGTGATTGATTTAGGCACAGGCACAGGGATTTGGGCCATTGAGAGTGAGTCCCACCCCTGGAAGTGTTTATCAGAGTGCTGACGAGAGGTAATACAGTGGGCGACAGATACCCAAGTGCCGAGATCCTCGGGCTCGACTTGAGTCCCATTCAGCCTGTCTGGGTACCGCCAAACGTCAGATTCATGGTAGATGACGTGGAAGATACCTGGCTGAACGGCAGAGACTTCGACTTTGTGCATTTGCGCAACATGGTTCCTGTTTTGAAGTCCCCAGTGGACCTCCTCAAGAATGCATATCAGTACGTTGATCCGATAGCCAAAAACGCCAGTACAAGATCAAAACTAACGGGTAGCAGACATATGAAGCCAGGTGCATGGGTAGAGCTGCAAGACGTTGATGGCCAGGTCCACTGTGATGACGGCACCTTGCCGGACGACTGGCCCCTGGTCCGCTTCACGAACCATGTCCTCGAGGCATTCGCCAAATTCGGCACAAACTCCCATGCAGCGATATTCGGACGTCAATATCTTGAACAGGCTGGTTTCGTCAATATTCAGCATCATACTGTCAAGTTACCTTATGGAACTTGGCCCAAGGATAAGTAAGCATAGCATCTCTTTATACCCGATATGAGGATTGCATATTAACCGCAGTTCCACTAGAACGATGCGTCTTGTTGGTATGTACTACCGCACGGCTTGCGAGGAATTCTTTCCAGCGGTTGGCGCGATCCATTTTGAGTTGTTGGGGTGGAGCAAGCTGGAGATGGAGGTCCTTTTTGCGCAGTGCCGTAACGCGATGAGAGATCCCCATGTCCATGCCTATGGCAAGATGCACTTCTGGAGTGGGCAGAAACCATTATGAGCGACAGAGACTTCACATGAGCCATGAAGAGGATGCGGCGGATGAAGGCTATACCCAGCTTGGAAGCATAGGAGACAGGAGTTTGATGAGACAGTGCTTTCTTTTGTCGTTTCCCACACAACAATACGATCTTCACGACTTTCCTTTTTCATCTTTTGCTACGGCGTCATCAGGCGGATGGGTCGATCGCGGAGATGTATCATGTGCGCGCCAAAACTCGTAGGTGGACCAGTGGCCATCACCGGTTGTCCGAGTGTCTGCGTAAGCGCCCGCGCATAAGCCTGGCTTCTGATATGATAGCCTTTTTAGCCACCCATTTCGTCTGAGTAAATCAAGATGCATATACGTTTGTAATGGTGATTGGGTCTTTGGCCATGCTTATATTTGAATACTGCGGTGAAAGAAGCTTCAACGGTTGAGTAAAGGATTGCGTGTACCAATGCCTATGGATAAGTTTATTGGTCTCCGTACTACGGCGGCAGCGGCCTAATGGGTGTCTGCCAAATCGATTGACAATTGTATCCTCTTTGATCATACCAAAGTTCCTGTTCAAGCCTCCAATCTCATTGCCACGGCTTCCATGTACCCTGATTCTTGTTAGCGTTTCTTTTCACCAAGTCGGCGTTGTTCCGGTGACCGAGCGTCTCCCAATCCCGACCGAGCATGTACCAAAAACGAAAACGTCCTGGAATCTCCGATTCTGGTCTCACCTGTGTTCTTCCATTTTATTCCTTCTTAGTGACTCGCCTAAATTACCCACAGTCTCTTGGCCGAACCTTTCTTGTTAATGTATCTCCACCGACCGCCTCCGCTGATCAAAAACGCCCGAATCACTTGGTAGCACAAGAACTTCACAGATACTGCCGAAAAGAGCATGTGGGGGCGATGGCTTTAGACCCTGATCCCTTAAGTTGCCCTGAATCCTCTGCCTTGGATATCGTGGCTTGATTTCTTGTCATACATTGGCTACTGTATAAACGGATTACTTACAATACTGAATTGGTTCTTTCCGATGGGGGCTAAACTGTTACAGGAAAATGGGAAGCAGGGGAAATGGCTTCACACCCTTTGAAAATCGCAGAACTACTTGCATCCAGAAATGGTGTCCACTGGGCCAATTCAGCTCGCTGTAATCCGTACCTACGCTATACTTATGGTTGTATGAGTTCTATCTCATCTTCCCAGGGGCAACGCGGATATTCCCTCCTGGTGTGCTGACGTGTACCCAGATCGCCCCAAAGTGTTGTACACGATAGCCTTACAGCTGCAGCTTACGTTGGATTTCATGATCACCCCCTACACATCAGGTTAGCTCCAGCTATTCTATCCACTTTGCGCTGCTCAATAATTAATGCAGGCCGTTATGCACTGTAACAACAGACATGTTGGACTCAGCCCTCACTTGGCAGTGTGGTAAGGTACGAGATAATGTATCAAATGCTGAACAGGCAGAGAGTTACGATGTGCGAGGATTGGTCGGAGACTGAGACTACCAAGACAGTTGAATCAGGCAATGGCACTCAATGGGGTTATGTTCTTTTTTTGGGTGAATCATTCTACACTACAGTCTGTATTGAAATATGAAGCCTCAATCTCCCCAAATCTTGTAGAAGCTTCTGTTTTTTGCTTAAAGTAGCCTTCAACCTTC
Source organism: Colletotrichum truncatum (assembly GCF_014235925.2). NCBI lineage: Eukaryota > Fungi > Ascomycota > Sordariomycetes > Glomerellales > Glomerellaceae > Colletotrichum > Colletotrichum truncatum. The sequence continues at coordinate 323,996 of NW_027222408.1, read as the reverse complement.
TACTGTTCCCCCAAAGGTCCTCTTATCTTCGTTCCAGTTACTTGGCGGCTTCGAAATTGCTCCGGTTTAGCTTACCATGGCACCTTTTCTGGATGCATCTACTGATGCCTCTGAGGTAAATCTCCGAAGCATTGTCGAAACACTGTTACTAATCAGACCGGAATGTAGGTGAATGGACAGGCATCATGGTCCAGTGACTTCCCTGGAGCCGCGGAGCCCATTGCCATCTGCGGCATGGCCTTGAGGCTGCCGGGTGGTATTGCGACTCCAGAACAATTCTGGGACTTCCTAGTTGACAAGAGAGATGCCCGCGGTCCAATCCCAGAGACAAGATTCAACGCTTCTAGTTACTACTCAGACTCAGGAAAGCCAGGTCACATGAAAACAAAACATGGTTACTTCCTCGATGATTCCGTTGACCTTGCCGGGCTCGACACTACATTCTTCCGGATGCCGAAAACTGAGGTCGAGAGGGCGGATCCGCAACAACGACTGCTTCTCGAACTCACACGAGAGTGTTTGGAAAGTGCTGGAGAGACAGATTACCGTGGAAAAACCATTGGCACATTTGTCGGAACCTTTGGTGAAGATTGGTGCGAGATCTTGGCCAAGGATGTTGAAGTTGTTGGCCAGTACAAGCTCACAGGTTACGGAGATTTCATGCTCTCCAACCGTCTGTCATACGAATATGACCTGAAGGGCCCCAGTCTGACCATCAAGACGGGCTGCTCTTCAGCGCTTATTGGCCTTCATGAGGCATGCATGTCCATCAGGCATGGCCAGTGCAACTCAGCCATTGTTGCTGGTTCCAACCTCATCATGGCACCTGACGTGTTTGTCAGCATGTCGGAACAAGGTGTTCTGTCTCCAAACGGATCCTGCAGAACCTTTGACGCTGCTGCCGATGGCTACGCTCGTGGCGAAGCTGTCAACGTTGTCTATGTGAAAAAGCTTAGCGATGCCATTCGCGACGGCAATCCGATCCGGGCTATCATTCGCGGAACGTCGAGCAACGCGGACGGCAAAACACCAAGTCTTACAATCCCGAGCTTCGAAAGTCACGAAGCTATGATTCGTCGCGCCTATGATATAGCCGCCATTACCTCTTCGGAAATTGCCGAAACTGGCTTCGTGGAGTGCCATGGTACTGGTACGGCCGCTGGAGATCCCATCGAAACGACTGCCATCGCAAAGGTCTTTGGAAAGTCCGGTGTTTACATCGGTTCTTGCAAGCCTAACATTGGACATTCAGAAGGTGCATCTGGTATCACCTCTCTAATCAAATCGGTGTTGGCGCTTGAACACCGGACCATCCCACCAAACATTAAGTTTGACGTTCCCAACCCGAAGATTCCATTTGAGGAGACAAATCTCAAGGTTCCCGTCGTGCCCACACCCTGGCCTGAAAACCGCACCGAGAGAGTCTCTGTCAATTCCTTTGGCATTGGAGGCGCTAACGCTCACGTGGTGATTGAGTCTGCTGCTAGCTTCCTCGGTCTTTCTTACAGCCCTGATGTGAAGAAGCTGCCAGCTTCGTCAGAACACTCATCACATCTGGTAGTTTACTCTGCCAATACCGCAGATTCTCTCAGACGCCAAGTCGTGAATAACCAGAAATATATCTACGAAAACACTCGTTCACTTGACGATGTTGCATATACTCTGTCATGCAGGCGTATTCATCTCCCGCATCGAGCATTTTCTGTTTTCGACAACGGAAACGAGCTCTACACATCGTCCTTCACAAAGGCACCTCCCTCACCATCAGACCTTGTTCTGGTGTTTACGGGACAAGGAGCGCAATGGCCTCAGATGGGTGCAGAACTGCTCCAAAGTAACACAAGGTTCGCTCAGTCAATCAGGCAAATGGATAAAGCTTTGAGCATAGATGGGCCAGCGTGGTCTCTGACAGAAGAGCTTCTCAAGCCCGCAGAATCAAGCAACCTACACAAGGCATATCTTTCCCAGCCGATATGCACCGCAGTGCAGGTTGCATTGGTAGATGCCCTCAAAGAAGCAACAGGGCTACAGCCCTTTGCAGTGGTTGGTCATTCCTCGGGAGAGATAGCAGCTGCTTACGCTTCTGGGAGACTCACTGCTAACGAAGCCATATTTGCGGCATACTACCGCGGCGTTGCTTCCGATGAAGTGACCAAGATAGGAGCGATGGCTGCTGTTGGCATGGGTCGTTCAAAAACCTCGCCGTTCCTAGTTCCTGGAGTTGTTATTGCTTGCGAGAACTCGCCTTCAAGTGTGACAATCTCAGGAGATGCAGACCGTGTGGAAGGGGTTCTCTCAGAAATTCGGAAGCAGTATCCAGATACTCTTGCCCGCCTGTTGAAGGTAGAAAAGGCTTATCACTCTCATCACATGCAAGAGGTAGGCGATCGATATCTTCGTTTAGCGTCCCAGTACATCGACAGTACTCGGGAACTTGAAACATCCGAGTCGCTGTTCTTCTCATCGGTGACTGGAAAGAAACTCCCTCAAGAGGTACCGACGGATGCAAAGTACTGGCGATCCAATCTCGAATCTCCGGTACTGTTCAACGCAGCTATTACCAGCTTAATCACGCATCATAAAGCCGAAAGCAGGAGCAAAATGATGTTCCTTGAAGTCGGGCCTCACTCGGCTATGGCAGGTCCACTCAGACAAATCCTTGCAAAGGAATCTCTCGAGCTCTCATATGCATCATGCTTGATACGGTCAAAGAACTCCACAGAAACATTTTTAACTGCCCTAGGTCAACTATGGCAACAAGGAGTCAAAGTCGACTTTAGCGGCCTCACGAACCCGAATGGTACTGCACGGGTTGCAACAGACCTCCCTACATATCCATGGCAGCACGATCACTCTCTCCTATTCTCAAGTCGTATCACGGACGAATGGAAATTCCGCAAGTTCCCCAAACACGAGGTCTTGGGTAACAGAGTGCCCGAAAGCAGCGAAACCGAGCCTGTGTTCCGCAATGTCCTGGCTCTGGACCACGTTCCCTGGATCCGTGATCATAACATCAAAGGCGATGTCATCTTCCCATGCGCCGGGTATGTTGGTATGGCTGGTGAAGCTGCAAGACAACTTCACAAAGGGACATTTGCCGGGTTTTCCTTGCGCAATGTAGTCATTGATATGGCAATGGTCTTGAGCGAAAACAAATCCACTGAGATAATCACCAGTCTCCGACCAGAAAGACTTACAGACAGTCTCGACAGTTCCTGGTGGGAGTTCACGATTACTTCTTACCAAGGATCAAACTGGTTGAAGCATTGCAGCGGCCAAGTACGAGCTTTGGATGGTACTAGCAGGAAGCAAATTGGAGCTTTCCCAAGCCTATCTCGGACAATCGCACCAGGGAAATGGTACCAAGCCTTCCGAACAGTCGGTGCCAACTACGGGCCATACTTCCAGGGGCTGCAAGGTGTCTCTTGTTCTCCGACCGAACATAGAGCCCGTGGTAGAGCGACGCACACAACTTCGAATGGATCCTACTACTCAGTGCACCCAACGAAGGTCGATTTCTTCCTACAGCTCTTCAGCGTTTCTGCGGTCAAAGGCCTGGGGCATAAACTCGATAAGATGAATGTGCCTACTTACATACAATCCCTGGAGATCTTTGACTGTGACTCTGAGATCGAGATGGAAGTTCGAGCAACACAGACACCCCGTGGGGTTATAAGTGGTGGCGGTGAGGGAGTTGACACCGATGGCACAATTGCGCTCTCTATCAAAGGTGTGAAACTAAGCCCCCTTGAAAACGACGCGTCCGAAGAAGATCTCGACCCTCACGCCGGCGCAAGAGTTTTCTGGCAGCCCGATGTCGACTTCTTGAAGATACAAGATCTTATCAAAGCTCATCCGAGTCAAGACGAACTCTCTTACATTCAAGAACTCACCCAAAACTACATCCAGGAAGCGTTAAGCCGCTTGGAAGGGGTAGATACCGCAATCCCACATCTGGTCAGGTTTCATAAGTGGATGAAAGAGCAGCCTATTCCGCGGAGACGCCTAGACACCGCGTCGTCTTTTGCCGCTGCTTTGACAACTGAACCTTTCGGCTCTTTTGTTGTGGCGATGAAACAGGTGGCTGACAGCATTGTCCCCATTTTCCAGGGAGAAACTGAACCGCTGGAGGTCCTCATGCCCAACAATGTTCTCACGCACGTTTACAATTCTTCGAATGTTACTGACAGGAAGCCACTCTTCCAAGCTTTGGGTCACTCTAGGCCTAATCTTAGGGTGCTGGAAATTGGTGCGGGCACCGGAGGAACCACGAACAAGGTTTTGCAGTGGTTGCGTGGACTAACGGGTGCTCTGCTCTACTCTGAGTACACCTATACCGACATCTCAGCGGGCTTTTTTTCTGCCGCTCAGGAGCGCTTCAAGGACTATCCAAACATGTCTTTCAAGGCTTTGGATATATCCAAGGATCCACTGGAACAAGGCTTTGAACCGGCGTCTTATGACCTTATTCTTGCGGCCAATGTTCTTCACGCAACTCCAAGCCTCCACGAAACACTTTCCAATGTTCGAAAGATTCTCCATTCTGAAGGCAGGTTGTATATGGAAGAACTATCCTATGACACCCTCCCTATGAACTTCATCATGGGTGTACTTCCAGGCTGGTGGTTGGGTGCACAAGATGGGAGGCCCGACCAGCCTCACGTTGCTCCCGAGCGATGGGATATGGAACTCAAAAAGGCTGGGTTCAACGGGCTAGAAGATGTTGGCTATGATTCAGAACGTCCGAACAATCTCCTTGCCTTCATGACGTCGAGACCAGCCCAGCTTCCCGCAGCAACCAAACCGGTGGCCGTTTTATACAACACGAAGTCGTCGAAGATTGCGAATGACATGGAGAGCACGCTTATCGAGAAGGGATTTCAGGTTATCCTTCATGATATCTCTACTGGCTTACCTCCCGCATCAGCCGACATCCTTGCTATACTCGACGTCGATGTTCCCTACTTTGAGAACATAAACCCTAAGGATTTCAACGATTTCAAGGCCTTGGTCACGGAGGCGTCGAACTCTGATACTGGAATTTTCTGGTTGACTAGGCCCTCACAAATGAGATGCGCAGATCCCAGGTGGGCTCAAACCATTGGTACCATCCGGTCGATAAGAAGCGAGCTCAGTCTGGACTTTGTGACTTGCGAGGTTGACGACAAGACCTCTCTCTCAATCGTGGTGCAAGCATTCCAAAAGTTCCAGCGGCAAAGACAGGAACGCGAACGACGACCTGAATATGAATATAGTATTCAGAGCAATATCGTGCATATTCCAAGAGTATACCCCGTCAGCATTAATGATGAACTGCGCGAGAAAGGTCAGCAAAAGGTTAACGCAGGCGAGGCGACGAATGGCGGGGAAAACCACCCCAGCGTCCGCTCCGGCACAGATTCCAAGAAGAGAAACCTGGAGAACACAGATGCCAGCAACAATAAGGGCATAAATACTTTCTATGACCTACAAATTGAGAAGCTGGGCCGTCTGAATACACTTGTTTGGACCCCAAGACGAGCGAGACGACTTGTCAATGATGAAGTCGTTGTTGAAGCCAAGGCCGGTGGTATGAACTTCAGGGTAACTTTTCCTCCAGTAACCGCAAACCGAGAATTATGTTAACCTGAATTAGGACGTTCTTATTGCCATGGGCATTGTCGACCCCATTTCCTCCAAAATTGGCCTTGAAGCAGCTGGTATCGTCCGGGAAGTCGGGCCCGAAGCCAATGAGCTGGTTCCAGGCGATAGAGTTTTCATTCTCGGCGGCGGCGGTTTCTCCAATGGTATTACCGTCTCAGAGAAACTATGTGTCAAGATTCCAGACACTCTTAACTTCGAGGAAGCGGCTACAATGCCTTGTGTGTTTTCGACCGTCATTTACGGCCTCCTTGACGTCGGCAGGCTGGAAGCTGGAGAATCAGTACTGATTCATTCGGCTTGTGGTGGTGTTGGCATCGCCGCAATCCAAATTTGCAAAATGATTGGTGCAGAGATCTTCTGCACAGTGGGCAATGAAGAGAAGATACAATACCTCCAATCCAACTTTGGCATCCCCAGAGACCACATTTTCAACTCGCGAGATGCATCATTTCTTCCAGATGTTCTCAAGGAAACCAATGGAAGAGGTGTTGATATTGTTCTCAACTCTTTGAGCGGAGAGCTACTTCACGCGTCCTGGAGCTGCGTCGCTGAGTTCGGCAGGATGATCGAGATTGGAAAGAGAGATTTCATCGGCAACGGCAAGCTCGCAATTAAACCCTTCGAATTGAACCGAACCTATCACGGGGTAGATCTTGGACACTTGATGGATGCCAAACCGGCAATGGCCAACAAGTAAGTGTTATGTATCATGCTTGTCCAAGTCAGCACTGACCCGTTGCCAGATTGTTGAAGAAAGTGGTTGAGCTTTACCAGGAGGGCCACATTCGCCCTTTGAGCCCCATCAAAACCTTTACTGCGGACGCGGTAGAAGAATGCTTCCGATACATGCAAAAGGGACAACATATCGGAAAGATTGTATTGAACATGGAGGGGCTCACAGATGTGACGAATAAGACGGCGCCTACGTTCAAACCAAAGTTTGAAAGTGACGCGAGCTTCTTACTTGTCGGTGGTCTTGGCGGCCTTGGACGAATTGTGTCCAACTGGATGGTTGAACACGGCGCAAAACACATCGTCTACCTTTCTCGCAATGGCGGTAACTCCCCTGGAAATCAAAGCTTTTTTCAAGAGCTCGAAGACCAGGGCTGTTCTGCTACTGCCATTCAAGGAAGTGTGACAAATCTCGCTGATGTTGAACTGGCCTTGAAAAGGGCACCGAGACCTGTTCGTGGCATTATTAATATGTCAATGGTTCTACAAGACCAGGGCTTCACCAAAATGACGCACGAAGAATGGGTTGCTGCGGTGAACCCCAAGGTACTAGGCACTTGGAACCTGCAGAAAGCTTGTACCAGCGCTCGAATCGACCTTGACTTCTTCCTCCTCTTCAGTTCTATCTCCGGAATCGTTGGGCAGAAGGGACAAGCCAATTATGCTGGAGCCAACACTTTCCTGGACGCATTCGCTCAGTATCGCCACAGCCTTGGGCTGAATGCTGCTTCCCTTGACGTTGGCATGATGCTGGACTATGGATACCTCGCCGAGAATCCTGCACTGCTAGAAAGTCTGTCTGCGCAGGGACTATACGGAATGAAGATCTCTCAGTTGTTCGACGGTATTTCCACCATGATTGGTGATTCGACCGTCAGCGGCGGTTACGCGTCAAACAAGACCTTTGTCAACCTGTCTCAACTCATTCTTGGCCACCGAAGCTTAACATCTCTTTCAGATCCGTTGAATAGAGTCATTTGGAAAGACGATCGTCGCATGGCATTCTACCACAACTCCGACAAGACAAAGAGCACAGCTACAGGTGCATCCTCCAGCTCTGGCGCGTTGGAAGGATTTCTCAGCTCTGCGGTCGCGGACCCAACTGTGTTATCATCCTCAGATGCTCCCGCTCTTCTAGCAAAGCAGATTGCGGTCCAACTATTCAGGCTACTTCTGAAACCCTCAGAGAATGAAGAGGAAATCGATGTTAACATGTCGCTGCAAGACGCCGGATTGGACAGTTTGGTTGCGGTGGAAATGCGAAGCTGGTGGAAGGGGGTTTTTGGCTTCGACATTAGCGTTCTCGAGATGCTCGGAATGGGAAGTCTGTTGGCTCTTGGTGCGAGGGCCATAGAGGGATTGAAAGACCGCATGTGTGAGCCGAGCGGTGACAATGGCGACGATGGGGAGAAACACGACACAGAGGGTTATCTGAAGCTCAAAATGCCTTAAGCTGATATAGTACCGTTGCTCAAGTGTATCTCTTGTCTAAACTAGCACCAGATAACGATTGCATTCGATTGGGTCATCTCGGGACTGGGCTGAGCCCAGATAAGCTGGGAAACAACCCCCTGGTTTTGTAATCATCAACATCTTATTTCACTTCAACAAACAAGCATTGATAACAGAAAGAATCTGAAGTCCATTCGTGTCAATCATAGCTGTGCATTCTTCATTCTCAATTGTTTTTCATGCCCTGCTTCAATGCCAACTCTTGAGGGCTTCATTGTGGACGTTCATAGTGATTGAATGTCTCTTCAATTGTGAATATGAGGATTCATTGGTTTCAACCTTGAGCGTTGGCTTATCAGAAATCAATTTTGAAGTTACGCCAGAAGGTGTATGGTAACTAACTATCAGCTAGGCAACAGGCTCTGTTGTGCGTTTTCTGCAAGACCTGGCCGTTGGAACAAGTTAGACTCTATTCCTACTCTTTGGCCGCTTCCCGTCGATCTGACCTTGGGGGATATCTAAAGTTGTGCAGATAACTGCATGACTCAAGCATGTTGTACATGCCACTCTCGAAATAACCAAAAAATTGGTCGTATTGTTCCTACGGCGAAAGATTAGCCAATGTGAGAACAGGTTTACCACAGCCGACGACCAGTTTCTGCTTAGCTATCCAGTTTTTTGAACTAAGGTAAGTCACATACCAAACCCAGTGGGTTGACTGTTTCCCTCTTGGTGATGAATTCCTGCCTAGCTGCAAGGGTCACTTCCCAAAGAGGGCCACAGCCTGTTTGCCTCTCAGTATTAACGTTGGCGTTCTGCTCTGCCGCGACAGTGGTAGTGGCAATAACGCCCACAACGGTGTAAAATGTTGAGAATCGCATAATCAGGGAGAATAATTTCGCGCTGAACGAGGTGTTATACTATGGCGTGTAATCTTATTCCAGAGTGACTTAGTAAAGGCGTGTAGTTGTCATAATGGATGAGACAGTATTGTGATACGGAAGCGGGAATAGGAATGACATCTTACCTTTCATTAAATTGCAGATTTTAGCATGGCTGAAAGTTTTGAGGACCTCGATAACGCTTTGGCCAAAGGGAGGATGTAGTTGTTTTATACTTGGAAACTATGATGGAAACTTGGACAGACACATTTGCCAAAGTAAGCCCATCACCGGGTAGTCTGGTCGCATGCATCACACACTATTGAAATCCCACATGACACGTCCACTAGCAACATACAATCACAGCTTCATTTCGAATGAACACGCCAGATACCTCTTGGCTGCTTGAGTTCTGCAGGTTGGCTATTCAGCTTACTCTTGGCGACGCCACTTTCTCGTATTGTATTCTGTGTCCCGGTCTGCTACCATCTAGCCGGGTTTCGCACCATGTGAGACTCTTATCCAAAGAGTAGCCTGAAAGCCTGCACTACGACTTCTGAGTGCATTACAAACATTTAGCATGTTAGCTCAATTATTCCAAGCACCAGCGTAGACGGGGCTTTGCTCATCCGATTGGCTTACAGTTTTCAATAATATTTACGTCTTTTTGGATACAAGCCCTTTCTGCACGTGTACATCCGTCTAAATAGTAGGCGGCATGTGTTGGACAGGCATGGACTGGTGATTCTCAAGAACAGTCTGCTAAGTTGAGACTAGTGTGAGGTTCATGAGACGTATGGTGACAAGTAAAACCAAGGACATGCAGTCGGAATGCTTCGCAGGGTAGTATTGTCGTTTCGTTTCGTGCGCTTTTATTACCACAGTCTTTACACACATCCGCTGTCAGTTTCTATAAACGGAGACTCAACTGAAGCAGGCAAACCAACTGCTCCGCTGATGTACCCCAAAACTACGTAGCAGGTGACCCTTGCTTAGCCCTATAAGCAATTTGGGGAAGGATACCCACAGCTAAACAAACCACTCTTTTGAATTCGAAAAGCTTCATGATACTTTTCCTTTATTTGCTCAATGACTCGCGAAGTTTTGGGTTCCCTACCTACCTCCCGATGCGGCATCCTATCCCAGATTGTGTGAATTTTTGAACTAATTAGAATAGCGGGCGCGATCAGCTGGCGATATCAACTGTACATTGTAATGGAGAAAGGGGAAATTGCTTTGACCCACAAGCTTCAGTGACCAGTGCAGGCGTAGTAAGCTTGGACGCTTGCAACCACTCGCTAGCAAAAATCTGGGTTTCGTCTGCTCAATCCCATCATACCTCATAGAATTGTTCATATTAGTTTAGAATTCTTGACTCGCTCACTCAAATATTATGCAGTTAGCACGAGACATGCATTAAGACATATTTCAGAGCTTGCTTTTCCCTTCGTTATCACGCGTCATGAGGCATCGCAGTACCATTCCCCACGTTCCGATACCAATCGCTTGATGACAACGCCCCATTCCGCTTGTGGCCCTTGTGGAGTGTGACGTAAGATGCGTAGACTAAACGGCCTTAAAGGTATGATGCGCGTGCGGACTGCACGGGAGTATGTATTGCCTCGTGGAGAACGAGACGGTTTGCCGTGAAAGGGGCGTTGTCGGGCAGAAGCCGGCACCGGCGGTGCTCTCCGCAAGATGGATCTGTGGATAAATTCAGTGTTCGCCTTGGTAATTTAACCGCAAACTCAAAATATTCCACATGACTTCTACACAATTAGATGCTGCCATCTTCATTCTTGGTAGATTCACTGTCATTGGAAAATTTATGATAAAAACTAATGTGTACAGACATCATTTGTAGCTTAATCGCCTAGACTGAAGTCAAGAAAGACTCGTCATACCACACAGTCTAGCAAAACAAGCATCCAAAGAACAACGGAGCTGCCAAGAAGAGGGGACGCAACAAAACACTCCCAAAAATTCAACGATATCGGCGTCTTGACCAATCCAAGTATCCTTTCCCGGAGGTTCCACATCATGACTTTCGATATGTGCGGGGAAAGTGGGTATAAACAGCTTCATATTCCAAGGTTGTAGATCAGCAGTACCGAATGCGACATCCGGGGCGACTGTTACCCACCAAGAAACACACAGTTCGACTTCTTTAAAAGGAGCGTCCTGGGCCAAATGAGTTCGCCTTTTGCTACGCCGTAGCGACTAGTCAGTTTTGGAGACTATGAAGGTGCCACGCAACTTCGCCGTCGGCCTCGGCGCCGCTGTAATTGGAACTGCTGCCGTTACAGAAGCCAAAGATTACACGCCATACGTTAAACCTTTTCTTGGTACTGAAGGTCCTACACCCGGATCGTCATACCAAGGCGGCAATGTTTTCCCTGGTGTCACACTGCCTTTTGGTGGTGTCAAGGTCGGCATCGATACCACAAGATGGGACACCAGATATCAAGCCAATGCGGGTTATACCGTCGAAGGCAATGTCACGGCAATTTCAATGTTGCACGTAAGTGGCACTGGAGGTGCTCCTACTTATGGACTGATCCCCCAAATGCCTCTTACGACATTAGAGGGCGTAAACCTTTTGGACAACTTGACGTACATGCAACCGAGGGTTGGCCATGATGTTGCGGAGGTCGGATACTATAAGACTTCACTGGAGAATGGAGTTACAGCTGAGATAAGCGGCAGTATGCACGCTGGAATTCTGAAGTATAACTTTTCAAAAGACGGGGGCCGTCATGTTCTTGTCGACCTCAGCCACTATCTGCCCACTCGCGGAAAGGAATCTCATTGGTATAGCAACGGCTACTTGGAACGAAGCGACGACGGCTCCTCGTACTCTGGATATGGCGTCTATAGGGAAGGCTGGGCGCTCGGTGAGTTTTGGCAGCTCGGGACTGAGCATCAAGGCTAACACGCATAGGGGGTGACTTTAAGGTCTACTTCTGTGGACAATTTGACACCGTCCCAGAGGATGCGGCTCTATTCTCTGGTATCTACACAGACCCGTATTGGCCCAACACTACAGATGTAAAGCCATTTTACAACAACCAAACCTCCATCAGCGGCGGTGTGAACGGTTATCAATACGCCAACCGTATTGGAGGTCTCTTTTCGTTTCCATCGAACACATCTACTCTTACCTCCAAAGTCGGCATCTCATGGATATCAGCTGACAAGGCTTGCCAATTCATTAAAGACGAAATTCCACACTGGGACTTGAATAAGACAGTCTCTGAAGCGAAAGCTGCCTGGAACAATGAGGTACTTTCAAAGATCGATGTGAAGACTGAAAACCAAACGCAGCTGGAGATGTTTTACACTGGCGTTTATCATGCTCATCTGATGCCCTCTGATCGAACGGGCGAGAACCCGCATTGGCAATCAAAGGAGCCATACTATGATGACTTTTACACGCTATGGGATACTTTCAGATGCACGCATGCGCTCGTATCTCTCATTCTCCCGAGCCGTCAAGTTGACATGAGTAAGCATTATTCTCTGGCTTGTTGACGGGTTGCATTGACTGACGGAAATAGTCCGAGCCATGATTGATATCTGGCGACATGAGCGATTCCTGCCGGAGGGCCGAAGCCATAACCACAACGGCCGAGTCCAAGGTGGTTCCAACTCTGACAACATTTTGGCTGACGCCTACGTCAAGAAGCTCGATAAGAACGGGCTTATCAACTGGGCTGATGGATATGCTGCCGTGCGCACTAACGCTGAGTTGCAGCCCTACAACAATTTCGACTTCAACGACCCAACGGGAAGTACCAAGGAAGGCAGAGGTGCTTTGGATGATTGGAAGAAGTATGGTTACGTGACTGTCAACTATGGAAGAAGCGTTAGCAAGACGGTGGAGTATTCATTGAACGACTTTGCCGTGTCACAAATCGCGAAGGGCGAAGCACCAGAGGAGGCCGCAACTTATCTGAACCGATCAACGTAAGACTTCATCCCCCCATGTTTGCAAACCTAGATACTGACAGAGACAGTGGATGGCAAAAGATTTGGCTAAAGGAGGTCACAGCTCTGAACTTCACCGGCTTCCTAGCCCCCCTACAGCCAAATGGGACAGTCCTACCAGGTTATAACCCACTCGAGTGCGGAGAATGCAACTGGAAAGCAATTTCTTACGAGGGTACTCCGTGGGAATACAGTTTCGGCGCACCTCATGATATGTCTACGTTGATTACATTGATGGGCGGCCCTGCCAATTTCGAGAAACGCCTGGACACAAGTTTCATTCACGGCCTGGGTCAGCAAGATCAGGGAAACAACGGCATCGGCAGTATGCTTTTCAACCCCGGGAACGAACCCAGTTTCATGACGCCATTCCTATACAACTACATTGGCCGCAAGCAATGGAAGAGTGTGATGAGGAGCAAGTCCATCCTCGACGAATACTATCACACTGGAGCCGGCGGAATTCCAGGTAACGACGATGCAGGAAGTATGAGCAGCTGGCTCGTGTGGAATATGCTCGGCTTATATCCGGTTGTCACTCAGCCTGTCTATCTCGTCTTGGCCCCAAGGTTCGAGGAGATTAGCATTCGACTGGGTGAGGCTGGCGGCCTCCTGCATGTTACCGCCAGCGGGCTTGAGAAGGGGCCCTATGTTCAGAGCCTGAAGGTGAATGGCAAAGTTTGGGACAAGAGCTGGGTCAGCCATGAGGATCTTCTGGGAGATGATGGCAAAGGAGGCCGGTTGGAGTTTGAAATGGGCGCTGAACCGCAGGAATGGGACTCTGGGGAGTTGCCACCCAGCCCGGGTGCTCTTTGAAATCCGCCAGTCAGCTCATCGTCGTCATTGTTTCTCAACGGTATACCTTACGGCTTGAAGTCGTAATAAGAAGCTTGGATGCCGCATCACCGCTAATTTAGCTGATGCAGCAGCTCTGCAGTTATCATATGAAACAAATAATGGGTGGTCAATGAAATTAGTAAAGATACACAAAGTGGAAATTCATATGAAAATGTGACAATACACAGTCTACCTATGACAATTTGACACACAACTTTCGATTATAGACGTCGGGTTCTAGTCATAAAACTCAGAACAGTGGCTTTTTTTCTTCTTTCCGCCTGTCCAAGCTGCTGCCTATCAGAATGGCCTTTAGCTGTACACCAAAACAAGATCTTCGTAGTTCCCGCTTTTAATTTTGGCAAAAGCAGCGTAAGGATTTACCCGGAAGACAATAACGTTTTCAAGGACTTTGCGACATAACAGGTTAATTAAAGAATTGCATTTTTATTGCAGTACCTTCGTCAGAATGGGTAACTTCAACACCATGTCTTGTTGAGAGGAGTCGGGAAGCTATGGGGTGCCTACAAGTTCAATCCACAAGTCTCTAGAGCAAGTACACGTCAGTCTCATGGTCAAGCCCGACAAAGAAATCCGCTCCTGGCTTCCCGAGGTATAACACCTTAAGCAGCTTTCGCAGTATCTGATTCAGCCAGATAGTTGTGCTAAAATTAACTCAATCTTTGGAAAATGGAGGAGAATTTGCCGGTCTGTCGTTGACTTTTCACTATCAAGCTGCAATCCAATTAATTGTTGCCAGGCCTAGTAAAATCGGTATGATGCGAGAATCCACGACAAGGCGACAATAAAAGCATGAGTTGAGTGGTTGGTTTCAATACCTAATTGGAGACCCATGAACAGCATATTTGACGGTTGGTTGCCTCACCTCACCTCATTTCTTTCCTGTGGACCGACCACACCTGCATTTTAGGCCGAAAGAGTTTTTAGCGTCGTATTTTCTTTTTACTGAAGATGCTACTTTGTACTGCTCTCTGCGGGGGTGAACAACCACCTTGATTAACCAGAATGAAAGAAACATACCTTGGTTCGCTAGGAAAGGATCATTAGACGCTGCCTGCTCATGGATTACATCATTAGCTCGCTCATGAACAAGGACCCTGAAAGCCAAATCGACGTTTTTCAGCCAACGCCCAGCGTCTTGATCACTCCGTATGCCTACCAAATTTGACTGACAGAACCATTAAGCACTCGGACATCCCGGGACCCCTGCCCGATCTGGCTCGGCTTAGCCAGTTCAGATCAGCACAGCAGGGATCCCCTCCTATAGTGACCCTTCCGCATGACCAATAGACCCCGACAGGCATATCAGCACTTTCTAGGCACCGACAATAAGCTCTTCGAGAATGAGATGTGATTGGATACCACTCGAGTTTAAGGGCACGTGGAGAGGGCGGAGCTATCAGATGGCACTATTAATCAACCCCTTGCTGAGGTATTAGGATATGTCGCAAGCCTGAAAGAAGGTGGCACAGCACTGCCAGGCTTACCCCCGATTGAATCACATCAGCTGTTCGCTCTAAAGTGTCGCATACACAAATAGTCCGCTTGGGACAGTTGCACTTCTCCTCATCCATTCCTTTTCTCCCTCCACCGGTCGCATTCAAACAAACACTGTCGTCGAAAGAGCCCCCAAAACAAGAAAATCACTGGTACATCGAACCCGACTCAAACTCTTCCGACCAGCGCAAAGCGCTACCAACTTCACAACCGCTCCAATAATGCGAAACCCATTCAGGATCAAGAAACAACGCCAGACGTGGGAGGGCAGGCCGAGAGGCCTCACACTCGATGATCCCGTCTTCAAGGATTGGGACAAGGAGGACATTCAGATCCAGCCCAAGGAGCGAAAGTCAGATGGAGATATTCAAAGAAAACCAATTAGAAACGACGGCGTAGACGGCACGCGTTACGCAAGCGATGACTCCGGTCATTACTACAACCACAACACAACGCTCGGATACGCATCTATTGCTGGGGTTTTGTCTGGCGATGCAGCGCAAAACACCATGGACAGCAGCTCGGCAGACTGCGGTTCCGCTGGTTCCGCTGGTGGAGATGGATCTGGAGGTCAATGAGGCCGCGCCGAGACAGCACGGATAAACTCCAAATCACCGGGAATGGTTCTTCGCATGGGATCGGCGTATGGCTGGCGGAATTCGAATGGCTTGTGACTTTGAAACGACTAGATTAATCGGGCATGGGATATGTGGGCTGGCGCTTGGAATTTTGCTCTCGTGTAACGGATTGATGACATACCAGGAACGATGGTCGAGAATTAAGGTGGTTGTTTTTTGTTATTAATGGATGCCAAGAAGCTGGACATGGCAATGTCAGTGAAAATATATCGCAAGTCAAGAGTATCAAATACAGTGTTGCAGCAGGTAATGGTGCTTGCCAGTTTGGAGTTTCTTAATCGGTCATATGGTTAGCTTTTGACATAAATTTACCAAGATGTTGGACATATGAAGCCCCAAAGCTTATTGCCTGCCCGTGAAGGCTTCGAGATGCCTCAAAAAGATTCATGCACCAAATCTGCCGTCGACGAATTTCTGCAAGGTTACTCTACCGCTCTGCTCAATATGGCCTGCATTTCCCACAGAGTTCAAGTTTTGTGCCGAACCCGTATGATTTGGATAGCATATTTCTAGGTCAAGGAGGACAGTTTAGTGTTTTCCAACGATGAACCAATGTCATGAGGCTACCGCACCTGTCAAAATAGGTTTCAAAACGTCTTGATGACACAATGAAGTGACTTATACAGCAAGATTGTAAGAATTTTGTACTCTTCATATGCGAACCTTGTTTTCGATATACACAACCCTCGAACTGATGATGTGCTAAGCGGCTTCCCTTTTACATTTCACATGCCCAAGAGTAAGGGAAACGGGAAATCAGGGAGGCAGCCCTGCCACCGTGCGGAATGTCCTTGCGAAGGTCTTGGATCTGTTTGCCTTCCTATCTTCTTGCTAGCTTGTGTAGTGACAATGGATGACTTTTGTGGTGATCTGTGGCTGTTCATAGTCTTTTAAGCTCCTAGTGTCTGAATAATGTCAAGCGTATAGGAGGAGCAGCCTTTTGGGACGGCCCGCTCTTAGGAAAGCATCCACGTCAACCATCACTTTTCCCGGTCTAGCTTCGCATCATCTTCGACCTACTAGCCTCTCTTAAGTACTTTAGTCGTGACATGGCCTGTCAAGTCACAGACTATGTGTGCGCGAGGATTTACACATATTGCATGTAGGTGGCTTGCCCCTGCCCCAAAATGCTCCCATGGCAATGTCGATCGTAATAGCAAAAAATCCGACCTCAGTTTAATTGACACCGCCAGCGACCCGGCCGATATTAACACACCGAAGGTCGAGATGGTATCTCTAAATGATGGGGAAACTACTTCAGGATATAAGAACCCAGGGCCAACACTAAATGATCGTCCATCCTTTGGCATTTTCTGGTCAAGAAATCCACTGTTAGGTATAATCTCTTCACTGTTGCTTGAGGATCGTCGTCAATAAGCTTATTCTGCCTACGCTGCTGGATTCCGAGACACTGACAGTCGAGTTGCGTTACACAAAGTCCAGTTTCTACCCCCATGTACGAGCGGAGAAGCCCGCCATTATCCTTGCACTGTCAAACCACACAACGGTATGGTGGCAGCTCTCATTCGTACACGGTGATTGATGCAATGAAAAGAACCTGCACGACTGTCACTAGGACGTCGGTCCCTAAAGCGCATACGATGGAAAATGAAAAGTCGTCCTGCGAAGCCAAGGCCTGGAGATCAATTTCTAATTCTCAACAGACTCAACGGAGAAGCCCCCTGAGTCTGATTTTTCGTTCCGGATAGTGAATGAAGACACAAGAAGACGCCTACGTGTGGTAGACGGTGGCATACGGATATTACTCCAAGTCCAGTACCGTGAGCGAGAGCTTTAGCTTCCTCGTCCCTGAGGATGGAACCGAGACCAGGCCAAATTGTCTCGCAAGAAGTGTCGTTATAATAGCACTCTTATACATTCACTATTGCCCTCTATAACTGGGCGACTTCACATTCCAGGTAAATGAGCCCGGGATTGGGGGCTACATAAAGTGTCTGGCTGCCATTCTCAATTGGTTTATAGCTCTAAGAAGCCTATTTGCTTTCTTGCTATTGGAATTTCTTACCTTGTTACACACTGTATCATGCTAACAGCGTGGTCAACTTTGAGGTCGAAGTATTTGATGCGGCACATAAGTCTGGGAGGCGTAACGGTATTGCACTGTCTCTCTCACGCAGGCCAGAGACAGGATTCAAATGACATCGTGGGACGACTTGGCTTGATGCAAATTTCCATCCGGGACGCTTGGCATAGGGACGCCTGACCGCGAAATCATCGATAAGCTTGCAAATTGGGAGCACGTCAACAGCCCATCCCTTGAGGCTGGATATGTAGACATGAATAAAAAGTACTAGCATGCACGTTGCAGTCAATGGAAATGGCGGCTTAATGAAAACAGACGAATTCGAACAGTCTTGCTTGTCATGTACAATGACAGAAAATATTGACAGGCAAGGTATGCAGAAGTTAGTTGGTTTAAACACATCTTGACAGAAGCAGAGGCAGTGGGGCAAGTGTTGCATCTTAAGTCAAAGTCCGTCACAAAGAAAGCAGATCAACTAGGAACAGCATAGATTCGCTCCGAAGGCAGTGATTTCGATTGTCGTTTGTCATTAGCAGATGCTAAACACCTAGTGCTGCGCAATACTCAAAGAGCTTGGTCATCATTGATACCAGTGTCAAGCTTGAGCAACGGCCCCGATAACCCAGGTGCTCGCGTGGCCACAAAGGCTCAGTAAACGTTGAGTATGTTACTGTGGTCCGTCCATGGTTTACAGCGTTCTGTTTCATTTCTGTCATCATAGCTTCAACAGATACCGAAACAGATGCTTAGTAGGCGTTGACGGTTGACGTAGGCGGCTTGGAGACTACTCCGAAAACCGGGTATAACCTGTGGGCTCTGCTTTTCTTTTGTTAGCATAATAATACATTAAGTGTTAAAGACGTACATACTCGGGTATCCCACGGCATTGACCGCTCTTTTGTCCCATAATAGGGATAGTGTATGGGCCTCAGTGTTTCCAGCAAAAGCGAGGCGCTGACCCCTTTTTAATTGAGGGGTTGTCCAGCGCGGGGTATCATAGCATATCTTCGTCTTCGTCGTAATCGCCATCACCGCTTCCACGCTCCTCCTCATCTTCACGCCTGGCAGCTTCAGCACTCGCACCAACTTTCCTCACGCCCTCTATGACGCCAAGGAAGAAGCCGCGGCTCTCGGCCAACTCCATTGCACCCACTCCGCGAAGGCTCATAACGCCTTGCACCTCGCTGAGATCTTCCGTACTCTTGCGTAATTTTGCAGATCGTACCTCCTGAAGGTCTCTCAGCAATGACCTAACCTCGGAAGAAGATGGTATATCGTCGTTCGCGTGGGCCAACAGCATCTCGGCGAGCTCGAACCAGTGGTAGGGCAAGGCGCCTGAAGGGGCATCTGCTGTACAGGATGGCAAGAATGGCGCTGAGAGGGTCTGATCGTTGCTTCCGCCATATCTTCTAGCGTTACCTCTGGCGTCAGCGCGTATTGGGGGTGGAGGTGGGGGTGAGAAGGCGTCGGGCTCGATCTTAGTTTCATGGTGGACGATCTGGGCGAGAGAGGTGGGATGGAGCCATGGCGGGGGAACGATGTTGGCTCGACGCTGCTTCTTGAGGAGAATTGCAAGCCATAAAGGTATATTGGCGCGAGCAGGAGGTCGTAGGGCGGGTGTTGCTCCCTGCAGAACATAGGAGCACGTCAGTGAGAAATTCCATCGCGACGCGTCGCGGGAAAGGTGGGGGGTCTCACGCTTAAAAGATCGATGCTTTCTAGCCGCTGACGAGGAACAATTGTGATGAGTTCCATTTCACATAGGAAGGCGACTTCCGCGGGTACAAGACCCGGTGGCAGAGGCAAAGCCATGATGTGTCGCGGGGTAGTGGTCGCGATCCACGGTCTCGATGATGTTAGAGCTTTACCCTAGAATGGCAAGTTTGGCGGCGCGATGCATATGGCGGGGGAGCCCGGAATTGAAATTAACCGGGCCGCCGCCCTGCCAGTGCACTAGGTACTAGAAACACTAAACAGACCTTGCTTACGGGTACGTACCTCTTGTCGGAGCCGGGCTATAATCCCCGATCCATAGAGTTCCCGAAAGCTCCACCCAAAGCCCGTCCTCCTCCTCCCCCCCGGGCCGTCAATGAGGAAAACGGGCGAGAAGCAAGACAAGCTGAAAGAGGGTATGTATAAGGTGCGCAAAATTACCGGCAAGGATCAAGATGGGTGCTAGTCCAAGCGTAGTTGCATCCTCAGCTGGGTCTTGCCCTACCAGGCGAGCTGAGAGCCCTATTTGGAGCGGGCTCGATCACCACCATGTCCGGCTGGACCAGTCCAAGATGGCATGATGCGTTCCAGACCTGAGGTCTAGACTTGGCCAAATTGTGGCAGAAACACGGCGACCTGCAGCATCATGAGCATGAGGGAAATCTCGGGGATTATTTCAAAGTCATAACTGCAGCCATTTGGGTGGCTGCGCCAAGGGAGAATAGTTCGCAGATGGATACGTACGAAAGATCTAAGCTTCCTTTTTCCCTAAGGTAATTAGGGTCCCTCGGGGTCTTTTCTCTGACATTTTTACACTAGGTGGGCTGGGTGAGTGAAGCCACATTGGGGGTGCTTTCCTAAGAGCCAATAAGACGCGGTTATATCGCGCGGTCGTAGCCCCGAGACATTACTTATGTAATCGACCCTTAGATCTCTGTATTACCCTTATCGACCTGGGAAGGGGGATCTCTCATTGACGGTTGTCGTGAGAAAATGCCGATCGCTCCCTTTTCATGATGGTGCATCCTCCACAATTGGAATGCTCCGAACAGCCTCGTTCCACATGGAGTTCTCACACCTGTTGGAGCTCCACTGATCCTCATTCCATAGTTTCTAGAATTAGCGGTCCTGAGAAAGAAATACCACACTCTGAGAGCTTATCACGTTCAGGCTTCTCTGTAGATGTTGTTTTACCATCGCTAGGACACGGATTGCAATAGCAATCTCATACAATCCCATAAAATTGGGAATTGCCCACAGATTGAGACAAGGCAGCAAGCATTTGAAGCATGGATCTTATTAGGCTACGCATATGGTGTGCCTCGGTGGTCACAGCCCAAATATCCGCACCCCCGCCAAACATTGAGCCAACAACTAAGGCCATCGTCCTGCTTTCCATTTTCTCTTGAGGGGAAAGTGACGCAGTCGTCTCCGCCTATTCGGCCGCAGCTACCCTCATTGGGATTTCCGCTTCTGCAGGGAAGTAGGTGGCCCAGACGTGGTATTCCTTCCTTGGGCCACTCCATTGCTGTAGTGGAGTCTTTCAGCTGGCAGTGTCCATCACTCTCCGATACCCTGCCTCATTTCATACACTACGCGTGACGGCCCGACCCCGACTCCAGTCGTCATAGTAGGCAATTCTACCTTTGAAAGGTAGTGACGCACACTTTGGGATCATACTTACCTTGCGGAACTCCATCCAGGCACAGCGCTGTTTCCAACGTGAAGCCTGGCTATCCCACATTGAAGCCGTCATCGAATCCTGCTACGGTACTGCCAGCGATTTGCGATCCCTTTTTTTTTTTTTTTTTCTTTCTTTTTTTGTGCAGTGTTTTCCGGTTAAAGCTCCATTAACCCGAAAGAAAAGTCTGCAAAGGTGCCATAGACAGCTCTAGGGTTTTTGGCGCTGCATTCGCTCCCAAAGACAGTTGCTTTACCACCAAACCCCTCCTCCGCCAACACTTCAGAGCAGAGCCTTGCCAGCTGCCTAGAAGCTTTTGCACGTTACTTACCGAGTGGGTTGTCTGCCTTTGGCTTGTGGCAGAACGTTAATCACAGCCATGTCGACTGGTCAAATCAACTTTAACAAGCCATGCAATTCATGCCGCCGTCGAAAGGTAAAGTGCGACAAGAACCAGCCATGCGCTCCTTGCGTTCGTCATGGCACTGCCGCGACCTGTGCCTATGATGTTTCGAGAGAGTCCTCCTCTCTTCCCGCAAACGAGAGCCAGCAGCAACTCCAGGACCGAGTGGACCGGCTCGAAAGGGTGATTGAGGAAATGAAGACTATGGCCTTACGAGGCGAGCCTCTCAAAATTCCAAACGTTGCTCTCGTGTCGCCAAGTCCAGCAAGCTTAGGCGATGTCTATCTCGAAGACTCTATGGCCGGCGACCCGGGCATGCAGGTTTACGACGAGAACGTGTCCTTCTATCTCGGTCCCAACTACTGGCTTAACCTTCAAGACTACGTCTTTGAACCCCGACATCTGTTCCTCATAGATTCAGACAAAAACGGCAAAAGTCCAGATAGTCCTCCTGACTGGCCAATTGGTCGAAACCCAACACTGCCAGACCTTGCTCACCTGCACCTTCCACCTGAAAAGGAAGACGTGTTAACCGACCTCTTCTTCGCACATGTCGAACCCTTTGTTCGAATATTCCACGAGACTTATTGGCGACAACAAATCAGGGATGCCCGACTCGGCGTCAGTAAAATACCCGTGGATGTAGAAGTAGCAATGTTTGCCGCTCAGACAATGACGGTAGCTGCCATGCCAGCAAGGCTTATAAGAGATAAGATCGGAAAGCCCAAGGATGAGGTCCTACGTCACTTACAGGAGGTTTCGCGGCTGGCACTTGAGCGGGCAGATATTCTGCGTAGCAGAAAGCCTCTTGCTTTCGTTGCGCTGCTGTACCATATTGTTGGTCACTCTTCTGGCTTCATTCTCAAATCACGATTTTCGCATCATAGAAGAACAAGTATCCGCTGACCTATATAGCAAATGAAATTCATCACAGGCAACGGAGAAACTGCCGTCTCTCTGCTTGGCTTGGCTGGCCGTTTCGGAACACGGCTTGGCCTCCATCGCGATCCAAGTAATTACAACTATTCCCCATGGACTTCCAACATGAGACGAAGGATATGGAGCCACTTTGAGTTTATGGATAATCCGGTTTACAATCTGGAAGGTGCCGATTCTGGCCTGCCTTTCATCTCCGATAGCCAGCCCCCGAAAAATGCGAATGAAAGCCAGTGGAATCCAACGCCATTTGCCAAACCTGGCTCTGCGCCCACCGATCAAGATGGAATTACCGACATGTCCTTTGTTTTGGTGCGACACTGTCTGTCAAAAACGATGCAATCCCTCATACGAAGGAGAAATGATGCTAGTCCCGAAGAACTTGGCCGGATCATCGACCACACCGATAGCTTCTTGAAGACGAAGTTTATGAATCATGTGGTCCCCGCAAACCCCGACCATGCTGTTCTTTGCTCGCATTACAGAGTATCGTTAAAAAGCATGAGGCTTCTTGTCCACCAGGTTCATGCTCACTACGTAGTTGGTCCCGACCCTCTGTTTCGGGCTAAGTGAGCTTTAAATACCCAGTCAGTAGTTTTTCATGGGCTAATCTATTGCACATAGGTTCTATCAAGAGTGCGTTGAGATCCTTGAGGAGATCGAACAGGGCGAGGAAATCGCAGTCCAGCATCGCCGGGGATGGATTTACCGATGGCCAACCACACCGTGCTTGATCTCTAATGTCCTCATCGGACTGCGCGACCAACCTAGTCATCCGATTACAGATAGAGCCTGGAGACAGATCAACGTAGCCTTCAGAAGACACAACAACGACGATATCAATATGCGCAAATTTGCCGCGTGGCGAGTCATCGAGGCGCTTTGCGATGAGGCCATGCTCTACCACAAGCAAGTATCTCACGAGGGAGCATGGTACAGTCGCAGACATGATGCATTCGAGTCAAAACACTCTGCAAAGGGCAAGGAACCGGTATCCCTTAAAGATGCCACTGTTCTTGATATCCTAGCAGATGTGGGAGATGTTCAGATGTTTGGCCAGCATAGTACCCCACAAGGAGGCGTTGTCGGTGGTTCTGTTTACTTTGAACATCAGGCTCTTCAGCCCATGAACTATGCTTTGTGGGGTCAGCCAGGCCAGCATCCCGTTCAAACTCAATCGCAATCGCAGGTTCATGCTTCTGACGATCATGGAGAGATGTGAGTATTGACACAGTCTTGTATTTAAGGTTCCATCAGGGAACTAAGCGCATCGCTATCATTACTGTGATATTACGAACCGTACACCAGCACTCCATACCCGATGTCATATACCGACGGCAGAGTCATTACGAAGTAAAATCTCGAGTTTTAGCTCGTTAATGCTTGCTAGGCCTGTGGGTTCTTGTATTTCCAAAGGGCCATCCGTCTACAATTAAGGTCAGTCAAGCTCTAAGATCACACAGTGTCGCAACTTACATTGACTGGGAAGGTAGATGTCAACGCCCAGCTCGTCAGCCCAGGTCCATACCAAGCTGGGATTCTTGAGGAAAGCTCTGCCAACCAGGACAGCATCCGCTTGTCCATCAGCAAGAACTTCGCTGGCTTCTTTTCCGGTTGTGATGCCACCAACCGATCCAACGTAGGTGTTGGTGCCCTCAACAGCCTTCTTTACCGCTTCGGCCAGATATGCCTGGTATTTTGGACCAGCTTCGACCTTCATCCTGGCATCGTTGGCACCAGCAGAGATGTCAAGGAAGTCGGCACCTTTGTCTGCAAGGATCTTTGCTAGCTTGGTAGCTTGGGCAATCTCCCATTGGGGGATTGAAGGGTCATGTTCCAGATAGTCGGTGGCTGCTAGGCGGACCAACACTGGATAATCCTCAGGAACATTGGCACGAGTCAACTCTGTCAGCTCCACAAGAAGGCGGGTGCGGTTCTCGAAGCTGCCGCCGTACTTGTCGGTTCTGTGGTTTGAAGCAGGCGATAAGAATTGGTTGATTAGGTAACCATGGGCAGCGTGGATCTCAACGGTCTGCAAATACTATCAGAATCATGAGTCGGATGAACAGTACTGTCAACTTACATCATAGCCAGCCTTAACGACACGCTTGACAGCCTCAACCCACTTCGTTTTGAATGTCTCAATATCTTCGAGAGTCATCTCCTTGGGCACGTACGTGTCCTTAGTGTACGCCTCTGCAGATGGACCGTAGACAGTCTTGGGCCATCCGCGAC
The DNA here is from genome assembly GCF_014235925.2 of Colletotrichum truncatum. Taxonomy (NCBI): domain Eukaryota; kingdom Fungi; phylum Ascomycota; class Sordariomycetes; order Glomerellales; family Glomerellaceae; genus Colletotrichum; species Colletotrichum truncatum. Next base: position 299,296 of record NW_027222408.1, on the reverse strand, counting down.
CCTGTACGGTGTTAGTAGTGGTTACTGGTAATGCAAAGTTTGGCCTAATACCTTTTCGCTGGCAACCGCCTTGCGGTCAACCCAGGGCGCAATCGTACTAGCCTTGCGACCGGCATGCCCAATCTGTGCACCAATAAAGGTTCCCTGGCTGTGCACAAAGTCAATCACCTCTTTCGCGGCCTCGATATGCGAGTCGCTCCAGAGTCCCAGGTCCTCCGGCGAGATCCGACCTTCAGGCACCACAGACTGCACCTCGGTCAGAACCAATCCCGCGCCGCGGACCGCAAAGCTAGAGAGATGTGTCTTATGCCAGGGGGTCATGTGCCCATCGTCGGCCGAGTACTGGCACATGGGCGACAAAAAGATGCGGTTGTGCAGGGTCAGGCCGCGCAGCTTAAGCGGGGAGAAGAGCGTGCCCTCGGGCTGCGCATCCCTGGCCGTGCCGGCGGCAGGGTTCTGGAAAGGCGTGAAGTACGGAACCTTTTCTCCGGGAGATTTTTTGTTAGTGACGAATGTTCAACAAAAAATTGGACTGTCGATCCGTAGATGGTTGAAAGAACGTACGTTCTTGGCTCCCTCGTTAATCAGGTAGGTCTCGGAAACCTGTAGTGCGCCATCGACGGGAACCTGGTCCGCGCCTTGGGGGGCTTCGACTTTAGTCATGGTAATTGAGTGGAGGGTGATGTGATGTCAAATGGAATGGGGAGGATAGAGAGTAGCTAGGTAGGTTTCTTTTTTCCCGTTTGCCGGCGTTGCTTGCGATCGGTGATGTACGTTGTATTTTCGATGGTCGGTATTGCTCTGCGAAAACAGATCTTGAAATCTGCAGCGAAGTTGACCACATTTTATAGTATACGTAGAAACACCATGATATGGTAGTATTATGTCGGAATATGGCAAGCAATTGAACCGCGTGGAGCTGATTAATCGCTTTTTTTCCAGGACCGACATCACCAATGTCGGCCGTTTACTGTCTCATCGGCCTAACTGACAGACCCAGAGCGCCGATGACGCCAGGGCCCCTTGAAGTACTTACGACCTGCATGGGCTACGAGCATCCCAATCCTGACCCAAACCAAGCTTTAATCGGCAAGTGTATTCTGCCATGTGAAATGGCTAGATTATGCGAGTGCTGACTGCATAAAAGAGCGCCCTTTGGTCAGAGAGAGATGTGTGACAGTTGTACATGTGCGAGCGGCAAAGCCAGCGAGAAATGTCACCATATGTCGCCAATTCAAATGTAAGCTTGATGAGTAATGTTAGTAATTGAGTGGTTTGATCAGTTACACACGCATCATGACATTGAGCACTAGACCGAAAATGGTCAAGTTTGAGTGGTGAGGTGGTCAACAAGCTCACGGGTAATTTTTTGGGGGGGGTGGAAGGGAAGCAGGGAGCTATTTTTCGAGGTGCATCAGGGAGAGGGCTCCCTATGCTTAAACCCTCCCTCTCATGTGTGCCATACATTAAAACCATAGTAGCTGAATGGCTGGTTCTCTGGCATGGATGACTGATGCTCCTACAGGCGGCTTCTGGGTATGCGGATGTGGCACATTTGAGGGGACCTGGTGGAGGATTCGGATCCCTGATCTACCTTACACTCGGCCCAACGATGGGGGGGGTCTAAACGGGGTTCGCTGGCTCGCCGACTCGCCGACTTTTTGCGGATGACAAGGAAAGATGGTCCGGCCGCCGATCGTGGGGTTAAGGGGGGGGAAAGCCCAAACCATGCATTATTAATGTCTCACTCCCCGGATCGAATTTTTCTTTTCTATTGTTTTTGCTTTAGGGCGTGTCGTGGGACTTGGTCATTGCAAAAGGACCTTTTTTTTCACGAGTTTCTCGATGCAGAAAGCTTGTACACCACTTCGTCCTTGACAAATGTCATCAGCCTTTACGAGTGCCTAGGATAGGGTTGCGATGATGTTATATACAAAGTCTTCAGGCCTGTGACAACTCCTGATCTCATTACTAATCGTTTAGCACTTACGATATCTGTAATAATGATTAAAAAAAAAAAAAAAAAAAAAGAGAAGCATGTGGACAAAGGCTTTATGCTGTGTGGCGTAACATAATCTAGGCGCGGTATCCCTTTCACAAACGCTCTTCCTGGAGGGTTATTGCTCGGCATTGGCGCACTGCATTTATAAGCCAACGACTACACCGGAAGCAATCACAGTAGAAGAAGTGGTCAAAATTGTCAGAAACATGCCGCGAGAAATACGAATTTGACAAAGCCGCTGGCCAGACGAACAATGAGCTGTACAGCCAAAAGCCGGGTTCCAACGGAGCTGAATTATTTAGGACTGCTGGGCAGTGCTCTGGAATGCCGAAAACAACCGTTTCTTTGATATACTCGACCAAATCAACTCAACGGTGTCTTACTAGGAGCCAAATCATTAGCCATTCCAAAGACGTAGAAAAAGATGCAGGTGCAAGTACCAGAAGCAGAAATGAACAAAGGACCAGGAAGCCTTAGAACATTGCTCTCAGCTCTTAGTTGTGGTACTGCCCTTTACTTGTGGCCATGGCCATCAGCTGTTTGGTGACGTCTACACGTGACAGGCAAACATCAAAGATATCCTACTGACAAAAGATGGTTGGTATACTACAAGGACCAGGCGTACCAAAGTGAATAAATCATCAAACTCGGAAACGAAGTACTTTCTATAGGCACTCGAGGTTTGTCACCCTTGAGAGCAGTCAATATACCTGTACAATACGGCAATAGAGAGAGATTAAGATTTCATGGTTGGTCATGCTAATAAGTGATTATTGATTATCTAAAATTACCAAGCAGAGCGCATAGTCAAACTGCTATCTATGTCGACGACTGCTAAAAAAAGTCTCGATATTTATTAGTTCCAAATTTTCCCTCCCACTGTAATTAAAAGACACATAAGAAATATTAGTTGTAGAAAAGCCCAATGACCATGCGTGATCTTTGAGAGGCTCTGAAAGATTCAGAGACAAGGTTGCATCAGCATAATGTTGGTTATGCATCTGATTTGCACCTTTAGATGGTGATCTTGGGGGTGAAGCCGACGACGAGGACAGGGTTCAGCTCGAGCTTGGCGTTGGCGATTCGTGTGATAAGGCTGGTCACAGCGCCCTGTGCGGTTGTGGTAGTAGTCTGGGCAACAGCTTGAACCGCATTCTGAGCAGTGCCGAGTGCGGACTGCGCAGTGTTGGAGATGGAGCTCAAGGAGCTGCCAGTGTCAGCCACAAGCTTGGTGACAATAGCAGAAACATGGGTGGTAGTCTGTGCGGCAGTTTGGCCGATGATGGGTACAACCGCTGCAGTGGTAGCAGCAAGCTGTTGTGAAATCTGCTTGCTGAGCTCTTCAAACTGAGTGTTGGCAGCAGCAGTCAGATTCTTGGCCTGGCTCAGAACCTAGTGATTGTTAGCTTGGCCGTTCAATCCATGTTCGTCAAGACAGTTATTTGCATACCTCCTCTGCCTTTGTGGTGATGCTGGTGAGAGACTGAGTGAGGGCCTCAGCGCCGTTCGCAGCCGGAGTAGCAGTAGCGCCGTTGCCAGGCGTAGTCGGGCTGGGTTTCGCGGGAAGAGCGGGAAGAGCGGGAAGAGCTGCTGTGATCTTCTTTACAGCGCTGTTCACATTCTGGTTGATTTGGCGAGTTTGGGCTTGAAGTCTAGTAATGATGGTAACGGCCTGAATGGCTCTCTGTTGACATCTGTTAGTCTCATCAAGTCTAAAGGATTAAACATGTAATGAAAGGTGGTAGATGAACTCACAGCCAGAACACTCTTTGAGACAGCATCGCTGACCTGGTTAAGCTGAAGGAGGATAGCCGTGGCCCTTTCGATATCTCCCTCGAGTTGATCAAGGAGGCCAGAGACGGCAGTGTGGACACCGTTCGGATCAAGCGTGATACTGGGGAATTCAATGGAGCCGGCGCTAATGGTGACCCTCTTCACCGCAGCAGCGTGTGCTGTAGTGACAGAGAGGGCGGCGATGGTAGCAGTGAAGGCCTTGAGCTGCATTTTGGCGGTTGTTATATGTAAAAGGCACAAATGTATTTCCAAGACAGTGGAAGGGCGGGTTGGTTCTGCGGAAAGTCACTGGCTTTGAAGATCCGGTTGTAGGAGTTGACTAGTAGATGTGAGAAGGTGTTCTTGGTTGGGATGATGATCAAAAAAGATTGTATTGGGGCAGGAGGTACCCGCACCTCTTATAGGTAATTGCGGAAGCAAACAAAAACTCATGATAATCCTCGCTCTACCAACGTTGAGTGCATTGCAAAATGCGACAATGCGAATGGGTTACCAGAAGCGTCAAGTCGGCTTTTTCGGCAACGCCACCTCTTCGAACTACAATCTGTATTCAGATTCTCGCCGTTTGTTACCTTGTGCATCATTCTTTTCCTTCGTCGTTAAGACTGACACCACAAGACTTCACTCAATGTCCGTTTGATTCAACAGCTCTCAGGAGCGTCCGTTTGCAGGAGGATGACGAGCTGCCCTCGGGCTTGGTGCGTTAGTGGATCTTATTAGCAACCTGGTGGCGCCGCGCTAAAGGGACCTCCCGAAGCTGACGCCGAAAGTCTGGGCCGATCCAGATGGGCCTGCATGCTTCGCCAGAAACGAGCACTTTAGCCACCAGGCTTTGATCCGTTGCTCGCAGGAAAGAAAAAATAACACAATCATTACAAGGGTCTGCCAAGAAGCCAATGTGCTCACCAAAAACGTCAGAGTATCGTAGTTGTCGGAGTGCACAGAGTCAGGTTGTAGAACCCAGGCGTGTCACCTTACTCATTTGCCGAACCTGCACATTAGGTAGGTAGCATGAAGACGTTTTTGTAATTTTGGTAGATCTTTTGATGAATTACATCTTCAAAGCGTCACTATCTACATCATTTACGGGTATATCTCCCTCAAAACCCCAACCTATGTGAGAAGGATATTCTGGTACGCCGTCTGGGATGTCTGGCATTGAAGTTGAAGCCACTTCTCCCAAGGACCCTTAACTGCAGCTGCTGGAGTCTAACTGAGACGCACGTAAGAGTGGAGAGACACGGAAGTGCTGGATGACTCAATTACAAAGAGGTCGTGCGGGTAAGGCGTCCCTTTCCTCCCCATTTTCTGGGTTATATTCTTTCACCAGCGTCCAATGGCCTGGACACCCAACCAAAACGCTGGAAACGGATGCGATGGCGGATCCCTTTATTATCCTACCAGCCGGAGTACTCCGGGAACCGCCCTAGGTCCTAAAGTGTCTCAAATTTCCTCCAGCGAATGCCCAAGACAAATACGGAAAATAACACACCGACCACACCTACTTTACGTCAAGCCCGTTTACCCCACATTGAGTTGGAACCGCCTCTGTTTACCGAACCCAAAGCTACTTAGGGTGCACACTGTTAGATTCGGGATTAGTCGACCGTGATAGCCACTAGACTTGGGTTAGTGCTATCACAGTGGATAACCAAGGCATTTCGGGAACATGTCGGCAGCGAGCCTCCAGAAAGCTGCATTCGTCAATAGCAGAGGCAATAGATAAGTCTAGTCCTGGAGCCAGACTAATCACGTAGGATTTCTGCGAGAGTCTAGCTATTTTTGTCCATGTTGAAAGTTATAGATCGTTGTCACGTCTGAGACAGCGTTTGCGGCCATAAGACAGTGGAAAACTGCAAGCCAGTTTTGTGGTGAGTGATCTTTCAGCACTACCAACCTCCTATGACCCTGACAGTCCTTTATTCTCCATAAAAGTACACTCATTATTTCCTGCAATATAGGATATCAACCTTATTGGGAAGGTATAACATCACCCATCGTTCCAGTGATCATCAAGACTCATACCGGACAACCTGTTGACAAATCCATACATGAACACTGCAGAATATCGTTGGTTGAGTTTTCCATAACAGCTATTGGATCGCAGTTTGTATGTTTAGCGAATCCCTTCAAGAAAAAGTAGACTGAAAAACGTTTCCAAATTCTGCACAGTTCTAATCATTTCAAATTTGATGTTCAATATACAAACGGAAAATCTTATAACTACCACTTATTACCAGCTGGCTACTTGGAGAGATCCGCTGATATGCAATTGAGAGTTATAGATTCCAAGAGCTTATTTCACATTTCAGTGACACGTCAAATCGTCGGCTTTTCTTTCAATCTTCATTAAGGTATTGCCTATTTTGCGTTACAGAGTGTGTTATTTTCAGAACCATTTTAATAATCTGCGTCAATGTACTCTGCGCATATGACCTCTCCCTTCAAATCCATGACCTCAGAAATAGTCTTGTTAGGCATAATACCACCCATCCAAAGAACGTGGTTAAGGGTAGTTTCGTTTCCAGGGTTACCATCGTAATCGGTGTACGCCTTGGACGGGTAAAGCCATCTGTTCTGTTGCATGATGAACTCGGGCGGGATGATTTCGCCACTCATATCAGTCAAACGAGCAGTCAGGTTGGCCTCCTGCCACTTTTGCCAAAGTCGATCAAGGTTGGCGTGGTGCAGGAAAAAAACTGGGTCACCAGGGCTGGCATTTTGGTTTTCCATCTGAGATCTAATGTTAGAACGGTACAGTTTAACCATCAAGATTCAAAGACAAGAGACACTTACGGTTCCTCCAGTTGCCAAGTGACCACAAGAATGAGGCGAGTCAACATAACAGAAGTTTGCTTCATTGTAGTTGTCTTTCGCGAAGCACGTATCGACGTTCGTTTGATTGGCGAACTCCCAGGCCGTTTGGTTCAACTTCCGAGATAGGCAGTACTCGTCATAATAATCGACGCCCCAGACCTGATCCATGCGGAGGGTAGTATTGGCGAATGGACCATCAATAACACAGTTGGTCCCGGCGCTGGTGTTGACGCCGTTAGTTCCGAAGCTGTATTCGTCGGAACCCCACACAGATGCGTTCTCGATAGATCCAAGGACTTCCAAATCCCGCTGCTCATCCCAATACGGCAAAGCACCCTTGTAATTGCACTCGTTCTGAAGAAGCATCTCGTGAAGACGGAGGTAAAGACGATGCCAAGGCAAGAAGGCACTACTCTCAGGTTAACCATTTGACTTGGTTGAATGCTGATGTGAGAGACCTACCCGACACCGTGGATAAAATTCGACTGCTCAACGTGGCAGGATTGTAGCTCATCCCATCGTGTCTGAGCACCCGTGATACCACTCTTGGCAGGGGATGTCATGAGACACTTTACGGCCTGAAGATAGTTGTATCTCTCGTCATTTGTGAGAGTATGCCTTTAGAACAAGAGTGTTAATCGGCCAATGTGAAGAATAAAGTTCGCCTGGACATCTTTTGTGGGTCCACTACAACTTACCATGCTTTTCTCTGATTGAGTGAAGTGCAAGTAGAGTTAGAGTATGTCCCGTTGCGGGCAAAGAAGGGCGATGCACTGGCCAAGCCCAGCCAGGAAACAAAACTCAAAAGAGTGGACGATTTCATGTTGGCCGACAGATGAAATGCAAGTTTCCAAATAGATCTGCAGAAAATCTTCGGACGATAAAGGTAAAGCAGCCCGACAGTTGGGTTGGCAATTTTCTGGATGAAACGGCGAGCTTACGAGTCTCACTTATACTGCAACCCCAGCTGTGCCAAGGAACAGCAATGTCTCCTCTTGCTCCAGGATTCTGGGAAAGGGGAGACCGATCTCAAAATCTCTATCCGTTATCTCCACCTGAAAACCTGCGATTAGGGTGCATTACAATTTGTACAAGCAATTGACGCGCGGAATCTGTCCCAAATGCGGAATAAGAGACGCCTAAGATAGAGGTTCACCCTTGTGCCATGTAGTTTCAAATTTGTTCTCTAGGTGGGTGCTTTCCAGGATCTGCGAGCTAAGTCCCATCTTGTGTTCATCCTATAAATTTTATATGGTGCTTGTAAGCATGGAAGGTGACCGAAAGCGGATACATATGGGTCAAGATGGACCTGGGACGGTTGTTTATTTGCTTCTATTCACTGACTCCCACATCCCGTTATTCTGGGTCGGATGCGAAAACGATTTGTGCAAGGCACGCGTTTAGGCGCTTACGAGTCAAAAAAAAACCCACAAATGCCGACAAAAGCATCTCGGGAGCGTTGACGCCCACATCGCCCTCGCCGAGCGTAAAGCCTGATAGTAAAGTTCCTTAAAGATGCTGGTCAACCAGCTCTGTGGCGTGGATGACTTTTGTTTAGTTGTTGTTTTGACCCGCAGCAGAGCAATGATGATGGAGTTCTGCATCATTGCAGCTGCTGGTTTACATATTCTAGCGGGAGGCGGGCCAAAAGGAAAAGGTCACACAATGTGGAAATGAGCCGGATCTAGTGTTTTTTGGTGAGTGATGAAGCTCAAGTAAAGGAGGCAATCCGTCCACTTGACATATATGAAAGATATCAGACTCATCCCTTAAGCCGATCATCTCGGGCCCTAAAGCTCGAAGACATAGCATCCATTTGTACTTACAGAGCTTATCGCTATTCGCTTTAGGCTGGACTGACATGGATATGGGCTTAACCGTCAGAGCAAAGACTTTAGAGCCACTGACATGAGGAATCGAACGTCCACAAAAACTCTGTTATTTGAGACATAGAGTGCTTAGGCTATTATTCCTTGGTCATAGTTTACGACGACTTGACTTGATGGCTTGGACTACTGTTGAGATTGTAATCTAATCACTACTTGAATAAAGGGTAGTCACCTATGTCTTCTCACCCTGAACGAGAGGTTTGGTCAATATCTCCTACCGAAGAGAAATGCCTTTCAGCAAGGATTCTTACGTGATTATAAGTAGCCACCTACAGCATCATATTGAGTCAAGAGAGAGAATAATATATGAGCAGTGGCCTTCAATGTAGACACATCAGTGGCTTTAGAGGCAACATGGTCACTGGAAATATCGCCCCATCGTTCCATTATAGCAAGAATAAAAGGATCTTTAGGGTTATTTTCAATGCCATCAAAAGCACCTTGTTTCTGCTAATGATACTTAGGTCATCTTCAACTAATTGTTCCATAACCTCCCGGCGCTTTACCAGTCAGTCTCTACATGGATCCAGATTACCTCAACATGGCTTGCATCTATTCAAGAGTAAAGTACTTCTTGACTTTTGCCAATCGCGTTTCTGCCTCAACAAAGAGCGTCTGTCCCAATTTAGCCCCGTTATCAGGGAACTTGAAGATGGAAATCTTCCAGACCATTTCTTCACCCTGTGACTAAGTGAGAGATTAGCTTTCAGTAAGACATCATCATGTTCCTCGTACTAAGGTGGACAGCAGCAGACTACCAGAAATTTAGAAAAGGCCTCTACGTAATATTTTGGCTTGGAATTGACTTTAAATCAAGTTAGTAGACTCTTTTAAAATTTTCCAAGCAGGTCCCGCATCGTGCGCCTCGTCGTTGACGGAGTCCAGGTAAGGTAAGTAATGAAGAGCCGCTTTATGTGTTGAAGCAGACCATGGAGAATCTGCCCCATTTAGCAGACCAGAACCACGAAGTACTTGAGATAGATTATGGAGTTTATGACAAATCCTTCCTAATTATGACAGTTGGGATGTGTAGTCTCAGGCCATTACCAGGCACCTTGTGGATGATTTTTCTTTTTTAAAAAAAAGAAAAACAAAACACTGCGCGACAGAGCGGGAAGCACGAGATAGAGTACTAGTGCTTTTATTAGAATACAAGATAGCTATTAAGTAAAAGAAATATGACTTGTTTTTGATGTCATTGAAGCAAGTCTGCTAGCACACCAGAGCACCGTTAACCTAGGCTGTTACAGATCTAAGTGCCTAGCCAGAAGAAGATGATTGCGAAATACGCTATCATGTCGGTTCCCTCGTTATTTGCGAAACTTTACCACATAGATTACGACTCCAGCCTACAGGGAATCGAAAATGCTATGCTGATAGCCCTTATTTGAAATCGCCTTCGCCGTTGCAGCGGGAGAGCGGGATGCCTTCCTGTTTCTTTGCACAGACAGTAATAGCACCAGCAACCCACTTGACACCCTCGTAAGAGCCTTCCTCATAAGAGTCTGCAATCCAGGTGCCGGTCTGTTTCAGAGAGCCGGGGCAACCCTGGAAAGCGCGGCCATAACGACGAGTTTTCCACGGCTTGGTAATGACGGTACCAACCCAACCTTCCTCAATCAGACCGCGTACGGTTTGTGTAGCTGTAGTCGTCCAGGTTCTAGTATAGCTGACGCTGAATTTGGCGGTGAGTTTCTTCTCAAAAGCCGCAGCATCAAGACCGGCACTAACGCTCACAGCGTTTGCAACGGAGTAGGACGAAGCAACAGAGACGTGTATGCCTTGACCAAAACCAATGACTACAGGAGACATCTGCACATCCCAGTCCACGAAACGCTCAGACTTATCTTCTACAATAGAAAAGGTGCTAGAGCAGTCGCGCGTGTGAAGGTTGGAGTCCGAGGTTTCGTTGAAGGCAACAGGTGCGAGATGAGCAGCGTCTTCAAGCCAAGCCTGGTCCAACTTGGGAGTGACGGGGGAGATTCCTTCTTTTGAGAGGAGAGAATGCCAATCACTCTCATGGAGTACCTCCACTGCGGAGTTGCGGTTAGCGAGATCTTATGTGTACTGGCTGGGATATTAAACTTACTCTTGCCATCGCGATACAGCACGACTTCATCATTTTTGAGGTCTCGAGTCCATTTGGTGCTGTTCGAGTTGCGCACGTTGAGGGAAGGCGTGGTCGTGTTGCGATTGGCAAAGGAAGATACGGTTGTCTTGTGTGTTCCGTACGGTGCGGCACTTACTACCGTGGCCAGAAAGATGGTAATGAGGCTTGCGGAGACCATCTTGGGTAGCAAAGATCTGTCGGTGTATGAATTTGTGTTGTGTGGAAGACAATAAAGAGCAAAGACAAAATTCCTGAGCTAGAAGACATCTTCAAGGTTTTATAGAAACTTTTTGCAGACTTTCATTTCTTGAAACTGAAACTGTCGGTCTACACCATGCGTTCGATCTGCAAACTCTCCATGCAAGCAGAGTCCGAATTTTCTCTCTAGTGGATATTCTCCAACTCGTACTGAATTCCTCTCAAAAACCCTGGCGGGTACGTTCATGAGCCTGGGCTGATAAGGACATCCACTCCCTGCCGCCCAATATTAATGGTTGTGGAAATTCTCCCCATAGCAGTTGTTTTACACATGTGCCTATTGATATTTAAAAGGATAAGATCGTCTTCATGCCCATTGAAAGTGGTGCACTGATTCAATAGAAAGCGCTCCATCCTTAGGAAACAGGGGTTTCCTAATCAAGTATGGAGATCCATGGATACCAAAAGCTCCATACTACATGATTCAACTACCCTTCACGTGGTGAATAGACAGGCTATTAACGAACTACAACAGCACGTATCTGTTTGCGACAGTCGTTTGAACTTGATCTGACGTCAAGCAACCACCACATGGAATTACAGGCGCATCTTACCTTGGTGAGTGTTTGTCGCTTAGACTAACTAAGCAGACTAGGCACGGCGATAGCTTGAGGGAAACAATAAAAAGCGACTTCTTTCACTTCAGTTGTTCGTATTAATCAAACTTCTTTCCTCAACCTGAACATCCCGATTCTACCTAAGTGTACATATCTAAATCGTCCTCGGATTACCGCAACACATACCTTATTTTATCGCTGTCTTTTCAGAGTTATACTGAATTCATTATTGACTTTATCAGTTGCATGCGATTATCCCTTAAGCCCGCTATCAAGATGCACGTTTTCGTCTATCTTACGTTCGCGATACTTTCTATTAGGTTCGTTATAATGAAAAACTGCACTGGAAAATGTCAACTGTCGCTAACTTGGCAACAGTGTCACTGCTAAGCTGCATAAAACAGCTGTCTGCGTCACCAACAGAACCAACACGCCAGTTGGCGGTACCCCATTCAGCCCGAGCTACAACTGGGTTAAGGACTATGAGATCCTGCCAGATGAGACCAAATGCGCCTGTGATAGATACAAAGCTCGCAACACAGGCAACAACCAGTGGGATCAGTGTCCTGACTGTACCTTTGTAAGTCATCCAGAACTCTGCTTAAGATAGAAGGGTTTAAGCTAACTAATCTTTCTCAGGATGGTCTTGGTTGTAACTCCGAAGGGTGGCACATTGGTGGTGACGAATTTACGTACTATTGTGAGGAAAAATGCGGCGCGCAAGGCGCTGAGGCGAATTAAACTGCTGGCTCAACTATTAGGAGGCAGATGGATGGTCGAAAACATTATGGGCGCTTGTAGTCATTTCCAGTAAACGAAGAAGAACATAAAATCTGCCATGAAATGGTGCTTTCAGTTAGGCCAAGTACCATATGTGATATCGTGGCAATTCTCTTTGCCTGTAGGGTGTTTCCAGCATTGTCACAAAGGGCAGAATCCGTTACTTTTTTTTTTTTTTTTTTTTTTTTTTTAGCGAAATGTCTTAGTTTCGCGCTCAAACATGTTTAAACCCAACGGCTTCCGACAGGAACTTCAACTGTAAAAATATAAAAATACACACATACCACCTTATCTGCTTGAAAGTTCCGTAGCGAGATTTCCCGAGCTCTAACCCCACTCTATTCTGAAAATGAAAACACAACCCAACCATGGTATATCTTCGACAGATATGGATAGGTTCAGTTCTCACTCCCGTTTCAACTCCTAGCCCTGTAATTCTTTTCATTGATGAGGCCAAGCTAAGTCCAGGACCACGTGTAAATGTTAACTGTCCAGTTGGGGATCTTCGTTGCGCCCACGTGCTGGAGATAAGATGCTAGTGATCGGCACTTTCTCCATCTAAAGACGACGATCAACAGCCTTTGAGTACCATTCAGACGGGGATAGTCTGCATTGACCAGGCGCTGACCGTCAATACGGGTTTTCTCAGATCATCGGTTATCCCTAGAATTCGGTAGATGAAGTGAAGAAGAAGACTTGTCGCAATGATTTCGTTCAGCCGCAATAAAGAGCCATCAGCCATAGCGATGCTCCCCCATTTTTATTGCACGGGCTATGTATGCAAAACAATTTCTTCCTTGTTAAACTAGGGACTTGATAGATCGACAGTCGATGAATCAATAGTCAAATCACAAATACTGGCAAGTTCAAGGGCTGTAGCCAAGGCATGCATTCTCTGTACTCGAGTCAGTATTGATAACGAAGTCTATAAGACACCCATTTTGACCATTAAACATCACAGGAGTTACTTGAGGCTTTATTCTGTGTTTTCTTTTAATCAAATTGTTGTTTAAACGTGGCTGTAATCATTGGCAATCTCCTTTGCTTGACTGGCAGTATCGGAACTTGCCTGGATTTCGAAATGGGAGGGGTATGACAAGGACGGTCACATCTTAGCATCATAAGCTGGGCCTAGTAATGTTCCTGGAAACAGATGAAGCAGATCACAGCTTGAAAGGTCTTTTATTAATTAGGCTTCTGTGGAAACAGTGGGCGACATGAAAAGAAAATCACATTAACTGTAAGAATGACATCGTTTTGAGCATCTTCCGGATATCACATTTTTTATTGACCGTGGGGAAGGCCTTGACTGGGAATTATCAAGCATCACACCCTTGCAAATCATACCTCTCTGGGGTCGAAAGCGAATCAAATGATGGGAGATAAAATCAGTCATGGAGCCAATGCGACTCAGAGACGGGGTTCTGACAGGCAGTGAAAACTTGAGCAACAAAGTCCCTGTCTAACCCATGATCCCTTCATTTCCCTAGGATAACAGGATCTGACTGCAACATACAGCACCGTCAGTTAGCGTCTGGATATGTAGCTCAGCTTTCTTGAGGTGAGATTTTGTGTCTCTTAGATCCACTCTCCATCGTAGTTGAGTAAGCTGCAAACTTAGAGAATATGACACCGTGATCTTCCAAGGCTGGGGCGTTTAGACCCAGAATATTCAACGAATAAAAGATCGTCCGAACAGATGCATCGAATGATAGTACTCGCAGTCCTCACCAATTTCTTTTTTCTTTTGGGTTGTTATAACGAGAGCGCACTACCTTTTTTTTTTTTTTTCATTTTTTACAAAAGTTCAAAGTTGCTTATTCAGTCGTTAAACAATCGCTATGTCTGATGTTTAATCGGCTGTGGTACAGACTTGAATGTTTACATGGGGGAAGAATTGCCGTAAGTTCAAAGCTCAAAGCAAAAAGAGAAGGAATGCTGACGCTTCGCACTTTCCATTCAATCAAACTTACTGGGGTTTCCACCTCGGCCAAAGTTGTGCTGGATCACAAGGGGAAAATCTCATCTTCCTGGACATCCAGCACAATCATATGACCTGGCGCATGTCCCATCACTGTACCTTTCAGGTTTGCCCTCATGACAGCTTCTTGTGGTGTGACGCCACAGCCCCAAAAAACAGGAACGTACTCTCCATCGTCGCGCTCAAACACTGTCTTTCCATCTGGCTGAAGAGCCGCGTCTCCCCAGTCAGGTTTCGTGATATCCTTGATACCAAGCCTCTGTGCTCCATCCCACCCCCACGCCATTGGTTCTCCGTGCGTCGTTACAAACGGTCTGGTGATGTCTCGAACCTTCTCAATGTCTGAAGATTTATACGGCCGCATAGATACAACATATGTTGCCCCTGTAAATGCTCCCGCCGGACAGAGTGGGATGGTGGTTCGGTAAATCGGCACGTTGCGGTTATGTGTGATGTGCTGTGGTGTGAGACCAGCTTCATGCAGAGCCCGCTCGAAACTGAATGAGCATCCGACCAAGAAGCCAACATGGTCACTCAGCCACTGGTCAGACACATTTAATGGCTCGGATACGGAATGTACAGCAACATGTTTGCTGTTTTTGTATACTCTGTAACGGGGAAAATCGTGTCGCAAATCAATCTCTTTTGCCACTGGAATTACCCTCTTTCCGTCAAGACTATGAACATATGACTTGAGCTTTTTAAAATCCCCAGGGCTTTCTGACTCGGCAAGGAGAGGGCATGGAACAGGATTTCGGTGACATAGGAGTCGGAAGTCGTCAGCGTAACATTTAGGGAGGATGATGAGGTTTGCTTGGAGGTAAGTTGGAGCCTGGCCGGCTGTCGGATGAGTGAAAGAGCCAGAGCGGCAAGCTAAGCGAAATTCCTCGCCAGTCTTGTGAATTGTATTCATAATGGGCATAGAATGCTTGCGACAATGAATAGAAGCGTTCTTTTAGAGTATTTGATGATGAAGTGAACAGCTGACTTGACGATGCCTAGTTTGTCCTACGTTGTTGGTTGCGTGGACCTCGAGAAACGATTATGGAATTTTGCTGTAGTTGTATGTTTTGAAACTCGACAATATTATAAATCAAGACCCCATACTGTCATGGATTCGTAAAGACTTAAAGGATCCTTTGATGGTGTGAGCGCCGAATCGTGTTCCTATTTGCGGGGTTGAGCCCGGCTGCATTCAGCGGGGACCCACCCCGATCTCCGATTGCATTCCGGTCCTCGGAGCTGTTCCCCGAGGCGAGGCGAAAGTAGTCACAACTCGAGTTGGAACAAGGCAGTACAAGACCATGTAAAAGGCATTAATTGAAATCAAAGACTTAGATGCGCTGATCCACCTCCGGGATCTCGGACCGAAGCACCTCCGCAAAGTCTGAGGACGGGAGTTAAAGCATCTTTGGCAGGAAAAAATGCAGTTGCCTACTTTCGATTATTGACAGCCCCTTTTACTCTTTCAGCGGCGCAGAGTCAGTATAACTTCCAAACAATGGTCCTCGATGACCCTGAACATCTGCCTCATTCACCAACGCCCTAATCTCCCTCTGCTCCTCCTCCGACAGCTTTACCTTCAGTGCACCAAGATTCTCCTCGAGGTAAGGAATCTTCTTCGTCCCAGGGATGGGAATGATATCGTCCCCTTGCGCAAGCAACCAAGCAAGCGTAAGCTGGCCGGCAGTGCACCCGTGTCTCTTCTCCGCAATCTCGCGGAAACTTTCCACGAGCTCGACATTCTTCTTGAAGTTTTCACCCTGGAAGCGAGGAATTTGCCGTCGAAAGTCCGTTTTCTCAAAGTCGTCGGGGGACTTGTACTTTCCGGTCATCATTCCCCGGCCAAGAGGCGAGTACGCAAACGTCGTGATACCGAGCTCTCGGCAGGTCTGGAGGAGATGCGTCCCAGGAGGACCCTCAATATCCAGGGACCAGGGGTTGTACTCGACTTGCACGGCAGAAATGGGGTGGATTGCGTGCGCGCGTCGGACAGCTGCGGATGAGCACTCCGAAATCCCCAAATACTTGATTTTGCCCTCACTTTGAATTTGTCAGCACCATCATCATCTTGGAATAGGCCATGCGACAAATGAACACCTGGTAACTTACTTCTTCAATTTGACCATCTCTTCGATGGTCTTCTCAACTGGCGTCGTCCCATCAAGTCGATGAATGTAGTAGAGATCAATATTGTCAACGCAGAGTCTCTCCAGACTCTTTGCACACGCCTCGCGGCACCACTCTGGTGAGCTATCAGGCAAGTACCCAAATGAGCCATCTGGTCTGAAATCCCCGCGCATGCTGAACTTGGTTGCGAGGAATATGTCGGCGCGGCGCTCAGGGTGCAGCTTAAACCACTTGCCCAAGATGACCTCGCAGTCACCGTAGAAGTCGGAGGTGTCCCAGTTTCTGGCTCCGAGCTCCCAGGCACGATCTAGAAATGCAAGTCGCTCTTCATCAGATCTTTTAGCATTACCTGGTTAGTCTTGTGATTTCAGTTTTAATCCATGGACGGGATGGCACGAACCCAGGCTTTCCATAAGCAACGCTCAAACCCATGAGTCCCAAGCCAAGGGCAGTGATCTCAGGCCCGTCTTTGCCCAGTCTGCGAGTTGGAAGGCTTGTAGCAGGTGCCATGATGGTGTATTTCTGTATGTAGTTGAAGCGATATTTTAGTATTCACGATGTGTGTTTTAGAAAATGTTTTGATCAGTTGTTTGGAAGGCAGCTTGGCAGAGGTTTATATATCTTTTACAACATGCCGACTTTGATTCCAAACCTGAATAAGGCGAGATCTCACTCGGCCATAGTCTGCCACATTTCAGATTCATGCAGCAACCGTACAACTTCATCTACAAACTCGCTGATGGGCTTGAGCATGACGTCATGGGCCAGCGCCTCCATCACCTATCTGCTCCATAGTTGAACAAGAACTGGTCAAATAAGCGAAGGTTGACCTCCTTACATGTTCTAGTGCTTATCGTTACAATTAAGCGACTACAGGCCGCCAAACCGAAACAAGTGAAACGAGGTATCGAAACCCAACCTACAGGTTGACTATAGTTTGTGGCGTGGTGCACACGGAAGCCCGCTTAAGTCCGGCTTATCGGGCATGGCGGCCGCTGAGGCCATGGCTGGCCTGTAAACGCCGAAGGCCGATAAACCCCAACTGAGGATTTTCGGAATAAAGAAACCTCAGGCAAGAATGTTCAAGTGACTTGAAGTGCTTACCAAAACTGCTTTGGTAATAGTAAGAGAAACAATGGCATGTAACGTTGTTCACAGCTCAGCATGCTTTGTCTGCGCGGGAAGCACCACTCCAAGCAATCCACTGCTTCTGAACAAACCTCAGTGGCCCCTTTATTAGACTGAAGCCATATTAATGCTTGCTTGTGTGTGTGCATCTCTATAGAATCCCATGAGTATTAACCAAGCCAAGTCAAAATCAATACCAAAAGAAGCAGCCAACAATCTTGCCACAATCCAACCGAGTAAATACTGACTTGCAAACCGCAATGCCCGAAATAACGACGATCCTCTGGCCCCCAAATCTCCTCTCTCACACCACCACCCTCTTGACCAGCTACCTAGAGCGCCACTTCTACCTCGCGACCATTTACGAAATTTGCCGCATTTTCTCTTCTGTCTCCGTCTATGTGACACTATGGCTCAACGTAATTATCAAAATCACTAACCTCAATGACAAGCTGCAAGAAGCTGCCAACTCAGATGCTTACAAACGCATCAGCAGCGTCAACAAGTTTCTTCTCAAAGGCTACCTGCATGGCTACTTCTTGATCCCTAACCTCGCAGGTCCAATATGGGTGTACCAGTACATGAACACGCGCCATGACAATCTCGAAAAACTATCAAACCTGTACGGCTTTGCGATTGGCGTCTTGCACCTGCCTTTGCTGCTGAGCGTAAGTATGAAACTGTTTCTGCCACTGGTCTTCAGTGGGCTTTGCACTGCAGTCGAGAAGCTTTCAAAGGTAATCTGGATGGTGTCGGCTTACATTCCCAGGAACCCTGTCGCCGCCATTCAGAGTCTTCTCAGGGTATTACGTGACTTTCTCCACGGCCTTCCGCATAAGATTGTGAGATTACTAGATCGCCAGATTCTCAGATCGGAGAACAGATTTCTTGTTGCCGTCATGTGGTTCGCTGTTCTCGTGCATGGACTTTTGTTTTACAGGATGATTGTCGATATTTTCCGGCCACACCTGCAGCGCCTAGCTATTGAACTTGTTGCAGATGGTCTCATGACTTTGGGAGATAAGGTATTCGAGCTAGGCATGTGGGTCGAGAGTTTGGTGGTGAGAAGGGGGTTATGGGAGGGCAAGGGATCATGGGAAGCTCGTCTATTGTAAGCTTGTTGGTATAAATATCAACTTTTGCTTCTTCGTCAATCTGCGATCCGACTTTATCTTTCGTCCTGGCCAGGAAGTATGAAGAAGGCTCAAGATTGTGCAAGGTAGCAAATCATCTAATCATTACCGGGTATAAGACTCCGTCTAATTATAATTACAAGAACAAGAAGGTAAGCTTGCCCTAAGGACCTTAATTCAGACACACCACTCGAAATAATCTTTCAATCTCTGATTTTGCCTCAACCCAACAGAAGACGTCTAAACCAAACCAAAGGATCTCATCCACCAACACTTTAATTTTTTTTCATGTTCTTTAGTCAAAAGTCTCTTCCAAATTGTCGCCATTGTGACACAAGTGAGGGTGTTTGGTTCGACGTTGGTCAGTCGAACATGACAGATTAAACGCTGCATTACGAGCTCGTTTGTCCTGCAATGGTAATACCATCAGAACCAGTCTCGATGACCTTGTATCCGTCGGCATTGCCAGATCCCTCAGCAGCTCTGTCATAAGCAGTGTCACTCCTATAGAAAGGTTAGTGGCAAGTCCCTGATTAATGGGAATAAATTTCTTACCTGTCACAAAGAACATCCAAATCCTTGTCGCTCAGGATCTCATGGCTTCCAGAGTATTGGAAAACTTGACCATCCTTGAGGAGCAGGCTCTTGAGGGTCTCTTTGTCGAGATCCTCCTTCAAGTCCATCTTTTGGCCCATTGTTTTGAAATTTCCCTTCTTGATGACGAGCTTCTCCAAGCGCCGCTTAGCGTCGGCACTCAACAGAAGCTCTTCCTCAACAGTGCCCTTAGTGGCGAGGCGGTAGACGATGACAGGCCGGGTTTGGCCAATGCGATGACAGCGATCTTGGGCTTGGAGATCTTGTTGTGGGTTCCAATCACTATCAAACAGAATGACAGTGTCAGCGCTTGCAAGGTTGATGCCCTGACCGCCAGCTCGGGTAGAAAGCAGGAAGATCCTAAAGTCGGGATTTTCGTTGAACTCTTTGATCTGGTCACGGCGACTCTCCTGTGAGACTGAGCCATCGAGGCGGCATGCTTTCCATTTGCGAAGCGCGCAGTAGTCGTGAAGGATATCAAGTTGCGTCTTGAACTGTGAGAAAATCAAAACCTTGTGATCCCTCTCAAAAAGGGAGGGGAGAAGACGGTCAAGAAGCAGCATCTTTCCAGACGACGTGACGATACTTTCATCAACGGGGGGAGCACCCTCATAGCTCCATGGGTCAAAGAAATTGTGTGGGCTATTGCAAACCAGGCGAAGTTGCATGATGGGGTTTCCAAGCTTCTTTCCAGAAAGTTCCTTCTTCGCATGGTCGACGATGTTCTTCCGATATTGCTCCTCGGGGGATAGAGTAGTGACATCCTGATCCTTCTCATCATCCAGGACTTCCTCTGCCAACCTTGCTTCGAACTCATCATCTGAAAGTTTATCTTCATCGTCTGGGTCGGTTTCGGCATAGCGGCGACGACCTCGAGTCACGCGGCCGCGACTGCTCACTGAGGGGCTAGACTGGCGAGAGGACTTTGCACTCTTCGGTTGAGGTGTCTCCGTGGTAGGTGGATCCTTGCGCTTCGAGCTTGAGCGAGAAGCTGTCTTGGCTGGCGTCTCCTTAACGGCAGCTTTGGCTCTGGTGGAGGTGCTTCTAGCCCTGCTCATCATAGCAGAGAAGGCATTAGGTTTCTTGGGCTCGGTCTCAGGAGTAACCTCCGCCTTCACCTTTCTAGGGCTGCTTCGAATGGGCATGTCAAATTTGTTCGATTTGACTTTCTCCTCTGCCTTAATCTTCTGTACTTTTCTTCCACCACGGGAAGGAGGCGCCGGTTTGTTGACAGCTGTCAGACGCTCAACGACTTTGGCCTCCAGAAAAGCGCGCGTGTCCACGTTCTTGTCGTTGATTGCATTATACATGTCGGTTTGCTCTCGGGTCATGGGTGCGAAGAGGATATACTCGCGCTTCTTTGGCAGGTACGCCGCGACATCAGCCTTGATGCGACGAAGCAAAAGGGGCTGGAGGATGACGTGGATCTTCTTGATGATTTCCTGATTTTTGCGGTCGGCGATGAACTCCTCCGTACCTTCTTCGTCTTGTAGGTCATCAAAGTCAAACCACGACTCGAACACCTCCCATTCCTTGAAGATGCCGGGAAGCAAGAAGTGGAGCAGAGCCCAGAGTTCCTTGAGGTTATTCTGCAGTGGTGTACCCGTAATAAGCATACGGGTTGCTGACTTGAAGTTTTCGAGCTCTTGGAAAAGCTTTGAGTCGAAGTTTTTCATTCGGTGGCCCTCATCCTGCAACAAGGTTAGCGTCGCATAGACCAAAAACACAAACATCATTCATAGCATGCCAGTGCGATCTAAACTCACAATAATGATGAAGGCCCAGTCGAACTTTGACAAGGCGGCCTTCTCTCTAAGAACCATCTCATACGAAGTACAGACGACCGGGAACTTCTTAGTAAGCGTGCCATCTGAACGCAGATGAGGCTTTATGTGTTCGGCCATAATCTGTTGCCTGTCTTTCGGTTCTCCATGGTAAAGAACAACTGGAATCGAAGGGCACCATTTCTGAAACTCATCCATCCAATTGGAAAGAGTGCTGAGGGGAGCAACGATGAGGTGGGGCCCCAAATAATCTTCTTCTCTGAGGCGAGCAATGAGCGAAATGGTCTGAACCGTCTTGCCTGGGAAGAGTCAGCTATATGTTTCGATTGGTTGAAATTGTTGAAGTCGTTGAAAGTGGTGAGAGACACATACCAAGTCCCATCTCGTCTGCCAAAATACCAGACATACCCTGGAGGCAAACTTCATACATCCATGTCAAGCCTTCAAGCTGGTAGTCTCTCATAGTTCCACCGGTCATGATTTTAGGCTGAGTGGCCATCTTCAAGTCATGAGCACCCAGGGTTTCGCCATCCAAGCTAGATCCAACTCTTCCCAGGACTTCTGTCTTTCTAGTCAAGATGTCACTGAAAGCAGCGGACTTTGCCAAAAGCTCGTCCAGCTCACGAGCCTTCTTTTCACGCTCTTCCTTCGTGAACTCAACCTTCTTCTTCTTTCGGCGCTTGGCAATGAGGCCAGCCTTCCTTTTTTTCTCAGCTGCATCATTAGCAGCTCTGGCCTTAGCCTCCTCATCAATCATCCGCTTGAACTCTGAGTCTATTGGCTCTACTGACTCATCTCGAGGAGGAGAAGATGGTGCGCTGGTGTTAAGCCGGGTAGTCGACAAGATGGAGTCGACATCTGAGGTAGCCGATGAATCCATGCTGGTAGCAAATTCTCTGCAACCGTGAGAAGCTGTGCAAATCGTGGAAATTGTTGTTGAAATGAGTGCGAAAACAGGACGGGACAA
The DNA here is from genome assembly GCF_014235925.2 of Colletotrichum truncatum. Classification (NCBI taxonomy): domain Eukaryota; kingdom Fungi; phylum Ascomycota; class Sordariomycetes; order Glomerellales; family Glomerellaceae; genus Colletotrichum; species Colletotrichum truncatum. The sequence continues at coordinate 277,372 of NW_027222408.1, read as the reverse complement.
GGGCAGCAGAAAATCGATGATGCGATTGCCACGCTTCCAGGCAAGTTACGCTAATTTTAGCGACCTGGTGCGTGCTCCAGCGATACTTGGTTCTGGAAAAAGGCAGTTAAAGAGTGGGAAGAGTTGCATCCAAGGGTAAGGACGATTGAAATATGGAAACTGTAGGATTAATAATGAACACCCCAGGTCCCAATGGATCAAATAAGAAGGGATGGGGGGTGAATGGGAAGCATAGGCAGCGATGAACTTGTCAATGGGAAGGCGCGATAGGGGGGCAAAAATCTGGGGGGCGCGACGCGAGACAAAGGCGGAGTCAGGTGACTTCGTGTTATTAATTAAGACCCCTGCCTTTGTCTGAGAGCATCGTCATTAAATGCCTAGCAGATCGAGACGGAGATGGGGGACTTAGCGTACCCTTGTCACTGGTGTATTTCTTAATTGAATTGTTAGGTTCTTCCCAGTGATGGACAACCATTGAGTACGAATTGTTAAAACTTCTGATAGGAATTAGGAGTCGGAATGATCATGCTTTGGTGCTACGTAGATAACCGGATAATGGTATTTTGATTGTGATGCTTGAAGTATTGCCTATTAGAATCTTTGACTCTTTTCATCGCCACGTTTAGCATTCAAGTTTGAGTGGGGACTTGATGAGAAATTTTTCAGAAAAAGAAAAAAAAAAGGTATGGAAAAAAAAAAGCAAAGATGGGAAAGACTCACCTACACCGATCCTCACCGAGGCAGATGGGGTAGCTCAGTGGTGCCTAACCAATGAGGCACTGACCGCCGATTTGGAGGGGCATTGTACCTGTCCGTGCTACCCCGCCAAACCACACTAAAATTCTGTGATCTCTGACCATATCCCCCCCTCCTTTCCCTTCCACTCATGAACTCCCTCCGTGCCCTCCGACCAATCTCCCGCAGCGTCTCGCCCTATCGGTTCGCAAGAATGGCCTCCAACACTACCTACACTCCCAATGAGGAGACTGAGATCCAGCAGTGGCTCACCACCGCTACCCGCCTGCAGCAAGCCGCCGGCGACCAAGCCCAGGTCTCCCCCATCCTCGATACCCTCAACTCCCACCTGAGCACCCGAACCACCCTTCTCGGCACCAAGCCCAGCAAGGCTGACACTGCTCTCTACTCCGCTGTCCGTCCCCTCGTCGCGAACTGGTCCCCCGAGCAGCGCACCGGCGAAAAGGGCTACCCCAACATCGTCCGCCACCTCGACTTTGTCCAGAACTACCCCGCCTTCGCCGCCGATGTCAAGCCCGAGGACAAGGTCAAGATTGACCTCGATGAGGTCCTCTACGTGAAGCCTCCCGTCGACGCCAAGGCCGAGAAGGAGCGCCTTAAGAAGGAGAAGGCTGCCGCTGCTGCCGCCGCTGGCGGTCAGGAGACTTCCCTCCCCGACCGTTCCAAGGACAAGAGCGCCGGTGAGAAGGTCAAGGAGGCTGTCACTGAAGCCAAGGACAAGGTCAAGGCTGCCGTCGGCGCCGGCGAGGGCAAGCCCAAGAAGGAGAAGAAGGCTAAGGAGCCTAAGCCCCAGAAGGCCCCCGCCGCTGCTGCTCCTCTCTCCCCTGCCCTTATCGACCTCCGTGTCGGCCACATCCTCAAGGCCATCAAGCACCCCGAAGCCGACTCGCTGTACGTCTCCACCATCGCCATGGGCGACAAGCCCAACGATGACACGACCGAGTACGAGGGTCAGGTTTGCCGCACCGTCTGCTCCGGCCTCAACGGTCTTGTTCCCCTCGAGGAGATGCAGGGTCGCAAGGTTGTCGTCGTGTGCAACCTGAAGCCCGTCAAGATGCGTGGCATCAAGTCCTCTGCCATGGTTCTGGCTGCTTCCCCCAAGATCAAGGAGGGCGAGGTTGACGACCACAAGGGCCCCGTTGAGCTTGTTTCTCCCCCTGCCGACTCCAAGGCTGGCGACCGTGTCTTCTTCGAGGGCTGGAAGGGTGAGCCTGAGGGTATTCTGAACCCCAAGAAGAAGATTTGGGAGACTTTCCAGCCTGGTTTCACCACCACCGACGGTCTGGAGGTTGCCTTTGATGCCAGCGCCGTCAAGGAGCTCGGCAAGGACGGTGTTGGCAAGCTTGTTACTGAGTCTGGCGGTGTTTGCACTGTTCCCAGCCTGAAGGGTGCCACTGTCCGGTAAAGACTTGGATGCTTTGATGATCCAACAAGCACAAAAGTTATGATAGCTTTGCTCTAACGAATTCTGAACAACTAGATAAAATATTCCCATTGGCATGTACAATTGCCTCCTTCACTCTTTTGCTCCTGTTTTGAAATCACGTGTCGATTAATGTTGTCACCTATGTCTGGTGGGCCTGCTAACGACACCTGTGCTCTATTGTGATGGCTGTCAGGCTGCCTCTGCAGTTGCTGCTTCCTTCCTTCCTCATATTGACCTTCTGTATTATTTTCCCATTTGTTCAGCATCCACTTATGTCCACCTGCAATTACCATCTCGTTGTCTCTCAGCAACACCATATCGTCATCATGTCTAAAACAGAAGTTTGGGACAAGTACATCTTGCCAGTCATCGGTGCCTTGCTGGTCATCCAAGTGGCCTACTGGATGTCTTGCGACTACAAATACCTCGAACACCAGATCTACAATCCCGAGGATGGCACCATCATCGAAGACACTCAGGCTCCCCCAGAAATCCCAGTCCCTGAGAAGAAATCGTCTCGTCTCTTCCAAAGCCAGTCCTTTATCGGTTCCGGATGAGCCCCATTCTTCTCTGCCTGCGGATGCGCTCCCAGATACTTTATCAATAGGTAATTCATCCGCACCAGCAGCAATCACCAGCCATCTCATAGCCCAGTCCCGCGCCAATCAGCTCCTACCGACTCAATGTCGACTTAGATAGCGGTTAAAGAGGCAAACCTACAACTCGGTTCTTCGCCATGCCCGCAATGGCCGCGGCAGATAGGTTCGTTCGGTCTAACAACGAGACGTAGTATACAGCACTAATAGTAACAGCGAGACGGCGATGGACAACAGATGACTTGTCCTTTATGAAGCCGCTATCGGTATTAGCATCCTACGAGCCGGTAATTTTAGCCTTCAAATGTCGTCAAACGAAGAAAGACATAGGAATAGGCACAAGTCATAAATTACCTTTTCCGAGGCTGTTCAAGCATTTGCGTTTAGGCATCTGTATGGATTGTTGAGAAGTAGAAACACGTGCCCCGGTTCAAATCCAAGAATTAAGCGCGATATGTCCATTTCTCCAAGAATGCCTTCATGCAAGCCGCTGCTGTAGCGGCTGCGTAACCCTGCCACTTCTTGTGTTTGTGACTGTCGGCATAATCGCACACTCCCTTGATGACCACGCACGGGAAGTTGTCCCAGGCTCCAGCAGCTTCCATCTCGAACGCTATCACCTTTTCTCTCCTTGCGATTCGATCTCGGTGCTCGCCTGACTTCATGACCGAGTTCCCTGAGGCGACGAGCCCGAAGTGCACGCTCGGCAGCACAGCCGTCGACCGTGGAGAGGAGCTACAGAGACGCGCACGCGGAACTAGCTTGCTATTATCGCAATTAAGTTCCTCACAGGTAGCGGTTCTAGCTATTTCACAGATCGTGTTCTCCTCGCTATCATTACAAATTTTACAGCCGGAAGAGGGACTGTGTTTATGTTGATAGGTACCCTCGAAGAGCATGTCGTGGTCGGCGCCGGGGTAGAGCAGGTCGTCCCCAAAATCGGCAACCAAATCTTGGAGGTAGTGAACGAGCTTCTCGTTCAGATTCTTACGGTCATACCGGCCTTTCAATTTAGCCAGCAGGTTCCGGACCACGGGCGGAGGCTTCCCCAAAACCTCCAGTATACCAGTTTTCCTCAAGAACATATCAGGGTACTGCCTGCCGAAATCGTAAGGGACAACTCCCTCGCTGATGATGACGTCTCCCAACACCACGTCTGGTACTCCCCTCTCGGTGGTTACCGGGACGCCGCCGCAGATGCCCACCAAGAGGGCGAGGACGATGCTGGGGAAGCTGGCTTTGCAGTGTGCTGCCGCCGCGGACGCGTTCGTGGTTCCCATGTCGGCCATGTGGATGAGAACGACGTCGTGGCGGCCGATCCTGCCCATGGAATACGCGTTGGTATCTCCTTGTCGAGGCATACTCGCCGTCACATTGTCGTCCCAGTGGTCGTCAAAGAGAGACTTGACGGCGTCTGCCTCAAGAGTCAGGGCGCACAGGATGGCGACAGTGATGTTATACCGATTGTACTTTCTTGACGAAGTGTCCAACGCCGCGATAGAAGGTGCCGAGGAGCGTCTTGCAACTTCCCTAGGGCTGGAATCTTCATTTTGTTTCCAGGGAGTAGCTACGTCTTGCTGACTTCTCGTCAAAGTCAGAGATGACAATGACGTTTCTTGAAAATTGAGCTCCGACGCCAAAGTAGCAAGATTTTCTGGATTCCTTGACTCGAGCTGGCTGCCGATGTCAAGAGGCTGTTTTCCAGGCAGGGTATTGGCACTATCCGAGTTGGACGATGTATTACCAGCCTCTACATGCTGCCACCTGATGTCTTTGGGGGGAAAAGAGGCTTTCCTGGAACTGGGATCGAGTGTAGTTGTTACGGCTTCTGATTCTTTATCTTTCGTAGCATTATCTAGCAGTAATTTCTGCCTCCTGTCTTTAAGCTGCGAGATCAATGCGTGTTTGATAGAGGTTATGTTTATAGACCGAGGTAGCGCCTTGGATGGCTTAACGACGATAGAGGTCGTTGAATCGATGTCAATACCCTCAGAGGCGCGTCGGGTGAAGAGGATGATCTTCAACAAAGTTGATGGAGATTGCACTTGAACATCGCGGAGGAGGCTTTCAAAGGCCACGGGGATACGGATAGATGCTTCGATATCGTGGCTGACAAGTCCGACGTCCAAAGCGATATATAATTCCTGGACATGATGTATGATGCATTGAAGGACCTCGAACCAGTCCTCGAGAGACTTGGCCTTTTGGAACCGCTCGACGATGTCGGAAAGAAAGGTGATTGGCTTCGGTGCTGGCACCTTTTGCAAAGCCTGCAGCGCAAGTTGTCGTATCACTTGCTCTGGTTGAATTTGTCCAAGTACGCTGGTGGCTGACCTTATGAAATAGATTGTAGAAGCGTTGTCTCGTAAGAAACTCGTTATGTCGCAGCTGAACAGTTCTAATTTCTGAAACGTTTGGTACTTCCCCTGCACCAGCAAGAGTTGAGAATTGTCAGAAGTGATATAATCTTGCAATGATTTCTCGGCCCATACGTCGTTGGCACTGTCCTTTGAAATCTGTCTGGCCGCCCGATTAGCCTGAGTTGCTCGCGCCCGGTCCAGAAGCCAATCTGGCTTGAAGAAGTAGGGTGTTGGCTGCGTAAAAGCCGCAATCTTCCACAAAAGGGAGGGATCCGAGACTGTAGATTGACCGTCTGTTAATATGTCAGAAGGAGAGTCACGATATACCGGGCTGGACGACCCATTTGCCGGGATGTTCGACGTTTACCATTGATTTGCCGGAGCAGAGCCTCCAACGCATGAACAAAATCTTGTAATTCCTGCTGGAGCGTTGCAACACCGTCAGAATCAGGTATGCTGTCTGTGGATTCTGGTTTGACAGCTCGACCTCTGCAAATATCTATTTGCCGTTTTATCTCGTTTGCAAGTTCATCCATTATAATTGTTCGGCAAGGCAATTGAGACGGCTGAGCTGAAGTTGGCTCACCAATTGGCAGCCATAGAGGACAAAAGGGTCAGATACGTGTTACCAGTGTCTCGTCGTGTGAATAGCATTGACAATATGAACAATCGGCGATAAGAAAGAGTCAAGAGACCTCAAAGGAGGGGACCCAGAACGAGCAGGGTGAGCGTCGTGCTGCCGCAGTGGGGATTGTGTTGCTGCATGCCCAGTAGGAGGCACAGTTACGCGCCGCACACCCAGGTGTGTGACTAAATCAGGCTCTCCGTGGAGCGGCAATCAGCCAGCCTAATCTGCCTCTTCTACATGACCAGTATCTCTTCGGGGCCAATATTTCGAGATTCTGAGTCATTCGAGCGACAATGGCATACCGTGAGAGGTCTCGTCAGTACGAGCATCTGGCCCCGACGTCCCGGGACCGCCCGGACACTGAGACGGACGTATCGCGTCGCCGGGTACGGCCGCCACCCCGCAACCCACCGCCACCCCGCAGCAGAAATGTCCCGCGACCGCGGCCGCGACCGCCGTCTTCCAACTCCTGCGATGAGGAACAAGATGAAGATGAGAGCCCCGACGATGAAGGTAAGATTGCACAAGACTGTGTCCAAGAACCAGAACTAATATCAAACGCGCAGCAGTCTCCGTGCTATCCCGATCCCCACCTCCTCAAGTAAAACATCGCCCTAAGTACATCATCAATTGGAGAAGCGAGCTCTGTCGCCTGCTTCAGGTGTCTGACCATACGTCCGACGATGAGATTCTTGAACTGATGGACGAGGCGGAGGAGAAGCTGAGGGACGCAGAGAGACTGCAGTACCAGTTTGCCACAGACCCAGGCCCGCTGCGGTCTCAGGTGGTGTACAAGATTCGATGCTATGAGGCGCGATACAACCCGGACATGGTCTATCTCGATCCGCCTTTGGTGGTCGACAGTGGTACATATCATTCACATCTGATAGGCAGTCGAGGCATCACCAACATGGAGCTTTACCTTGAGCGTAACAAGAATATCAGTGTCCTAGTCCATCGAGAATACGCATGTTGTAAGGGCCCTACTTTCGTCAAACGACCAAGCCAGGGCGAAAAGTCTACCGAGGCCGATCTCGAACTCTTTTTTGAGCGGGAGCACGTCGAGCTGGTCTCCGAAGAGTTGCAAACAGCCCTCACGGACCTGTCGGAGCTGGCACTGAACGATATACCCCATCCGCGCTTTGATGGTGGGAAGCCCGGCGCTATATCATACCCGTACTTGTGGTGGTTCCACCGTCGAGGCGAAATTGAGAATGCGTTGAAGAAAATGAGCCTGGCCGACCAGCTGCATATCGAAGTAGTCCAGAATTATATGCAAGAACGCTTGAAGTCAGATTGGTCTAGAGTTGATGAGCTGACGGCGAGGGGAATGATCACGCTTGAATTGCTGGAATACATTTTTGTGAGTTTTCAGCTCCCAAAATCTACTAGTGCCCTATAAGAGTTTCACTCTAACAAACAATAGGTGCCAAACAGCATCCTTATATCAAAGGCCAGAGGCAACAGTATTGCTCAACTGGATGGCCTTACAGCTCAAAACTGGCTCATGGTTGATAGCTACTTACCTGAGCGATTCGCTGCGCGAATTCAAGGCTCATTTTGGGAATTCAGCGGATCCTTCCAGAGCAGATCAGTCACGCTTCCGCTTGTTCATGTCCCAGTCATATCCTCAACTGAAGAGTTCCGTATCATAGATCTCGCGGTATATCCTGCGCGTTTTGCTGAAAAGAGCGTTCCCGAAGCGCTTCGTCGACGTGGAGAGATGTTTTGGAAATGCCGCTATAGACACTATGTCTCTTACGTCAAAGACGCCCCAGATGTTGTACAGCCTTTGGTAAATAACCCGATCCCTCGAGCTATATGTCGCTGAAATTACTCAAGTTCAATTCACGCTTTATGGTCGATATGGAAACGTACAACAAGATGCACTCGGTCCAGCCGCAAGAACAGCGACCGCCAGACAGAAGGCATCACGAAGCGGAAAGAAGTCCTATCGATATGAGCAGCGAAACGCCACCTTCAGAAGATGGCTTCTTGATGTGCCTTCCATCTACCCTGAGAGGTTTTGACATGAATAAGAAAGAGTGGAGTAAGTTTTTATGACACATTCTGGCGGCACTTTGGTACCTTAGGTATTGAACGTATGCAGGACTGCTTGAGGTAGCTTTCATGCGTGAGGTGGTTTGGAATGACGAGGCCTTCAAAGACTTAGTCATCAATCCTAAAACTAAGAGGCTTGTCCAAGCTGTGGTCACAAATCGATTACGGTCAGAGGAAGGTACAGATTTGATTAAAGGGAAGGGCAACGGGCTATTCATACTTCTTCACGGGTAAGTATACTTTGTCCAGAAGTTCCATTCTCGGTGGCCTTGGTGATGCTAACTTGAATGCGCGGCAGCGGCCCTGGAACTGGCAAGACGCTCACGGCTGAAAGGTTTGAAATTTTGACTACATGTTGCGCCCTTGGGTGGCTGCTAACAGTCGCCTCAGTGTCGCTGAAATCGCCAGAAAACCTCTCTACAAGGTCACATGTGGAGATATCGGAACCAAAGCTGACGAGGTCGAAAAGGTCAGCGCTCACACCTCCTTCTCGTGAATTCTGTTAATTTGTTCAGTATCTGGAAGTTGTTTCCTTACTCGGAAAGACATGGGGTTGTGGTATGTTGTCTTTGATCCTGGCGCAAGTATCAGAAGCTGAAACCTTTCTCAAAACAGTTGTTTTGCTTGATGAGGCTGATGTGTTTTTGGAACAACGATCGCTTGCTAACCTCGAGAGGAACGCACTGGTGTCGGGTATGTCTTTATTATGTGTTGCCACATAACCTAGAACTGACTATTGTTGTTGTAGTGTTTCTTAGGGTGTTAGAGTATTATGACGGTAAACTCGGAAGCTGTAGTGAAGAACGAATGATAAGTGAGCTGACTAAAAGCAGGCATACTAATATTAACGACAAATCGGGTTGGGACCTTTGACGAAGCCTTTAAATCCAGAATACAACTCAATTTGCGGTACAGCAATTTGGATCGTGAGCAAAGACTCATGATCTGGGGTAACTTTATCAATCGACTGGAAGCGATGAGCCGCAAGCAGACCAGTGTATCCGGCGAGTACGGAATCAATGCGGCAGAAATCCGAAAGAACCTCGATGCTCTCGCCGACGAAAATCTTAACGGTCGAGAAATTCGGAACGCAATCTCAACGGCTCGACAGCTATCTTCTTACCAAAAAGAGCCGTTGGAGTATGAACATTTGAAGACTGTCATAGACGAGGCCAGAAAGTTTGAAGGTTACCTGGAGGAGCTTCATCAGGGACTTTCTGCCGACGAGATACAGCATGATATAGGGGCGAGGTGACGGCGTAGGCTTCATACATTTGAGCGTGTTTAGTACCCTGTAGCTATCGTTGAATATAATTGGATGTCGAGTGCCAGGTGCATTATCTCCGGATATTTACCACTGCAGAGCACGTGGTTGGCTGATTTACTATGAGGATTCCTCCGCTATTTTCCCGGGCTCGCCTTGCCCTCTTGTGTCACTTCATAAGCTGTTGTAGGCATGTTGCCTCGATACCTCTCTGGCTCTCGTTGCTGCACCCAACCTCAAGCTTTATATCCACCACTATTCCGCAGATACAACGCGATACTTTACAACCTTATTCTTCAGGCGGCCGAGCGATTGATTTGCTGAATGGACCCCGCACGTGAGGCTCGCCTGCTGAGCGCTTTTGGCGCAAGGCTTGGCCAAACCGCGACGCCAAAGATGCCTGCTGGTCTTTCTGCGGTGGCCATGAGTTATACCATCTCCAAAGACAATACTGCGGGAGATTCATTCCGGCACGATTGTCTTCTTGAAGAATGGGGCCAGAAAAAGCAGCGGCACAGTTCACAACGACAATCCCGCATGCGACAGACGGGGTCTCTGCATCGAATGACTCCCGCAGAACTTACCTATCAAGGAGAAAATGAGCATATGATGCGTAGCAGACTGGAAATAAATCCCGAAGAACAGCCTCTCGCGGACGATAATGGCCAGCATTTCTCAGATCTTTCCTTAGATCAACAGCAAATTGACTCTGGCGATGACGATGCACGCGCCGCAGAACTCCGGGAGAGTAAACGATGGGAGCGTATGAGGAATCGTATGAGGACGCAGGAGGCTGCCGACGAGGCTGCCGACAGGGCTGCCAAATTGGATGCCAGAAGGGCTGCTGAAGTGAAGGAAATGCGCCGCCAACAGCGAAAGGCCTTGGAGATGGCCGAGGAAGAGCGGATGCTCGCGGCCAGAAACAACGACACGACAATGGATGCTCCTGATTACTATGATAACGATGATAGTGCTAGTTTGGGGCCTTATTCTCTGCGTGATTCTCTTTACGCGGCCGCCCGTCCCACGCCTCAATCCGATACGGAGTACTCAACTCTTACCAGCACACCGCCCTTCAGCACGCCGCCCGAGATCCGCGAGGTTGTGCGCCCGCCTCCAGCATTCGAAAGGTCTCAAACTTCCCCCTTTGACGATGATATCGATCTGAGCCGTGGCGCGTCACAGGTTGACAATGCCGGCATTCCGTTGTCATTCCCTGAGCGCGCGCAATCACGTGGTTCTCCTGACCCTATTGACTTCCTGAGTCTTTCAAGGGCTGCTAGACGAGACCAGGAGCGGCAGCTTAGCGAAGGGTGGAACTCCCAAGACGACTATGAAGACGACGATGAAGCCGACTATGGACTCCTATATAGTGGATATCAGGACTCTGGAAACTATCCTCCTCCTCGCAGGCGTTACCGAACCGGGACGAGGGAAGCACTCCCTCTCTACTATAATCAGCAACGCTCGACGCGACCCCTGGATAGTTCTTACTACGTCCGCGAATCGTTGTCCAGTGGACCTAGATTCGATACTGAGGTCAAGACCTCCACAGTCTACACCGCGAAGGATGTTAAGTACAGCAATATTCCCCACAGATATCGAGACTCCGACTTCGCCTACTAGCCAACTCTTTCTTGAAAGCCGATCCTTACATTATCCATGACAAAGGCGTCTTTGAGGTTAAGATGCAGATGGCGGGCTTTGGTAAAAATCTGATATGATTTCCCCCTGGCGCGTATAGGCCTAGGGCCGAATTCTCATATGATGGTCCTCAGCTAAGCGACTGAATGAGACTTAAGACATGATAGGATGCTGCTGTCTTTATCGATGGGTAGTATCTATCTAAAATGAAAGCCTACCCTACCGATAGCACTAGTTCGATGTTTATTTAGTATAGTACATTGGTATTTCAATGGTTAAAAACGGGGATACGCCATTTTTGGTTGCTTCGTCTGTCTGTAACGGGTTAATGAGGTGGGACACCAATAAACAACCTTATTTTTAAGCGCCCGTATCACCATCTCCTGGCAATCCGCTGGTGTTACGCCGCAATCCTGCAGAGCACGTGGGTACTGCGTAAGGGGCATTCCTCCGTCATTTTTCCGGCCAAGTAGCCTTATCGCAAAACAGGCTGGGGATACTTCTTGTATCGCTCCTGTAAGCTGATACAAGCGTGTTGCCTCAATGCAACTTTAGTCCTCGTCGCTGCCATTGAGTCTGCCGTTGATACCGACCAAACCTCTCGCAATTGCGACGCGACATTCTGTAATCCTTTTCTTCAGCAGCAGAGTGATGGACCCCCCACGGGAGGTCCACCTGCTGAGCGCTTATGGCGCAAGACTCGGTCGAACCACGACGCCAAAAGTGTCTACTGGTCTTTCTGCAGTGGCCATGAGTTACACCATTTCCAAAGACAACACTGCAGGCGATTCATTCCTACAAGATAGCCTTCTCGGAGAATGGGGACAGAAAAACTGTCTCCCCGCCCTCCGCACCGTGACGCCCTCCAAGACTTCATCATTCGACTTTGGAGGAGGAGGAGGAGGAGGAGGAGGAAGAGGCACGCCTGGTGTCAACACCCGAACGTTCCACTTCAGCACAGGCAGTGACAGTCGCGGATTCTCCTTTAGCAATGCTGACGATATTTATGCCGAGTTTATGCGCTCTGGACCCACGAAAGGTGCAGGCGAAGGCATGGAGGACATTGACGGCCTCTTCAAGCCGTCTCTTCCAGACGAGGAGAGGGAAATAGAGCGCGAATCGGCCCTTCGCGCCATGGAACGCCAGAAGAGGGAACACACCGCTACTACAGAAATAGAAGGGGAGCATAGTATACGAATTAACACAGCTTCGCGCAGAAACATGGGATCAAATTCCAAAGGGCAATATAGCGTTGACGATGCTACCATGGACTGGCGACAACGACGGGGGCACTCAACCCCCCCTCCATTTCGTCCGGCTCGGCCGGCCGGAAACTACGAAGAAGCAAAAGTCTATCAACAACGGCCGATACGTCAACCTTCCTTGGACAGATCTGTGTCTTCCGTTGATAGTTATGACACGTATGAGGCAGCCGATTCTCGAGGTTATCATGGCAACGACGATAGGGCCGGGTTGGGGCTTGATTCTTCGCGTGGTTCCCATTACTCATCACCGTATGGAAGGGCGGGGGATGAAAGTTACGGGAGCCCAGAGGCGTTCCCGTCGCCGCAGCAGCCATCCGTCATGCCCCGTATGGCACCAGCTATCGACATTGAGCTTGCTCCCACTTCAAGAGCAAACGCTAAAAGAGAACATGAAATTGGGATATTTCGTCCGGTTCTCAAGCAACCGGAATCGCACCCTTTCAACCGGTCACGCGACTACTATGAGCCTGTTCTTCCGCCTCCGATATCCCAGTACGCATCTTATACCGAAGCTGGCTCGCCGCTAACTGACGTCGAACGGCCAAACACTTTCAGAAACGAGTACGCGCGTCCTCCTCCGGCACTCACAAGGGCTCAGACCTTCCGCCCTATGGCCGAAACCGATCCGGGAAGGGGTAGCCGCTCGAGGCTGCAGCGGCAGGATAGCGATGACTCGGATTCTGATATAGACATCCGCATCACTCCAAGGAGGCGACGACGCAATGCGGTGGAATACTATGATCAGCCGCGCTCTAGTCGGTACAATGTTTCCGGTCCACGAGCCGTCCCGACGGGGGTGCCACCTCCTGGTTCGTATTACCGCGATGAGTCTCCAACTAGGGCTTATAATGAGACAGAAGTATTTTACGACGGTGATAGATTCGTTACCACCGAGCCGCCACGCAGATTCTAGGATACCGTCAATGTTCAGTTTAGCAGCATCCTTTACAGGTACCGGGATCACGAGTACGCTTGTTAGCGACTTTAATCTCTGGCGTTTATTCTGCTGCTCTACACGTTAAAAAGGCGTCCTGGTTGGCACGAAGAATGCCGTTGGACCGTGCCTTGTAACTCGCAAATCTGTTTGGTATACAATCAGGCTTCGGCGAAAGGCCGTTATGATCCTGTTTGGCCACAGGCTCAGGATCAATTTCTCAATTTCTAGCCAGAGCGAAGATGAAATCCACACCAGCACAAGATCTGTCCAAGGTCAAGGTCCCAAGGGGTCAACATAACGGCATCAACATACGAACTCACAAGGACACCAACCAGCCTCATGTGGTGGATGAAAGATGAACGCATAGGAGGCCTTTCAGCTTGATGTGGATTATAGACAGCTTCTGGACAAGCGGCATGTGGGGGATTTGATGATTGGCGGATATCGTCTTTTTGGGTATCAGCGGAAGCTTACTCACCATCTATTAGAATTGCTGGCCAGGGGAGACATACCAGTATGTCGGCAGAGGGCGGCTCAAAACAGCCTTTGTACATCAATGTCCATATCAACCAAAGCATGGCATCACCAAAGCACAAAGGGGGCATCATCGTAAACACCATTTCTTCGCATTATGTCCATTTGCTTTTGTACATTCCAATAACTTTTGAATAATCCGTCTAGGGTATGACCACACCACGCCTGAAAAAAGGGACTAGACTAAATAAAGGGCCTATTTCTTACCAGCCTTACCGCCAGCCTTCCTCTTGACGGACGCAACGAGCCCGCCAAGATCATCCGCATCACCCTTCTTATCCTTCTTCGCCTTCTTTCCCTGCCTCTCGGCCGGCGGCTCCTCGTCATCAACCTTTCTCTTCTTGCGGCCCTCCTCGAGCAGCTTCTGCATGCCCTCCGTGGCCTTGAACTTGGGGTTAGACGGGTCGATGGCGTACTCGTGGCTCTCGAACACGGCCTTGAAACGATCATCACCGACGTTCATGTTGAAGCCCTCTTGCAGGCCAACCTTCTCGTCGTCCTCGTCGCCGCCCTTCTTGTTCTTCTTGTTCTTGCCCTTGCCCTTCTTCTTCTTCTGCTTCTCCGCCCTAAGGATCTCGTTCATGTCAAAGTGGTCCAGGTGCTCCGCATCCTCGCCGTCGTCGTCCGCCATAAGCAGCTTCAGCTGGGCCTTCTGTTCCGCCTTCTCCTTCTCCTCGGCCTCGCGCGCCGCGCGCTTGGCAAGCCTCTCCTCCTTGCGAACCGCCGTCTTGGTCTTCTTGGCAGGCTCTTCAGCGGTGAAGAAGGGGTCGTCAAAGCCAAGGTCATCTGCTTGCTCCTCGGTCTCCTTCTGGGTCTCGGCAGCACCAACGTCGGCACCTTCACGCTTGGCGCGCGCCATTTCGCGCTTCTTCTCCTTGCGCTCGCGCTCTTTGCGCTTGTACTTCTCAATTGTCGTCTCCTCCTCGCCCTCCTTCTTCTTGTCCTTTTGCGTCTCCGTGAGCGCGGGGGTGAAGGTGATCTCCATGTCACCAACGGGCACGTCCTTGGACTTCTTCTCCTCCTCGGCGCCAAGACCCAGCATCTCTCTCATCTTACGGCGCTGAAGCTCCTTCTTGGAAAGTTTCGGCTCCTCAGCCTCAGCCTCAGCCTCAGCATCAACCTCTTCCTCGACGCCGCCCAGGGACTCTTCGTCTTCGTCTTCACTATCACTAGCCAGGTACGCCTTCAAGTCGTTCTCTTCAAGCTGCGCGCGGCTGCCAGTGAAGGCGCGGTTGATTGATGCCTTACGAGCCGCATCATCGGGGTTGACATCCCAGGTGAGCTTGACCTTGGAGTGCTGCAGCGCGTCGGTGATGAATTCGACAGGCTTGTAGCCCTCTGGAATCTTGTCGCACTCATCCCTAGGTTCGTCGTCGAATGTGACATCGTCGGGGACGAATCGCAAGTCCAAAAAGTTGGATGAGGACTGGTATTCCGTGCCGTCGGTGGCCTCGTACAATTTCTGTGCCGTCGCCTTGTCAGAGCAGACCATGACGGCGTAGTAGTACCGCAACCGATCCAGCTGGTATTTCCGCAATGCGTCGCTGTCAAAGTCCTCGGCATCGCCCTCCTCGAGCAATTCTTTCTTGATGGCCTCATCCTCTTCCTCGTCGCTCGATTCGTCGCTGTCGTCGTCATTCTTGAAGATCTCCTTCGGGGGTCCCTCGAGCTCTTCCCGTTGCATGCGTTCCTTGCCAAACTCGCTGGGGTATACGGAGACCTTCTCAATGCGGCCGCCGACTGGAGGCAAGAAGCTGGTAAAAAGGGCAAAAAGATCGGCGGATTTAATGTTGTCCCAGTCAAGATTGACAATTGCTATCCTGTTCGTGACCTCGCCGTCCTCGACGTCGGCCTGCTCATCGCGCAGTCGTGACATGGACGCCTTGGGGTCAGCAACGACCTCCGCCTCTTCCTCGTCATCATCGTCATCTGACGACTCGGACTCGGACTCGGACTCTGAGAAACCGCCGCCACGCGCAGGGTCGTACTTGGCGTCCGCCTTAGCCAGCTCCCGCTCGACAACGTCGTCCTCCTCGACCTCCATATCATCCTCGCCATCCTCTGCCTCATAGAGTCTCTCCAAAGCCTTCTTCTTCGAATCGGACTTGACTTTGCGACCGTATCTGTCGACCTTTGCGGTAGCTGTGAAGGAGTCGTCTTTCAGCATGCGTGAGAAACGCTTGTCGATTGTCGTCTTGGTCTGCTTCTTAGAGGGCAGACGGAACCGGGGGTCGGTCTCGAAGTTCGAGAACCGAGAGTCGGTGATTTTGCCATTTTTTCCTGATTTCGAAGACATGGTTGCGGCAGTGGTTGCTGACGGGCGTGTTGTGTGAAATTGGAATGCCTTCGCCTCTGTCGCATGGAAAAATGAATGTGGGGTGGAAGTTGGATGGACAATTTTTAAGTGGAGCCTCGGTTTCTGCCGAAGGCGGTCAGTACATACCCGGTGGCTCTCACCGAGCTCACCGAGATGACTTACATGCTGAAGCCCCATGCTTAGGACATCTCTGATACTATTAATTCCCAACCATTGAATGGAATAAGGCCAAGATTTAAACCAACCTTGCGAACAAGATAATATGTTACTTTCGCCTGTCATTGCAGTTCAATAGTCTCACTCATAACAAATCTGCCTCTTTCCTTACGATTTGATTACTGAATGGCGACTTCCTCCTTTCCTTAGATCTCCTTTAAATCGTCCCTTCCACAGCAACACGATATCCAACGAATGCAAGCTCTTGCTCTTTTCTATCTACTTAAACCCCCATCTCCATTCCTTTACTTTACTCTACTCTCCAACCTTGACCCTAACAACTACTAGCACCTCAAGTCAAGTGCACACGTATTTATCGGTGTGTTTCTTCTTCTTCTTAGAGACCAATTACTATCCATTATTTTCTCTTCGCCCTCATTTACAATAGACTTTCTCTCTGCATGCACCTAATTCTTCGTCTTGACATAACCTCCTTCACGATCAATCTATCTTCTGATCTCTATCCCTTGAGCACCAGCATAAATAGGCAAATCTGGCTGATTTCATCCCGTTCTACCTAGCTCTCAACAGAACACTACGTTATTTCGGATTACACTCAAGCACAGAATTTAAATCTTGAAGTCAGCCTGATATACTCGTCCTCCCTCCCCAAATTCTCTGCTCTTGCTTAATTACCAGTCCGTTTCCTCCCTTCTTTCCTTTTCAGTTGGAAAGATAAGCGATATCAACCGGCAGGTCTTCTCTCTGGAGGTCCTAAATACCTCATTCATTATTTCTCCCTTCTATCCCACAAATCATTCATCCTCTCAGTCCAACCTACTCAATTCCCGCACCTAACCTTCCCAACTCAAAGTACACCTCTCAGTGATTTCGCCAGTGCCTTCCATCAGCATCAACAGGATTCTTCCGGAATCTTTATTCTCTTCAAAATGATCAACAATCCTGCTGTGTTGATGGATAGTGTAATGGTTGGCACTGAGGCAGATGCAGCTGTACACAACAGGGAGGAATTCCAGCGTCAGGACGATTTGTCGCTCATTAATTTACTCAGCCCAATCTCGCCAATCTCTAATATAACATCTGATTACCAACAGGGCCAGAATATCAGAGAGTCATCACTCAAGGGCGATTTGGACGACCACGAGCCGCATGATAAAGGTCAATTATCCCAGTTCACCAATCAGTCTGACGAAAAAGGAAATGTTGCTCCTAGTCATCATGGAGTCTTTGGACATGAAGACTCTTTAATGTCAGATACTGAGCCTGAGGATGAGCTAGACGATACTAGCTTTCAGTCAGAGGAAAGTAGTCACGAGTCGTCTCCTGAACCAGTAGTTGTGAAAAAGAAGATCAAACATACCACGGGACCAAGATTGAAAAACGCGAAGGAATATAACGCGAAGCGTCAAATTGAGGCCGAAACTAGATTGAAGGGTCACATTCGAAGAGAGCTAGCCAAGAAAAAAGCAAACGAGGACCCCGACTCCGACATCGAGCCCCCGAAGGCAAGAAAAAAGCCGATGCCCTCTAGTCGTGCTAAGAAGACCATGACCGACAATGTCTTTGAGGAGGATCTCGATGGCCCTGTACACCATGATGGTGCACTTCCCTCAGGGTTGGAAAAAAAGGTCGCAAATGAACTCAGACGAAAACAGATCACAGCACATAAGAACCAGGGGTCGAACAACCGACGAAGCAATACACAAGCTGACGATTTAAAAGAAGCTACCAAGCTTTTCGGCCATGGTAGGGTGGAGTGCCTCGAGGGCAACAAGTACCAAATCAAAGGCACAAATATCCGTCTCCACCAGTGGCAGTTGAACCCTGTGGCTTGGATGGTGAAACGAGAAGTGGCGCGAACACCGCCATTTGGTGGTATCTTGGCTGATGCTCCAGGAATGGGAAAAACCGTCATGTCTCTGTCTTGCATCGCTGGGAATCCCCCCATTCAAAAGGACATTGAGGAGTACAGTCGAACCACCCTCATTGTTCTCCCGAAGGCGTCAGTCAGGGATCAATGGGTGGCGGAAGTCAAACAAGGTATCAAATCAGTCCGGACATATTGCTATACACGCAAGTCTCACCACGGCACCGGAGCTAGGCTGGCTGATTATGACATCATGTAGGCAGAGGAGCTTAGCCTTGGGTATTGTGTATATTTGCTAACGGTCTTCATAGCTTGACTACTTTCACTGAACTACTGGCATACCCTTCCGACGAAAAAGTTGCAAAGCTTCAGGAAATTTACGCTGAGGACGAGATTGGTTTCAGAAAGGCCCTTGGGGAAATCGCGGGGGAGGTTTTCAATATGAAATTCTACCGAGTTATTCTTGACGAAACGCACGAGATCAAGAACCCAAAGACAAAGAGTAAGTTATAACATAAGACTGAATCTTACAATCTGCTTACAATATTCATAGCTTATAAGGCGTGTTATGCCCTTGTTGCTAAGTCGATATGGGGTCTCAGTGCCACACCCTTAGTAAACAGCAGCAAAGGTACTTGGAACAAACATCATCAGCCTATGGATTGATAAGCTGATTGAGACAACAGAACTTTTCCCCTACGTAAAGCTTCTGCGAGTGGAAGGAATATCAGACCACGCTGACTTCAAGATTGCGTACGGCGAGAAGGTGAGCTGCTGGAATAACCATCTTCAGATGATCACTAAGAGCGATGAGTGTTGACACTTCTGCATAGCATACTTCTGCGGACAAGGTAGACGCATTAATCAATCTAATTACTTACAGACGGTGAGAAGGTTCAATGAAAATTCATTCGAGCATGGCACTAATCCTTATACCTCAGCACAAAGAATGATGAGTTCCTGGGTGAGAAGATTTTGCAGGGGCTTCCACCCTTCGAATCAGAACAAGTGTGGGTTGAACTATCGCCAGAGGAGCGCTTCCTTTACAAGTAAGTTCAGCGATGTCCTTTTGATTATTAAGAACTATTCCTAATATCTGGAGTAGTTTTGTCACCCAGCACTACGACTCAGTTTCGCCAGAAGACCGCATGATGCAGATGTCGCGTCAGAGACAAATGATTTCACATCCTTACAACATAGAAAGAGCTTTTCGAAATGATTTCGGATTTGAGGCTCTGGAAAGTGTAATGGGTGGTCTGTTGGCATTACAACGCATCAATGCAGACCAAGCTCTGGCCACTGAGGGTGCGACTCCTTCTGGCGATACAGCCTCCGCTAATGACAGTGTGGTTGAGGCAGACCTTTTGGGACCTCTTTTCAGCAACTCAGAACAACCTATCTCAATGGAAGAACAATTGGGCATGAGCTCACTATTCCGCTATGCCAACAATGAGGCTGTGGTTAGGGGTCAAACTTGCGGATGTTGCCAGAAAAGCCAAATTCAAGAACCATGGGTCATTAATGCCGTACGTGCAACGTTTCTTCAATTTGCTCATCAATTTGACCCAAGCTAACCCTTCTTTAGTGTGGCCACATGTTTTGCTACTCCTGCATATCGCGCACCTGGCTACATGGAGCTAAGTGTCCAGCATGCAACAATCCGTACAACCTTAAGGGAGGTATTCGGCCAGTCTCAACCCTGACCACCAGAGAAGAAGAATGCGATAAGAAGGACTCTCAAGATGCATTTGAAATGACGAAACGAGCCTGCGATTCTCCTTCTAAAAAGTCAAAGAGAAAGGCCAAAAGCCCTAGTATGAGGTCCATTGAGAAGACCTGGAAGACTTTCATTGGCAAGCGACATGGGGCCGACGCCAACGGCGTCTTGCCAGCCCTGGCAGATGATGATAAAGCCTTTCTAAAGATCGCCTTACAAGAACACAACAATCTCTTACCTCTTAGCGCAAAGCTACGTAAGGCGCGCGATATCATGCTCGAATGGACTGAGAAACACCCAAATGACAAATTCATCGGTAAGGCATTTGTTCTCATTACTTCTCGCGCTCGAAATCCCTCCAAAGTGAGAAGCTAACTTCATCACAGTCTTCCACGAGTTTGTCAAAACTTCAGTCATCTTGGGTATCATTTTGAACAATGAAGGCATTCCTTTCGTCTACTTAAACGGAAAGGTCACCAGTTCTCAGAAAAACCGGGCCATCCAACAGTTTAAAGAAAACCCTGAAGTTAGAGCCTTGGTGCGTTGAGTTTACCATTTTGCGCCTACATATCCCACCTTTCATAATGCTAACATCCAGAACGCAGGTCTCTTCCGGGAAATGTGGCGGACAAGCACTCAATCTCACGGTGGCCAATCGTGTCCTGTCAGTTGACATGTGGTGGAACGACTCGATGGACGAGCAAGCTGCGGGTCGCGTCAACCGAATCGGACAACGCAAGCAGACTTATGCCGTAACTATCAAAGCCCGCGACACCATCGATGATCATATCGTCAATATGCAGGAAAAGAAATCGACAGAGATTGCACACATTCTCCAGGACGACAATCACGAGACCAAGCTCTTCAGTGAGTGGGAGATTATGAAGTACACTGCGCCACAGGCATGGAAGACGTTGACGAAGCGGCTCATCAAGGAAATTCGCGAAGAAGACGGCATGAGTGAAGACTCGGATAACAGTGACCAAGAGTGATTCTCGACAAGTTCGCATATTGAGAAGGAAGGCCCCAATTGAGGAAGCACAGTGGCCACTTGGGGGACGCAGAGAGCATATCATGGCGTTGTGGGTCTTATTTCGGGTTTCACTTGTTTTTCCATTGAAAATGGTGGTAGAAAACCCATCCTTTGGTATCCCGGACATCGACATCCTGGTATCATACAAAAGAGGTGTGGCAGACCAAGGATTGGTGATGGGTGAAAGCTGAGTTGGCTCTGATCGGAGGGGAACGAGGTGCGGCTTTATATAAAAGGCTCAGCAACAATCATAGTTCGATCAGGAGCTAGCACCTGGTCTAGTCTTAAGGCCGAAGAGGCCTCTATCGTAAGTGATCAATTAAGAAAGTTGATAGACGGTCGTCACCCTTATCCGGGCGTCATAATGCCATATTTCTACTGATTGTAAAACTCAATGTAGTACATTTAAGTCTGCTACCTGGTGGAGAAGTACTATTCCTAACGCGCGTTAAAGCCTATTATAAAGCCACAAACGTAGGCAGGCGTGGGGCTATCTTCATGGCCATGAAAGAAGCCTGCCCACCTCTCGTGGCCATGAAAGGGTGGAGTGTCAGCAAAGCTGGCTTCAATCACTCTATAGAGTTGCATCTCGTCTATGAACACCCTTATTTAGATACACCAAGTTGGCGACCTACTTGTACTTCACCACCCGCTAGATTGATTGATACAGCAGAACCAGAGTCTATTAACTAGGCTCCCCGTTTTATTTGTGGCAGGCAACTTGTGAACTCTCTGATCACCCTAGACAGGTTTGATTGCCTCGCACCGTGGATATTCAATAGCATCAACGTCAAGTAGTATCTGGAACATGTATATTCGCCATCTGACTATCGGCAGCCGTCATACTCTATCTTTTTATTGCAGATAACCAAGCTTAGAGGGCCGAAAGCTTCCGTAAGTTGACCCATCCCGATCCTTGGCATCACCAGGCAGCGGCGGACCAAAGTCGAGGGACGGTGTTCTATCCACTGAGCTAAGAAATTGATCTTTACCAAAGTCCCCAAGTGATGGTTCCTAAACTACTGTGCCGCGCCGCAACATGTCAAAGACGGCTCATGCCACTGTAAAAGTGGAGAGGCTTGCCTGGAGAAGAGGGGCCTTGGTAAAGATGGTTTCTCAATTCGTTGAAGATACCCTGGATTACTGGCCCCTCCACCGGGACAGGGGCAGCTAGTGTTGTTGGAAGCCCCCGCAATGCAACCTTTGTTGCGTCGACCAACAGTTGACAAGGTGACCATGAGCAAGGATGATCCAGCGGCGCCGTTGTTATATGAGGACGACAAGCCATACTCGATCCAACTACCATAGTCACGATTCCCTAGTGTGAGCCTCAGTCCACGTAATGTCACCACCTCAACTTGAATTCCCCTCAACAGGGCCATCCATTTTCTCCCTCATCGCCAAATCACCACCGGAAATCAATACACAAATCTTCTCCCACCTCACCAACAGCGACCTCAAAATCCTGCGTCTTACAAACACATACCTTGCAAACCTCGTCGGACCTCACATCCGCTTTAAAAGAGCCTACATATCCGCCAACGCCCGGGACATTGAAGTCTTCCGGGCCGTCGCAGAACACGAAACATTCCGCCACCGCGTTCGCGAAAATCGTCTGGGACGATGGACGCTTCATAAGATGCCAGGAAATGGAGTCCGGGTACGAGGAGCGCCACTACTACGAAGACTTGTTATCCGAGGACGAGACGCCTCCCCCAGGCGTTCCTTTCTGGTTCTTTCGGGCTTGCCAGGAGAACGTCGAGTACCTGGACTACCGACGGGGCAAAGATGTCAGGACGATACCGCAGCACGTGGAGACTGCGCAACAGCTCGCGAGCGCGCTCTCACCGCTAGAAGCATATAAATACTACCAGGGCCTTCTCGAACAGCGGGACAAAGTGCTAGCCGCATCATCTGACATGGCCGCTTTCGAATGGGCCATCGAAAACGACAAGTTCCCAAATCTACAGAGAATAACGCTTACGCCAGCGGCACACGGCATACTCTTCAAACCGCTCTACCAAACACCGTTAATTCGCTCGTTTCCGTACGGTTTCAACTACCCGCTCCCCCGCGGGTGGCCTACACCCAACGACGGATCCAGAATCGGCTGCGAGAACTGGGAGAACGGGGCGATAAAGAACAAGTGGCGCGGAAACCGCGCCGTCACTCCGCGTTCTCTCCAAACAGCAGCATACCAAAGTTCCGGAACTGATTAATCGACGGCAACCAGATCAAATTCCGGCATCACATCCGAGATATTCTACGCGGAGCCGTGTGAAGAAGTACGACAAACCTAGCAGCCGTACTCCAAAAGCCGGGGGTTCTCCACGCTCAGGTTCAACGTCATGGTAGGCGGGCAGAGCGACTACGGGGTACCCGCGCGTTCCGCAACGGGTGTCTCAAAGGGGGGCTCTGACGGCCGACTTGCGGGACTTCACCCTGAAGACGGACGAGGACCAGAACCTCGATATGGGGCCGCAGTGGCCCGTTCATATGATCCCCCGGATCACTTTATCCCCTTGCAGTCAATCTTCCCGGTGGACGACGCGTGGTCGAATCTGAACCCACTTCGGTCTCGTACGCTTCCTCGTGAAAACAGCGAGACCTCCTCGACTTGCTCGCGTTGCTGCCCAGCACGCTCCGTTCCGTCGAGCTGAGTTTCCTTTGGTTCATGAAGAATAGCGGGCACTATAGGGACCTGCTCGTGGACATGCGGAATACACTGGGCTGGCGCGAGCGGGAGGTTAACTTAAGGCCGCGGGTCATGATCCGCGACGATTCAGGAGCAAGAATGGCCGGGCGTGGCGTCTGTATAGACAACGAAGTCTGTGAGCTTTTGTACGGCAACGGCGAGAACCCTTACCCAATTGACCCCAACCCGGAGGTCTACTTCAGGTCGGTCGGTTACGGATTTGGAACGGAGGAGGATGCGTTCGAGCCCAGATTCAAGCGGCCGTATGTGATATCGACCGAGCTCAATGCGGCTAGGGATCCGCAAGGGGTATGGGGATGACTGAATTGGGGATCAGTTTTCAAAGTGGCGGATGTCGCTGGAAGAGTCTCGGTCCGTCGCCCCCCACGCATGATGATGATCTTGTAATCTGACAAGCATGGTTGGAAATACTGGAAAGGATTTTCTGGTTAGTGACTTTGTCACCTCAAAGCAACAACAAGAGCCCCTGATGTCGAGTGTTTTATGCCCCAAAGTTTGTCTTCCTGTTTACCTTCCACTTGAAGGGGTGGCCTCGGTTATTGGGATGCGTCAATAGCCCATCCAAAAAGACGGCCAAGCCTTTGCTGTACTTGGTTTCCTCCATTCTTCAGGTCCCCTTAGCGAGATATGACTCATAGACTCTACAGCATATCTTACTTTCTCCTGAGTGAAATCTTTTGTAACTTACAGCACATTCATCAAAGCGCAGCATAGACTGTGGTCGTGGGGTAGGCTGTGTAAAGCGACCAAGGTCGTCAAAATGACGAGAAAGTGAATGGATAATGACACGTTCATTATTCTAGCAAGGCATTCTCTTCCGATGTTCTAAACTATAGTACTCTACCGTTGGTCGACTTCCTCTGTGTTACCGCTTTGAAACCAGTTTCTGTCACCTCCCATTGATAGTTTCTTAGCCTACGTTTTAATGGAAACGATGTGGTCGCAAACTCGACCAAGTGGAAGGCAGGCCACATGCGCCTTGTAATATCCAGGCCGAGGCTGCAGCAACACCGCTCCTGGATGATGCGCTCAGGCGAGCATTCCATCAAGCCCCCGATTCCAGGTTAGCCGCTCGGCGTCCTTGGGCGACACTGCCTGAATGAGCATTCACAGCAGCGTCTGCTAGTAGTATATTGAGGGCTGGTCATGTCTGTAACAGGGATGGTGGTCTGTGAGACCATATCCTGTCAGCAGTAGGTAGAGTGAAGAGAAATACTGCAAAGCTCGGTATTTTGAAAAGCCCGTCGCGACGTAGCGCACGGCTGGCTCACTTTACTTTTGTTAGTGAGCTGGGAACACGGGCACCGCGGGTGCCGAAAGTAGTCAGCCTTTGGAGTGGTCACTTCGGAGACGAGTCCGGCTCCATCTGTTGTCCTGATAAGCAGCAGATGCCGATATCACATTGTGGCTGATCATCTGATGTGTGCTTATCGACTGCTTATGTGGTCGAGGCGTTTGCCGCGTCTCCCCCCACATAGTAGAAGTATGTGCTGGGTTGGGTATGAAACGATTAACGTCCGGACTACTCAAGTACGCTAGTGTTCAAATGAGAATCCTTGCCGAGTGATATTTGCTGGCATCGTTCGTCTCAACGTTGTGCCCAAACTCTGAGTGGTCTGACAAAGTCATCATCCTGCAGATAGTCGCCGTTTTCATGGCATATCACAGACGCTCGATTTCAGTGGCAAATTTCACTGCTCGAAGTCAGGAGCTTAGTATCCGGGTAGTAGCAGAAGGCCAAATGGCGTTTTTAAAGTAAAGACTCTCGGCTTTTAGATGACAATGGGTGACTCTGTGGCCCCTGCTCAATCACGGTCTCACGAGATGTTTAACCAACAACGTTGGTTTAGGACGATACTTTTCACCATCAAAGTCATCAAAATGATGCTCCATATATTCCATGTTTTGCGCATCAAAGTCAACCACGAGCCAGGGCGCACCGAGAATTGTAGCATTGGAGGGACTTCGCTACTTTACTTCCTGGATTACCCATCGGAGGGCCAACCAGTGAACAAGCCATGAGATTGCATAAACAAGATAGGCAGAAACCTTAATTAGAACCAACAGCAATCTAGGAACCTCATAAAGCTTGATTGTTATTTAGTTGCCAGCGGGAAGGTGGTTGAATGGCTTGTCTTGATACCCTTCGTAAACACTCACATCTTGTTTCTTTGTGCTTGCTTATTGCCTGTTGTGAAAAGTCTTGCAAGATGGTAAGACATTCATTCCGACTCCATTTTCCGCATGCGGAATTTACATCCACGAGGCTGAGCCCCTTCAAGCTGCCACGGACTTTTCAAATACCGCAACGGCCGCTGTCGACAGGGAAAAACGCGTCTGTGGCGCAGTCTACTGGCCATAGTCATAGCTCCTGACAAGTTATTTAAGCACCAAGGCTTGGTCAAAGCTCCCAGACAGGCCAGCTATCGTAGGTATGGCGGAGTGCCGGTTCCAACACGAACTTTAAGATGCACTAGAGGCAAGCGGTGCCCTGAATTTGGATTCTCAAAAGGTCTCAACCCTCAAGTGGAATGATTTCGGTAGAGTTGAAAGGGGCTGCAAGCTGAACTTGGCAGATTGAATTGCAGTGGCCGTAGATCATGTCTGAGATACACTTGTCTTGGTTATGGGGAGGTGTGCACCTGGCTTGGCCAGACCATGTACAAATATCTCCAGGGATCGACAGGCCCCTTGAGGCACTAGAAAAAGTGTCCAGACCCAATGCTCGCTGGTCTCGGAATGACTGCTTGACTACTGGACCAACAGGAGCACCTGTGAAAGGCTCGGGGGAGTAATTGCCGTAAGGAGGAATGATCCGTCATCCGAAGGTTGAGATGGGGAGCCGAGCAACGGCTTTCTAAAACGCAGTTAAGCAGGACCCGCATGAATGTCAAAGGACCAAATGACCATTTCTGGGACCGTATTGGGTGGTAAGAGTACGTATTGGAGGGATGGAATTAGCCCAGGTCAGAAGGTCTGCTTGAATGGGCAAATTGTTTGGCCTTAAAGTTCATGGGGTTGAGGTTGACGGACGGGCGGAGTCCATCTCGGTCTCGCGATTTTAGTTTGGTCAAGGCTGAGCGGGAGAGAGCACGGGCGGTGGAGATGGAGATTGGAGAGCGGCGTTGATCTGTGTGCGCGGCAACGTGGAGGAGCGACAGCTGGTCGGTTCGGATGAAAAGAAGTCCCACGGAGCCGAGCAGAGGGGGAAGCTTAGGCAGCCGGGGCTTGACGGTGGCGTCAGGTGTAGACTCGACCGAAATATGGACGGGAGTTGAAGGCTCTATTGAGATGGTATTACGTGGTGCTTCGGCATGTGCGGGTTATTCCGTTCTCAAATAGCCTGGCGATCTGGTGGAGATGTTAGTGTTTGTGGTGGTGGTGGTTGTAGTATACAGCCGGCTGAATGCGGATAAAGTTGGCAAAGGATGCTAAGAAAGAAGGTGTAAGCCAACAAAACCCCCTCCCCCGAGGTACGAAGGAGAGTCGAGAACCCCACCATGAATGGATGGGATAGAGCGGTAGAGGTGTTTTGGTCAGTCTGTTGAGAAGATCCCATCCACCATCTTGCCTACTCACAGACGACGATGATGTCCGCGTCCCAGTCTGAAGGTTAAGGTTTCCATCTGTGACCAGGGTTGCACGGCCTCAGCGGGAGGATTAAAGTGCGATGGCGATGTCATTGGAGGCGCGGACACAGGAAGTCAAGATTTAGGCAATTTCAGGTCGAGCTTGTTCAGTCGCGTCAGCAGGGAAAGCCTTGTTACGGAAGGCTGCTCCGATCAGGCGTAGGTTAGGGTTGGATGAGCAGGCACGCAGGACAGAATGGGTTGAATTTTACCCAGTCAGAAGGAGGCGTCCTGTACGATCACCTGCACCCCCCCCCCCCCCCCCCCTCCTCTACAGCCTGGTCCACGAGCTCGGGGTCGCGGTAACATTACCCAGATACGGCAAGAAATCTGGTACGTACTCACCGGCATCTGATTCTTTTCCGAATCCGATGACGTTTGTTTTCTCAACTAGCAGCAGCTGGCGCTGTGAGGTCGGACCTGCTCCGTCTGAAAAGCACGGCAGGTGGAGTTGGAAGGAGCATGTCAAAAACCATAGGACTGGATTGGACAGTAGTAAGAATGCTGAATGTACGTACGTGGCTATACGCCTGGATACGGCCAGCAGGATCTAAAAGGGCAAACCTAAAAAAAGCAGCTGAGACGATAAGATTTGAAGCTTTCGTATCGAGAGTTAAGCTGGCTTGGCTTTGGTTGGTTTGTAGTGCATCGGTCATTGGGCCATGATGAAGCAACTTGGTTCTAGCAGGGCGAAGCGGGCCACCTGGAGAATGCAATGCGGTGAACCGATTTCATCGGAATCATGAAGCAGCGCAAATGGGGAGACTTGAGTTCGAAAGCGTGAGGCCCCAATTTTGTGCTTGTGACGTTTGTCCTCTCCAGAGTACAAGAGACGGAGCAGGGATCACAAAGGGATCAAAGTCCCCAAATGGCGTTGAGACTTGTCTTAGGCTTGCCCGTCGTCGTCGACCGCCTGCGGTTGGGAGAGATTGCAAACACGGATGATCCAATCCAGCGTCCAGACACAGTCCAATGAGACACGAAATCAGGGGTCATGTCTCTGTTTATTGTTTGGCTACGAGAGGGAATGCAGTGTCGGATATCGCGACTAGGAAAAAGAATAAGAAAATATGGGATAGGTCCGTTTCCCGGAAAGATGACCCCAACGTTCCGCTGACCTCCTGCGTCCAGAGTTTGAAAGGGCAAACGAAGGGAAAGGTGTCCGTTCGAATACGCGAATCAGAGCACATTGGCAACGCGACTGAAGACAGACCGCCAAATCATAGAGTGTTTGGTTGTACGGGGGGCTATTGATGCCAGCGGCGGTCACGAACGAAATAGTAGGGTTTTCACCGCCTCCTAGAGTATCTTATCCCATGGTCATGGCAGGAGGCCATCCCCGCCCCCCCCTAACCTGCTGTAGACCGCCCCAGTCAGCGCTGTCGACCTCACAAATAAAGACTGGCGGAACGTTGCAACTACGCAGTTGGCTGCTCAGCCCAGCTGGTAGCGCCATCGGATGTAGGGACGGTGAGAAGGGGACGTGCCGTGGTTCCTGGCAACTGGCGGCGGACTTTTAGTTTTTTATTGTTTTTATTTTATTCGCCGGTCCGC
The DNA here is from genome assembly GCF_014235925.2 of Colletotrichum truncatum. Classification (NCBI taxonomy): domain Eukaryota; kingdom Fungi; phylum Ascomycota; class Sordariomycetes; order Glomerellales; family Glomerellaceae; genus Colletotrichum; species Colletotrichum truncatum. The sequence goes on along the minus strand of NW_027222408.1, from coordinate 248,891 downwards.
TCCCTGTCCTCCTTGAGTAAGCAATGGCACCGATCCCACGCCCCCTTGGCTCGTGCTTTGGGGGAAAAAAGGAGAATGTTGTGTAAAAAAGAGAACACCCGGTAAGTGCGTCCCGTCCAATGCAAGCTGTTGCTCTGTGCGGTGAAGCTTTTGCAGGCACATGCCTTGTAGAGATAGAGTACCAAAAGAGGTATAAGAAAAAAAAAGTGTAAAGCTTTAGAGTTCAAAGCTGCTGATGACCTAGAGAGGGGAGGGGTGTGGTACCGTGCCTACTCCAAACGGAAAGGAAAGTGCCCAAAAAAAAGAAAGAAGCGAAAAAGTGAAGGCAGGCAGGATGACAAGGCAGCAGTTTACAGCGCATACCCAGTGTGCCAGTGCACCTGCCGTGCTGCCCTGTCGTATCCGTACCTGCGTGGTTATTACTAATAAAGGTATTGGTGTGTCTCCTAGCGCTTGCCGGTCCGGCTATTGCCTCCTGTCTTTGCTACTCCTTGCACCAAAGCAAGCACGGCAAGCTCCTGTCGGCCTGGACCCCCCCTGCAAACCCCCCTTGCCCGCTTTCCGATTTGCTTGCCGGCGGTCCTGGTGCCCTGTTGCCCTAATGGTCCTGGCACTTGCCTTGCTGTCGATCCTACTGTATTGTATTTGTGGTCCCGTCCGTCTATGGCCAGGTGCTCCCTGATTCGATCGGAATTTGGCTCCTGCATTCCATCTCAATCAAAAGTTCAGTGCTCACCCTGACGACGGACCTACCATATCCGCAACACCGTCTTTATCCTTAATCGGGTATATCGTTATTTTCTTTTTTGGTCATTATTTTCCAAAGTCGCACACACGCCGATGCCTAGAGCTCCGTAATCTTCGACCTCAATGTGGACTCCGTGGGAGTTTATTGTCATTCTGCCCTTCAGCGATCAACTTGTCTGTTTCCGTCCATTTGCCCGTCCGTCACTTTCACGTCAGCTCCGCTTCACTGCGTCCCTGCGCACCCGTCAAAGCCACCTCCGGTCTAACCTTGGCAATTCCTAGGTATCCCCTCCCAGCAAATCCAGGTGGCAGACTCGGCCCTCATTGTCTTGATTGACCCCTACTAAGTATTGCGTTGCTCGCACCAACACAATCACTACTTGGTGCGTATACATCAAAGTCCCGCCGTGGCTTTTCGCTACACTCCACCTTTACCAAACTCAGCCATGGCATGCTGTCGGCAGTGATTTCCTAGCGAAAGGGAGACGGTCTTCACTTATCCTTCATTCCACGTTTCCGCCTTCTCAATTTAGTGACTTTCTCACTGCAATATCCCGCTATTCCGCGCCTACGCTTATCATACACATGCTGGTCTTGCTAGCGCTTTTCCTGGCCGAAGAATCCACGAGCCAGCGCCAGACATGCTGCAAACATCTGATCGGATGTGTCCCGTCTCGTCAGTGCCGCGTCAAACGGCAGTGACAAACATGTTTGGACTTGTTTCCAGCTCGACCCCCCCTCAAAGCGACGTCCGAAAAAGCATGGGGACCAAAGGAACGCCGACATCGTTGGCAGTAAAGAGTCTGTTTGGAAACCATCCCATCCATCAGCGAGTATTTTGCCGCTCTCCCATGTAGCTCCTCACTGGGTCGGCCAGCGAGCAAAATCTTCCTCTCTAAGCGGTTCTGTGAAATGTTGGTACTGGTCCCTCCGCCCTTCATCACCTGCCTGGGTTCGCTAAATCTAATTTTGGGCTCAGAGGTTTGCCCATGTCCCAACATCTAATCGTCCTGCATTCGTCCAACTGCCGTTGTTGCTGCACCTACATCTCGTGCTCGACGTTGTGTGCACAAGCTCTCCGGCATAAAATCTCCGCCTCTAATACACCACGGGACCAGCTCTCAGAGAAGGCACAAGACACAGTCCCTCCGTCATCGCCGGCCCATGAGGACCGCCCGCCCGCTCTTCGGTTGCCTACATCCCATTATGCACAGCTTTTGGACAGGCCGAGTCGACCAGCTTGACCTGGTCCAATCCCCAATGCACACAACAGCCACCTGCCGACTCATGTACTTGCTTTTTGTTCAGTTCCAAGGCGCCTAGTAACCCAGTCCAGTCCAGTCCAGTCCAGGTCCTCATCCACGGCCCCCCTGTACCGCCTCCTTGACAATGTGCGCAAGAGAAGCCTTAGTCCCATCCAAATGGTTGTCTTTCTCTTGTCTCTCGCCTATTTGCTGGCTGGGGTTGCCAGATAATATACAGTCCCAGTCATTCATTCACTCTCTCACTCATTCAAAAATGGGCGACTAAAATCAACAATCACCCCTCCCTCGCACACCCTCCCCTGGTCCAGGCTTGACCGCCAGCCACCCACACTCCCCCCTCCCAAACACTGACGCTCTCAATCGCTTCAACCCAAGCCAAACTCAACGCATCGCCGCTCGACTAACACCCGCATTACGGAATACCTCTCACGCCCCCCAATCACACGATCGACGCACAAACCCACAGACACACACACCGCACCGGGTGCCTATTGCCCTTGGCTGCCTCGTTAATTGGCCAAGCTGCCCTCCGTCCAAAAGCCTCAAACCACGACGCTAACAGCTTGTCTTGCTTTTTGTTGCTCGAGCGTCTCCGCCTCCCGTCTCTCCTATTCGCGCTGTATTGTCTCGCTTGCGTCCGTCCCTTTTTAAGCTTCTGTCGCCCTTCCCTGAGCAGTAATCCGATGTCTGCCCTAGAGTGGAACTCATCTCCACGCCCTACCCTGCTGCAAGAACGAAAGGCACGCATAGGACAACATATGTATTCGTATCCATCGCCATTTCTTATATCACACCTTCCTCCCCCAAACCCAATCATTCATCCACACTCCGGCCTCCGAAAAGAAGATACTGCATTCACCGACCGGTTGACTCCAGCTTATCGCTTCCCGCCAGAGCTTGCTACATGTGTATAACCGATTTGCGCTTTGTGATCATCCGCCAAGATCATTATTCGGACAAAGTGACGTCTGCTTTCGGCCCAGCCAGACAGCACATCACCCCCTTCGGAATACCCTTTCCGCCCAAACTTCCACCTTGACTTTTCAAAAAGGCCGATCAGCCCATCTCAGCTACGCCAGAATTTGAGCAACTGTTTCGACGCTCTGCAGATTGGAGGAGAAGAGGTCGAAGAGAAAGACCTGAGAAGAAACGGGGCAGGTGCACGCTGAGGAGGAAGGCCACTGAGGTAGACCAACGAGGTTCAAATTTGATACCACGGGCGACCCGATTCCCGCGACCACCACCATCACCCACTGGCACAAGCTCTCCGCTACGCACATCACCATGAGGATTCCAAAGCCTCCGACGTGAAACTACTTCTCTGCTCGATCCCAAGGTTCCGGCGCCTAGGAAATCGCAGCCGTCATGGCACCCTGGCCCCGCGCACTCGAGGTCCCTGATGGATCGCAACTGCCACCTGTGGCCGCATCTGAGATTCTCAGTGTCCACCTGGCCGCTGCCTATGACCGCATTCCCGACGGCCTGCCCGAGCACCAATGGACGATTATTCAGTCGACATCGTTAGCTGCTGCCGCCCTGAGCGTCGCAGCTGTCAGTATCGCCTTTTACTGGTTTTCTCGAATGAGGCGGAGCTTCAGACATGAGTAAGTGACACTGCCCTGATATGAGTTAGCTAACGGGCTCCTTTGGCGCGTGCCTGGTCAAATTCACTCACTGACAATCCTCTAGCCTCATAATGCTACTGATGTCGAGCGACATGCTCAAATCGCTCTGGTTCATCATTTTTCCTATTGCTGATTTTAAGAACGGCCCCATCCCTTCCGAATCGTCTTTTTGCCAAGCAAGCGGGTTCTTCCTTTCTGTCGGCATAGAGGCGTCCGATATTGCCGTTGTTCTCATCGCCTTACACACAGCAATCTACATTTTCCGACCGCGCGACTCGGGGCGTCAGAATGGGTTATATCCCCATCGCCGGACTGCCTTTGGCGTCTTCATCTTCGTTCCCCTCCTGATGGCCTCGCTGGCCTTTATCAACTGGCCTGGCTATGCCAACAATGGCGAATATTGCTATCTGCCTGTTAGACCTGAGTGGACCCGACTCGCCCTCAGCTGGGTTCCTCGATATATGATCCTTCTCACCATTGTGGCACTTTATGCCTATATTTACATTTACGTCAGTCTACGAATTCGGCGTTTTGGCCGCCTTAGCGCAATGAGACGGGCGAGTGCGACACAGATGCCAGATGACGGAGGACGCTGGGCCCACATTCCCTCCGTGCCCCCTACTCCGAGCTCACGGCGTGGCTCAGAAACCTCAACAGAAGATCCGGAGCGGCAGCGGACTTCCTCGACCGCCACCACGGTGACTCCTGACATTGAACTCATCCATAGTCGCCAGAAGATTCAATGGAACTGGCCAGCTTACGGTAACGAGGACGGGCTTATTCCTGAGCAAGATGAGAGTGCGGAACGCCCTAGTATGGACCCCAGCACCAGCCCAATGTCTCCCACCTTTGCACCTATTTCGCCACCTCCTCATAGTTACGTGCGACGTGACACGATTGACCTGAGCTCGTCTTATCACTACCAAACTCACCCGCACCGGGCCAGCTTCAACACCTTCTGGCACCCACAGAACAGCGCGGCGACCGCCCGCGCCAAATCTCTAGCCAATATTTGGTCCATCCTTCGCCGTGGTACCTCACTGGAGTCGGGCACCGACCACAACGGCACACCTTTCCTATTTCATCCGGCAATGGACGGCACCGGCATGACCAAGACGCGCGACAAGATCCGTCGCCAGCTCCGCCTGCTCTTTGTGTACCCCATTGTATACATACTGATCTGGGCCGTTCCCTTCGTGGCCCATGTCATGCGCTGGGACAACCCAGACGAAACCGGCCCTTTTGCGGTTGTGTTATTATCACTAGTGAGCCTGTCAATACAAGGCCTAGTCAACGCTTGTTTGTTTTGTGCAGTAGAAAAGCCCTGGATTGACAGGAGGGCTAAATATAAGAGAACGCCGTCTAAGCTACGGCGAGACAAGGATGAAGCCCGGCAACGGGTGGGTCAGCGGGCATCATTAGCATAGTCCTTGTTTTTCTTTTTTTTCTGTTTGTTTTTATCTCGCTTCTTGATACCACATGAATGAATGAACAAATTTTCCTGATTACTTCAAATCGTTTTCCTGTCATCGCAAGCCCTTGAAACCGTGACCGTGCAAGGAGAGTTTTGATATTCCGCATCCTTCGGGGGTTCCCGTGAAGGATTTCTTGGCACGTTGTGACACGAACAGTTCGCTTGTCGTTCAGTCACAGGGACAAGGGGGGCGGGGGATGGTGGCCCGCGCTTTTTCCGGGGAAATAATTTAGGCTCTCCACATGAGGCCGAGGTGGTGGGTAGGGGGGGGGGGGGGGGGGGGGGGGGACACTTTTGCGGCGGTAATTTCGGCCCCACTGGCGAACGTCGTCGTCGGAGGTGCCGCCCCCTCCAAGCTTCCGTCTCAAAGCTTCCGCAGGTGCAACGTTGGTGAGACGTGCAAGTCGTCCTGTCTGCTGTCACTTGACTGCGGCGCAGCTAGAGGGTAGGTACCTACCTACTTAACTATGGCTGTCATCCCCCCCCCCGCGGGTTGTGATTGGTTATACGGAATGGGCAAGTTTCGTGTGATTTGTGTTGCTGTTGTTTATTGATGTTTTTAGTTTGTTTGTTTGGTTTGGTTCCTTTGGTTAGGTGCGTTGTTCGCTTGAGTTTCGTCGTCTGGGTTTTTCATGTGGTAAGTTCCGTTCACACACCCCGCGGGAGATGTGCCGGTTTGTTAGGGGGGGAGGGGTTCCGTAGTGGTCGTGTTGATACCACTTTTTGTGTACGCGTTCGCGTTCGCGTTCCTCGCCGGATGCTCGGTCTGTGGCCGAAGCTTTCCTGTGACGGATAACGAGCCAGGTTCATTCGGATTGCCGTTTGACTTGTTCCCGTTTCTACTGGTCCATGCGGCGAGCTACTCTTGAGGCTTTTCGTCGGAAGTATGTTCCCGCTGCTTACTGGGCAGTTACGAAGTCCGTCCTCCTTGTGAAAGTGAGTGTGATTCTTGGGACAGTAAATGTAGTCCAGTAAACTCTATTAAATGCAAATCTATGGGAATGCCAGTTGTCTACCTATGATACCATCTATGGTAAAGTCCGAAGGAGATTGAATTCCAATAACATCATACGCGCATTTGCGTGGTGTTTATCTGCTGTTTGCTTCTCTCAGAAGCTCAGTGACGCCGGCTCCTAAATCGCCTGTTCTTCGTTGCCCTGTCTCACAGGCTTCGCGGACAAAATGCCGCCCATGTGGACAAAACCTATCCTGCGACCGAGCATTGATGTGCAGAAAACTGAAAATATTGCAGAAAATAAAGAAAATTCAGAATTGCAATTTACTGGGGCGCAATATTTGCAAGCGCGCTCTTACTTCCTGTAAATTTCAGTAGGTTGAGCCCCTAACTCAGAATATCAAATGTCGGCCGATAAGACGATATAGGTAGCTCACCCAGCTAGGTCTCCGTTGTTAGTGAGTGTCTAGCCGAGATGTTGTAAGTTCATTACCACCCTACTCTTCGGATTCCGCGTCGGTCAAGACTTCTGATTCTTCGATGTCCTCGCGCTCAACATCTTCGTCAGGAACAACAAAGCCTTCAAGGTCTTCGACGTCGTCATCCACGGCCGCACGTCGAGCGCCTTTACGCCCGTGCATGTGAGGATGATCGTCATCGTCATCGTAATCGTCTTCGCCATCAGAGTAATCGGCAACGATTTGCATAACGCCGTTTTTTCGGACCACCTTTCCTAAAAGCTCGGCGATGTCTTCAAGACCAACTTTTGGGATTCTGACACCCTCATCTTGGAGAGCAGCGTCAATGCGAAGAATTTTACGGACCTGCATCGACAGCATACGTTTCTCTATAGGCGTATCGACAATGAACCTGACGAAATGTGTTTCCTTTGCTTGACTGATGCGGAAGACGCGGGAGAAAGCTTGCTGCTCAACGGCGTGGTTCCACCACAGCTCCATCAAAATGACTCGGTTTCCGCGAGTAAGTGTGAGGCACTGTCCGCCCGCGCGCAGTGAGACGATGAGGACTTTGACAGTACCTTCCTCCTGAAAGTCTTTCACTGCCTTCTCACGCTGCTCGGTCGTTTGTTTGCCGCTGAGGTAGTTGAAAGGGATCCCTTCAGCCTCCAGCATGCGGCCCACGACTTTCATGACGACGTTGAACTGGCTGAAAACTGGACAAGAGGTTAGACCACGTCAGCATACATGTATGATAGTTTCAAACTTACTGACGATCTTGTCGTCCGGGGCTTCGGCCTGCCATCTCAGCACAGTCTCCTTTAATGCCGTCATTTTGGCACTCGGCGTGACAGGTTGGTCGGTCTGCTTGTCGCTGATTTGTAAGAAACGAATTGGCTTCTTGTCCTTGCCGTTCTTATCTTTCTTTTCTTCCTCGTAGTGCTGAAAGCCATTGTGATCGAATCCCAAGGTGTATTCTTTCTCATGGGTCTTTCTGTGTCGTGGGCTAGCATCCATGCATGGGTTCGGGTCGTCTTCAATGCCATCCGCTCTAAATGGTTCGAGTGCTTTGGGTCTGCCGACCACTTTCTTGCATTTGGGGCAATTCCTTCCCTGGGAGAAATTAGTAACTCGTTCTTACACCATGCGTAGGACACGTGCCTTCGTTGTTGTATGATTCATCAGACAGTTGGTACAGAATATGCAGCCACACTTCATATGTTAGCATCACAACCTGACACACATGCCATTGCCTTTGCTTACCTGCCCCTTGAGAGGTAGAAGTGGAGGCTTTGCCTGGCATATAACACAACGGGAAAGCTCGAGTTCCTCTAGCCGTTCCAGATACTCCAGTTGCTTGTCCATGTCGAAATGTAGACCAAAATCACTTCGACCAAAAGGTTGAAGTGGTGACATAATCGGAGGGGTGTCGGTACTGGCGCAGCCACTGTTGACTGCGGCGCCTGGGGTTAGGTATTTATCGGGTACCATGCCGTCGGCATCTTCTTCTGCCTCGTCCTGGCTGTCAATTCCATCGACATCTTCAACAGAGGCGACGACTGCATGTTTATTATGATGCTTCCGCTGTGACGCTTTCGAGGCGCCCGAGTTGCCATCTTCATCGTGCTTGGCATTGGCTGACTCGGTCTCTTCCTCGTCTGCTTCGTGAGTTGTAAACTTGGCTGCCTCTTGCGCCCTTCGCTCTAATTCTTCAATAACTTCCTTCACTCGTTCATTCGACATAGCTCGTCGTTGTTCCAACGAGCCAATGTGCTCATATAAAGTCTTCTTGCCCTTCAACTCTGAAAGTCGCCTTTTCGTCGTGCGGAGGTCTGATATGGTGAAATATTCACCCATCATTCCCTCAAGTAGGAATGGATGAGTGGCAGCCTGGCGAAGGCGAAGCAAAATGGTCAAGTAGCAATTGATTTGCTTCTCAGCGTACTCTTCTCCGCCTTTTTCTAAGTCACAGTTGACCCTGCGTCTGAAACATCTTTCCATCATTCTATTATAAATTAGTGATGTATGGAAAGATTCATAACTATAGCAAGCCTACCTGAATACTACCATCTCCTCTTGAGAAAGCTTCAAGTACTGGTGTTGTGGGTGCGTGGCCGGAAGATTCAAAATGGGTTTGCCTAAAAACCAGTCGTTTTGTGTTCTTCTCGCTCATTAGTCGACGCTTGATTTATTACTGAGAAAAAGAAAAACATACCTTCTGTACATTATCTGTGAAATGAGTCTGTTCCGTTTAATGTGCCCGTCCTTCTTCGAAACATCAGCAACGTTCAAAATCAAGATTAGAACAATCCAGGCTTACTTCATTCTCGTATTCCCGGCAGTAGTCACTAAAGTTCTTGATGCCGTGACAACCAATGAACTTAAGATAGGGAAAGAATTCTTGTTGAGATTAGAACGATGTTACAGCGCGCAAGTAGTGTGATGGCAACTTACCAGTATCCGAATTAATCAGTGGAGTCCCGCTTACAACCCATCGGTACTTGGACTTTAGCTCAGTACAAACAAGAGCACCTTGAAATACCTGTCAATAAACGACTCTTTGGAGAAATAGTGGAAACTTACTGTGCGTGTTGTGGTTTTTAATGGCGTGCGCTTCATCCAAAACAACGCGGTACCATTGTATACGGTGCAGGTCACCCGTCTGATCTTCTAGCCACTTGTTGTATTCTTCAGGATCCAGCCTCTGTTGATGTATTGCTGCCCTTTTCTTGGCTGTCGGGCGACTGTCTCGCAATTGACCATAAGTTGCCAATCTATTAAACTCTGTTAGCATAGTCCACGGTGGCCGTGTCCAGGACGACTTACACAATGTTAAAGGACCCCAGCAGCTCGATGTCCATTTTATTATCTGCCTTATATCGCACTACATCCCTGGCGAATCTCTTGTGGCAGTGCTTCTTGATCTCAGATGCCCATACGCCTAGCATTTGCTGAGATGGGCAAATCACGAGCGTCGCACCCTTACCTTTGTCCTTCAGCTTTTCCGACGGAGGATTGCCTGAAATGCAAGATAAGGTCTGAATAGTTTTACCCAGCCCCATTGCATCAGCCAAAATACCGCCGCGAGGAAGCTTGGGGGTATTCTTTAGCTCTCGGCCCATCATCCAGGCGCCAACAACGATTTGATGGTTAAGTAGAGGTGTCTTCAGGATGCCTTTTACCTCCCAATTTCCATCTTTAGGAGTGACAACCCGGGGCCCCCAGGCTCTGGTCGCGTCTCGTAGCTCCTTTTCCTGCTTTTCCAGCAGGTCTTTGTCGAGATAATCGGCAGCGGCAGCTCTCATCTGCTTCAGTTGATCGGGTTTGTTGGTGGCTTTGATGTTGGGCTCAGGCTGCACCTCCCACTGTTCGGCTCGCTCCATGATAGCGTCTACAGGCTTGAGCATTTCAGCGATCTGCCGCTGGACTTCATCGTCTTCTGGGATACTTTCATCCAAGTAACTGTTATCGTCTGGGATGTTGGTGGTGGTTGCTGATGTTTTGGGCTTTTTCGATTTGCCGCCACTGCTGCCCTGTGCGCCCCTTTTGCGACTCGTGCTGTCAAGGTTTTGTTTCTTGTTCCTCTCCTTCTTCTCTCTCTCTGCCCAGTATTCTTCTTTCGTCATTGACTTTCTAGGTTTCTTTTGCTGTTCTTCAGCTTGATTCCTTCTGTGACTAGTGTTTGACTCAGCCATGGCCAAAGCATTTAGCTGGGCAGGTATCTGCAATAGCTCTGCAAGATCTGTTGGGCTTAGCGCACCGCGCAGAGCCATCGACGTCAACTCGGCTTTTCGTGCTTCAAGCGCCTCAATTGCAGCATTTTTCTCTGTCTCTGGGAACAGAGTTGAACCAAGAGAGGCGGCTTCATTCGGCTCTTGCTTAATGTTTGTCAAATCAATGGTCCAAGGGCCTCGTGTCTTGGCCCACTTGGTCTGAGCGGTGGCAGGAGCTTGCGCGGGGTCGATCATCATGAGGTCGTCATCAGATTCGGGCTCAAGCTTGACTGCAGTATTGTCGGGAATTGAGTTACTTTCTCGCCCTCCCTCATCAGCAGGGACAAACATGTCGGTTGCTTCCTCATTGTTCTGGTATTGGACTGTAGATGTGTTTTCAAGGTCAGTCTCATTTTCGTTCTCAAGTAAAGCATTTTGAAGCTCTTGATCAATGATATCGACGTCTTGATTAGTTTCACGAGTCGCAGCCGGGAGGGCTTGGAGACCAAGAAGCTCTTCTTCATCCGAATCGTCGTTGCATGAGAACTGAAAGAGGCCCTTGCTGCTCTTGTGTCCGCCAGCTCTCTCAGGCACACCACCTGTGGTAGGGGACGCCATAATATGGCAATGACGAACTTGAGCGATATGTTGAGGTCAGTGGCGGGTGGGGTGATAAAAATGGGTTTCAGTGAGCACACAAAAGTTATAATGTGATCTATGCTGTGGACATTGTTCGATCTTCTTCTTACCAAAGTAGGTGAAGATGCATAAGTAAACGATGAAGGGATGGAAGGTAGATGGCAAAGGAGTGGTGGTAAGAAAGGTGAAATTGGCGAAGAACCTTCGAGGAAAGAAAATTCAGGTTCTTTAGGGAGGTTCTTAGCAAATGGGAAGGAACTGAGGTGATCGAGAAAAAAGTAAGATACCAGAGATCACCCTCTCTGTCGGAAGAAATGAACGAGAAAAATTCGTCCACGACTTCTAGATAGAACTATGAGTTGAATAAGTGGTATTCGGGATTAGATGAGATAGAGGATCTGGAGGTGGCTAGTTGAGGATAGCAGAAAAGAGGAGATGCGATGGAAAGGTTTGGCGAGTGGAAGGGTTATGGTTGGAGGGAGGAAAGGAAAGGTGTGAGGAATATTCCTAATAGCAGAAGTTGGGTTTGGAAAGTTGTAGAAAGGAAAGAATAGTTCCGTTATGTCTCCAAAGGTAGGAAGACAGTGGCTTTTTATCATAGGAAGGAAGGAGGGTAAGAGGGTTGAATCAAGCTGCTCTTTCCTGTTCAAGTAATCTAAATCAGACTTTAGAAACAAGAAACAAGATGTAGGGTATGGAGAAAAAGTGAGCTCTGTTGATGATCTTGCTGTGCTTTACTCTGAAGGAGGTTATGGGAGTTGGGGATGTATGAATTCAACAGGCATCATCCAACATGCTAGCATGCGCCAAATCGCTGTTGTTGCAAGTGCCAACCATGAACAGAAAAGGGCAGAACGGACGAACATAATGAAGTAGTTGCTGAGAGCCTCAAGATTCTAATAGCACGTGTCTAAACGAAATAAATTTCCAATTGACATTGGTTCCCAAGAGTCCAGAAACGAAGGCTTCGGATATCACAAACAAAACGGAAAGGCACAGACTGATGGGCTAAAAATGAAAGCGAACGCTAGTCTATTTAATCAAATTTGGGAAACAGTATCCTATCATTCTCTCAAGAAACGCAGAAATCCGCGCGCGATACTGACGCCATCGTGCTCGATATGAGTGCGGTTGATGGCGTCTGTAAACATCTCGTCGGTGAAAATACCCGCCTTATGACGGATGTTGAGCACCTCACTGACAATGGGACCGGTGAACTCGGGGTGGCCCTGAACGGTGATGTACTTCTTGGGCGCGTAGAAACCCTGAACGGGGCAGAGGCTCGTGTAAGCGAGCGACTCGGACCCGGGCGGGTTGGCGGTGACGACGTCGCGATGCATTTGGTGGATACGCTGTGAGGGTCAGTCCGGTTCTAGTTACCATATTCCCCGAAAAAAGAAAAAGAAGAAGACAAAGAGGAAGAGGAAGAGATTGTAATGAACGCACCATCTTATCCAGCTGGAAGAGTTCTTTTCCTTTGGGCGTAAGGTTGACATCGACAACGGCAACTTCCCAACCCAGCTCGCTCCTCTTCACTTCGACGCCTAGCGCCCGAGCAACGATCTGGTGCCCGAAACAAACGCCGATGACCTTGATTTCGCTGTCGATGCATTTCTTGGTGAACTCGACCAGCTTAAGGATCCATGGGTCGTTGTCAAATGAGTTATGCTTGCTCCCCGAGATAAGGATGGCGTCAACGGAGTTCAGATCCGGGTAGACAGCTTCATCGCCGACAACGTGGTACACGGAGATGTCGAGAATATTGTCAAGGGGCTCGGGGGGTACAGAAGATAGTGCGGCGGTACGAAGAAGCGCAGTGAATACGCCACCGTAGCCTCCATACTCTGCCTTAGTCTGCGGTTGGGGGGTATCGGCTTCAAGGATCGCCAGGCGAATGCGGGGTGCTTGGGAGCCCATTTTGTCGTGTGTATCAAAGTCTCCTGAGATAAGAAAATAAATCGCAATCCTTGTACAGTATATACAATAAAAAAACCAGAAGATGAGGATGAAGATCGTGTATGTTTATGAGATGAAAGATGAAAGAATCGACAAGAACAAAGATGAAAACGGGAAACAATGTTGACAAAGCCACCCAGCGGTAGTAGCTTCTACCGCGGTCCCGGGTGGCCTAATCACGACTCAGTCAAACTGCCCCGCGATTGAGGGGCCCTTCTAGCCCACCCTGGTGGCGCCGATAGCGGGGGCAAGATAAGCGATAACGGACCGCGCTCACGATAGGTGCCGATAAGTGCTGACCGAATTTCTGCTGCCGTGTCACGCCGCCCTTCGACGTCATTCCGACCTGTCGCTATCCGTGCCCCCCGGCTTGTCATTTTGTACAAACTTTACCCTTCATCCAAGCACGGCGTTCGAGAAAAATAGGCTCAATGTCTGCCAGGACATCTCTGCGCGCGTTCCTAGCGAATGCGCGAACCGCGCTCACCGCGCCTGCTGCGCAGAGAAAGAGCCCGCTGACTTTGGTTGTGGGAAACGAGTCTGCAGGTATGTTGTCCCTTGGGCTCTATAGAAGCCCGACTAACTATTCTCATGTATTTAGACCTCGATTCGTTGTGTTCCGCAGTTTTATACGCCTATCTTCGCACCCAAGCCCCTCCGCATACCCTCCACATCCCAATCTCCAACCTCCCCCGCGATGACCTCAAGCTCCGGCCCGAAATGACCGCCGCCCTCGCCCATGCCGAGCTCAAGCCCTCCGACCTCCTCACCCTCGACGATCTTCCGTCAGGCGCAGACGAGCTGCCGGCAAGCGACACGAGGTGGGTACTTGTGGATCACAACGTTCTCACAGGAGATCTGGCGAAGAAGTACAGTAGACGGGTGGTGGGCTGCGTAGACCACCACACGGACGAGAATAAAGTCCCGAAGGAAACAGGCGACGAGCCGAGGGTGATCGAACCCTGTGGAAGCTGCAGCAGTTTGATAGTCGAGTACTGCAAGCCTACATGGGAGCCTCGTGAGGATGTAGATAAACACCTGGCGAGGCTGGCACTGGCCGCGATCCTAATCGACACGACAACCCTCAAATCCAAAGACAAGACGACCGAAAAGGACATCACCGCAGTAGAATTTCTTGAAAAGTTTGCCGGCGAGACGTACGACCGCGAGGCGTTTTCCAAGGAGATCTCCGACTTCAAGGAGGACATTTCTGCCCTCAGCTTCCGCGACATCTTCCGCAAGGATTACAAGCAATGGGACGACCAGGGTTCTGGACCTAAACCTGCTGTCATGGGCGTGTCGGCTGTTGTGCAGGATTTGTGGTACCTCCTCGACAGGGCGGAGGGCAAGGAGGATGTCCTCCTTGGAGAGTTCGAAAAGTGGTCAAAGGAGAAGGACCTCGACATTGGGTCCATAATGACCACGACAAACTCCGGTGGGGAGTTCAAGAGAGAGTTGTTTCTCTGGGCTTTCAACAAGAATGCCGTCGAGGCGTGCAAAGCTTTTGAGAAGGAGTACAAGGAGGAGCTGGGCCTGGAGACCTGGGGCGAGGGCAGGCTTGATCGGGTAGGAGAGGATGAGTGGCGGAAGGGCTGGAGTCAGAAGAACCTTGCGCATTCGCGAAAGCAGGTTGCGCCGATGCTAAGAGATGCTATCAGGAGCGGTAACCCCAGACTTTGAGGCTTGGAAGTTTTTTTTAAGAATTGGCACATGAAGCACTGGCTTTGAGAGATATCCCATAGATGGCATTCCGCTATTTCATCCGGCGGAACCCGGCATTACTCCACTACACATTACATCGTAATCCAAATGGCTCATGATTGCACATGGAAGCATAGCTTCGGCAAAAAACTGTGAACGTCATATCTCATTTTGCATCCTCCCGCGAAAGCGGTTTCACTCATGCACGCCTTTAAGCAACCTCGGCGACAATAGCATCCAACCACTTTGCCAGTCTATATACAATGTCAGCCGTCGCTCGTACGTTCATGGGTTGTGGACATCTTACCTGAATCCCTGCTTCGCAATCTGCATGCTAACAGTGGGCTGCGCGTTCGTCGTGTAAGCACCGCTGATATCCAGACCTTCGACGCCCTCGCGACCCTTGGGCAGGACGACAGTGCACACGAACGCGTTGCTCTCGGTAGCCCACTTCAGCGCCATGTCCTCGGGGTCCTCCAAGCTCAAGCCCTGGACCCAGCACTTGGACGCGACCCTGAAGTCGCCAGACTGGATCTCCGTGCTCAGGGTCGAAGCCCACTCCTTCGCCACGGCCAGCGAGCTGCCTCCCGTGATGGACTGAGGGATGTTGGTGTCCCACGCCGCGTGCAGGTTCGTGTCGGTGCCGTTGAACTCGACTTTGATGCCGTTGCCGCCGGCCTCGATGTTCTCGCAGTGGAGGGGCTGTCCGATGTCGCCCGTGAAATGGATGACCATCTTGGCTGCAATCTGGCGCTGCTCGATGCTCAGCTCGGGCAGCAACATGCGCGAGGTGTAGTTTGCCAGAGCCGAAACGATGCAGCCCGTCGGCCCGCAGTCGCGTTCGAGGTCGATGCCGCAGCTGGCCGGGGGTTCATCCAGGGCGTCAATATAGTGAAAAGTAGAGGTGAAAGCGCCCTCGGTGGTGTAGCGGTAGGAATCAGCCCAGCTAGAAACGCTGGCAAGGTAGTCCTCTGAGGTATCGCCAAGCAGTTGTTGCATGTAGGTCTTGGTCTGGGGGTTCACAAAGTTGGTGGCAATGTAGGCGACCGTCGCATGGCCCATGGAGCCCCATGCTTGCACCGAGGGGAGGAGGCCAGAGGCCAGGATCGTGAGCGGGAGGTAACGAGCCATTGTGGGATGTCACGCTGAGGGAGGATAAGAAGGGCTTGGCAAACGGAGAAGCTTGAGATTCACGGAGTTGGGGAGGCCATGGTTTATATGTAGCCTTTTCTGGCCGAGTGTAGCATCCATCCTGCCGGTTTCCCGGCCCACGTGCAGTATAGACCAACGATATAAGGTCGGCAATCAATCCAGGACCCATACCAGCGGTAAGGGGGGTGTTCATTTTGCCTGCAATCGGCTATGTGGGAGGGCCATGGAGGTTGGCGATTCAGACCACGTTTTTCTGGTGCTCCTGCTTCTTCAGGAATCGTGAGCTTCACATTAGTACCGGGCTAATGTGAAAACCAATGCCGATTGAGCTGCGGAGATGTCTCATCGACGTTGTCATTGGACAAGCTGGTCCAGGTCAGGGAATGTGCTCCGGGTGTGGGATGTCCCAGGCCCGAGGTTCTAAGATAGCAAAACGGTCCCAAGTAGAAGAGTTAGTCGGCCGAGAAGGAATGAGTAAACATCGGGAAAGACATCAGGCGACAAGTTACCGAAAACATTCCCTCTAGAGACTTGGCAAACAGCTCAGACGAAAATACAAGACTTGAGGCGAAAATTTTGGGTGCATTGAAGTTGGATTACACCTGCATTAGTGCGTGAAAAAAAAATTCGAGCAAATAGTCAGCTCCGATGATCCCCCGCATATCTTACGTCCGACCGCTCAAAGATAAGACGGGGGTTCTTCCGGAATAGGAAGGTCTGGAACTCCGCGAGGGAAGTCTTCCGTCTCCTCAACGAACATCGGTTCCAAGGGGTCAAAGTAAATGGTTTATGGGGATCATGGCAACATCATAGGAGGCATGCAGTTGAACAGAGTGTTTGTGTTGTGGTCATGTGTTGAGTTGTATATTACAATAATATGGACAATGTTGTACAGTATGCGAATGGTGCGGCATCGTATCTACACAAACCATGAACGACGAACGCCTGTCTGGCAGCATTTCAGGAAGTCATCCGGTGAGCGGTGAACGCCGAAACCCGTCCCAGGGATTAAAGTGAGTTTCGGCTCCTATCTCGCCAAGAACATGATTGCCGTCATCCGCCTAGTGGCAGATGCGACTACATGTTTCGGCGAAGAGCTTCAAGTTCCTTCAGCATCCTCACAAACTCCATGCTGGGCGGCTTGTTGCCATCTCTGGCGCCCCTGGACACCATGTGCTCAGCAACATCGATGGCACCGGGGTCAGCCACCCGGATGCACTGCTTGACCGCCAACCAGACTGGTTCTGTCGGCAACACTGGCGGCTCTTCAGCCAACATCTCATCCAGGCACTTCCTCAATGTGTCCATGCACTTAACTTTGTCTGACGTCCTTGCCATAAGCGAGTAGACAAACACGTACAGCTCCGGCCCGCGGCGTTTGCTGTACCTCGGAGGTATACGCCATGTGTCCCAAAACCTTTCCCAGTTTCCCTGGCTTGCGTACGCCCTCATCAACCGCATGAGCTGCTCCTCGGACGGGCAACATTGCGTCCCACGACGCAGGACAAGCTCCAAATTCGACTGAATCATCTCAATCTTCTCTCCTCGTGCTCCAGAGTGGGAAATTGCCTCGATGATGGTAATGATGACTTCGGTGTCCATGATCGACATTCCCCGTTCGTTCATCGTCTCGATCAGTTCTGTGGCGAGATCAGCCTGGGTCCGAGCATGGTTTTCGTCGCTTGAGACTGCTCGAAAGATTTGTTTAAGAAGATGCAGACAGCTGTCTCTGTCAACCTGTTTGCCTTCCCAACGTATCTGCTCGAGCTGTTGGCGAATCTCGGGGAGTGACATTGACAAAAGACTGACATGATCTACGCCGGAATTCTCTGAATGTGCCGGCTTGGTAGAGGCTGGTTTTGTGGATGGTGCCGGGGCAAAAGGCATCGGTCGCTTGAGGGAGGTAGAGAAGGCACGTTTTTGACCCGGTGTGGCAGCGCCGCCCTTGCTGGAGCGATCCGTTGTTGGTGGGAGCTGGCCAAAGCGGTGTTGAAACTTGGCGCCTTCTGTGAGCTTCTTGTTCTGAACCACGCTTCGGGTAAGCTGCTGGCTCCAAAGTCGCTCGAGATCGAGTTCGGTCCGGCGTGCCTGCGTCATCACTTGGACAACAATGGTCGTACCAGTGACTGGGGCACCAAAACCTGACATCTTGCCCTCAGCGTCAAAGTGTGCCGCCTCGCCATATGTAGCCCCTAATGTTCCGAGGTTGATACAGATCCACCCGGTCGTAATGCCGTCGTCGCCGCCTGGGGTGACCATCGCACTGGAACCCAAAAGTTTTGCTTTCCTCCTCATTCTGCGCAGTTTGGTCTTGAGCTCACCAGGGCCAATAAGGCCATCTGCATTCGACTCGATTCTGTGCGCGTAGCGAAGCCATTTGACCAGGCGGGAGGATGAGACGTGAAGGTGTCGTTCGCTCCGAGCCGTAGCGAAAAGCATTAGAAGGTTCGGGCCCAGGGCAGGGGGCGGGTCCATTGCGCGAAGGTCGAGCAGAGACAAGTCGTCAAGTCCCATCTCTTCGTAGACGTACTTCATCAGCGGCTCGAGGATAGCGGGTGATGCATCAGGAAGTTCGGGTAGCGGCGACACATGCTGAGTGGGTGCATGTGTTGGGGGCTCGACTTGGAGGAACCACGGGGTCTCGTCGCCTGCATTCTTCTCCTCGGTCACCTCTGAGGTTTGGGTTTTTACTTCGGAGTCCTGAGCTTCAGGCTGTACTTCCGGTGCAACTGATTCACCTGTTGGTTTAGGTGCGTCCGGGGGCAAGCTCGAGAAAGCTCGATGCAGGTTACGAGGTCGAAGAGGCGCCGTTGTCGCAAGCGCTGGGGCTCGGAGGATAGCGTTTGAATTCGAGGTGATAGCTCTCAAAACACGGCTACGACATTGCAGACAGCCCAGTGCGGCAAAGGCCGGTCGTGAAGCCATGTTTGATACAAGCTTGGCAGAGCTTGAGCAGTACAGAACAGTGTTGTACAGGGTAAGACTTCAGCGCGACGAAGTTTTGAGCAAGGGTCTCGCATAGTAAAGCCCATCCAGAGCTTGGGACCCTTTTTTTTTTTAGCCTTACGTAACCAACTTAGCGCATCAAGCACGGTGGCGCGCCCCACGTTGAGAGCTTTTCAAAGTGGCGCAAAAAAAGACATGTGTTAGTTAGTATTGTACCAATGTACCTAGCTCAAGCTCAAGCCAGAATAATTGCCGATCTTTATGAGTTCTGACTATTTGCTATGTCTGGGAAAAGAATTTCAAATTACATGAATTATAAAAACAAAAAACCAAAAGCTAGAAAGAAAAGATGCAAGAAAGAAAAGACCAATCAGTGAGAAGAATTGAGCTCTCCAAATGCACTCGATGCCTCCTTACCTAATCAAACTACTACTCATACTCGACGGCGTGGCGAATGACAGTCGCGAGACCATGTGACCTAGCAAGAGACATTGGGCGCTAACCTCTCTTTGGAACAGAACGATTAATGGAACATTCTTAGCGACGCCGTTGGTCCATTCTCAACTGTGGAGCCGGATCACCCCGGGCCAAACGATGGCAATTTTTTTCCACTGATAGCTGTCGCGCCTCTCCTATCAAGCTCGTCCCATTCCGAATCCCATCTTCTGTCTCCCTACGCCAAACTCTTGCATGCGCCTCTGTATCGCAATGCAATAGATCCCTTCCCTCTATCTTGTAATATAGTTCTACGTTCTTTTTTACCTTCTCTACTTAATGTACCAGCGCCTCTACTAGACTTTCAATAGTCTCAGTGTGCTGTTGAAACAACACCGTCCCTCCCCATCTCTGTTCTGTCGCGTGAGGGCTTCAAGATGCTCCTCAGGCACGCCCGACAGAGCCTTTCCCTCCACCACGCAGCCGTCTTTCGACCACTCAGGCCAAGACTACGATGTCCCTTAACCACAATTAGCTCAGTCGACAAGAGCAAGCGCTTCTTCAGCACTCAGCAAGATGCTCGCCCGGTGACGAGGAGAAAGAGCTTTGATACCGGTTCAGGATTCAACGCTGGACGAAGTTTGGCCACCGCTGTTGATGACTATCAACCAATCGATGGTTCCAACTATGATGGCCTCAACAGCTCTATCCTACCAACATACGAAAATGCATCAAACAACCAGAGATACCACGAGCTCCGCGCATTCGATCCCTCCTCTCCCCTCGTCCTGCAGGATCCCTCAACACCCAAAATCCCCCGATCACGTATCAATCTGAACGGTATCCCCGGCGATGTCGAAGAGATGCTGCCCGTCTTCGACGCTTGCATACGTGTTGGCAAGATTGCTCGAGCCGAAATGATTCTTAAGCGCCTGACTACCTTCGAAGCATTTCCGAGCGAGGATTTGATTTTTCTTCACAATCGCTATCTGCGGGCTTCCCTCGACCAAATGCGTCTGCACCCAGACCGTCAACAGGCTGAGGGTCTACACAGATGGTATGAGTTGCACATTCGAAGCAAGGGTTTGCTCCAAACGGCCGAGACGATTGCATGCATGCTCAAGGCTTCTCTGCTCTCGGAGCATGATCCTGCCAGGCGGCAACGCCTGGTTACTCGGTATATGGGGATGGCGCCTGGAGAGGCTGGCCTTCGTGTCTTGTCCATGGCCGAGATTCTGAGTGACCAAGACCTGGCCGTCATCACTGAGATTTGCCCGACTTATAACTTGGCGCCCGAGGAAAACAGCGGACTGTCCTCCAGCACAGAGAATGCAGCTGCACAACAATCCCCAGACGAATCGTCTCTGACTGGCTCCATCCCAGAGGTCTTGGCCACCCCTCAGAAGGGTTTTGGACTGAAGACACTGAAGCAGACGCTTACTTTGTTCGATGAGATCCCCCAAAACTGCGATATCTCGACATTACCTGCTCGCGAACGGAAGGAAATCCAGGCCCGCCTTGAGCGTGATTGTATTGACGCTGCTGTCGACCGTTGGCGAGAGGAAAACGAATCGCTGCAAAAGATGGGCTTGAACACATCCGTCGCCCACGCATCCCTCAACTCTCGCCTGTATGACTGGCAAGTCGCACTGGAAGCCCGATTGAAAGACGAAATGGTAAAAATCGAAGCTGCTGAAGCCGTCACGAAGAAGACGCCCGAAGACTACGACCGATGCATGTACGGACCTTTCCTGCGACTTTCAACCCCGAGTCGCCTCGCCGCCGTGACTATCCTTAGCACTCTGAGCTCCATGGCTATCAAGGGTGCTGACCGTGGCATGCCCCTGGCTGGAGCAATTAGCAGCTTAGCCAAGTTCGCCGAGGAAGACATCCGGGCTCAACTCCCGACTAACAAGTCAACATCGAAAACCAAACAGCGAAGGGTGGTCCTCGCCAAGCCGATCAAGGGCGCATCCTCGGCGACAGCGTCTACAGAAGAGAGCCCTCTGCTCAACGATAATGCAGCCAAAGAGACTGTGTTTGCGGATGCTGCATGGCCTCCTGCTGTCAAAGCCAAGGTTGGCGCAGCTCTTCTCTCAGCACTCGTTGACACTGCTAGAATCAAGGTTGTCAAGGAGCATCCTGTATCCAAGACTCTGGTCAGCCAGTATCAGCCAGCCTTTTCTCATGCTGTTCAGCTTAAGAAGGGCAAGAAGATTGGCATGATTCTCCTTAATAAAGAATTGGTTACCCTTTTGAGACGGGAGCCGCAGGGAGACTACCTAGCCAAACACCTCCCGATGGTCGTTGAACCAGAGCCCTGGACCAGCTTTGATAGGGGTGGATTCATCGAGAGCAGGACCAATGTTGTGCGTGTCAAGGCGGGTGACAAAGACCAGAAACTCTACAGTGAAGCAGCCATCGCCCGAGGAGACATGGATCAAGTCTTTAAGGGCCTAGACGCCCTGGGTAAGACCGCTTGGAGAGTCAACACACCTGTCCTAAATGTCATGCTCGAGGCATGGAACACGGGTGAGGCGCTTACCAACTTCCCGCCCTTGAATCCCGACATCACTGTTCCGCCTGAACCTGATACCTCGGATGATCCTTCTCTACGCCGGAACTGGATTCGGGCAGTTAAGCTTGCCGAAAACGAGAGAGGTGCTCTCCACTCCCAGCGCTGCTTCATCAACTTCCAGTTGGAGATCGCTCGTGCATTTAGGAATCAGACTTTTTACTTCCCGCACAACGTTGACTTCCGAGGCCGCGCTTATCCACTGCCTACTTATCTCAACCACATGGGTGCTGACCACGTCCGCGGCCTTTTACGATTTGCCAAGGGCAGGGAACTGGGTGAAAAGGGTCTCGAATGGCTCAAGGTTCATCTAGCTAACGTGTACGGATTTGACAAGGCTAGTCTGAAAGGCAGAGCGTCGTTCACCATGGACAACTTGGTTAACATTTTCGACTCTGCGAACAAGCCGCTGACTGGCAACCGGTGGTGGATGAAGGCCGAGGATCCTTGGCAAACCCTTGCAACCTGCTATGAGCTAAAGGCGGCCCTCGAATCCCCGGACCCAATCAAGTATGTTTCTCACCTGCCTGTCCACCAAGATGGTACGTGCAATGGTCTTCAGCATTACGCTGCTCTTGGCGGTGACAGCTGGGGTGCTCGGCAGGTCAACCTTGAGCCTGGCGATAAGCCTGCAGACGTTTATTCTGCTGTCGCCAACATTGTCAAGGAAGACATTGTCAAGGACGCAGCCGCAGGCCATGTGATTGCACAATCTATAGACGGAAAGATCACCAGAAAGGTTGTCAAGCAGACTGTCATGACCAATGTGTATGGCGTCACCTTTTCTGGTGCAAGGAAGCAAATCTGTAAGCAACTCGACGCCTTATACCCTGATCTACCAAAGGAGAGTGGTCACGACAACCTTACGACGGCTTCTTACATTGCGTCTCTCGTCTTCAAGGCACTTGGAGACATGTTCCGTGGTGCACACGACATCCAATACTGGCTTGGCGAGATTGGCAGCCGTGTCTGCAGGGCTCTTTCTGCTGAGCAGCTGGAACGCATCGTCAACGACGGTCTCCTGCCTTCCCCCTCGCCTAAGGGCAAGGTCGTTGAGAAGCAAACAATTGACGACATTCTGGCGCAGTTCCGCGCCACTATTGTGTGGACCACTCCCCTCCGAATGCCTGTTGCTCAACCATACCGCAAGTCTGGAACTCGTGTGATAAAAACATCCCTCCAGGACCTGTCCTTGACTGTTCCTGAGCGTTCAGACCCGGTTCATCTCAAGAAGCAGCTTCAGGCCTTCCCTCCCAACTTTGTCCACTCTCTCGACGCCACTCATATGCTCCTCTCTGCCTTGGAATGTCACGATCTTGGGCTCGACTTTGCCGCCGTGCACGACTCCTTCTGGACCCACGCCGCTGATGTCGATGTCATGAACCGAGTTCTGCGCGATGCCTTTGTTAGAATTCACGAAGAAGATGTTGTTGGTCGCCTTGCCAAAGAGTTCGAAGCGCGATACCGAGACTCAATCTACCTGGCTAAAATCAACAAAGGGACCGCTGTCGAGAAGGAAATTAGCAAGCTTCGTCTGAGATCCAAGTGGAGTTTGAAGGAAGAGCTTAATAAGGAACACGAGAGACAAGTGCTCCTTCGCTCTTCTAACCCTGAGGAGGTCGCTAAGGGCAAGAAAATGATAACGCCCGCAAGCATCTTTGAGAACATGGCAGCTACCGAGGCTCTTGCTGAGCCTGAGGATATGGAGGCGCTTGGTCTCGGAGAAATCCCAGAGAACATTGACGAACTTGATGCAAAGGCTGAGACTGGCCTTGACGGAGAGGGTATCGACGAGGAGATGGCCGCCAGCGACGTCAATAGAGCGTCTACTATTGAGACTTCTAGAGCCACCAAGTGTTTCGAGACTATGACGGAGAACGCCCAGGTTTCCAACTTTGCGGTCAAGATTGGCGGTACCGGAACCACAAGGCCCAAAACGCCGGTCCGCGACACCATCCAAGTGTGGCTTCCCCTCACTTTCCCCGAGGTCCCCAAAAAGGGTGACTTCGATGTTCGACGGCTCAAGAACAGCGAGTATTTCTTCTCATGAGCACTCCACTCACGGCGACTCAATGTCTGGATGTTTTTGTCATGTTTAGAGACACGAGGATGATTTGTATATACCGGTGCATGTTCCGCAGCGTTGTTACCTTTCACGGAGGCGTTTATGGGCGGGGTGTAAGAAAAGTAGGGTGTATTTTTTTTTTTTTCCTTTTCTGAAAAAGGATTGTGGTCTGTATAACTGTATAAAAATTAGAAGGGATAAAGATGTCCTGGCGATATGGCTCAGGGCAACTCCCTCGACAAGGAGAAAAAACTTGTACAATAGAGTCCATCCCCCGAAGGGATGAAAACTGTCAAAACCTCAAAAAATAAGATATTTTACTTGATTAATCACGTTCCCTTGGTCAACGATTACTACTTCGGTCAGTCAGTCATTGCAAGGCACTCGAGATGGTCTTTGCGACGGAATGTGTCCTTGAACTGGTTGTTCGTCCAAGGGCCCGATACTCCTTTCCCACGACCTGGCCTCGGCCCTTAGATTCTATCACATCTTTGTTGTTTGTTGAAGTCATGAATGTTATTTTATTCAGTATTATCTTCTTCCCCTTGTCGAGGCTGTGATCGCATGTCGTACTTCCGAGAGTACTACAAGTCTCAAAATTGGAGGCACCAAATTCGGGTAGTCCATGGTTGAGATAGGTACCAGATAAGGCAGTAGTTCTGCAACAGGTTGACAGCTCGTGTACATACTGTACCCGGTCCGTGTATCCCACATGGTTCACAGCTCAACTCAAAGAATCAATCAGTCCATCGGGTACTGAAAACTCTTCCTCTACCGATGAATTGCAGGGTTTGCAAGCTTCCGGCCCGTCTTGGCCTGTACGCTCCAGGCGTGGCTTGCGTCATTGGGCCCATCTTGTTCATCCATCGCTCCTCTTGCCCGAATAAGCATAGCCTAGGGCAATATTGCCATTTGTTACGAGCTATCAGGCATTTCACAGAGCCGAGAGTATATAAGTGAGGTGGGAGGCACTTCTATCGAAACAGTTTTAGATTTACTTTCTCTTCTGACAAAACATGTTGATTGCATCTGACAGAAACATGGCATCCAGCAACTTGCAATGCATTCTAACAACTCTACTCCTTGGTGTCCGACGGGCCGAGAAAGCCAGAAACCTTTGCTCCGTATCGGAGCCTTTCCTGCGCCGCTAATCTCAAGTCCTCACTGGAAAAACTAGACTGCGCGATAGCTAACAGCGGCCATGACAGGCAGAACACCGCTCGAAACGGCATTCCGTTGGAACTCGCAGAATTTGCAGTTTTCTTGCGGTTGCCTCCATCCTCCTCCAAAGACTTTTCTATCTGTTGCCACAGCTCGCAACCTCGCTCCGACTCAATCGGTTGGCTTTGGAACCATTCTAGGCACACATGACTTCCAAAGGCTACATGCAGCATGTCGAGAATGTGAAACCGGATTGTGAGGTAGTGTACCTTGGCAATTGCAACCGAAGCGGGCGACGAAACTGGAATGAGGCCATTAAAATGTGCTCCAGTCGAGTAGGCGGTCACCCCGGCAGCTTTGCATTCGAGCTCTTCAGCAACCGTCAAGGCAGAGTTGATTATCTCAAAAGCCTTTACAATCGACGGCACGCCTTCGTTTGAAGCCTTTAAAAGCTCGGTGAAGACGTCGATGGATTTTTTAGTGACGGGTTCTAAAGCAGGGAAGTTAGGCCAGCCGGACCACGGGCGTTCGAAATCTTCCTCTAATGAGGACATTTCTCGGTTTTGCATGAATACTTCCATGAGCTATGTTTAAGGTAGTCAGAAACCCTCTCTGTTGATGAGCCAGTGGGATGAAGATATACTCTAATATTGCGCCGAAAGAGAAAAAGGTTGACATCTAGCAGCGTGTCTAAACCATTTTGGACCCTATGTAGTACCAAAGCATGCGCCCCCTCGGCATGCGGTCGGCAGTTCAGCTTGTGTCCCTTCATTCGAGAAGAAGAAATCTGTTGAACTATGATCTTACATGTAAAGTCAGTTTCGTTTGTTCAGATTCGAATGGGCAGAGATAGATACCTCGTAAAAGCCGAGAAGGAATATTGCTGCCAAAACCGAGTCATCACGCAGAGAATTATGGTTGGAAATGGCCTCTCTAAGTGCCCCTGTGGCCATCGAATAAGAACTCCTTGCTCTTGCCATGAGACCGGATTGCTGTAAATGGCCAGACGCACTAGCCAAACCTAGAGCCTTGAGGGAATGAGTGTAGCACGCTGATGGCTGGTGACAAGATAAAACCGGTAAGGCTGCAAACAAGTTTATGAAAGCTGTAAAGGAATAGTCCATGTAGAGCCTTTGAACACTATACTGGCTGTAATCCTGGTTAAGACACTTTTGAGGGCCAGTCTGGGCACGCTTAGTGACGGTAGAGAGGGTTTGCCGTCGCCATTCCAGTTGTTTGTGAACTCTGTCTTGTACTAGGGTGGCTGCGTATCTGTTTTGCTGACGATGAAGACTCTCCCAATGATCGGCGTACCCAGGGCACCGAAGACGAAGGCGTACGCAGCGCCTGCATGATGGCTTTTCGAGGTCACACTATGAATTGTATCAGAGCTGTGTTTCAATCGAAACGGAGACCGACCAACCTTGACGTGTGCGTCCTTACAAACCGAACACCCGTTTGGCCGCCTCAGTGAGGGAGCCATCAGGGTTAAAGCAGTCGTCTAGGGCCTTGCCAGATCCCGCTGTCGAGCAGTATTTGGATCAAGTACCTGCCTGGTTTGATTGGATAACCTCAGCCGCACAATTTCAGTCAGACAGACGGAAATGAAAAGAACAAAAACTGCTGAAACTCCAAACTGGGCGGCTCGGCATGGCGATCGCTACGGGCCACCTATAGCATTGTTGGACATCAAGTCCTGGGGAAAGAGAAAAGTGACAGAAGGCTGCATCCACATAAACGCATGCAATATGTGGTGCTCTTATCACATGCATGTTCCGCTACCAGTGATTCTAACAAGCAGTGTTCTTTGTCGTTCTCCGAGTTAGCTGTCACGCAGTCAATTTGCCCACCACTTATGGGGTAAAAAAAGATGCTTCCATTCCTTAGAGACTGTCTAGGGGTTATTGGGTTGATTATATAACCGTCTATTCGGTAATTACCGATTTGAAGGTTTTCATGCACAAAATGACATCCCCGTTAGTTTTATATGGGAAACAATAGCCGGGTGCATGGGTTGAATGCATGCCCCGATATATGCAGTGGTCCGTGTGACACACCCCCTCAGAGAGGCAACCTGTTGTAGGTTGATTCTCTGTATTCTCATTCAAATACAGAAATGATACTATTCAGAACTCCGTATACTTACTACCAAATTCCAGATTCATACTGCGTTCTTCTCGATCAAATGTTCAATATTCATTGCAGCAATCCATTTGTGACTGTATTGGTGTTTGATCGCTTCACTGTAATTCTTTGGAACTGGTGGAAGTGTCTTTTGGTGTGGATTGCCTAAATCATCTGCTGATGCATCCCATTGATCTCTTCCTTTTACTGTATCCGTAGATTGCAGTGTGAAGTGGGATTCTCTTGCTCTTCTCAGTCTTTGTGATGATCTTGTTGCTTCTGGTGGCTGTTGATTTGTTTGACCAAGAGGGGCTGATCGATTGTAGATGTTGTGATTTCTGCTGCCACGAGGTCTTCCCCTTCTCGCTATGTTTGGGATTACTGTGGAGGAATCTTGTGGTATGATTTCTTCTGGTTCCAATTCTATGACTGGTGTCTGTTGTAGTTCGAGTCGGTCTGTTGAGGTTTCCTCTATGGTCTCACTTTGATCCGATTGTTCTGGAGTTGGCGATACTTCTGGAGTTTCTGGAGTCTCCCTCACCCCCTCAGTTGTTTGAGAATCTGACAGCTGTACTGTTGGTGATAGAGAAGTGGGTGTAGGTAATTGAAAATCCCCTGATTCTTTCTCCTGCATCGGTGTTGCCGGTGTTGTTTCTTGAGCGGCTGGATTCGAGGCGGGTAGTGGCCCGGTAATATTATCGCTGAAATCTTCTCCATCCCAGCCAGCTGTGTCTAGGTCTTGTTCAATTGGATTTGTGAATGGGATATCCATTTCTGTGAACTGGAATTCAAGTTCCATTTGGCTTAACTTGCTGGTATCCTCAATCCTTGGATCATACAGCGTGTTTTCGTCGAAAGTAACGTCTCTAGTTCTCATGACTTTTCCTATTGCTGGGATCCAGATTCTGTAGATATTTGTGCTGTCATAACCACATAGATAGCCAATATGAGCTCTTGGCGCAGTTTTGTTTGACTTTTCTATTCCTCTCTTGTAGTTTTGTGTCAAGGGGTAAGCTCTGCAGCCATATCGCCTCAAGTGTGCTAGTTGTGGCTTTTCAGCCCTCTTGTGGGTAGACTGTTGATGAGAGTTCAGCCAAGTGTTGACCAACCCCAATGGTGTCTGCCACTTGTGGCGTCTTCGAGGCAATCTGTTTGACAGATAAACTGCTGCTTTTGCCAGCTCTGGTGCCATCAATTCAGGAAAGCGAGATTGAAATCGAAGTGCTCTCATGATCATAAACACAGCACCTCCAGCTCTTTCTGCTGGGTTTTGAGCACCAGTGTACTCAGCTGATCTTTCAATCATATATCCATTCACAGCTGCCCATAGTTCAAACGCATTGCGTAAAGCAACCTCCCAATCTAGGCGTAGAATAGAGATTTTGATAAAGCACTGTCTCTCGAGGTATGCTGCTAATTCTGTCATAGCTTGTAGTCCCTCCTTTCGAGTACGAAGAGTTCTTATCCAGAAGAACCCTGACCAGCCATCGCTGACCAGCAGGATTACCTTCTCCCCATTGTATGCTTTGCTAAGTGTAAAGAAGTCGAGAGATAGATAATCTCCTACAGCAGTTGGCCAATGGTCTGGGTTTCTGCGGGAAATTTGGCGAGTTGCCTTCCCAACAGCACAGGCATCACATTCCACTTTTGTGATTCCTTTTATCTGTATCCCAAGAGCTGTTTTAAGTAGCTGTTCCAGTCCCTCAGCGCCTGGATGACCAAGTCTCTCATGCCACAACTTGGCTTCTGCTGATGATGTTGGGAGTGGTTGTCTTGTTGACTGAAAACCTTTGGTTGGTTTCCTTTCTACGGTTGGGCTGAATCTCACAGTCTTCTCGGTATTGCTGAACGAGGTATTGTTCAGCAGAGCTGGGCCAGCTTCAATAATGTATTGACCATATCGGTTTGGTGTTTTGAATAGAAGTCTGCCTTTTGAGTCGATAAGACCCGGTATTCCTGTTGTAAAGATGATCCCTTTTTGCTTCAGCGGTTCTGTCCCAAGGAGCGATGTTGGGTATCCAGGCACAAGCCATACATTTCTGACTTTGATCTCCTTGTTGTTGGATTTGCCGCCTTGGTTTGGTTTGATGATCATTGTGCCTTTCGCAATTGCATGTACATCTCCTCCTCCAGTGGTGAAGTCTTTTGTGACTGTGTAGTCGAGATCATGAAGTCTTGAGGAGTCGTTGCAGATGTGGAATCCTGTTCCTGAGTCTACTATCACACTGTCTGACAGTAGGAATCCTGAATAGAGACTTGCTTCTCCTTGATTGACGATAGTGACGAAAGATGAGAGTGATCCTTCTCCATCAGACACTTCTTGAGTATAGTGGGATGATGATTGTGTAGTATTTCTCCAGTTTGAGGAAGATGTTGCTCGATCTGGGGACTTTTGAGACTGCTGATCGCTTGCCCCTTTTCGTAGTTTTTCAACTATTCTCTTTAAGTGTGGTTTCTTCTGGAGATACTCATTCAATCTTTCCAGTGCTTTCTTATTTTCTGGATTATCTTCATGATAGTTTGGGCCTCGCTTCTTAGGGTTGGCATGTTTGCAATCAACAAATCGGTGACTTTCGTTTGGGCAAGCTGCACACTTTTGCTCTCGTTTTGCCCCCTGTTTTATTCCTTGTTCGTTTTCTCCTTGCCAAGTAGCGAAACTCGTGTCTTTTAATGGAGCAGCATTCAACCAGTCTGGGTGGAAAGTTCTCACCCAACTGCGGAAATCGTTAGCTTGCTCAATTCCAGCAGTCTTGCTGATCGAACTGTAGGTTGGGTCATCCTTGTATCGCTTTGTGAAGTCGTAAGAGGCAGATGTGTAGTAATCTGGTGCAATTTGCTTGACTGCTTTCAAGAACTCAGAGACTTGAGTAACTGGATCGCTGAGAGCAGGGATTCCGATTGTTTGGGCTTCATCCATGATTTCTCGATAGATTATGAGCCATCCTCCAAGTTTTGCTCTTTTGATTGATAGCATATGCTTGTTATATCTTTCCAATACCATTTGTTGTCTCCCAAAGTTGTCTGGCGCTAGCTGTTTTTCAAGAGCTTTTATGATATCCCTGACTGTTTGCTCCTTGCTGACTTGGCTGATATAAGTGGCTGCTACAGTGTTCATGATCCAACTGTGAATTTCTAGAAGACTTCGCCGAACCTGGTTGTATTGGTCTTTTTCTTCTTGATAGATAGCTTTTCCATAGCTGATAACGTTGCTATAGTTTGCTCGTTCTTCTTGTCTGAGGTCTTTTGGGTCTGGGAATTCCAATCTTGGCTTAGTATTAATCTTGGTTCCTTTTGGATTCACATAGTCCCAGACTTCATGAACGTTTGCCAGCATCTGTAAGTTGTTGAACCAGTGGTTCCAGTCGCTGTCAGTCTGTAGCCGCTGTGTGTATTTTGCAGTTTCCGTAGTTGAATTCATGATCTCTCTTGAAAAGAGAACTGGTCTCTCTCTTCTGATCGTTGTGCAGTTGGTTTTTCGCCGTGGCCAAGATTGAGTTCGTGACTAGACACTTCTTGTTTCAAGTTGGTGATTTTGTCGATTGTTGCCTAGAGGTTTGAGGGTATATAGCCAATCTCAACGCCTCAATTCTCAACAAAACGCAAGACGCCCCCCCTGTCTAATGAACCTGCCGTTTAGTGTAGTTGGTCTAGCCACCCAACTTGTAGCTATTCGCAAGGACCGTAAGACTGGCAAGCTCCCCTTCGTGGGTTCAATTCAGGGTTGTGGAGTTTTCGCAATTTGTAAAAAGTCTTATCGGTTCCGTTACACGAAGACTATAAAGTGAACCACCTGTTCGTCTTATCTGCCCGAAGCTTTCAGAGGCATAAAATGAGCAACTAGGTGTCTCTTCCGTTTCGTAATTCCAACCCTCCTGGCTGCGTATCAGTGGTATGGTCGAGCATGAACTTATATAAGGTTCAAGTTAAGAGTCCTGGGTTCAACTCCTCAGATGTGGTAAGTCCCCCTGAGTTGAGATGAACTTTTTGTGATTTTTTGATAAGTGTTGATGATATGAATTGATGACCAGAAGTTCTTTTGTGATTGAATGTTTCAACACTTCAACGTTCAGCCTTGTGTGATTGGAATTGATGTTTTGTTTGGTGGACTTGACTGCCAAAGTCTCATGGGTCGGTAACTTCGTCAATTGAGTGCCCTTGTCTATGGCATAAGTCTGAACTGCTCCCTTCTGGAAGTCGGTTTTTCAATTGGTAATTGTCACCATGAGGTACTGGGCTCATAACTGTCACGCAGTCAATTTGCCCACCACTTATGGGGTAAAAAAAGATGCTTCCATTCCTTAGAGACTGTCTAGGGGTTATTGGGTTGATTATATAACCGTCTATTCGGTAATTACCGATTTGAAGGTTTTCATGCACAAAATGACATCCCCGTTAGTTTTATATGGGAAACAATAGCCGGGTGCATGGGTTGAATGCATGCCCCGATATATGCAGTGGTCCGTGTGACATTAGCCTCCATGACCAATGACAGTGGCAAGCTGCGAGATGCGCCTAACTATTTCGGGTTAGAGTCGCGATACTCCACGATTATTGGACAAGGTCTATGCGGCTCCCTGACATCCGACCAAGGCGAATGTCAAAGAGTTGTGATGTGTGTATTGTATCTGACCCTTTTAATTGTTGTGCATATCTAGTTACCGTCTATGACTGTTTGTGGTTAAAACATTACAACTAGGTAATCATTAAACTCTGTGCATACATGTTAAGTCCAGGTTGCGATGGTTACGATTGGAGGTCTGCAAATACCCATCAAACCTCCACTTATAACCGGTACAATTCAAATCTGCCACTGCATCTTCTCAAAGAACCAGAACTGACCAAGCAGCACCAGAGCGTAAAAAGGTATGACTGTTTAATTAATTATGTAGATAAAGCCAACTATGATTTCCATCAGGGGCCGAGGAAGTAGCGCATATCAATTCCATTACTTTTAGTCTGTGTTTTAGTCTCGCCCAAGCGAAGTCGTACAACTGCTCAATTGTAGCTCTGGTACAGTTACAAACTACATCATTAGTTGAGGCTGCCTCCAGTTGGGCTTACGATTCATCCATTGCAAAGTAGTAACTTTGTAGCGAATCTGAACAGTTTTCAGCTGTCACGGTAGACCTTACAAGTCTAGCTGCGGCATACATGTACTTTTACGCCTTTGAAAATCACACACAAATGCAATAGGGAAGTCACCAAATTTCGCAGGCTTTAGTAAAAGGTTCGATAGCGTAAAAGCTGGTATTATTCTGCATGGCCACTAATGAATCGGTCGATACTGGCAGAGGAACTTACACTCAGATAGCTCCTGTGATTCTCAGGGCTTTCTAACTTTTTGCTGAACTGACCTAGTTCGCCTTGAGCTGACAAGCATGACTTTCATGGTGGAGCTGTGTTGTTTGATAGATATGACCGTATGATTCATATAACCGGGCAGTATTGGGATCTACAAAATGTTGAAACACGTGTTCGGCCAACTGCCTGAACTTTAACTCAACATTTTACAGTGGGGTATTATGCACCCCTCTTTACGCGTGTAACTCAATTCAATGACGCAATTCCCGATCTTGAACGGCTCCAGGAGCTCAAAACCTTAATTACGCCCGAGACAGATTTCGACGAGGCTCGGCTCCTGCGGTACGCAAATTTGGGCAGTTAAGCTCCTTTTCCTTGGAGGATGTCATGAAATATCATATTTCTCTCCCCCGATGCGACTAGACACTCTCAAAACGCTGCTGACGATATGTTCTTAGTGCTCCATTCCCTTGACGAGAGCTTCCCTTTAAATCACGAGAGGTTTTGTCCTACGATATGCATACCGGTAGACGTGCTTGTACAAGCTAAATATCAGACAGATCCGTTGGAGCTTGGGTCGAAGTTTGGTTTGTGCATAGCTAAGCTGACACCTACCATGATATATCTTAGCACTCTGTTATTATAATTGACATGATATTAGTTGGCAATCTCTGATACACAGCAATTACCATCAAGTAGGTATGCTAAAAAACCAAAAGTAGCAAAGACGCCGTTAGCTTCAAGCCGTGTGTTGGGTTTTGAATTTTGCTTGTCAGCTAAATTGCAAATCAATAGTTACGCGATGGTACCAATTCTGTCCACAATCAATTGGAAGCGATACATCTAGTGGCTAGCTGTTGAGTATGGCTTCAGATGACCGGTGTTGTATATCAATCTTTTAATCCCTAGCCTACTTGATATTCTCAAACACCACAGAGACAACGCTTTGTCACAAAATCAAATGAACCCTCATTCAGGCATAGTGTCAGGAATACAAGCGATTGGCTGTCTCTGATTTTGAAGATTATTCAACCTAGCGGGAGAACGTTACATAAAATTGCCGCGTGGATTCAAGTTGCTTTCGGTCTACAGAGTCTCAAGTCTACTTAAGATGAAAGCACTGACTTGACTGGGGCTTCGAAACTGGCTGCGAACTGAACAAGGGGCGGTCTACATCTGGGATATCCCGACAAGCAGTCTTCTAATGCACATGCAGGCTGATAGAGAAAAGATTGAGTTTTCGAGAAAATGAAGGGGTTATCCCAGCTTTTGTAGAGGTCAGTAGCTTGACTCAACCGATAAGACTTTTTTACTTCGTAGATCTTCTCATAATGATTAATTAATG
The DNA here is from genome assembly GCF_014235925.2 of Colletotrichum truncatum. Classification (NCBI taxonomy): domain Eukaryota; kingdom Fungi; phylum Ascomycota; class Sordariomycetes; order Glomerellales; family Glomerellaceae; genus Colletotrichum; species Colletotrichum truncatum. The sequence goes on along the minus strand of NW_027222408.1, from coordinate 215,254 downwards.
CGCCCAGGCGGAGTTCTAGGCTTTCAACACGCAAGTGAAGTACAGATTCTTTGGTACTTTTCAAATTCTCCAAACTCTGTACTCATCAGTAGAAAAATCGAGTTCTTTGTATGATGAACGTTCAGTCCGCGGCTTAGACACCAGGGTCCTTTTTCTAAACTTTCCCATACGCCCTGAAGATCGAATTAGAATCACATCGGCCTAAAACTTTCAAGTACAGATCAAAGCTCTTGAAACACTAAAACATGGTTTTCATTTGGAAATAAAGAAATGCAAAAGAATTTCACTATCAATCAGTATCTTACGTATACGGAAAACTTGGGTAGAAGCCATTGGCCAAATACGTACCTAATGTCTCCTGAAAATCGTTGAAAACCGGGGTGGTTGGGTGGAGCTATCTATCAACGGTGAACCGCACCGCCTTACTGACACCTTCTGACTCGCTACATAAAGTCCATGAGTCGGATGATTAACACTTTGTGTGACACCGAATGATGTTACTGTGAACATCAGTGATCACCCAATGCTAGGATGAACGAAGATCATTCACTCGCCTGAGTAAAGACATGCAGCACAAGGAAACAATCACGCTGAAACAAAAGGTCATGACAACATAGGTACTATCGATAAAATTTGAGGTATCAAGAAATGTACAAAAAGTTCTGCTCTATGTAGACGTGAAATTTGCTTGCTAGTTTTGAAAGCCGCCCTCAAGGTGGCTCTCAGAGAACAAGGAATGTAAAAAATTTAGATCTTGCCAATGCCAGCACCCTTCATGACCATGCTCTTAACGCTGCTTGCGGCCTTTGGCTTGACAAGGTTAGTCTTGACCTTAGCAAGGTTGGAAAGGCCGGCGGTGCTCGTCATGCTAGTAAAAGTGCCGCTGCCAGAAAGGCTGTTGGCAACGCAGGCGCGGCCAAGGCTGCTAGAGCAGGAGGCAAGGGAACCGGAATCAGGGGCGTTGAATACAGTGTTGACTTTGGCGGAGTTGTCGGTCATGGGTTGTTCAACCTTCTCGAAGACGTTGCCCTCAATAAGAGCAGATGTTCCAGGGTAAATATCAAAAGCATGGCCCGCCATATTGGCGAAGTAGTTGTTTGTAGCATGGACAGTGGTGGAAACACCGTCCTGGCCAAGCTTAGGGGCACGGCCTGAGAGGTCGTGCCAGTAGTTGCGGTCAAGGGTAATCTTGTCTCCATCGGTAATGAACATGACAGTCCAGTAGTGGTTCTTGTTGCAGGTGGCGGAGGTCTTGGTAACGCCATCGAATTCGGTGTTGGAGATTGTCAGGCGGTTTGCATTGTAGCTAAACAGGCAAATGATTAACAGTTGCTCCTGCTTTCACGATGTGATTTATTTCACTTACTGAGCAACAACAAACATACGGCCAACCTTGCTGAACTTGCAGTGGTCAATCCAGACACCGTCGTTGCCTTCGAGCTGAATGGCATCGCCGCCCCAAACGCTCTCAGGGTTGATGTTCTGCGGGATCATTAGCATTAACACTTGAACGAAGTCGAATAGAACGAGACTCACCGTAATGTGAACGTTCTGAATGATGACATTCTTGGAGGTCTTTGGAAGCTTAAGACCCTTGCCACTGATGACGCCCTGACTGCCAACACCAACGATGCTCTTGTTGGGCCCAACCGTCAGCGCGGTAGTACCGGCTTTGTCGTATGTAATCTTGGCCGACTGCTTTTCACTGTCGCCGCAGCTCAAGGTACCGATGTAGTTTTGGCCACCCTGAGCCATAGTGCAAGTCTTTTTGGTGCATCCGCTGTCAGTGGTAGAACCCTCAGAGCCGACGAAGTCGAAAGTTTTGTCAATAAGAATAACACGAGGAGTGCTATCAGATAACCACGAAGCGAGTCTATCATGCAAGGCGGAACAGTCAATTCACTTTCCGGTCTCTAGGAAGTCGTTTCTGGGGTCTCCGAGTTATCGTAACTTACTCCTTGATGTCTTTGGGAGCAGCAGCCTTCGCGGAGCCTCCACCAGTGACGCCCGCGGCAAAACCGTAAGCAGTTCGATTCATCTGTGCAGCAACAAAGGCGGGAGCCAGAGCCACTGAGAGAGCGGTAATAAAATGCATGCTTGGTGTTGTGATTGCGAGTAACGAATGGACTATGAACAAAAACGAATGAGATGAAAGAAGGATTGGGTTAGAGAGAGATGAGAAACGAATCCTTCATCCAAAGGTGTAGAGCGTAGAGTTAAATACTAGAATGTGCTACCTACGTTCCAACACAACTAGCTACTTCAAGAAAGTGTCAGCGGCAATCAGGGGGAAGTATGGGGACGTACCGTCGATAACCAGGATGCTATGGTAGGGGATTTATGGCAAAACCGTATACACAGTCTACTTATGATGGCTCTAGATTGGAAACCAGGCTATTCCCACGGGTACCGAAGCACCTCGACCTATACAACCCTCAGAACAGTATAAGAACGGGGGAACAGGGCCCACCCATGCGGACTGCTCCGTTCTGCATGGGGCTTTTCCAAGTCGTCCGACAAGGACTAATCCCCGAAACCTTTTTGGACAGCTTGGGGATTGAACTAGGGTTAGCAAGGCTTCCAGCCGCCGATCTTTCAGTGGGTTCCAATATGTAGGAAACATATCAAATGGAGGGATGGACATAGCGCCCCATTGGCAGGGATCCGTGCCACAAGTACGTGGCAATGAGATCTAAGAGCGAACCATTTACCAAAACTGGTTCGTTTATCTCCAAGGGTCGCCTTGTTAATTTTGTTGCTCTCTCAGATCTGATGATGATGATCGGAATTGTTACATTCATTGCTTCAGTAAGATTTATCCGGCGATAGATAAAGACAAAACAAGAAAGATCCTGAAATGCACTTATTTCGAGTTGCCTCTGTACCTACGAGCATACAGCTAGTCGCAAATTTTGGGGCCCGTTTTAAACCTTGCTTCCCGCTTTTTGATGTGTACACCCGGTGACCTCTTCATACTCATGACGGCAGCATCATGTGAGTTTTATCTCAGCGCGGAGAACAGAAACGAAAAAGCCAATCTCCATGCCTGCAAATCCTCATTATGGGGAAGTCATCTGAAACAATCAGAATCGAAACCGGTAAGCGTTGATATTCTTTCGCTACTGTATCCGCAGCTAAATCAAACGTTACTGTAACAGTACACAGGATCCTCTTGTGTGCTCCCTAAAGATGAGCAGAAGCCTCAATCTCAACATCAGTGCCAAAAGGTAGTTCCTTCACAGCAACGCACGTTCTGATAGGCTTGACCCCTTCAGTAAAGAATTTCCCGTATGCCTCGTTCAAGATGTCGAAGTTCTTGATATCAGTAAGGAAAACGTTTATTTTCACCTAGACCACAGTTGTAAACAATACGAATCATGTTGTAGGAGATGAACGGTACCTACTGCATTATCGAGGCTAGTACCTGCGGCTTCGAGGATGTTTGAAATATTTTTGAGAATTTGTGTCTGCGTTGGTAAGTTCAGCCTTGCTACGCCGCATTCACCTGCCACCCCACGGAGATTGACTTACAGTGCGATCAGCAACAGTGCCCTCAACGAACTTTCCAGTTGTAGTGTCAATGCCCAAGCTTCCAGAAACGTAGACCATGTTTTCCACTATGACGGCTTGTGAATAGAAAGGCCGAGGCGCAGGGGCACCGTCCGTGCGGACTTCCTTCTTAGTAAGAATAGGCATGTTAACAATACTGCGGATAGACTTGTAGATAAGTTTATGAATAAACTTTGGTGACGTATTGTCTTTGATAAAAGCTTGGGTTAGTTGAAGAAAATGGCGCACAATCATGACTTATATAGAGCCGAGATCGAGGCTTTTTTAGTAGTTGAGGTCCATTAAGTATGTGTCACTGTCGGGCGGGACTCATTGATTCGTCTTCTCCGACTATTTGGAGAGTATCAAACATGGCCTTACGGACTTACCTAGACTGTATCATAAACTATGCGTTGGGGGATATCGTGGTTGGAGGCACCTGATTTGGAGGTCACAGAATTGGAGGCCACGTAGTTGGAGGTCATATAGTTGGAGGCTACTTGAGGTCACGAGTTGGAGAAACTTTCGTTTCGTATACGAGAATACGATGGCAGCGTCTTGAGGAATTTGAATGTAGCGTATTTTCTGTGTAGTGGTAAAAGTCTTGTTGAGATCCATGCTCACAGCTAGCTTTGGGTGTCGGACTTGCCCTTTTGGGCAATGCGCTCACTCTCACTTAGTCAAGACATTTAACTTAGCATGTCTCCCAGTAAACCCAAGTCTTGTTCTCTGATTACACTTCAAAGCCAAAATCATTAATTGCCTTCATCTTTTTTCTCACACATAGTCAAGTTCAACCTACAGCACGAATATGGAGGCTCCTCAAAGACTCACACCACCTATCGAAGAGTTGAGAAACTTTTACGTCGGTAAAGATCTGAGAAGCATCCCATTGCCGGCTGTTGTCTTGGACGTTGCGAAAGTCGAAAGACACTGTCAGTCTATGTTGAACGCAGCCATTGCGCTGAGTGTCGACTTTCGAGCCCATGTGAAGACACACAAAGTTAGTATCCCGATACTGATGCTTGATCACAAAGCTTGGTTCGTTGAGTTATATGTGAACATGAAGTTGACTAGAATAATAGACTCGGGAGATAGCTCGACTTCAGGTTGGGGCCGATTCAAATGATGCCAGGTTCATCGTCTCAACAATAGCAGAGATCGAACACCTCCTCCCACTGTTGCGGGAGCTCAGCCATGCGGGTCGACAAGTGAACGTTCTTTACGGGGTTCCTCTTCTTAAATCTCAGGTCGAGAGGCTTGGAGGTCTCATTAGGCAGCTTGGTAAAGAGAGCATTTCTGTTCTTGTGGACCACCCTTCCCAACTTGAGTTCGTTAGTCGTGTTTGTGACCTTGCTGGATTACCTGCTGGAGTGTATCTCAAGGTCGATACTGGCTACCACCGCGCTGGCTTGCCTCCTGTATTTCTGAACAAAGACGGGCTGCTGGAGAGACTGGTTCAGCTTCATACCGAGGGGCGCGCAAGTTTTGAGGGTCTATACTCTCATAGCAGTCTCAGCTACCAGGATTCTACTGCTGACCAGGCTATGCAAAATTTGGCCGCGGAAATTGAAGGCTGTCTTGAAGCCACCAACGCTCATCACGAAATTTTGGCCAGCATTGGGGAATTCACTATCAGTGTCGGAGCATCTCCTCAAGTGAGCTCGGTTGAAAACTTGACAAAAGGTGCAGAGGAAACAGTGGGCGCTCGGCGGCTTCAGAATGCAATCAAAAAGGTCCAACAGGTGTCACACAAAAAGCTCAAAACAAAACTTGAGCTTCATGCGGGCGTTTACTCTGTTCTTGACATGCAACAAATGGCCACTTGTGCGAGAACTACACTCGGTAGCTATGAAAACGAAGTGGCCATATCTGTAGTTGCAGAGATATGCAGTGTGTACAACAATGGCGAACGACAGAACCCCGAGGCTCTTGCGGCTGTTGGTACACTAGGCCTGGGAAGAGAACCGTGCCTCTTTTACGATGGCTGGGGAGTTACGGACTTTTATGCATATCCTGGTTCCGATAAGAGGCGGAGGCTGGTTGTAACAAGAATCAGTCAAGAGCATTCCATCTTGTCGTGGGAAGCTGGCTCTGATGACATAGGGAGCCAGCCTCCTGTTCCATTTGAAGTCGGCGGGATAGTCAACATTTACCCAAACCACGCCTGCGTTACTGGGGCACTCTACGGCTGGTATCTGGTGGTCGACTCGAACAAATCAGATGCATCCAAGATTATAGCCGTTTGGGTCCGGGCATCAGGGTGGTAAATCAATTAGTTCAGGGTATACCGAAGATTGTTCTACATCATCATATTTCGTGTACCTGCCTGATACTCCGTATTTTTACCATTATATCAGAAGATCTGTTTCTTAGACCATCAATGCCCAATTCCGCAGTATTAAATTGTCTATCAACCTCACTACGACTAACTCTAAGTCCTCGGTGCGTTAATTCTTCTTGCCTGAACTTGATGGTCTAGAGACTGGGCGTCCTCTTTTATGAACGTTGTTGCATTCAAAAGCTAGCTTTGTGATGTACAAATAAACAATGGGCGGAGATTGGAATTCATTTTTCTTTGACAGTATTCATTATTTCCGGAGCTTGTCTGTGACGAAATGAATTTGTGCAACCTATGATGTTATCCTCCATGTAATGTTCGGTCCATTATTTGTATCGGGTGGCCTGATTATTTGATTTGATTTTCTCACAGCTTATCAGATACATGTGGAGTAATGACACAAAGAGGATGAAACATGCGTAAACAGAAGGAAATATACAAGCAGCTAGTGGAACTCCAATGTTGTTGTGTGAGAGACACTTTGAGTGCGGGACGTATAAAGTCCAATGAGAAACCTGCATAATCAATCGCTTCATGGTCGAAGTTCTAGGCTGAAATGAAGCGGAGACCAGGTGTTCATGTTAAAGACTACCTACCATTGTACCCCTCTCCTCAATCAGGTAAGTCTTTTGGGGGTTTTCCGTGACACTTCTTGCATCAAAACCCTGGTTAAACAAATCCGTTACCAGGAAGGGAAAAAACACATATGCTGCCAAGCACAGCGCGTGTATGCAATGTGATCAAAAATATCACGCAGAAACAAGGTATCAAACGTAAGGTCGCTTCACCGGTATGCAGCTCCATGTGCAATACGGGTAAGCTGCATTCCAAAGGCCCCGCTTCTATCGAAGCATCTAATCCATTTAGGACAGCCGTCTTTCCATTGCCAACGTATCAGGTTTCAACGTCTGATGCGAAGGATGCATGGCGTACCCAGTCAAGGCCGGGCAACTGACTTGCATTGCCGCTAATATTTGTTCCCCGAAGTCGAAGTCTTTGGTTTACACTCTTGCTGGAGATTCCATGCAGTTGAAATGGACCCGGGCTCCTAAAGTTTCCGTGGTATTCCCTACACTCTATAACCTTCAGCTGTAGCTTGAGATAATTGCGTGAGTTTGTGTACATTCGTGTATTTCTTTAATCTTTGGTTCATTTTTTCCATCCTCATCCCCTCCCCCCCCCTTTAAAATTCTCCGAGACGTCTTGGCGATCGTTCATCTCAAATTCTTCACAAGAACAGCTCACCATGAATCGGACCGAGGCCTCCTCGAGCCCGACAATGGGTCAAGACTACACCATGTATGCAATTGCAGCATTTTCTGCATTCATTTTATATAACATCGTATCAACCATACGCCAATATTTACGATTGAAGCACATCAAAGGTCCTCCCGGCACAGGATTCTCTAAATGGTGGCTCATTCGTGCAGTGTATGGTGGTCGCGGGCATCTTGACTTTTTCGAGGCCTCCCTGAAATATGGTCCGTATGAAGTCTTCTCTTTGGCGGGTGAATAGCTTATGAATGATAGGGTCACTCGTACGCATTGGACCAAACGATCTCGTGACGAGTGATCCGGACCTAATGAAGCATATGCTTAATGTGCGGACGAAATACAAGAGGTCCAACTGGTTCGACGCTATGAGACTTGATCCCGGAAAGGACAATATCCTTTCTACGAGGGATGATGAAGTGCACAGCATGCTTCGATCGAGAATGGCCGCCGGTGTAAGTATAAGACTTCTCTCAACATAATCTTCTAACTTGTCAAGCTGAACTGTATGTCTCGACGTAGTACTCCGGAAAAGAAGTCGAGAACCTTGAAGCCAAGATTGATGAGAATATCGTTCGATTAATGCATCTCATTGAAAAGTATGTGTCAAAGGATAAAGAATTCGATTTTGGAATCAAAGCTCAGTATTACACTCTCGACGTGATTTCGGACCTTGCTTTCGGCGAGCCCTTTGGTGACGTCGAGAGCGATTCAGATGTTCATCAATACATCCATACAATGGAAGAGAACATGCCTAACATTGTGTTGACGGCTGCGCTCCCCTGGTTACTTAAGTTATTTTCTTCTCCCCTCTTCCGGAGCTTATTGCCATCTGAGAAGGATGCGATTGGAGTTGGAAAGACTATTGGGTAAGACTTCCTGGTATCCTCAAACGAGTCCATAGACCTCTCGTCTACGTCTCTGCCATACCCCTAAAGTCCAGTTGCTAATCGGCAACATTTAATACGATAGTATTGCCAAAAAGGTGGTGGCAGAGCGCTTCGGACCTAATAAAAAGGTCCCAAGAGACATGCTTGGGTCCTTTATTGCTCACGGGCTCAACCAAGAAGAGGCGTCGTCGGAGATTCTCATGCAAATGTAGGAAACGGTCGTTAAACTGCAAAGTACCACTACAATGGCTTACAAGCTTGCTAGACTTGCTGGCTCCGATACTACAGCAACCGCTATACGTGGCACGCTCCTTCATATACTCACAAGCCCACGCGTAACTGAGGCTCTCCGAGCCGAGATCGAAGCCGCCAAGCCGTCATGGCCAGTCATCACGGACGCTGAGGCACGCGAGATGCCGTACTTGACTGCCGTGATCAAGGAAGGTCTCCGCATATTCCCGCCCGTTGTCGGTCTGATGTCCAAGGAAGTGCCAAAAGGCGGCGACACGTTCAAAGGCGTGTATCTACCTGAGGGTACTAGGATCGGGTACGGCGCGTGGGGCATCTTCCGTCAAACCGATGTTTGGGGTTCAGATGCTCACGACTTCCGACCAGAGCGGTGGCTAGAGGCTGAAGGAGAGAAGTTGAAGTCGATGGAGGGGGCGCTGGAGTTGATATTTGGATATGGAAAGTGGCAGTGTCTAGGACGTAACGTGGCAATGATGCAGTTGAGGAAGATATTCGTCGAGGTAAGTTTGCTGGGCTAGCTATCTGACCCCATTCCTTTTCTCTTTCCTTGGGCGAACTTAACTGACGGTGCGGATTCACAGCTGTTGAGAAGGTTTGATTTGACTGTGATTGATCCCACCAAGCCATGGAAATCTCTCAACTACGGCATTTTCGTACAGTCTCAATTTTGGATCAGAGGGTACAAGAGAGACATGCCCATGTGAGCTGGGGATGTTCCCCTGTGTCATTGCGTGTTGACATAGGATTTACTCATGGCCTATTGTCCGCATTTACTGCTTACCTTTGTTTTCCATCTTGGGTTCTTCGATATTCTGAGTATTGAAAAGTTGCTTAGAATGACACGGAAACCACCGCAGGCTAGCTAAGCAAGGTCCAAGCTACACATGCTTACGCTATTGCGTTTAAGAGAAAGCAGAAACAATTCTGTCTTAAGTTGAATTAGCAAGCCCTTTACAAAGAAAGGAGCAGCTGAATGTGTTAATGCAAAAAGTCACATCCCGCGATACTCATTTGTTACTCACGATTTGAGGCTCTTACTGTCGACAAAGCCTTTATTAACTGAAGCCGGCTAGCAGCGGACAAGGTGACGCCAAGGTCACTTGACTGGTGAGAGGACCATTAATATGAACGAATCGTTTTGTTTTCCCCTTTCGATGTGAATTATCTCACCCTGTCGGTCTTAAGTTAAGCATTAGTGATGCCTGAGAATCGGGAAGTCGGCGAGCTTCAGCTACCCATTTGTCAGGTATTTGCCTGCGACGTATTTCGCTCCACGCCTTTCTATGCTGCCTTGTTCCTTCTGTACCAAACTTTATTTCAAGCGGCAAGTATAACCATCGTGACAGTCTAAAAGCCTCTAGTTCAATGAGGCATTCACTCACTGATTCTCAGTCTAACTACCCTAACCAAGACACTTTTAAGCCAGTTCCTTCTTCCCCCAATCTTCTGTAGCGCCCTCCCCAATCATCATCATACGGAAACAACATCATAAGCTGTGAGGGCGACAGTAATCCAGCCAGTAACATTTCCTTGACATTATCTCTAACCTCCCAAACTGTACGATGACACCGAAGAAGAAGGCTTCGGCCCCTTGGGTACACAAGGGACGTTGGTGCCAATGGGAACCCGCTGACGACAAGGTCATGTTCGATATCCTGGAAAAGGGTAGGAGTATGGCTAATGCGATGCGTAAATTGAAACGCAGCAAGCCAAGCATCATAAACCGATTTCGCGAATTGGCCGCCAGCAAGGTAAGATTAGGACTAAAGCAAGGGCTTCCACGCTACGTGTTGCCAATGCAACTAAAGCTAACACAAAGCAGAAATCGCAGAAAGCTTGGGCTTCCGCCGAACAGAGCAAACTTATTGAGATGGTAGCCGATAATCTGACGTATAAGGAAATAATGCAGCACTTTGGATGCTCCAAAACAGCAGTGCAGTCGCAATACGGACTCCTTAGGGCGGTTGCATTTGAAACCAATGATGGGAAGATTGATTACAGAAAGCCCATCAAGAACAAAATCGAAGAGAAACATGGCTCCCCTGCAAAAACCAAGGTTGTGCTCAAGAGCCCGCGGGCCAGAAGGGACACCACTAAATTTACACCCAAAAGTTCCCGGAGCCCCAAGACCACCGCCGATCAAGTCAAGGCTAATGATATGTCGAACCGAAGAAATCTCGACAAGGGCGGTCCCCTTTCTTCGAAAGGAAGTATTAAGGAATGGAACTGGACCGAAGACGGACTGCGCCGCTCAGAAAGTCCTGTGAAGGCACACATGGGAGTTTCACAGCGACTGCGTCTCAAGTGGACCCCTGGCCGTAATCGTGTTGTCGGAGAGAAACGCAGGATCGACGAATCTACTGCCACTGGAGCTATGGAACATAGTAACGACCATGAAGCTGCGACCCAAATGGAGGGCCAGGGACATCAGAACGTCACCCTGCCCGAGGACCGTACTGGAGCGAACTCCCCGACCCTCCAGGCTCAGCAAGTCGCCACTCAGAATGCGAAAAACGCTACCATGATGCACATGGGAGATACGATCTTGGGTACTGGCGATCTGCCTTCTGGGTGGGAACGGAGATGGACTCTTGAGGGACGTCTCTACTTCGTGGATCACAACACCCGGACAACTACATGGGCGGACCCCCGTCAGCAGCAGGACATCCACATGCATGGTGGCGAGAGCAACCAGAATAAGCCTAAGTCTCAGAAACTCGCCAAAAACCTCGAAAAAGCCGATATTGAGGACAGTCAGGCCGCTGGCAAAAAGCACAAGTCCAAGGAGTTCAGTGTCAGACAAGACGAAGCGACTGGAGAAGACATTGCAAAGCCAAACGACTCACAGTACGAGAGTCAACGCGTAGCAGAAGGTCCTCATTCGCCAGCATTCGATAAGGGTGAGCCCCAGCCTCTTGATGTCGGCGAACCATGCTTCTATTGTGGCCAAGATGGACACCTTCAGGCGGATTGCGTTGTGGCAAGGACTTGCCATATCTGCAGAGTGCCTGGACACACTTGGATGGACTGTCCCCAGCGTGCACTCCATCAGCGGGACTGGCTCAAGGTTCTTAACGGAAACTCGTAATTCTTCGTTTGGTCGTTTATCTGAGGGGTCCATCTGGGCAAAGTGGAAGACAACAGGTTTATTGAGGCTCAAGGTATCATCAAGGCGGGAGTTGATGCGGAAATGAAGATCGGAAAGATGGGCGTTTTGAAGATTGCAAAACGTAAACATCGACGGACGAAACGTCAAGAAGTTTGCTAGGACAATGGAGTTTGGGAAATGGTATCATTCCGGCAGACAGCCTTACTTGCGTCATGTCTATTAGAACAGGACTACGGGCGTATAATAGATCAATATTGAATTGCTGTTGCGTATTAGTCCTCGACCGCTTTGATGTTTCTACTGACACGTTGAGAATCACACAGTTACACGTGGCATCCGGTTCTCTACATCGCGGCCATTGGCTACCTACGGTCCAGCATCAATCACTAGAGATGGCGAGCGGTAACGTTCCTACAACGCCTACATCAACCCCGCACCTGGAGTCTACCATGTGCCGTGCTGCAGGATCAGAAATGCAGCGATCGACGCCTCAAACGCCTCATTAGGGGACAGGACACAAAAGCGGCAGCAAAAATCGACAGCAACAATCGTAGCCACACGCGGTGTAACGTCCCCTTGGGATACTTGAAACCGCCGTCGCTCACCTTTCCCACGTAGATAACATCACAACGCCAAACATTTTGTCAGGATCAGTGCCCGCTCATACTGTTACAGCCGTGGTTAAGCCTTTCTCAGCGGCTTTTCCGTCACCAACAAAGAACGTGGCGTCTAAACCAAACGGGCAAACGATGGAAGACGACAAAGAAAATAAGCTAGGAAGCCCTAGTGCTGTAGCAAGGGACCACCCCGGCGCCGTCGACATTGAACGGGCCGAGGCTGCAACGAGAGACGACCGGGTGACCGTGGTGGACGCGAAGCAGCAGAAGCAGCAGCAGGAGTCACAGCACATCGGAACGTTGGAACGCAAACTAAAATCGCGCCACGTTCAGTTCCTCGCGCTGTCGGGCGCCATCGGCACGGGGCTGTTCGTGGGCAGCGGCCAGGTGCTCTCGCTCGCCGGGCCGTTGTCGGCGTTCATATCGTACGCGGTTACGGGGTTCAACCTGTACTGCGTGATCAACAGCCTGGGCGAGATGGCAGCGTGGCTCCCGATTCCCGGGGCGGTGCCTATCTTCGCGGCGAGGTACGTCGACCCGGCGCTTGGGTTTACGCTGGGATGGAATTACTGGTGAGAAACCACCCCGTCTCCCCTTACCGTCCAAGTTCGAGATATGGGGGGAGAAGGATTTAGTGGAAGCAGGATTTATTTCCCCATCGTCTTCAAGCGGGCAGGGGCGCTGAGATTCAACAGGTACCAATTCGCGATTGGCGTGCCTATCGAGATTACAGTCTCGGTTGTGATCCTGGACTACTGGGACCACACCGTTCCGCAAGCGGCTCTAATCACGATATTCTTCCTCGCAATGGTAATCATAAACTGTCTCCCCGTGCGCATCTACGGCGAGGCGGAGTTCTTCTTCGGGGCCATCAAACTGACCACCATTGTCGGGCTCATCCTCCTCATGTTCATAATCACGCTCGGCGGGTCCCCCTCGGGGGACCGCATCGGGTTCCGGTACTGGAACGACCCGGGCCCGATGAACGAGTACCTTCGTCCGGGGGCGCTGGGCCGGTTCCTCGCGTTCTGGAAGGTCTTCATCCAGGCGACGTTCTCGTACGGCGGCAGCGAGATGGTGGTGGTGGCGTCGGGCGAGACGGAGAACCCGCGACGCAACATACCCAAGGCGGTGCGGCGGGTGTTCTGGCGCATCGCAATATTTTACGTGCTCGCCATCTTCCTCGTAGGGCTGTGCGTGTCGTCGGAGGACCCGAAGCTGCTCAACGCCATAAGCAGCAGCGCGCCGGGGGCGGCGCAGAGCCCGTTCGTCATCGCGATCCACAACGCCGGCATCAAGACGCTGCCGTCCATCATCAACGGCGTGGTGCTCAGCTCGGCGTGGTCGGCGGGCAACTCCTTCTTCTACGCGTCGACGAGGGTGCTCTACTCGGCGGCGCTGGACGGCAAGGCGCCGAGGTTGCTCAGGTTCGAGCGGTTCGGGGTGCCGTACGCCTGCGTCGCGGCGACGACGGCGCTGAGCTGCCTCGTCTACCTCAACGTCAACAACCGCGCCGCCGAGGTGTTCTTCTGGATCAGCAACCTCAGCGCCGTGAGCACGCTCATAGTGTGGGCGAGCGTGTCGTACACGTATCTGCGGTTCTACTACTGCCTCGAGCACAACGGCATCGACCGCGACACGCTGCCTTTCAAAGCGCCGATGCAGCCCTTCCTGGCGTACTTTGCGATTTGCTTTTGTCTGGTGGTGGCATTTTTCAACGGCTTCGACGCATTCTTCCCGGGGCGGTTCAGCGCAAAGACTTTCCTGCCGCCGTACATCGATATTCCGATATTCTTGTCCCTGTTTCTTGGGTACAAGTTTGTGAAAAAGACAAAGTTTGTCAAGCTGTCCGAGATGGACATCTGGTCGGGCAAGGCCGAGATTGACCGACTCGAGCCGACGTGGCCAGTGGTCACGCCGCGGAATTGGCTAGAGAGGATTTGGTTCTGGATTGCTTAATGGCTTTTGGTCTTTTTCTCCTTTTTCCGAGGGAGAAGAGGCTGGGTTTAAAGGATAGTGAAACTTTAAAAGACAGAAACAAAAACAAATACAAAAAGTGTGGTTATTCTTCATGAGGTTTCGGCCGAAAACTAGTAGCTTACTGGCAAGACAGCTCTCGTGACCATAAGCGCTGAGAAGCTACTGCGAAACAGCCGTGGCAGCCCAAAACCTTTCACATGAGAAGATCTGATAAGGGAAAAACCACACTTAGTAGCCCACTTTGTTGTCTCGAATTATTGGCTACATGGTATTAGGTTAGTATCCACTATGGCGGCCGGGTAGTTCGGACGCCGCGTGGGTCCCCTTCAGTATTGCCATCCCACCATGTACACATCATGTAGACCCTTTAGTACAACTAGTGCAGTGGGATGGAGTGATTAGTAGATGCAGGTTTTTTCCCCCGTGGCGACGACCCTTTTTTTTTCTTTCTACCCTCTTTTCCCCTCCTCTTACCCTGCTAACGTCTACAATAGCGTGCTCATAAGTGTCATTACAAGGCAAAAGCCCGTGCTAGACGTGGACCCTTGTTCTCAGGCCAAGTCCTTTTTGTCCCGGTACTTTACGACCATGTCGGCACACTCGTGGCTAGCTAACCTAGTTGGTGGAAGCGGATATCGTACCAGACGGGCAATTTTTGCCTGGTAGTAGTATTTCGATCTGTGGCGCTTCATGTACCGGCACGATAAGGCAGGAGAAATTTTCAGCTCTGTCTGCTAAAGACGCAGAAGGTCTCGAGTGTGCCGTGCGGGGGTGTTGGTGGCACAAGCCACCCTACACTACAGGGGAGAGTATGCCGTGCTACACTATGCAGTAAATGGTGTCGGTCGGCTGTGGCTCGCGATGCGTGATGATGTGCGGCGATCCGACGGGGTTATTGTCACTGGGGCCGAGCCGAGCACGATAACATACACAAAAGACAGAGAGAGAGAGAAAGAGAAAGAGAGAGATGTGGCTCGCATCCTCGTTCCGGAAATCCTTGACACGGGTGAGGATAGCCATGCCATGCCTGGAAAATAAAGGATGGCGAGAGACATGGATGGCGATGGAGAATGGTCGAGAAGTTCCAGACGCAGAAAAATGTGAGCCCATCCCCCATCCCTCAGTGGAGGATCCATCTGTGTTCGGTCTCGATGGTCCTCGGATCGTCGCTGACAGGCGGGCCGGCTTCGCAAACCATTTGTCAAAAGCAGGTCAAAAAGTAGACCGGTTGACCGATGCTTCTCTCCCCCCCCCCCCCCCCCCCCCCCCCCCCCTGGGTCATTTTGGCCCCCATGTGCGATTTGGTCGTTCCTGGGCCAGTCAGTACCTAGCATGCGGACGGAAATTGGAGTCTAGGTCGTAAGGTGGGGGGGAAAATACCATACTATGGTAGTATGTCCTTTCTGTCGGGTTGAGTTGAGCAAAGACCAAGACCAAAATTGTGGTTCTTTACGAGATTCCTCGGCGCGAACAGCAAAAGAGTACTCCGAACCATAGGTAGTACATCTGGGAACATGGTTGGAAACGAAATAAGTGAGTGGGGTGTTTTTTTGTCTCTCAGTGCAGTGAGTGTGAGTGTGAGTGTGAGTGTGATGAGCTGTCTTGCTGTGCTGTCTGTCTACATAGTACCTAGATAGCATGAGAGTGAGTGAGATGCATGTGAGACATGGTCTTGAGGCTGCATGTCGACACCCTGAACCGAGTCAGGTCAACATTGGCCTGCTGACGTCTCGTTGATGGCACTTTGTCCCATCACAAAAGTAGGCACTCCCTGGCGGTCATCTTTGAATCACCCAATGATTCCCTTCAAGGGGGTGAGAATGGTGGGTGGTTGGATGCGCCATGACGACCTAAGAGGCGTAACCGTTTTGGGCTTCGGTCGCAGCGGTTCAGGAATGAAGGCGCAACGCTAAATCATATCTGATGGATCTGATAAAATTTTTATCAGTAAACTAGTAAGGTTTTTATTTTTATTTATTTTTATTTACTTTTTATTTACTTTTTACCAGACAATTTTCTCATCATCGCACCGACGGGATGGCCACCACTCACACATACACACACAAGTCAAGCACCCCATGTACTTACTAACTCATCATTCTTACTAAAGTAAACACTCAAGAGGATCTCATGTACCTTCAAGTACATCAAACCAAAACACACCACTCTCACACTCTAGCAACCGAGGAAAACGCCGCTAACCACTGATGGTTTTTGCTCCTAGCGCATGCGCAAGGAAGAGAAGTATAAAAAAAAAAAAAAAAAAAAAAAAAAAAAAAAAAAACAGGATACCAAGGTACCTACCATGTAGTCGGGAGCGTAGCCCATGCTGGATCGCCCCCCAACCTGTCTACCCACTCACTCACCTTTCACTAACTACTCTGATCTGTCGACTGGGCTTTCACGTACCGTATCCAGCCCACCGAAATGGCTCCGATTCGCAAGGTGGTGTCAATCCATACCATACCCCTTCCTCGGTGGCTTCCACAGACTGGAGACGGTACTGATGAAGGCTGCCGTCTTGCAAAAGTTAAAAGGCCGCGGATGTAACCTCACCACCTGTTTTTGTTTTTTTCCCCTGTCATCAAGCGGATCCCTCCCAATTTTTTTCTTTCCTCTTTCATCCTTTTTTTCATCCGGGTCGCCCATCTCATATATCACTGTACACATCTCCCTCTGGTTGAGTTGAGTGTGACAGTAAAGATCTCCCGAGCATCACCACGCTGCTTGAGACGGATTAAACTTCATCTGTTCTCACTTTAAGCTCTCACTTTTCACTCGGTCATCGCTCACCTTGGCGCACTGACCTTAGCCTGTCACCTTACCAGGCCTGACACAAGTGATCGACATCGCCGGACTCCCGAGCCAGTCTTCTGGGTAAGTTACGCTGCCGCTGCCGCTGTCACTGTCCACTTCCACTGCAGCTATCATCGTCACCCTGCCCCCTCCAACGTCCTTCTGGAGATCGAGTTCTGGAGACGCAGACGCACAGGAGTGGAGTTCTGCCGAACCTGCTACTGCATCTGCTAAGACAGACCCTCGTCTATCTCAACCTCATCTCATGATTGATTCACTTCCTCCACCTTACCGCACATCATCTCCTTCATGAGATACACGGTGCTAACCCTCACCTAGACCTGCGCCCATCATGGCCTCCGCTGATCCTCAAAGGGGCCTTGAGCACCCTTCCCCGGAAATCGTTCCGGAAAAGTCCACCCCCGCCACTGACGCCGCTGCTGTTCCGGCGCCCGCTGCCCATCACAAATCGGCCCACACCATGGGCTCCAAGTCTCCCGGTGTCGTGAGAATCGAGGCCATCTCTCAGGCCATCACCCGTACTGACCGCATCTTCATCTTCTTCGGCGTCTTCCTCGTCGCCTACGCCTACGGCCTTGACGGTACCCTCCGCTACGCCTACCAGCCCACCGCCACCAACGATTATGCCAACCACTCCCTGCTCGCCAGTATCAACGTCCTCCGCTCCGTCATCGCCGCCGCCGCCCAGCCCACCTCCGCCAAGATTGCCGACGTCTTCGGCCGTGTCGAGCTCCTCTGCGTCTCCGTGCTGTTCTACGTCGTCGGCACCATCGTCGAGACTTGCGCCACCAACGTCCAGTCTTTCGCCGGAGGTGCTGTGCTGTACCAGATCGGTTACACAATGATCATGCTCCTTGTCGAGGTCATCGTTGCTGACATCACCTCCACCCGTGCCCGTCTGCTCTTCAGCTACATCCCCGCCCTGCCCTTCATCATCAACACCTGGGTCAGCGGTGAAATCTCCCAGCGCGTCCTCAATGAGAGCACCTGGCAGTGGGGTATCGGCATGTGGTGCATCATCTACCCCTTCTGCGCCCTGCCCCTCATCATCAGCTTGACCATCGTCGGCCGCCGCGCCAAGCGCATGGGTCTGCTCAACTCGTACCAGTCCTCCTTCCACGCCCTCGGCCCCAAGGACTTCATCATTCAGCTCTTCTGGCAACTGGATGTCATTGGCATCATCCTCGTCATTGCCGTCTTCTCCTTGGTTCTGGTTCCCTTCACCATTGCCGGCGGCTTCCAGACCAAGTGGCGCGAGGCTCATGTCATCGCTCCCCTCGTCATCGGCATCCTCTGCATCCCCGCCTTTGTCTTGTGGGAGCGCCGCGCCCCTCACCCCCTGGTTCCCTTCCACCTCATGAAGGACCGTGGTATCCTCGCACCCCTGGGTATCGCCCTGTTCCTGAACTGGTGTTGGTACATGCAGGGTGACTACCTCTACACCGTCTGCATTGTCGCCTTCGACTTCAGCATCGCCGCCGCCACCCGTGTCACCTCGCTCTACTCCTTCTGCAGCGTCATCACCGGCTTCATCCTGGGCTTCGTCGTTTTTAGGGTCCGCCACCTCAAGTACTTCATCGTCGCCGGAACCATGCTCTTCATGGTTGCCTTTGGCCTCCTCATCCGCTACCGTGGCTCCCCCTCCGGCCAGAGCGGCATCATCGGCGCCCAGGTTCTGCTTGGTATCGCCGGTGGTATGTTCCCCTACCCCGCCCAGGCCTCGCTGCAGACCAGCCTCAAGCACGAGCACCTCGCCATCATGACCGGTCTTTACCTTGCCACCTACAACATCGGCTCCGCCTTTGGTAACACCATCTCCGGAGCCATCTGGACCCAGGTTCTCCCCGGCGTCCTCGAGGAGAAGCTCGCGCCCTTCAACAACGCGACCATTGCGACCCTGACCTACGCCTCGCCCTTCAACGCCATTGCCGAGTACCCCATCGGAACCCCCGAGCGATCCGCCATCATCGACGCGTACCAGCACGTGCAGCGCCTGCTTACCATCACCGGTATCTGCCTCACTGTTCCCTTGATCGCCTTCGCCTTCCTCCTGAGGAACCCCAAGTTGAACGACCAGCAGACTCTGGCCGTCGATTCGGACAGCGACAACGAGGCCGGTCGCAACAAGGACCAGAACGACCTTGTCACCAAGATCTAACGACCTTGTGAAAGAAGTATTTTAGACTACTACGACATTTATGCATTGTAATTTGGGGGGGGTCTCTACTGAAATGATAATGACCCGAGTCCGCTCGCTTCCCTGACAGGGGGGAGGATCGAGAAACAAACATTTCGATTTTTTAACTAGTAAAATTTAATCAATACCATCTTTGTTCAACTCACGTTTCTTTTTTTTTCCCCCTTCTTGCCGTGACCCCAATTCTTCACCGCCATTTTTCCCCCCGCCGTGGCGACCTAGCATTTGGACATAGCCGCCCCAGTAAAAGCTGACATGCGTCAAGGAAACCCCGCGCACAAGCCTTCAACGCCGCATCACGATCCGGCTGGGCCCGTCTTGGGGGACAACTATACGAGCTACTCAGGATGAAGAAGAATAGAAAAACAGCCGATCTTGAAGATTAAACATATCCACCCCGACCCAAAGCTTGAGCACGATCGTCTGCTTCCGATTGGTGTTCCTGCGATGGGCGCCCCGCGTGGGGTGACTCTGTTGCGACGTCGCCTACGCCGTTTTGCTTACTGACATATGCACGACCAGGGGGAGGGCCTCCGCGTGGTTCACTTGCCTCCTGGGGGTTATTATCCCTCGGTTTTTCGCGATAATGTTACTGAAATTTTAGGTTTTATAAGAGATGGAGAACTGGCCCCCCCCCCCAAAAATACGGTGCCGTCGTCTTTTTACTTTCTCGACTGACTTTGAACGGCGACATGTCGGGTTTTCTTCCAATGGCGAGCAAGACCGTTACGGTTCTTTTGGCGTGTGCCTCGTACGCTGCCGCGCTTCGAGTCCCCCGATACGCGACTGTTGCGTCGAGGGAAGTTGTCTCCGAGACGAAATATGACTTTGTCATTGCTGGCGGAGGAGTCTCTGGTCTTACTGTCGCCGACCGGCTGACTGAGGACCCGAGTAGTATGTTGACCAGTTGATGATTCTTTTCGCCGCTTGCTGATTCCTCAAAAGTCAATGTTCTCGTCATCGAGACCGGTCCCTTTGATAAGGACGAGGACAGCGTCCTTGTGCCCGGCGCGTTTTTCCCCGTGCCGTACCTTTGGCTCGGCTTGACGAGCACACCGCAGGCTGCCCTGAATAATAGGAGCTTTCCGGTTCCCGCTGGACGTGTTGTTGGAGGCGGCTCGGTCGTCAACGGCATGGTGTTCGTCCGCGGTGGAAGGACTGAATTCTCCGGCTGGGAGAAGCTGGGGGCCGAGGGCTGGGGTTTCGACGATCTTTTGCCGTATTTTAAAAAGGTAGGTTTCACACGACTTCGATGTGGCGAGAAAACTGACACCATCACAGAGTGAAAACTTCACGGCGCCTCCAAAAGACTTTGCAGACGCCGCGAACATTTCATGGGTCGAGTCGGCACATGGCCACGACGGTCCGGTCCAGGCGTCGTATCCCAACTACTTCTTCCCCGGAGCCGGTAAGTTGCCCTTATCCTGTACTTTAGAATTTTACCAACACATCATAGAGAACTTCTGGCAGGCCGCCCTCGAGAGCGGTCTCACGCCCTCCCCGGACCCGAACGGCGGCGACCGCGCAGTGGGTCTCTTCAACTTCCCCACTCTCGCCGACGCCACCACCCGCACCCGGAGCCACGCCCGGCTTAACCACTACACCCGCGTCAAGGACTCCCGGCCAAACTACCACATCCTCGCCGAGCACACCGTCTCCAAGGTCCTGTTCGACGGCAAGCGCGCCGTCGGGCTGGAATACCTACCCACTGCCGGCGGCGACAAGGTCAAAGTGTACGCGAAGAAGGAGGTCCTCCTTGCCGCGGGCGCTCTGCACACGCCTCAGCTTCTCCAGCTTTCCGGCATCGGGGCGAAGAAGTTCCTTCAAAGCTTTGGCATCGACGTCATTGCTGATCTCCCGGGTGTCGGCGAGAACTTCCAGGATCAGGGAGAGTTGAAGGTTCCCTACACCAGTACATCCCTCCCCCTCCCTCTCAAAACCCCAAGCAGGAATAGAAGCTGACCAGATCTTAGTCGCGAAACAAATCTTCCCCAACTCGGGCGCTCTCGACACAAACTCCACCTACGACGCGGAACAACGCGCCCTCTACGACGCAGAAAAGAAAGGCGCGTACACCATCGTCCGCACCCTCTCCACCAACCTCGCCCTCCCCCCGCTCTCCAACACGACGTCGACCTGGAAGGACATCATCGCCGCAGCCAACAAGAACAAACCGCTCACATACCTTGCCCCAGGCACACCTTCCTCTGTCCAGGAAGGCTACAAGCGCCAGCGGGCTCTCATCCTGGACCAACTCTCGGGACAAGACGTGCCGCTCGGTATGGTGCACTGGGGCACCGGCAACAGCGTCACTCTGTACTTCCTCAAGCCGCTCAGCCGCGGTTCCGTCAAGATCAACTCGACGGACCCCCTCGCGCAGCCCGTCATCGACTTCCGCACCGCGTCGGACCCAATCGACTTCGACCTCGCGGCGGCGCTCTTCGAGAAGAGCAAGGAAATCATGTCCGCGCCCGCGATGAAGGTCCTCGGCCCGCAGATGTCCGCGCCGTTCGCGGGCGCCACGGGAGACGAGTTGAAGGAGCTGCTGAGGGCGAACATGGCGCCTTCCAACGCGCACTCGTGCTGCACTGCTGCGATGGTGCCCAAGGAGAAGGGCGGCGTCGTGGATACGCAGATGAGGGTGTACGGGGTCAAGGGACTCAGGGTCATTGACGTTAGTTACTGGCCCATGGTCATGACTGCCGCGCCGACTGCTACCACGTATGCGTCCGGTGAGAAGATTGCGGATGTCATCAAGAAGGAGTATGGGATTAAATCTTTGTAGTGTGGGGTGCGGAACGGTGAGGATGTTTTCGTGGTGACGATGGGGCTTTTGGTTGAATTTGTCTAGACATCTAGACTACAAGGAAATACATGAACTATCTTTGTATTTGCTTATTTGCCTGCTTGCATCTCGCGGGCCATGACTTTCTTGAAGCGTGTCTTGAAAGAACAAAAGTTCGGGGTTGGAGTTAATGTCAATATCATTCGCAAACAACCCGCCCTCGGAGAGATTATGGTACCCGGATCGTGCCTTGTCTTTGCCATTTTGAGAATCATCGTCATTCTCCGAATTCTGATTGCCCTTTTTCGCAGAGACAGGTGCTGTGAACCTCCCTACAGCATGAGAAATGGTAACCGGAGAAGGATGCCCCGGGAACCTTGGAATGTCCTCTCGCAGCTCCGGATACTGCACGAAAAAGTCGGATTCCATCGTCCACGCCCGCAAGTCGCGCAGCCTGTCTTTGAACAAGGACGACAGGCAGTACGTCCCGAGCTGCACGTTCCGCACGTAGCAGTCGCGGAAGTCGAACGGCCACGCGATGCGTAAATGCTCCCTGAACATGTGCCAAAAGATGTTGTGGCAGTATCGATGCGGTGTTGTCGCGAAACGATAGCGTATTGCCGGCCTGGGGCGACGTCAGTCTTGGTCACAGTTGGCGGCTCGGAAACTTACCATGTGAAGTAGTCTGCTGATGGATCGCGGAACGGTGATATCTGCTGCAGTTGTCTAAATAGCGTCAGACCTAACCTGAACTGTTCAAACTACCAAGACTTACGATTTCAGATACCACTGCGGCACTACTGATGATTTCATCGGCGTCGGGTCGGTGTATGCCCGCATCAGCAGGTGAATCATGAACAACACACCCAGGCGCTCCGGCTGACCGCAGCCTGAGAAGCACATTTCGTCTAGTTGACGGACCCTCTTCCAAAGAGGCGTCATTTTCCCCGATTGACTGATGCTATCCCACCCGTGAAGGACCGCGTGCACCGGAATGTCCTCGCTGACTTGGTATTCCAAGTCCAACATAGCCTGGGAGATTGCAAAGGGCTCTTTCAAGATTTTGTTTGCTGCTTTCCAGTTGTTGCAGTTCACCAGCGAGCCATCGGAGAGTCTGCGTTTCTTGATGGAGCTTTTGCAGCTACACGTCGGCTTTGGCGGTGCTTCCGCAGTTGACGTGCTGGCTTCTCCGGTTGTCGGGTTGAGCATCGCTGGCGACGGTGGCAATGGGCCTATTAACGAAGAACGTACTTCTGTTGTTTCTGGAAGAAACATTTCGTTTAACCAAGACTGTTCAAATTCCAAGCCGGTTCCATCTGTGAAGTTACTTGTGGCAAATCCCATGTGTTTCAGATCGCACATGGTAACCTCAGAAGTGGTCGGCACAGGAGCTGCAACAGGCGGAGCCATGAAGTCCAAAGTCGACGGCTGTGGTAAGTCCAAGTTAACCAGATCCGGTATGGATTTGTTGTTTTCCTGGTTCAATGTTTTTTCAGAGTCCCAACCCTTGGCGTCAGTGAGTTGCTTAGTAAAAAGCGATGAAGTCGTCTCCAGGCAACTCATCAACTTGTTCCGCTGTTCCGTCACCCGCGACAACTGTGCCATGAGTGACGCTGTCTTGCCGTCGTCATCTTTCTGGCTGAGCTCTTCGACCAAGCTCTCCAAATGAGCGATTCGGTTCTTGGTCTTCTCCCGAGCGATACGCTGAGCTTTGCGATCGGCTTCCCTCTTCTTGAGCCGCGAGGATGATACAGTGGCGGGGCTCCGATAGTTTCTCGTGTCAGGAGTCTGAGGTACTTCTGGTGTGCTTTCCATGCCCTTCTTATCTTGAACAGTGGCTGATGTATTGTCCATAGAGTTATGCAACTTAGTGGGTATTCATCTGGTATGATTGTGGGAAGAAGGCGGGGAAACTGAACTCAGGCGCGGTCCGCAGTGCATGTGCATGATGCGGGGCGCGGGGATTTGAGCCGTCCACCTCGGTAGCACGGTTCTAGTGGCGGCCCGGTGACGCAGTCAGAAAGCACCTTATTTTCTACAGTTTATCGTCCAGTACAAATAGGAATATGTCAAGATAAGCATATAATTCATCAAACACCCAACCTTGCAAATTAAACTTTACTACTCGGCCTCCGCTTCAGGTAGAAGTAATAGGTTCCCGCCTTCTGAGACTTGTTATCCATGGCACCAAGCACAGTGTTCTCATCAACATAACGGAAGGCGTCTATGATGGGAAATTTGTCGTAAACCATTGCTGCCGTGACAACTCCGCGGAACTTGACCTCGCGTACCTGTCAAGTCATCAATGATAGTGCTCCATTTGATGGCTGTCGGGGCATAGTGTTCTACCCACCCGTGCGTGCCCATAGTCGGACAACCAAGTTCGTTGGCCATCCTTTCCGTAAATCACGATGGGGTCAACGTCGTCTACGCTGCGAAAGTCTTTACCAGCCCAATTTATCTTGACAAGTTGCTCATGAGCAGGATGGCCAGTGTCAAAATCGCCTCCCTCCCACTGACCGACCAGAAACTCTGGAGAGACGGGTTTGAGTTGGTCGTAGACTGCCGCGACGGTGGCTTCGTTGACACGGCCTCCAGACTTGGCGAGTTGAGCAAACTTGTATTCGGGTCTATAGATAGTCAGAACACACATACCACGTTAAATCGACAATACAAAACGCTACAGACGTCTGCGTCATTGTTTCCGTGGGTGTTGAATAGAAATATTAAATCTTGAGTGTTTCTGGTTATTTCGAAAGCTAACAATGACTAAAGTTCTCTCATGCTTTTTGAACTTCCCCTACTTGCTTTAGACACCAACACTCACTGCGTCGATTAACCCCGAAATGGCCATGAGCCTCAGTTCTTCACGTGGGGTAATGCTAAGATCTTTACCCTCACCCTGTCAGAGTCGAATTCCAACCATTTCAACTCGATGCGCTGCCCTTACTGGCCAATCATGATGCCTGTATCCAACCCCACCTTCAGTCACTTCGATTCGCAGTCAGCGTACCATACCAACGAGGAAGGAGAATGAGAAGATAGGAAGTGAGGGGTAAAGCGACTTTCCTACATCTTGCTTGTGACTACACAATCGCAACGTGGTAGAGCAGCGTTATTACTATCATTTATCTCAACACAACCCAAGCCACCACAGCATGAGTAACGTGCGGCCCGACGGACTTGACAAAGTGGACAACCATGGTTCGAAGAACGGCAGTGAAGATGAAACGAGTGGGAGAGAGGGACAAAGCCAGACTCAAGAAGCGACGCTTGATATGTTACTGGGGCGGAACACCGAATATGGACCGGTGAGCCAGCACGAACGAATGTAAACTAAATCATTATGCTTTTTATAGATTGCAAGAGCCAGCTGACTCTCCCCTCTACAATCCCCGTACACCTGCTCCTTCGATCGCACTACAATCCCCGCCAACGTTTAAACCTTCGGACATTCTTAAAGTTACAATGCGTGTTACGTATGAGGGTATCGTTGGGCAAGATGGTATCATGGAAAGTGCTACGCAACCTATTACCTTCCGATGCTTCTCAATCTACGGCCTTGAGAAAGACGTAGATCGTCATGGACTCCTTCTGTTTCTCCGCCGGACTCTATTTGATGATTATCAAGGGGAATGGGGATGGTGTGGGTCAGATAAAAAAAACATGCTTAGGGTTTCGTCTATACCATGCTCCGGATGATTCTGTCTCAGTAGCAACGAATGATTGCTTTACTAGCTTATATTCTGGAGAGACATGAACATCCGAGCTACGTTTTGACGATACTCAACCTAGTAAACGAGTACCCGGCGACATATTCTGTTGTATATTCAAAGGCGGATTGATAGATTGGTGGGATTGGGGCTCTGCAGAAGACCATGCGGAAATGGTTGTGCAAGTACCATCATACGTTTCGGGCAGGGTCACTAACCCTAGCGATAATGAAGGACGACCAGACATTATTATTCCAGCTTCGGACCCTGTTACATTTACCTTACGATGAGCGAATGAAGCTTGCGGATAGGGAACTCTGACTCGGCATTCTTCAGTACGGAAACTGAACGAATTTCAACCGAAAATCGGCCATTTCGAAAGTGAAGCCAATCGTGTTAGATACGTTGTGCTTACATAGCTTTGGCTCTTATGCAAACGTTGATACTGCCGAGTGCGTAGCGTAGGAAATCACTCATTTTTCGAATTGACTTGGGATCGGTGGTACTAACTACGATGATCACTCATTCGAACCGCATTACGCCCGACTGACTTTGGTCATCAGCAGAAAATGACTTTTTAATAATGTTACTGGATCAATAGAGATAATGCAGCGAAGTCTCATTGCAGCAGGGAAAATACCATGGGTCGACATTGTCATGGCATCCCATTTCTGTAGCTCCCGTTTTTCCCATGCGGAACCGGGGGAAACTGACGTTCGGGGGTCGGGGGTCGGGATCGAAGGTTGGTAGTTAAAGGAAGTATGATAGATAGGGGAATAATAGATAGGGGAAAAACGGGCGATATGATACTAGAGGAACTATTACCTAACTAGGGGTTAATAAAGGCTATAAAGAAGGGATCTCAATCGTATGAGGAATTAAGAAGCTAGAAATAAATATAGGTATTGTTATAAACCTTACTGATTAACTTCTTTACTTTATTTTATCATTATTCTTAATGTGTTTATTTCTCTTTCTATTTAATAAATGTATGGACTATTAAAGTAGTAAAAATATTACTTATAAGCTAAACTAGATAGTAAACTAATACTTTCTTGGAGGTTAATGAAGATGTGTTGCTACCAAAGTCATTCACATGTTCCCGGTATAAGATTGCCTTGATCGCTTTGCACGACTTAATACCCTGAATTGTCAGCTCGATGAGCCGACTAAACAGGCGTAGTTCAATCCTCGACGCGGCGGATGTAGCCCAGCCGAAATCGGCCTGGTGCGCAGACGTCGTCGTCCGAGTCAGATACTTGGTAGCCCGGCTCGAACCAGTCGGGGTTCTCCGCCACCCGCTTCCTCCGAGCATCTCGCTCAACTTTCAGGTAGTTGTCCGGGTTAATCTCGTAAGGCGGGTGTTTGGGGTAGAGAATCCGCGTGTAGAAGGGGACAGGGTCGTCACGGAAATAGTAGCCCTCCATTATGTCGTCCCATTCCCCCCACCACCGGTCGTCTATTTCCTCTGGCGACTCCATGTGAAGAATGGTAACCGTTTCCAAATGCTTCATCTCACGTAATCGCCAGCGGTAGGTTTCGTAAAACGAGTCGGAACATATGCCAAGAACGATGAGCTTGCGGACCATCGGGCATTCAGCACCGAGTTCTCCTAGAGCCCGTTGGTTCAGGTAAAAGGTATCGATGTCGAAGTTAACCCAAGCGTATTTTTCGGGATCCTTTTCCGTGGCGAATGCCTTGGCGTAATACCGCTGGAGATGTGTCCGGGATTCGGCGCAGGTGTGAAGTAGGGGCGGCGGCGGCGCAGATGACGGCCAGGGGCATTGATAGTAGGAAGGAGGTTCTTCGCCATACACGATCTGACGGGGCTCCATGGCCAGCTCCCAGATGCGTTGACGAATTTCCACGGGGAGAAGGGGGAAGCAGTAGAAAGTGGGCATCGTGGGTTGCTGTGAGTCAACTACGGGTTGTTGTGGAGGTGTTCGTCTTGTTGGGCGCAAGGGCGAGTTAGCGAGAGACGTAGAGGTTGACTGGAGTTTTTTTGGTGTGTTGGAAGAGTAGAGTAAGAATTTTTTGAGCAAATTTCCTGGATGGTAAATGAACCAGCTGCAGCGACTTAACCGTGAAGGAAGGTGGAGAATAACGGAAGTTCGTGAGCGCCCTGCCGAGATTCGTGGATGATGATATATCGGTCGATGGTTCTGATTACAGATTCCTAACCAAGCTAGCAAGGCTAACTATATGGTCCAGCCCCGATCTGTGAATACGGAACCCCAGATCGAGTATTATATACTGCAATATCACTATATGCCCATGATGCCAAGCCTGCATCAGCTCCGGTGCAATCCCTTCCCCCTTGCAGCTGTTGGCCATGGGTGGATCTCGACGAATACTGACGTGGCATGCCCTCGATTAGAATCCATTTAGGTTGAGAACTTCTTTATGTCGTGTTTCTATACTTCATCCATTGGTCCTCCTCGTGACCAGGCCAGACGGATAACCAAATTCTTCGCTCCTCACAATCGCTTGTTTTACTCTCCCTCGCACGCCTGAACGCGTGCTGTCACTCCTTTTACTATGTTTTTTCCTTCCTTCTCCGTATGCTTGCTTCTTCTGCCTGCCTACGTACAAGGCGCCGAATTGTTTGCAGGTTCTCCGGTAGTCGTCACTGCTGACACGAGTGAGTTTGTAGTGTTGTTTTGTGCATCCAGTTGGCTGACGTCCTATGTAGGTCCCGTTGATGTGACTTCTTTCATTAATATGTGTTTGTCGAGACCTGGAAGCAGGAAAATCCCCAGCTTGGGAAGGATGAGCTCCAGCGGGTCCTGGAAACTGCACAATCAGCCAAAGACTTGTTCGGCCCTGAGTCCAGGCTGAAGCGTGATGCCGGGCATATCAAGCCCACCCATCTGCCACCCCATATGCCTCTGCACCGCCGCCAGCTGGCCAACTCTACCCTGACCACCAACTTAAATCTGACCGCGGCTAGGGCTATCATTCGTCAGGCCCAGAAATAAAGCCGACGAAAGAAACCGGGAACGTTTCCAGAATCCTCGCCTGAATACCTATTATGCGCAATTCGGTGAAAAAGCGACGCTCAAGGCTCGTGCTGATGATGCTGCTGCGCTTGCTGTAAACAGAACTGTCGCGGTTGCCGCCGCCCTTGTCGCCGAAGCCGACGCCGCCCGTGAACAATCAACTGAGAACCCAACCCTTCCAGCAGAGCTCCTTCAACTCAAGAATTAATTACAAAACACTGACCCAGACGAGGAAAAGCTTGTGGCTCGAGCGGGAGGGGGCTTCTGGATGGAAGACATTGCCCATGTCGGTATAGTCCCATACGGCGGCGCCGATAATGACGGCTACGTCGTCTTCCGAAACGTCAAAGACTATGGCGCCGTTGTGAGTCTCATGCCCAAGCTGGCTTCAAGAGACGTCCCATGCTAACAACCTACAAGGGGGACGGCAAGACTGATGACACAGAGGCCATCAACAAAGCGATGGCGGATCAGGGACGGTGCGGTGTCAACTGCGGCGCCTCCACAGTCAAGCCGGCCATTCTCTACTTCCCGCCAGGAACCTATCTCATCAGCTCAGCAACAAGTACGGCATCCTGGAGGATTGGATTGAGTTCGGCGACCGCAGAGCAAGAATCGCCAACGGCTGCCAGTACGCCGGCGCTGACATCATCAAGTGCGACAAGAAGAACTCAATCTGGTGGCACGGCTGGCCGCTGCTCAAGGACATTAGCATCCCTAACCCCAAGGATGTCGCCAGTAAGTCATACGACAAGTCGCTCAGGCTCGCCACGGTGGCCTCTGACGCGCAGCGTTTTGCCCCCTGCGACCACGGGGTGTCAGGCCGGGGCGACTTGGTCGACGCGCTGGCGCTGCCGTCCTTAATGATATCTGAGGCTGTGGAGAACATGCGGAGCGTGGTGGAAGTGGCCGAAAAAGTGCTCGAGGCGGAAAGGAAGAGCATTATTGCCAACTTCCTCACCGCCATCTTCATGTTGATCCCCGTTGCCGGCGAGGCGGTCGGAGCGCTTGGCGCCACGACGATGCGCGCCATCATCGGCATCGCTGGCGAAGTTGGAAACGTCGGAATGACCATCTATGAACTGATTAATGAGCCGAAGGGTGCCGTGATGACCATTCTCGGCTTCGTCATGGGCGGCGGGGTCTCGCGCCAACCCTTCAGAGAAGCCGCGGCGGCCCGGCGTGGTATGAGCAGCACCGATACTGGCAAGCTCACGCCCAGGATCAAGAACGATATTGGCACCATGGCCCATGTGCGAAGCCAATGCCTCAAGAGGTAGAAATGGCGGCGCTAACATAAGAAGATGGTTTCTGGAGCGAAGCCTATCATTCACACCAAATCATTGATTTCTTTGTAAAACTCCTAGACCATGGGGCAGTACCAGCCACACCATGACTTTCAAGCAGATAGGAACAGTTCAGCATAGTGCTTTGCGTTCAATTCTAACACATCGTCCATCTTATCAAGTTATTGCTTTGTAAGAGCACTTATCCAAGGGATCAAGTTGGTCACATCATGCTGACCTCTTATGTAGACACGCGTAGCTCAACACCGCTACCTTGCGTGTAACCAAAAACCCTTTCCCAGCGGACTGGATTTGGAGCCAAACGGCATCTGATGGGATAGTAGAACCTCTAAGGGACATCTAACTGAAGCAAGTGAGCGATGCGTGAGTTACAGTTGCTCACAAGAGCTGCAAGGAATCCTTGAGTAATTGGGTATCCACATTGTCCCACAGACCCTGGAAGAAAGGTGGGATGGATCAAAGACAGACATGGGATGCCCTGTTGGATACCTATATCACATGGCCTACCCTCCCTCGATATCTGCATCGTAAGATAGAAGCTCGCGTGCGTTGGAACTAATCGTTGGAACTAAGAACGTTTCTTTGCATAAAAAGGCAAGGGGCTCAAGACTCCATTTCAAGGGCTTAACTTCCCAGCGCAGGTTGTCGAGCTGCCTCTTTCGTCTATGTGTCCAACAACCAACACTAGCGTGTCAGGCATGACCTTTTGTGTATAATCAAGCTTTAAGCTCGTTGGGGGCCGGTCTCACTTTCGTATTTTGGACCCTTTTCCCAATTTTCTGGCCCACCCCGTAAAGTGCCAAGGCATCCGAAGTCACGCACAAAGCTTGACTTCTACCTGCGGCGCAGGTGCAGGAGGAAATTAACCGCGTGTCGCCGCTTTTGGGAGTTCCCATCGCTAAGATCGGTAGGCAGATGGGTGCCCGTAGTTGGTCCAGTGGCCCACGATAGTTCGTACACCTCTCAAACTAGACGCTCTCCATTGCTATCTCTCTCTGTGTCCCTCACCTCTCTCTCGCCCTTCCTTTCTCCCCCCTTCCTCTATTAACTGTTCACGCTACAACGCTCTTTTAGAAAATCGAAAACCACTCTCCGTTTCTCGCCTTTCTTTCAACATAATCAGCATTTCTGTTTTGGAAACACGCAACAACGGAAAGCAATGGGAGTCAACCAACTCGCAGTGAGGGCCGTTGCTCTCCTCTCGCTTGCTCACCATGCCGCGGCGTCCATGGTTGGGCAGCGTCACTATCTCGCTAAGCGCGACCGTGAGCCCAACATGCCATACGATTTCAATACTATCAAGACTTGTACATGGTGGTACGACAATTATGAGGGCTTCAGCTGCCAGGATATCCGCGACTTGCGCTATGCCATCAGCCCAGAGGACTTTACCCGCTGGAACCCTTCCGTGACACTTGATTGTGGCAACTGGCAGGAGCTCTCCTACTGTATTCAGGTCAGAAGTGAGATGAAGACGGTCACTTCCAACTCGGCTTCAACAATCTCCACCACCAGAGTCGCCCCAAGCTCTACCCCGACGGCGCCAGCCCTGCTCGGGTGGACTTCGTTGGGCTGCTACACGGCCAACCGAACTTTGAAGTCGCCCTCAACGGCGGTAGATGTTAGCCTGCTCACGGTAGAGTCGTGTGGGGCAGCCTGTTACGCCGATGGCTTGGAGTATGCCGGCCTCCAGGCTGGCAAAGAGTGCTGGTGTAACGATTACGTGGGTAACGCTTGGGCGCCTAATCAAGATGCCTGCAATATTCCTTGTCCCGGTGACGCCTCGCAAACGTGCGGCGGTGCTAATGTCATCAACTTCTTCGAGGCCAAGCTCGACGACACCCTGCCACCCGGCCCCATCCCCAGCGACGAGCCAACCGGCCCTATCGCGTCCACAACAACTACCTCCGCCTCCGCGACCAAAACCACGTTCCCTGCCGCGAGCGCCACTCCCTCGTGGCAGGCTGTCGGCTGCTACAAGGACTTGTACCCGTCCAGCGACCACACGCTCAAGAACTGGGGGGGTATGAACTACGACACCATGACTGTCGCAGGGTGCCATGCCACGTGCGCGAAGGGCGGTTACCTTTTCGCTGGCGTCGAGAACGGCGAGGAGTGCTGGTGTGGCAACGAGGTCAGCTCACCCGAGATCAACGTCCCCGTCGCGGAGAATGACTGCAACAAGCCGTGCACCGGCGATGGCGGGCAGACCTGCGGCGCCGGATCCCGCATCTACATGTACAAGTACATCGTGCCATCCGTGCCGTGGATCTCGCTGGGCTGCTACGGCGAGGGAAACCCCCGGATCCTGCGCTACGATGTCCAGGTTCCGGGATCGTCCGCAACGAACAACACGCGCCAGGGCTGTGTCGACACGTGCGACCGAGCCGGTTACGTCTATGCTGGTGTACAGTTCGGGGCGGAATGCTACTGCGACAACATTATCCACGAGCCAGGGAAGCTGGCCCCGGACGGTGCTGCTGGGTGGTACGTATTACTTTTACTCTCTTTCTTCCCCCCCATTTGCCCACTACTTGTCTTTCTGTGGACTTCCCTTCCAGTTATCTCTCTATACATTAGTTCTTTGTGCCTGAAGACGGCATGCTAACATGGATTCCCGTAACTAGTAACATGGCATGCTCTGGCAATCCGAGTGAGACGTGCGGTGGCACGAGTAGAGAGGAGGTCTTTATTAAATCTACTGCGTTACGACTAGGCAACACGCCTGAGGGGAACTCAACTGAGAACTCAGGGGCGGCGTGTCACTATAGAATTAACGTATTCCTCTTATTAACAGCTGTTATAGTTATCCCTGCTAGTTGGAGTCTATAACAAAGTATGGACCTAACTGTTATATAACTAAATGTAGTGAAGCAGAGTGTTGAATGTAGGCATGTATTTAAAGTAGTATATTAAGTAAGGTAGCTTACCTTCCTGGTACGACCCGTTCGTTATGCCTAACAGAGGGTTAACGGACCCATTCAAGTCAACGGCTACGCTGTCAGATATATAAAAGATACACGGGAAACAAAAGGTCATCTCCGGAAGCGGAAGAGCTATCGACCGGAAGAGGTCACGTGAAGATTATGCAAGATACTACTGAAACGACTCTTGGCGTGTCGGCAGCCGACTCTTGAGAGGTCGGCTCGCGATGATAAGGAAGTCAGCCCCAAGGAATAGGACTTATATATACAACAGGACTTGAGCACCTGCTTAAGACCTCTTGGATAGTTCTTCAGCAATTAAGTTATGATTCATTATTAAATGACTTTCAGCTTAGCTTATAGTTTGTGATATCACTAACTCGTTATCTAGTCTAAGCTTGATCACCTTACCCTATCTGTTGCGAGCAGGCTAGGGCAACCAACTGTGGCACAAAGTAAAATTTTCGGTAATGATGACTCTGGCATCATTATCTCTTGTTCTGCACTATATAGCTGCGCCAGCCAGCTACCAACTGGTTGGGCCGTAACACTAACCCTCGATCTACTAATACGACCTACCGGTGAAACGATACGTAACCTATAGTTAGTCTTGTAGCCTCAAATTCTGAAACCAGAAACCCTATTGTCACTAGCTGGTCGTAACACTCTTCACTCTGTGTCATCATCATCCCTGACACTGTTGAAGAGTCTTCCTTAACAGCAGTACTTCTTTCATCCTGTTCATCAGTCCAAAAGGGCCTCCAATATGAGATTGATGCACCTTTGATCATGAGATGTGACTACTGCATGTCATTTTTACAATGCGTAAACAGACTCGTTAACTTTCATTGGCTATAAACTGAAAAACGGTTATATTGCGGGCAATTGCCCGAAGGTCCATCAACCTGGCGTGCAACTAGTTCCTGCGGCATATCTCTGCCTTTGCCTTGAACCTTCTGCCACTCTGATTTGGATAGACTTTACTTTGAATTTACTCTGTTGATGCCAATTCTGTTGATGTCAATTCTGTGTTAAATCTTCTCGCCTTATGGTAGTTACACGAACGGAGCATTGGCATCGATTGAAGTCGAACACGGAGTTGGCCCAGTAAAATATTGCCGCAGTTCATTTGATTCAGTCAAAGTACTGATGGATCACAAAAATCCGTTCAACAGGTTTTACTATCAATCCACCAAAACCGACAGACTTTAGAGTCCTACGAGATGTTCAGTCGTGATTCCAGGTCATGTTTTCGCAGGGATGCTGGAAACGACGGCATCTCCAGATTTGCGTGATTTTCACCCCTGCTTTTTTGGTCACCTGTACCTTCAAACGCACCTCTAGTTAAGCCGGTTCCCAGGCAGACTCAGACACAACCAACGAGAGTAACGAAACCAAGTTATAACTCTCTTCATCAAACAGCTTGCAGACTGCCGCAATTGCCGCAACTCCATTGACGCATTGACCATGTGATCGTCTCTTTTTGTGGAGACATACCCTGGGTCGCAATATAAACCACAGGCAGCAGTGAGCACCGCAAAAGCAGATAGACAACTTGCCAACTCCAACGT
Organism: Colletotrichum truncatum; assembly: GCF_014235925.2. Classification (NCBI taxonomy): domain Eukaryota; kingdom Fungi; phylum Ascomycota; class Sordariomycetes; order Glomerellales; family Glomerellaceae; genus Colletotrichum; species Colletotrichum truncatum. The sequence continues at coordinate 180,934 of NW_027222408.1, read as the reverse complement.
TTCTCGAGACTCGCTTCTCACTCTCTATCTTTCAGGAGACATCCTTGATCATATTCTCAATCAATCAAAAAAACTTATCTAACACTGTTGTTTTGGAGCACTTCGAAGCCATGGGAAAGGAAGCATCAGACCCGCCGCCCTACACCGAAGTACCAAATGGACTTCCTCCCCAGAACGACCAACCTCCTCCATCATACGAGGACGAGGAGCCTAGAAACGTGGCCACCACAGCCACCCCCTACCGACCGTTCCCAACGGTCATGAACGGGTTCTACCGCATGACGGGGATCAAGACCTTCAACTTGTGCGGCGCAACTCGTGACGAGCCATTGTTTGTCGTCGAGGTGCACACTGGCTTCAGTAGGAAGGCGCCTCTCGGGGCACGACCAGGCATTCTGTTGCGGAACGGCACAGACTCCAAGGACCCGATCATCGCCGCTGCTGGGGACGAGTCCCAGTGGGATCAGCGAGTCTACGCTTTCAACTCAACTACCGTCGTCCTGCTTCCTCCGCTGGAACGACGTAACAGTCTCCACGACATGATGACCGAGATGATGAAACTCAGGACGACCGGGGACGAGATCGCCGCGTTCGGCTTCTCGATCGAAGTCGGCGAGAAACTTGGCCGTAAGAAGTTCGAGTGGAGGAAGGTTAAGAAGGATGACGAGGCAAAGTCCGGTGGGTTCAGGCTAACTAAGTCCCTGGACAAGTTAGAACTGTGTTGGGGCATCCTCAAACTTGATTTGACGTATATAATTGAAATCATCCGGACATAATACTCTTCGTGTTTAGTCCATCCGCACCACTACAGGTATTGCCTACGTTGCTAATCCAAGTTCAGAACCCGCACACTCATCCCTCTCAAACTCCGGCGTATCTCATCTAGCCGCTCAGCAAAGTCAAGGCTCGATTCCTCCCTTTTGCGAACACCATGCGCCCCAGCCCCAACCAGCTCGTACCCCGCCACGTGAATGCCGCTCCACGGCATCACCACTTCTTCAAGACCAGCCGAACCATCCGTGCAGAACTCCAATCTTCTCTGAGACGTATGCCTCTCGACAAGAAGCCACCGAACAATTTCCGGAAACGGTTCCGCATATGCAAGCGCGCTTCGGAAAACACGACAGCCATCCGCGAGCACCGTGTCATACGCAATCTTCGCACCTCTGTAAACGAGCACCCTCACAGCGTCGAACCTGCCAATCGCACAGGCAACCATCAGCGCCGACCCCTCTACTGACCCCTCCACGTCAACATCTGCGCCATGAGCAAGCAATGTATGCAAACAGCCCATCTCATCCTGCACCACTGCATTACATAGCGGGCTGATGAACGCAGTCGGGATCGAGTTAACCATTTCCAACTTCTTCTCCTTTGGAAGCCGTTTGAGAAGCCGGATGAGAACACCATTCGCCTTTCCTTGCACAAACTCAATTATCAGAGACAGAAGCCCCTTGCGAATCTCACTGACTCGTGAAAAGTCGAACCCATAGTTGAAGACGATGCCCGGAAGCCCGTTGCTGAGAATCGTGTCGTGGACAGGCGTATATCCTGATTTGTCCGGCTTATACGGATCCAGGCCAAGGCTCAACAGCCATACAAACATCTCGGGATGCATTGCCTTTTCACCGCAGATGCTGAGAAGACCGACGCCGTCGGAATCGTATACTTCCAGATTGGCTCCGTGGTCTACGAGCAATTGGGCCATTTCAAAATGTCCCAGGACGACTGCAAGAGCTAAAGGCGTGTAAGATTGCGAGTCTCTGAGGTTGTGGTTGGCTCCCTTCTCCAAAAGGTACCTCGCTCCTTCGACGAAATCATTGCTAACCGCCTCGTGGAGAGGAGTGGTAGCGTTATTTTCATGAGGCATGTTAACGTCCGCTCCGTGCTCTACAAGAAATCTCGTAGTCTCCAAAAAAGAATTACTGATTGCTGTGAGTAGCGGAGTTGTTCCCTTTTCGTACGCCGAGTGATCATGTGAAGCAACTCGTTGATTGACTATTTGTCTTATGATCCCGTCAGATGTACTCGGGGTGTCGTCATCAGTTTGTTTTGCAATAATCTCCCTATTGTCAAGCACGCTACTGTTGGGTTGTGGCCAACGACGAGGCTCCCGGAGCAGCCGTATATACCTCTCAGGATGCTCGCGGATGTGATCGACAATGAGGCGTGCTCCTACATCATCTTCCCTGCGGGCAGCGGTATGCATTGGGCTCAAAGAATACTGAGTCCAGTCTGACAGGTCCTGTAATTGCGTCACTACAGCCTTTTCATCCGTGGATATTTCGCTTTTCAGTCGGTTGATTGCGTAGTGGAGGGCCGTAGGCTCAAATAGTTGACCCGACATACCCGGGAAGAAGCCGCCGATATGACGGAAGCAATGGCCTCCTACGAAGTGGGATGTCATGCCCAATTCGATAAAGAGACGACTAATGTGGAAATGCTGCAACTTCAAAGCCAAGACCATCGGTGAGCACTTCCCACAGGCTAGCCTGATAGAGTCCCTGGCCGAGGGCTCAACCAAGTCCAAAACCTTGGCGCAGTCATCCATATTTCCCCCAGCGATCAAATTCTCCAAGACCACTCCAACCACCTTTGGCGATGTGTTTGGTACTCCCAGTCCGTTTGGCGGACCGGGCACTATCGTCATCAGATAAGGCTTGAAGAGCCGAATTATATCCTTGCGGCCAGTGACGACTGCTCGCACGAAAGGCTCAGCAATATCCATGTGGCTGTTATTCTTTAGACCAAGATCAAGCAGCACACGAGTTGCTTCGATACGGTTGTTATGAACCGCTACTGTCAGAGGCGTGCAGCCTTGATAGTCCCTGGCTGCTGGATCTGCTCCGTGTTCCAGGAGAGTCCGCACGCAAGACGCAAATCCGCCCACGACAGCAGAGTGAAGAGGTCTCCAGAGCTCATCCACCGTAGCAGATTCAATGTCCAGTCCGAGGTCCTTTATGTATAGCTGAAGCACAGCTTCATGCCCGTTATGTGCCGCCAGGTGCAGCGCAGTACAATCGCGCATCGTGGTGGTGCGGTCCATACCAGTGGCGCCCCAAATAGCAAAATGAGAGACGCATTTTCTCCCCCAGTCAAATCCTGGCTTGCAATGTCTTATCTCCTCCAAAATACGCAAGCTCCCCCTCGAGGCGGCAGCGATTGCAGCGTCCATGCCGAAGCTGTTTGTGGCTGAGGGATCGGCGCCGAAATGCAGGAGAGTCAACGCAGCGTCAATTTGGCGCTCCTTGACATAGGACACCAACACAGGGTCCTTTCCAATTCCCGGTGGTGGGTTTGGGTCACAACCTCTTCGTAAGAGAGCCTCAAGCTTGCGATCTCGATCCAATACCATACCATCAATTAGCTTGTGAAGAAGACCAACGCCGGATGGATCTGTATCATTAAGCTTGCTGGGGTCTGCATGATCCAAAAGTGTGTTGAACATTGTTTCATCACAGCCATTGTACACTTGGCATGCCAACTCCATGGCCGACACACCATCGTGCCGTACGTGAAGGGACACCTTCATACCGACGAGATCCTGCACGATAACATGATTTCCTTGCCGTATAGCCAATTTGAGGTACTTGACAGCCTCTGGAGAATCACTGAACTCGTATCTTCGACTTGATGCATGGAAAATTAGTTCCAAAATGTCTCCTATCCAAGACGCTGCGGAAACTCGGTCTAGGCTAGTCTTTGTCCAGCCTTCAAGGACAGGAATGAGCCCTGATTGATTATTTTCTTGCTCATAGCTTGCTACTGCTCCTGCGTTGATCAGACAATTGACCGCAGTACGCAAAGATGCGCTGGCTGTTGATTCAGTACGCCATTGAGGGCCCCACTGACATATTACCTTTTGGGCAAAGCGTTCCCACAGTCCGGCACCAGTGCTGTCACAAGAAGCAAGAGTCTCAGTAGTCAGAAGTAGTTCGTATGCAGACGCAAGAAGCGATCGAGAGTTGGCAGGGTGATTAAGCGGCTTATCCGGGAAACGGCCTAATTTGGCCGTCTCATTGAAGGCTGCGAAGATGGTTTCTGCGGGCGTCATTCCCTCCTTGTTGAGAACCGGGGCATGGCAAGCTTTTTGAAGCGCCAGTATCAGCCCTTCCGTGGCGGAAACGTTCAAGAAGTGCAGAGCAGACTGCCCCTTATCATCGACGAAGGCAGCGTCAGCGCCAAAGTCGATCAAGCTGGATGCCAGTTCCTCAGATCCCCATTCAGCAGCGAGGAACAAAAGAGGGATCGTGCTCTGGAGGTAGGCGGGATCTCTTTTGCACACCTTCAGCATATGTAAAGCGCTGATTGGAGGTCTTATCGTTGACTTTGGCTCCTTTCGCATCTGCTTGAACGGGTAAAGAATGCCTTGTGCGATGGGTGTTTGGCCTCCCAGCATTAAACCCCTTAGGTTTTCGTCCATGTTTTCGTCATTTTCTACTAGACAGTCGATCAGATCGATATCGGAGTTGGCCGCCGCAAAATGCCAAACATTGCGACCGACGTCATCGGTGTCTGTTGTTCGAGCGCCGTAGTCGTGCAAAAGCTTGAATATCTCTGGCGATTCTGACAACATTAGAGGTGTCTGATCGTTGTTGTTGCGAACATGAACATTGACATCTTTCCGAGATTTCAGAATAATACGGACCAGCGGCAAACCATTTGATTCTACTGCATAATGAAGAAGTGATGTTCCCTTCAATGGCGTAGGGGGCAGCGAAGTACCGCCCGCTGATGTCGATACTGTTCTTTTCCCGGTTATAAAAATATCAGGGTCCCAGCGAGAGTCTTGTATAAGTCTTCTGACAATTGCGACATCGCCCTCTTGAACTGCTTCACGCACCATGAAGTCATAAGTGTTGTCTGATACATCAAGTTTCCTTGTTGTAGGTTCTATCCATGTGCTTTCCTCGTCGTAATGGTCGATGATATCGTATATCCCTCGTGCCAACGATGACATGTCTTCATAACTATCATATCCTATGACAGATTTGTCTAGGATCGCAGGCAAAACGCTTTCCAGAAAGGGACGCGAAATTTGCGACAGTATCGAAGGCCAATGCTTCAGGATAGAGTTATCTCCCTCAAACAATTGTACGAATCTCTCATCAAAATTAACACCCGATTCCAAAATGTTAAGAAACAGTTGCGGAGCCCGTAGATTGTGACAAACTAGAAACGACAAGGTGGCTAGCGAGACATGTTCGTCCTTACTTGGGCCGATTCCAGTTGTTTCAAGATGTCGCAATGCGCCAGCGTCCAAGAGTAGTTGAAGGGTCTTTTCTTGATGGGATGATGGGCGCATGTCGACGAGCAGTTGCACTGGGTCATCAACACGCCCTAATAGTGCGTTTGGTCCAAGTAGTGCACAGTAAAAAGATACCCCTATAGGGCTACTTTGACGGACGATTCCCTTTTGCTCCTCCGAAATTAGCCACTGGCAGAGACTAGGTAAACCCAAGGCAGCAGCCACATGTAGAGTTCGGAATGAGGGGTCAAAAACAACGGACATCAAACGCGATAATGGCTGCATTGAGAGAGCGCGAGAAGTCGTGTCAAATCGCTCAGGCCACTGCTTCCGTGCGTATTCAAGAATCCACTGCTCAAAGTTTGCCGTCTTTTTCGGGTGAAATAGACGCTTCAGGTCTGCTTGAATGATTTTGATCTCGTGACTATCGGGAACTTCAAAGGGTTGCAGAGCGCTTTCCCAATGTTTTTCTGCAATATTTGGCAATCGTAACGCGCTTTCACCGTACGAAGGATGCATCGCATCTCTTTGGGCAGCATAGTTCCGAAATGAAAAACAGCTGTCTGGCTTGCGGTTGTGAATTGGGTCCAGCAAGTTACTTACGCAAGTCTCGGCAGCGTCGAATGAATATTGGGCAGACTCTTCCGTTGAGCCATTTTGCCCATTGGCTCGATCTGACTCTTTCGGTACAAAATGGTTTGATGGTGGGATTCGAGAAGTGCTATTTGATAAGGCGATAACCAATGCGAAATAGTTGTCAGTAGCGGCAGCAGTTGTAAATACGCCCAGCAGCCGTTGAAGATGCTTAAGAACATTTTGATCGAGACTCTCATGCCCCATCTGTTGGTTTAGATTCTCAAGTGTTGTGCTTAGCTCATCGAGCAAGTTGAAGTCGGGATTGATCTTCTGGAAATGCATCCAGCCTTTTCCATGAGCGGTGAACTCTTCCACTAAAAGAGACAAGCTGTGGAGCGTGCCGCATAGTAACCTCAAAGTGAGCTTCACAGTTCCAACATGGTTTCTATCGTTCGCATGATACCGAAGTACCGAGTGGTATGATGCTGCTGTCCGCTCCTGGACCTCTGCCAGAGCCTGGCTCCAATCCCTCTTGGGGCTAGCGTCCATAGCGGGCGGGCTGGACACCGGGCGGGTAAGGTGATTCAGGAGGTATGTATATCTTTAAGTACGCGAGGCATTAATCACTGAGAGAAACAGTCGGGAAAATTTGGTGCGCGCGAGCGACCAGATAATGGCAAAAAGGATGATGAAAGGAAAACATGGGAAGGCTGTGAATGTCAGCGATGGCGAGTTGGTTAGAACTGTCGCCGTTCATTGGCAGTCGCGTCAGGCTGACGCGGGGCGGGGCCTTCTGTCCATTTAGAGCGGTTATCCCCTGATGGTGGCAGCACACCAAAACTTGGGGGATTATGTAAGATTGCATATTGTCTCCCGCTGTGGGCCATGCTTTAAACGGAAGAGCACCACTTTTGCCAAGAGATATTCGTAGTCTATGATAATTTGTACATAATATTGTGTATAAATCCGTATTCTTTGAAAAAAAAAAAAAGAATGAAAATATCCAAGAGGTTGAACTTGAATGCTCTTGAAAGATAGAAGCGGAGAGTACTTTTAATTGATCCGTCTTGCGCTGCGGAAAACATGTAGAAAACTCACTTGGCCTCAAAGTGCTGAAATCAAATCATTGAAGGCGGCAGCAATACATAAACTGAACGAGTGGAAAAGACAATATAGCTTAACAGAATTTGCATAAGCGAGTTATTTTGGCAGAAGTTTGAGTCGATTTGGCCTTGTTATCAATGACTGACCTAAAGAAAAGCTCTCAATCTAATTCTGACTGGGAGATAACTTGAGAATCTGGAAGGCCACTTTTAAACGGGGAACCTAGCTTTCCAATCTACCTAAAATTTTATCTTGTAAGATATCACGTAGTGCAGGTGACATACAGTTGAGCAGGTTTATATCAATAACGCCCAAACCTTGATCATCCACCTTATGCAAACCTGTTCCTGCAGTTACGGCCACCAACCACAAACACCAGTAGCTCAGTAGGTGAGAGTGAGGATTAAAATTGCTGATATATCATCGTCCAATTCCAAATAACCAAGCACATATGGTCGCATTCTTTTTTGACAATTAGGCAACAATTTAAATGCGGATCTTGCCGCTTTTTTCATATTTTTTTTATTATATATCATTTCTAAGAATAGGACCTTATTTCATTTGGCGAAAAGCTGGGCTTCGCTCCAGAAAAGTGTGTTTTGATGTTGTTGAGCTACGAGAAGGCTTCGATATATCTTGATCTACAAGCTAAATGGAGCTATGGCCTAGTTCTGGCCCAGGTGATAGATGCTGTCACTTGCAGTGATAGCAAATGAGGTCATTAGCGTTGTTGTTCCATGGTCTCGTGAGATGTCTCGCGACCGAGCGGGCTGGGGCCAGGTCTGGGCTCACGGTGTAATAACACAGGAAATAATCAACTGTCAATTTTAAGGTTCCCATCGCTTTGCTTTTGGGCCTACAGCTGATGAACACTCTATGGCCCAAGCTTACAGCCGAGATTGGGGATTAGGCGCTAGGCCATTGCTGATGGGAATTTGGTCTCTTACATACAACTGACTCTAACTTGAATACCGAAAAGTTCTCGGAGAATACTCCGGGCTACTGCTTGGAAGCTCCTTCTCACGGTGAGTTAGCTACAAAGTACGGCTTAGCGGCAACATTTGACACGCCTGATACAGACGCCGTCTTTCTGCACCAAATATGGAACATGATGTTTAATCAAGCAACTCAAAGCACACGGCATGTCTTCAGTGAGCTGTCTTGTGTGATGCTGGGCAGAACTGGGAAGAAACTCTTGACTGAATGCAAAAGTGATTTTCCCATGCAGCAATGTGGCAAGCTACCATGTCGCATCCAACACTACGCAATATCCACTGATTGACGCAGGGGTTCCCCACAATCACACCGGTGCATGGCGGCGGATGACGGACGCATCACGGCCCATTGATGGCTGGGTTGGGCGGTCCAGCTGCTCTCTGTTTGTGCATTTTAAGTTTGTGACAGACATTGCTTTTTCAAAATGACATTCCTCTCGGTGCCAAGGAAAAAAGATCAGAGGGGTCTAAAGATGAGTGTTGTACGGAAAAGAGGATGTAGTATGCCGGTGAGGCTTGACGGATGAATGTCTGAGGTGTTGTTTCCATACACTGTCTAGAGTACCTACTTTACCTAGAGAGCCTACCCAGGGTTCCTACCTAGAGTGTCTACGTGCCGAGGTAACAAGATAAGGCAATGAAGGAGAAGCCCCTCTATATGTGGGCGAAACCAGCACAGAACGCTCAGAATGGGAAAAGTGGTGTTGTTTGTTGGAAGAACTAACTAACTGGCTAGAGGGCTGTGGAGGCTGGCTAAGACCAGTGGTGGCGGCCGTCAGCCCACGTGACGGGCCGGCGAGGCCTGCCACCCACACTATACGTACTTTGAGGCGGTCAGTATCCACACGTGACTGCAGATTGTGTCTCACTTCCCTAACTCTCTGCCCTCGTCATCTTGTTCCTCCCATTTACCCACACAATTGAGCACTCGTCAAGGCCATTAAGAAAATTAAAGATACGATACACCAATTTTCGTCTAAATTCTCTCCACCGTGCTTTCTTACATCTTCTACCCCCTGTCTGATCCTACAGGGATCATATCCGGCCCGGACTAGGCGGAGATCGCCGCGATCATTCACCACCATTGTCAGACTCGCCAGCATGGACCGCTTGCGATGTCCTCGTCAGAGAAGATTGGTTAGATGCCGATCCCTTTCCACCTGAAGATAGATCGGAAGAAAGTGAACGGAGTCAGCCAGAAGGACCAAAACCTGACACACTCAATCGAAAGCCAAGCGCACAACCCTCCCCTTTTTGGCGCGCCATCTCCCGTCCCTCCTCTTGCAAGCGGACCGCCCACCCTATTCTATCTAGTTGCTCTGGTCGCTGGGTAACTCCACGACGCCAACGCCAACGCCAATGGCACCCACCGACACAATGTGAAGCCCAGCTCGGAGCAACCGCATCATAGAGGTTTAGAGCCTCGTGGGTGCCGTCGTTTCCCGGCCGAATGAGCCGCTGCTACCAACGGCCCATCCCTTCAATAAACGGGTTCCAGTTATCCGTCTCCAGATCACGGCATGTTCCATTTCATCTGCGACATGTCTTTCGATGATTGCCGAAACATTCATTTGTGCTGAAACATTGCCACGGTAAAGGTGCTGTCTTCACTCTCGCTTGGTCAAATAGATACACCGTCTTGATTGTCCGTACGACCATTCAAACGGATACTGTCCTGGCGAATTTCAACAGCGCCTGCAGGAGCTGCCTCTGTTTGAGTACTCTCACTCAAGGATGTTGACCGCTGCTTCCTGCGCGTCGCCCTATTTTTTGCGCTTCATCCACATTTGGCGCTAATGCGCGTACCAGCTGCAGCGTGCGACATCCCACCGCCGCCACCGACCAAAGCGCCGCAACGGCTTCGCTCCTCTTCATTGAGTCCATGACAGGGACAGGCGTTCCAGCCAGGTGGTCTGGGAGTGTAAAAGACACCCAAAATAGTGCCTATACTACTACATCGCCACGCAATGGCGGGAGATCGTCTCCCATGTGGCCCAAGATTTCCTGGTCAACATCCTTCGTCTTGGCCCTTCTTGTTGCTCGCCGTCATTAAAGCCAAACTTCAGATGGCATGGTTGCCAACCCCCCTCTGCTCACATTAGCGCCGACAAAATCACTCGTCCCAAAAACAGCCTGGGATACCGAACTTCTCGACTCCCGCCATCCTCAGCTCCAACGAGCCAACCATGACGCACGGCCTCTTTCCTTTTTCCACCACTTGCAGTTTGGCTTCTTGGATAGCCCCTGATGATGAAGCCTGGAACAACAGCACAATGCTTAGCCCAGCCCTTGAGTTGGCGAAGTAATACTACCTTCTGTCATGAGCAGCTCGTTCGGAGGCATGGAGATGATCAACATTTCGGCCATGAGTCCTAGCAAACCATGAGCGTCCGCCCATGTACCGAGCCTCAAGGCCGTGTTGACAAATGCCTCAAAAAATGCGGTGCGGACGCCGTCCGTAGCGTCCGTTTGTTCATGCTATGTAACGAGCCATGGGCCACAACGAACCCGACCTTCCCCCGCAAGTATGTGGCGTCGCCCTAAGACATCCTACTTGCCATGGCGTTTGACAAGCCTGGCACAACACCAAAGAGAAATCCGCCTTTGCGAGTCAGGGCCCATTCACAGCTGCTTCCCCTATAAGCACCTGTGTCGCAGCTCTGCCATCTCCAGAGAAACCGTTCTTGTTCGTGATAACATGTGGCAGTGGCGTCCATCACTTTGTTTCTTTTTACATAAGGTATGCTGCAACGGTTTCCTTCCGTTCAACGTTGAAATCTAATCCACTCAGACATCCATTCTCTTTCAACACTTTACGGTCTCTCGTTTCTTTTCCTTCCTTTGGCCAAGCCTGCCCGAGGGCTACCAGAAAAACAACGTCATTCTTTTCTCAACATTCATTCCATTGAATTTTCTGCACCAAAATGTCTTCCATGTCGAGAAGATCGCCGGTGACGCCGCCGTATGACGATGATGATAACGAAAGCCAAAAATGCCTACAGGGTTTGAAGACAACTCCGCCATCATCTTGTCTGCCAGTACCTACCATGACTTTCTCACCGCCTGCAACTCCTCGCCACGTCCGACCGAATAAAGTATCTCTGAGGCTGAGAAGCAATTCCGGCTTGACATTACACACAAACGAAGATGCCTTCCATCGTTACACAGACTACAACCCGGACGGATCCCCGAGGTCTCCTACCTTCGGTCCCGGCATATGGGCCAGCCTGGACAGCGTCTCGACAGGCTTACGTCGGAGTATTGGACCACCAGTAAGGGAGGTGGAACACATTGAGACCCTTCCGATTCTAGACTTCTTGGGACAAGAAGTATTTCAGATGATCCTGGGCAACGCGCAAACCTCGCAACGATTTTTTCAGTTCGCCCAAACCCGGGGGTTTGGCTCCGATGTCGAATTTCTTCTCCGAGTTCAAGAATATTCCAGATCGCTTACACAATTTGGCAAGCAAGCCTCGTCAATGCCGACGCCAACGAACCTCCCATCGCCAGTAACGAAGTCTCTCAACGCCGATATGAAGCAACTAACCGGTTCCGTTCTTCCTGGGCTTGAGACACTTTTTGCGGAGTCAAAACGCTGTGTGGAAAAAAGAGTGACACGATCAATTTATCCTGGTTTTGTGAAGCATCAGCTGGCACTCTGCACGTCAGCTTCGTTGTCTGGTTCTCGCGGTCCAAAATATCCCGGCCTTGGTGAATCTTTCTGCCTCACTGATGCTCTCAGTTCCGAAAACCATATCATCGCCGCCTCTGACGCCTTCTTTACGTTGACAGGATACCTCAAGACCGAGGCTTTGTCGGGTAATTGTAGGTTTCTGCAAGGCGCTCTCACTGATAGAGACGCTATTAAACGCATTCGTGACGCTCTATCGCGGGAAGAAGAATCTATCGAACTCATACTCAACTATCGCCACGATGGGTCTCCTTTCTGGAACCTGCTCTTCACTTGCCCATTGTCGGACGCTTCGGGTAAAGTCCGCTACTATCTCGGTGGCCAAATCGATGTCTCTGAGAATGTCGAAGCCTATAAAGACCTCATGCGGGTCTTGAACTTTGGTCCGGCTCTGGATGAAGTATCAAAGGACGATGGTACGGGCCGGGAGTCACGAACCAGCCGGCGAATGAGTCGGACCAGCAGCCGCGAGCGGAAATCGGAGCGCAGAACCAGCCTTCGAAACCGGGATAGCCTGCACAACAAAGGGCCGAAGAAGAGCCTCTTTCAGCCTTTCCGCAAGAATACGACACACAACAACAGCAACAATCAAGAAAACACGGCACCCTCGCAGGGCGTAGGGCTTGGCCTTGAGCAATTGTTAGCTGTTGCAGGCACAGAGGATTGTCTCCCGGTCGGTTCCCAGGTCCAGTCTGTTTACGAAGGCTACAGCCGCTTCGTAATCCTGCAGAACACAGATGGCCCTATTGGTTTCCCACCAAGGACGTCGTCATTGCCGGCCGATCCAAGCAAACGGAAAGCGCCTCAGTTGAGCGTCGCTTTCTGTTCTACCGCAGCACTGGAAGTACTTGGTCTGGGGCTAGTCTCTGACAGCATCATGCACCGAGACGTGTTCACAGTTCTTTCAGAACTGGCTGACTCTCCGTCCATCACGAAGAGCTTCAAGAACACTGTGCGCGAGCGGGTTCTTCGGGACGGCAAGGCGGCGACCTTGGATGTGATGCTCGGCGGCGGGTACTTGGCGCGAAAGGGCAGCCTTATTGGTCTTGGTGGGAGATCATCCAAGGAAGACTCTGAGGGCCATTCAAAGAAGCATCACCGACCGACTAGCAGGACCGGATTCGCCGGCTTTGTGAGCGAGTCAGGCAAGATGGAGAAGCTTACTACTTACTGGACGCCGCTGAAGAACGCCGAGGACAAAGTTGAATGGGTTGTGCTTATCATCACGCCGATGAAATGAGACCGACTTTATTTGTTTGTAATGTAATACTACCTAATGTACATATTTCTAAGGGAAGAGTAACAGGGATGGGCAGCGGCTGCTGGTTTTAAGATAGATACCTTCATACACCTTCATTGCGACAAGAAAATCGCACTACAATCGCAATAAGGCTTTTCAGCCATCATTAATGATAAAATATTTGCCTGGTATTTCCTCTATCCACAGATAATGACAGTGTAATATCGACATGAAGTAGCTTATCCTGGGGAGTATTTCAGATTTACGGCAGGTTATTGTGACATAAGGTAGGATGGTTTGTATACTTTTAGGGATCATTGCACTGTTAGTGACAATTCTTTTCCCTACATCCAGCTCGGGAAGTCACAGGGAAATATTTTTTTTTTCTTTTTTTTTTTCTTTTGCTTCTGTTTTGCGTACCTGATAATCGTGTGTAACAGATAACTTGACTATGCGCTGCTATACACGCTCTTTTGTGTTTCAGTCAGGTTCGGAGTTCAGAATCTAGTAACATCTTTCTTCTACTTACACATCTTAGCTTTTGATCACGTTAACATGAACCGGTACGAATGGGGTTTCGGGGCTTTTTCTTAGCCCGATGCATAATATTGGCTTGAAGTGTTATCTGAAAGGTAACGCAGTGTTTGCTTATTTTTCTCATAAGTGTTGTAAGAACGATCTAGTACGGGGTTGTTTACCCATGCGAATGCTCTGTTGTTCTAGACACGGCATCCATCGAAGCTCATCTTGCGATATAGTCCCCAAACCTCCAGGAGCCTCAGAATTCAGCCCTAGAACTTAAGGTAGTGGGGACTGCGAGTACATGATGGTATGTAGGCTCTTTAGTTTCTCTACCTACTGAAATGTTTGAGACTTGTAAAAAAAAAAAAAAAAACAGTTATTGGGTTATTCCATGTACCAGCCGTAACAGCTTCAGAGAGTGTGATCATAGAGGCAGACCTATGTTAGATGGCTTCGAAAGACTGGGAAAAGAGGGACTCTACTAGTAGAAAGTTCAGTCTAATACGAGGATGTGGCGACATTGGGGCTGGCTGAACCTCTTGACCCTGGCTGCCTGCACCAGTGGTCTGGTGGCGGTCAGCTGAACTGGTAGCAAGCTAGCCTCGGGTGGATTATAGCAAGCCTGAATAGAATAAGAAAGCATGGACATAGGCGAGTAGTGGGTGTTCTTGCCAGAAAAGGATACTCGCATCCTTTCTAACCGGATCAACTGCGTTGAAAGATGGATTTGTGGGTTGTCGAACGGGAGGCAGTGAACGACCAGACAATTTCGCTGTGGCTAGGGACTTTCTAAAATTGAAATAGATTCATTCAAACAGAAAACGAGGAACTTTTGGATGATATTGTGTTATGACCTTTGGTCTGCTTTAAGCAGAGCCTGGAGGTATTCCTATTACCATGAGTAACGCGGTCCTTTTCTTCGGAGGGCCACGAGCGTTTCATTATTAATTCATAAACTAAACAATGAGTTGATAGTCACTAGAGTTGTATTTGAAATTATCATCTATGTCATATTTTCCCCCGCGTCTCGGTTAGGCCGACCGTACATTCCCATTTGAGGCACATTGCAGCTAAAGTCACCAGCTGAATGCGGGGAAAACTTGGTTGGGACAAGCGGTTGTCGTCAGGTCTCAAATCAGACATACCCGCCTCCTGGTGGATCAAGATGCCTTGGCAACTCAACCGCATATCCCAGGTCAAAGTTGCCATTGGCCTGATCGCTGAGCATCGCACTTGCATCGAGTGACGCTAACCGAAGAACTGGCCGGCTCGTCCCGCCTCTGGTTGCAGATCTAAGGCAGCTTGCAGAACCTTCGGTTTAGTGCTCTTGAATCTGTGAATCGTGCATGATATATTGACGTCTGCCCTCCGAACGGTCGCACACCGACATGTCACAAGTCATATCGTACACAATACTGATTTCGATTAGATCCCTTTTTTTTTTTTTTTTTTTTTTTTTTAACAAGATCTACTCAAATGTTCGCTTAGCGATGCCCTTGGCTGCTGAAACTGTTGAGAGCTTTTACGTTGAGATTGTTCCGTCAATAATCCATTGGTGCCCGCTTCCAAGAAACGCGGGTATCCCTAATGCACTCAATCATCTTCCAAATGATATGTGACACGGTAGTGCCTGTCAAGATGTTGTGTCTTTCTACGTCCCGAGCGGGGAACACTGGCCGGCGGGAGCCATCGAGATGAGTACGCCTAGATCAAGACAACAACAGACGGCCCAACTTATCAGGAAAAAAAGACGAAGAAGCTTAGTGTCATTCTGTGCTTGTTTTGTCTTCGTATTCTGCCAAAACATAACCAATAGAAGGTATAGATTTGGTTTGGCGCGGCCTCTGAAAAAGATCGCCCATGCTCTAATCTTCTCTTTTTGGGTAGTATCGATCTGATCTGGGTTGAGCTGTCATGTTGTTTGTGTTCCCGCGGTGCATGCAGTGCCAATGTGCATGTCACGATGAGAGAAACATGCGGGGTTGTGAATCATTGAGGGGTTTTGAGACGAATATCGAGCGTCTTGCAGCAAGAATCAGCTCGGAAGCAATCACAGTAAGGGGCTGTGTTTGGTTCGGTTGCCCACTTGCCATTGCCTAGATACAGAGACTTGCTCACCAGCTGGATGTTAAGGCCAAAGCACCATCTGCGTTTGTCTATAAAGCTTCGTCAAAAGCCCAGCTGTCAAAGATTAGCAACCGACCAAATATCAAAAGTCTAGCATTGAGACAGAATCACATAAACACACAGCACCAGATTTTCATATCTCATCGCACCACCAACATGTCCGGTCTTTCTACAGCCCCCGATGAGCTCCTCGGCCACCAGCCACCCCCACCCAGGCACCAGCCGTCCCAGTCCATTCCGGAATGGAACTCCGGAAGTGGAGATTTATCCCAAATTCTGCCGCCGGTAGCCTCCTTGCCAGTCGGCGTGCCTACGGGCCGCCTAGGCAGGTCTACGCCTGGTCAGGGAAACACCCCTGGCGTTACGGAACCCGTAGACGAGATGGACTTCACCAAATTCAACGCGGCCATCATCGTACTCCTTGGCATTCTTGACAAAGCTGGCCCTAACGCCTTAGACAAGGCCGTCGAATCAGCCAAGAGAAAGATTCCGGACTATATGAGCAAGTTCAAGATCACAAATGGTTTTAGATTCCTCGTGTTCGCCAACGACTTGCTAAAGTGGCAACCTGAAGAGAATGTCCAGGGCAAGGACATCTACGACATCCTTTGCATGTTTTACTTCGTCCTTGACCAGGAGCCGCTCCTCGGACTGCAGACGAGGATCCGACCGGACTCAGTCTATTTACCACTCACTCCGCTCTCGAGCTGGATCGTAGTGTTTGCACAACTCATTGGGCTGTTCATGGACACTCCCATGTCTGTCACGCCCAGGACACTGGAGACCTTCAAGAATTCCCCCCTGTACAACTACAACGAGGCCATTGAGCCTCCTGGCGGATTCCGGACGTTTAACGAGTTCTTCTCCCGGCACTTGAAGCCCGGCATGAGGCCGATTTCTGACCCACACAATGACAAGGTCATCTGCTACCCCGCAGATTGTACGTATGACAACAGTCTTGAAAACCAGAGCATCGTCGAGGTCAACAACTCTGGCGAGGTCCTGATCAAGGGTCTGCCGTGGACCATCGACATTCTCCTGCAGGGCAGCAAGTTTGCGAGCGAATTCCACGGTGGAGTCTGGATGCACGCGTTTCTCAACACGTACAACTATCATCGCCAGCATGCGCCCGTTTCCGGAAAGGTCATCGAGGCCAAGAACATCCAAGGCGCGGCGTACCTTGAGGTTAACGCCAAGTGTCAGCCCATCCGGAAGATGGTCGTTACAGATGAGGAGAAGAGCCAGGACCCCAAGTGCGGACCGGAGGCGCCAGACTCTCCAGGCTATCAGTTCCTACAAACCAGGGGCTGCGTGGTCATCGAAAACGAGCACCTCGGCAAGGTGGCTGTGTTGCCAATTGGCATGGCCATGGTCTCCGGAGTCAAGTTGACGGTCAGGGAGGGCGACAAGATAAAGAAGGGCGATGAAATCTCTACCTTTTTGTTCGGAGGGTCAGACATCATCTGTGTATTCCAGAAGCAGGCCGGCCTGAAGGTTGAAGACTTCATAGCTTCGCCAAAGGACGAATTCGGCAACCAGACGTACTCCAAGTACGGAACCATTCTGGCTGTGGCGCCGTAAAAGGCCCTGGACCTTTTCGGTACATTAGAGTATATCTAGTACTGATAGCCTTGATGATGGCTATATAGTTACAACTTGCAGCTTTCTGCCTGTAGGTAATCTAATATAGTTTTATGTCAACTAGTTTAGGTACCAGAAAATAACCTCTAATATTGTTTAAACGATTTGTGGTTGACCTTAACGTTGAAGATGCCGGGTGCTAATCATCATAAGAATTCTTTCTTCTGTGGCATCGTCATGAAAGATCAGAATGGCAGAATCTGGGGTTGTATGAGCCTGAAGTAGGAACTTAGCTTCCTTTCTAAATTTTATTTTAGTTTTAATTTTTTTTTCATGTCTCTACTGAATTAGAAACGCTCCTGTGAAACAATGCTGCTAAAGAGCAACTAGATACTACAAGCTATATATTATTAGCTTGAGATGCCTTTTATGGCAACGGAGGAGGACCAGGAGGCTCACAAGGATGTCTATGAGTGGGTAGCTCAGTCGCTAGCAATATCCTCCTAGAGCGTTATGCCTATAAGAAGAAATTCTTAACAGTTTCGCTCTAATCGGTATCGCTACATAGCTATCCTTGGTAGTCAGACCATGTGCTAGACATCAATATAAGCAGCTTACACGCCAGAGCCGTCACATACGACCATACCCATTGGAAAACTCGGGATCCCGTCCGCTCTCCTATAGATAAGCTAATGAGGGCTAGATTATCTAGAAGAGCGGGATCCCTGCTGACTCAGCTTGCGAAACAGTACCTGGCTATATCTCTACCCTTACGCTGCTATACTGTCCTCCGTCTATAACTACTTCTATCCGCCTACCTGCCTTAACGAAATTAACCTTCTCTTATGCCCCTGCTATCTTCCTCCCTAGACTTCTCGACGTTGCTTTACTATTACCTTATACGCTACCGCCCTCTAGCCCTTCTTATTATGCTTGATTTCCTACGAGGGATAGCTAGACGTAAGAAGCCTACGTGTTAGGCTGTAAGGCTTTTACATACCTCCTCTTTACTCTCCCCGACCTTTCTTATTCTCTTTTCTTCTTATAATTCGTCTAATTCTCTTAATACCTACTAGAGTCTCTTACTTCTAATCTTTACTATCCTACCCTTTTCGCTCTTACGCTATCTACGCTATAGCAGATCTATTATCTAATTTCGATAAGGCTTTCGTTTATAATTCTAAACCTAAGAGCAACTAGGATAAATTATATAAGATATTTTGCAAGGAGTTCTCCATATCCTACGAGGAGGTTAAGCTCTGCTTAGAGGATCTAGAGTCTAGACGATAGGCTTTTCGGGAGATATAGGTAGCCTACTTATAAAATCCGCTTCTAGATTATAGGAAGCTAAGTAAGAAAGTATAGCTTACGTAAGATAAAGCATAGCAGGTATAAGTAAAGTAGGTAATCCTGGAAGGAGTAGGCGTGACTTAGTTTTACGAAAGCGATAAGTATTACTAACGCTCTCTATATACTAGATTCGTTATAGAGGATGTTAGACAAGACCTAGAATAAGTTATAATCGAGTTATATCTCGACTCTAAGCTTGCTAATAGTATCTACTAGATATTTATCGAAAACTATATTAAGAAGTCTACTAGGTGTTACGACCCGTTGGACATGGTCGCCAACACGACCCCGCCTGGATCCCGGCGGCTAACGCAGGGCATATGTAACCCAGCCGGACAGGTGTAACCAGGGATCCTCGGAACGGAAGAACTATGGACAAGTCACGTGGCCTCGGGGATAACGCGGGGTAAGGACAACCCGGGCTGGATATGTTGGATATGTCAAATATCCAACCGATCCCCGGATATGTTGGATATGTCAAATATCCAACATAGCCAAGATAAGGAGGACCGTTCAGGACTTGTATATAGGACGGACTCGAGCCGGGCTCGAGGACAGACTTCCATAGCTCTTCAGCAATCAACTTTGTGATTACCCTAACCGGTACTTTCAGCTATACCTAAGTGACGACTACTCTACGACTCTTGTTGAGGCCTTGACTGATCACCAAGACCTTTGAAGATCTACGATCTATTCGACCAGGACCACGGAACGACTGTTACTACTCTCAATCCCTGGCTTACTGTTAACACAAACCCACTGTCAGTTAGCTGGCCGTAACACTAGGCTTTATTTGATACTAGGAAAACAAGAAGTCGTTAATATCTAGCTTGTAAAGTCGGCAACCAGTATCCTTGATCTCTAGGATAACCTTGTCAGTGCTACTAAACGAGGGGTGTTATAGAGGAAGGGCTGGGAAGACCTAACCAATCCTGCCTAGAAGCTTATGTATTACAAGAAGGATAAGTTTGCAAGCAAGCCAGCAAGCAAAATTTAGAAGGTCAGTACTCCTCTTTTATTCCTTCCTGTTGTTATGCTTGGCTGATGATAGATAGGGTAGTGGATAGAGGGTAGTCTAGTAGACAAGTATAAACTTAAACGGCGCCAAATATTCGTTAAGAAAGAAGCGACGATCGATAACGTCTTGATATTTATCGATACGTTGTGGACTCGTGCGAGTGATATACCCTGTAGCGCTACTACCCGTCTCATAGTTTATACAACCGTTCTCTTGGATAGCCTTGGAGGCTAGAGGCTTGGAACTTTAATGAATTTTAAGTACCGCGATATCGAGATGGCTGTCGTTAGAGACCCTGAAGACTATAAGCATATAGCTCTTACAGCTACGATCAACGTAGAACAGAATAAGCAGCAGTCCAATAAAGTATAGACTTCCCAGGACGATATATAAGTAATCGATATACCTATGGTGACTGACCTTCGAATGAAGTATCTCTTTCACCGTTCTTTCTACACCTTGCAAGAAGGTTTGCATCCTACGCGCTCTGGTTTCTCATGCACTTTTCGACAACGCCTTTGATCCCGAGTTTGACTCGTTCGAGAGCTTGCTTAATCGGCCTAACTTAGAAGACGTGGATTATGCTAAGTTGCCCTGGAAGGAGGAAATCCTAGACAAGCTAATTATTCCGATACAGTACGGATATTTTTGGAAGATCTGGCAGCGTATGCTTTTTATGATGGGCTGTCGAGAGAGCCTCTGGCTGTATGCGATGCGAGTTGGTGCTAGCGGTCGACTGGACAGTAAGATCCTCTACCTTCCGCTAATAAAGTATTCAAAGTCAAGTTGCTTACGGACGACAGGACCTCTTACTCCAGCCCTACGAAATTATATTCTATCAAACACGTCACGGGTCTATAAGAAAAGCTACCAGCTAAGACACATCAGAGAGAATCTTGCTTGTATAGCCTACGGCGACCTAGCAGGCTAAAGCAATGCTCTTTATCTCATGATACGCAACGCTACATTTACCCGAGACGATAAGGCACCACTATACCCAACAAAACCAGACTTAGATACATTTAAGAAGCGGAACAACGTACAGAAACGCCAACAAGAATATTAGATAGTAGTATCGTTATACGGTATAGGCAGTGCTAAGGCGAAGAGAATAGGCGCCAGGGTCTGGGACCTTATTAAAGCGCTATCTGCCTTAATAGTAAAGCTCCGACAGACTAAATACTTTAAGGAAGCTAATAGACGAAGAGTTTAAGGTTTTTTAACAGCCGATATACAAGTAACGCCTACCAAAAACCTTTATAGAAAAAGCAAACACTCGAGATTTATAAGCAGTATCGCTACGAAGATCAGCACATATTTACAAGACAAAGCCGTAGACATTAAGTACAACTCTCCCACATTTATTAACTACCTACTAGCATTTCTAGGAGACGAAGATCTTACTAGCTTCTATTAAGCTCTTCAAGTACTAGAAAAGACAAGTTAGCTAAAAAAGCGTATGCCTGGTTACTACGAGATATAAACGCCAGGAAAATACCTGCTATGCAGCTAGCACTATTCATAGCGTTCAAATCTGACAAGATATTATAAAACTAGGCATTCTTGCTAGTTCGGTAGACCGTTTCTATGCCCACCCTGTCATTAAGCTAGCCAAAAGTACGAAGTATAAAACAAGGCAGACTAGAGTAGTTACGTCATACGGTACCATAGCGAGGAAAATACACCGCATTTGTTACCTCAAGGCGCAACTAGTCGGAGGAAAATTCGATGTCTTATCTGCAGTTCGTAGCTGTCTAGCATACACAATCTTACGAAACACACGCGCGAAATTCATCAGAAGATAGGCTTATTCACGAAACCATTTTACTATCCAGAATGCTATCGTTCTAGCCAGCAGATCCCGATATCAGACCGGGAAGACTGGAGCTAGCATATGAAGTAGACTTACAAATCACGAGAACAAGAAGAACCCCCGTCCGAAGGCTAGACCAGACTATGTCTCATATATGGTGAGAGCTTCCTCAACAAACGGTTCATAGAGCACTTTCTCCAGATTCACGTTCGGAAGCAGGCGAGTTTTTGATCGTCCATTTCATTATCCCGACTGCCAGAGCAATGGCTAGCAAGTCAGGATAATGGACTACGGTTCCTGGGTTTAGCATGCTGCAGAGCCTTACGAGGCATCTAGTCTTAATCGATATGAACTGCCTTTGATAGCCAAGCGTCTACTATCAGATATGGACCAAGCTGATATGCTGATGGAACAGCCTGCGAGGAGCAAGAGGCGGTGTAAAGAAAGTAAAGATGAGGTTGCGTTGCCAGTAGCGGGTGAAAAGCCAGCTCCGCTACAGGTTAAAGTGCCCTTGGATCTAGGAATGTCTGCGACGCGTGCGACATCCCCTTGTGGCATACCGATTGATCCTCTATTATATAAGATTGCCTAGTTGCATACAATACGACTGAAATGACAGACAGCTGTAACATAGCCAATTCTTAGTCTAAGGTAATAGACTCAATTTACAGGGATTTATACTTGGGCTCTCGAGTCCACTATAGATGATATTCCCTTCGCAGCTCCCTCTCTTCCTTCAAAACCCCCTCTAGTTGCTGCTGTAACAGGCAACGCTTTTGTTTGCGCTTCAATTGCCGTGTTTTGTCGCTTATGATCTTTTCCGCCTCGTCTAGCTTGCTGTTCTTTTGTAAAGCTGAATACGTTGGATTTACCCGCAGCTGCTTTCCTAAACCCTCTGTCTAGTAGTAAGGATATTTATTAAGAAATTAAAGCCCTGCTTTTTATAAACATTCACTATGAAAAACATGACCTAGGACTTGTTAGGGGCTATTCTTGAAAGAGCAACGGTGCAGGCTACTGCAACGAATTGCTATGAGGTGCCTATCATAGTTGTTATAGCAAATCGCATATTCCACGTCATAAAGTACCCAAGTGTCTTGCGGGCTTTTGATATGATGGCTGTACTTGGAGCAAACTAGGCTGCTGGACGAGTCGTAGTCTTGGTAGTTTCTGCAGCATATTGAATATATGACCTTGGTTGTTGTTAGCATGTAGCATGGGCCTAACGATTCGGGTATAGGGTGCACCTACGCAAGAACACGTAGTCAGGAGAACCCGGTCTGTCAATGGATGATAGCACTAGGCGCAGAAGTAGGAAAACTCCGGCTCAGCATCCGGTCTACTAGCTATTGTGTTATAACATAGTAATCGAGAAGTTGAAAGATGAATAATTCAAAGAACCGAGCGAAGCTTATTCTTTATTTATACTTAGAGAGTAGGACCTAGCGCTATATTATCTTATAATCAAATTTATGCGGCGCGGCCGGCCACCAATCCGCTTACTAGAGAGCAGTCTAGTTGAAGTTAGACTAGCTAGTCATATACTTCCGCTGTGTGACCTCGGCGGGCGTGGCATCTAGATTTGGCCTTGGATGAGGCGAGTCCTGCTTATTAGAAGTGCTGCCATCATTCCTCCCAACAAACTATTCCTTGTTAGGTAACTTAGCTATGGCAGTTTCTATTGCTAATGAGAAAGGTGCTGTAGTTGCAAGCCCAATATCACCCATCCGATAGGTTCGGGGTTCCGAAATATTATCTAAATGAGGTTAGAGGCTACGTAAGTATGCAATATGGTGACCTACAAGGCAATGATCTAGACTGTTTAGCAGATACCTGTTCCTCTGTATTCCCCCGGTCTCTGGAATGTAACCAGAGAAAGCATGAGAAGGCTAGGACGGGGACAACAATTGCGATAGCCAAAATGATTATGAAAAGTGGTGTGCCCTGTATCGTGGGTCTGTAGGCCTTTGAATCCGTCATCGACGCGGTAGGTTTGACGGTAGTTACGATAGTTATAATAGAAGTGGTAGAAATACTTGGGGCAGAAGTAGTCAGGGCTGTAGTAGTACTGAGTCTCGTTGTAGAAGAAAAGGTTATAGTATCTAACGCAAACGAAGAGGTTGAGAATAGCGTGACAGCAAGGTTGTCAAGACAATCAGCCAAATCACAAGGATCGACTACACAGCATCCACGAAACCTATTCTTGCTACAGACGTAGTAAGACTTTTGCTAAGCATAGTTCTAACGATAAAGGTGTTGGTTCTGCATTATCGTTCTAGTCTGGGACAAGAATCGTATTTTCTAATGCAGTTGTCAATATTGATATAACGAGAATTTGTTTGCCATCCTCTCCTTCAGAGATCCAGCGCTTAGGGGTTTCTAATTTAAGTAATACTCTTCTATTCTAGGACTAGCTATCAGCTAACGACACCCTAACTTTAATGCTCCAAGTTTCTACTTTCTCTCTATTCATATCACACAGATATCAAGAATATATATACCGAAAGGCACCTTGGGATGTAAGCGTCTTGCCTTGCTTTCCTAGGTGTACTGCCGACGCCCCGGCTTCCCGGGGCATTTTGGCAAGCCAGAGGGCTGCCGACGCGAGCGAAGAGAGAATCATGATGCTGAGCTTGCAACTTGGAGGCCAAGCGGAGGAGGGATAGACAAACGAATGATAGTCTGCTATGGGATGAGCGTGAGGTTGGCAGGCGCGGACACACGACAACAAGGCGGCGAAGAAGAGGGCCGAAGCACATCCTAATACCAGCCAGATGGTGTCGAGTCACGACGCCTTTAGATTAGCCCGTAAGTCCATAACCCGGAATAGAACCAGAACCGGCTTCTCCTCTATCAGTTGTCAGGGGGGTTAGCCAAAAGGGCTTCGTCTCCCTCGGCCAAATCTCATCATCGGCATAGGTATAATAGGTAGGATTTCAAAAAGGTTCATAGGTGAACAAGTGCTAAGAGTTAGAAATCATACGACGTGCTTTAACCATATAAGTATCGGATCAATTCCTTGATAAGGCTATAAAAATTAGCTTAGTAGATATTACATAATATAACACCTAGTAAAAGCTACCCTAGGGTATGATTACCCCTGTCAAACCAATAGCAACTAATCTATATCTAAAGACGGATATATAAATATCGTAGTAGTTAGTTGAATTCTTTTGTGTCCCTTTATCTCCTTGCTTTAATTACATTCTATCTACCTTACCGAATATCTACTTAACTAGGCATCTATTCTTGTCTCCTGCTACTTCGGTCTCTCTAGGTTGACAGACAATTTCAATGGCATCATTCGGTCCTTTTTCCCGGCTGCCTCTCGAGCTGCGCCAACGCATCTGGCAATTGAGCATGGAGCCCCGGCACGTGCTTATGGGAAAATGCGAGTATCTCCATGCGCAATCAAGCCCACCAGCCGTTCTACAGGCCTGCGTGGAATCGAGGTCGCATCTCCGAGGCCGTTATACCCAGGAGGCTCGTTGCGGCTGCAGTGGATCATCGGCGTCGCGCGCCATGGTGAACTACGACATCGATACCGTCTGCATGACCGCCTTCGACATTACTATCTGGTCGAGTGCCAAGGATGCACCTATCAAGTACCTGGCGCTCGAGTCCAGGGACTCGGAGGCCTTCTTCTGGAACACTAGTGGTGCCGTGAGGGACATCGCAACTCTCGAGCACCTAGAGATACATCCTACGCCAGGCTCATGGCCGGAAAGGAAAAAGGCGCTCTTGTTGCAGGATTGGATCTCTCAGCTAGAGGTCTAGTACACCCCGTGCCCCCCGGCGCCATTCCGAACAAAGATCATCAGCCCTTAGCCAGACGTCGACATCCCTGAAGTTAGAGCGGATAACTTTGACGAGATATCGCGGGCTTGGGACAGGACGATAGGGTAGGCGTCAGACGGCTCATCGGAGGCTGACGAGCCGTTTCCAGATATGTGTTACGGCCAGCTAACTGACAGTGGGTTTGTGTTAACAGTAAGCCAGGGATTGACAACAGTAACAGTCGTTCTGGGGTCTGGTCGATTGAATCGTAGATCTTCAAAGGTCTTGGTGATCAGTCAAGGCCTCAACAAGAGTCGTAGAGTAGTCGTCACTTAGGTATAGCTGAAAGTACCGGTTAGGGTAATCACAAAGTTGATTGCTGAAGAGCTATGGAAGTCTGACCATGGGCCGAGCTCAGGTCATACTATATACAAGTCCTGGACAGTCCCTGTGTCTTGTCGCTGATCACTGATCAGGTACCGGTGAGCGATCAGTGATCGTTGGTGAGCGCTCAGTAGCTCTGACTGAGCGCTCAGTGACCCATACTACCTGCTCAGTCTTATCTTATCATCACGTGACTTGTACCATAGTTCTTCCGTTCCCGAGTGAGTCCCTGTTGTTCCCGTGATCCTGCAGTACAAATGTCCTGTTCTAGCCGCCCAAAACATCAACAACAGCGAGAACGAAATTTTTGAAAACAGCATCAAATTGATCAAACCACGCCCGCTCGCGCTCTCAGAGGTCACTTTGGGCATAATGTCATCCTCGGCATTGATTCTGCTCCCAAAGAGCCTGCTCGTGGCCGCGGGCGGGCTCTGACCACGAAAAATTCGAGAGCAAGCCACAAAGTATGACACGTCAATAGACAACACCATCGACACCACCGCGGTTGAGTCACGGGCTATCACGTGAGCACAACGACCAAGCCCAAACAAACATCAACACCACAGCCACCGATAGGTTATGGGTCGCCTATCACCCCCGACAAAGTTTGCAACGTCCCGCGACAACAACGACGACAAGCCCGACAGAACGGTATCACCTCCTGCATAGAGAAAGCACCAGACACCAGGCATGCTACGATCGATGCCACAAAATACTACAGTTTGCAGACAGATTGGTCCCCTGTCGCCCCCTCCGCGAAGAAGGATTGTCGCCCCTTCAACGTATGACAATGTCTGCGGAATCTGTGTACGAGCTCTCATACTTAGTAATCGGACGAATCGAAGCGGTTGGAGCATTGTGTTTTGCGGATTGAGTCCGACTCCAGGCGGTGGATGGAGGTGGTGGTCGAAAGATGGAAACATAGAGCCACATAGGAACCCAGCATGAGGCAACAAAAAGATTTACAGATTCAACTGAGATATAGCACATGCGAGTCTGAGAGGATGCGGACAAGATAAAGAGACGAAGCTGAGGGCTGGGGGGAGACTATAGGTATACAGAACCAGACATGGTGCCTAGCACCAACAGAACCGAAGTAGGAGGACGCGAAAGAAGGATTCTAGAAGGCAACACCAAGCGAGAGAGCAGGCAGGAGGACAACAATCTTCAACAGAGGGCATAAACACACAAGAATAGATAGCATAGTGGGAGCTTGGGGACAGCTGGTCCTGATCCAACAACAGGGCGAAGTGGGGCGTCGCGGTTTATCGTCGATGCTTCGGCTGTCTGCCAAACCCCGCTTTCCGGGCATAGCTGCTAGCATAAGAGCGGCTTCATAACCGTGTAGGAATCAATCAATCAATCAATCAATGTTCTAGCCGCCCGACGCCCAAGTGGGTCGTTCAGCTGTTATCCTTGTTTACGGGTCGTAACATCAGGTCTCCTCTCCAAGGGTCTTGTCCTCAAGACCAGCTTAAGTAGGTCGTCTGCCCTCAGGTGGGAGGGCGCCCAACTTGCTTCCTTTAATGATGCTCACATCATGTCAGGTCGCGTCAAAAAACGAAAGGTCGTACGAGCGTTCGATTCTCGTGCGGAAAAGACAAAGCAGCGCGATTCCCTCTTGAGTCTTATCTTGGGCAATCGTACCGTCATGCCTGTTTATTCCTCCTGTGAGGTAAAGGGTTTTTCGTCGTGCGAAGCTTCTCTTTCTGATTCCTCTCGATGCGCCGAATGCGTTCGTGGCGGCAAGTCCTACTGCGACCTTCAGGGTCTCAGTGCCCAACAACTTCGTCGGATTGGTGATCAGCATCAGAAGCTTGAGGATGCTTTGGAGAAGGCAGAAGAGGAGCGTCGTGCTCTGGACGCCAAAGTAGAGCGTCTTCGAAAGCAGAAAAAGATGTGGTTTGAAAAGATGATGCGCGCGGTGCGCCGTGGTATCGACAGTGTGGAGGAGTTAGAGCGTGTTGAGAGAGAGGAGGCAGAGGCAGAGCAGCGTCGGGTAGAACCGGTTCGTCCTTCGGCTGATTCGCCTCGTCTGCCGGTGGAGTTCACAGCGGATTGGGATACCCTGTACCCGGATGTCGCTTTGTCGCCATCCTTGTTGGCTGAGTTTGGTTTGTTGGATTCAGGGTCGGTTGTTGAGAGGCGGAGTACTCCTGAAGCGTCTCCTGGGGGTGTTGGAGGCCCTTAGTGGGTTCCTTTAGGCGGCTCTGGGGTTCCTAAACGAATGAGAGGGTGTTTATCCCGTGGCTTGTTTGATCGTGGTGGACGGATGATGGGTTGTAGTTGTCGTAGTCGAAATTGACTTTTTGGCGTTTGTTTTTCGATTCGTACTGGTGCTTGTCTTTGTTGTTCTTGTTCTTGCTGTCTCCAGTAACGTCCGAGTTCTTCCTGTGCGTTTTCGAGGCTCTGAGGTAGTTCCCATGTGTTGTCTTCGTGTCCGTATCCTTTCCACTTGACAAGGTAGCGGATACTTTTTTGTTCTTCGATGTGATCGATTATCCGTTCGACTTCGTATTCTTGTTCTGGATCTACTTCGATATAGTCCGTAGTGTACGATCCCTTTGGTGCTGATTCGAGAAGTGAAATGTGAAAGACTGGATGACACTTCATGCTGTCGGGTAGTGCGAGTTTAAAGTTGACGTTGGATACCTTCTTCGTAATTTCAAAGGGTCCAAGTTTCTTGAAGTCCAACTTATCGCTTGGTCGTTTTGTTTTGATGTTGCGGCGGAGAAGGTATACACTATCCCCCTCCTTTAGAGTTGGTCCCTCAACTCTTGATTTGTTGGCGTATTTGCGCATGCGTTCGCGCACAAATTCGAGGTCTCTGGGGAGTTCCTGCTGGATCTCCTTAAGTCTGTTGATGTCTGCCACAGCTTTCAGAGCTGCTGGGCCTTGTCGAGGTTGTCCGTAGGCTGTTGGGTTGAATCCATAGTTCAGATAGAATAGTGATTCTTTTGTACTTTCTCCTACTGCGCTGTTGTAGGCGAACTAGGCCATAGGTAGCAGTTGAACCCAGTTGTCTTGCTGATAGTTGACGTAGCAGCGTAGGTAGGTTTCCATGATCTGATTGATTCGTTCTGTCTGGCCATCGGTTTGCGGATGGAAAGCGGTGGACATCTTGTGGTCGGATCCTAGCTGCGAGATCAGGGATCTCCAAAACTTGGAAGTGAACAGCTTGTCTCTGTCGGATACGATTTCCTTCGGCATTCCGTGTTGGCTTACGATCACCTGCAGAAACTTGTAGGCGAGGTCTTCTGCAGTGCTAGACTCCATGTACGGGATGAAGTACGAATACTTTGTGAGTCTGTCGACGATGACGAGGACACTGTCGTAGTGGACGTTGGTCATCGGTTCACGGGACTTAGGTAACTTAGTGACGAAGTCCAGCGAGATGGATTCCCATGCGGTTTGCGGCACTGGGAGCGGCTGTATCTTTCCATAAGGCTGATGTCGGCTGGGTTTGCTTTTCGCACAAACCTCACAGTCCTTAATCGCTAAAGATACTTCTTGTCGTGTAGCCGTTTTGTCGTAGTGTTGGCGGATGCGTTTCCATGTCTTAGTTACGCCTTGGTGACCGTGTGCGGGTGCGGAGTGTATCTCCCTAATGGCTTCAGGAGACATCCTTCCAGGCGTGCTGGTACTGTCTCTTCTGGCCATCATTAAGAGTCTGGCTGCTGGCACAAGGTCTCCGTTTTTATCTGCTTTGAGGATAACTCGGGTTTCCTCAGGTACCTGGACCTCATGGTCCGGTCTTCGGCTGAGGGCGTCGGCCCTGCCGTTTTCTTTGCCTTTCCGGTAGACGATTCTGAAATTGAATTCTGACAAGAATTCGGACCATCGAATTTGTCGTTTGTTAAGATCTTTCGATGTGGTGAAGTGTGCGAGATTCTTGTGGTCGGTGTATACTTTGACCTCGTACTTGGTTCCTGAGAGTTGCGGTCTCCATTCTTTGAATGCTTCGATAATTGCCATGAGTTCCTTGTCGTGTATCTGGTAGTTGAGTTCTGGGCCGTGTAACTTGCGTGAGAAGAAGGCGCAAGGGTGTAGTCGTCCTTCGTCGTCTCGTTGGCCTAGTTGTCCTCCTATAGCGTAGTCTGAGGAGTCGGTCTCGACTTCGAATGGTTTCTCGGGGTTTGGTATAACAAGTATTGGTTCCGATGTGACTTGTTGTTTGATCTCGTTGAAGGCTTGTTCTTGTTCTTCTTCCTATTGCTAGGGAACATCTTTCTTCGAGAGTCTCGTGAGAGGGTCGTTTTTGTCTGAGTACCCTTCTAGGAACCGTCGGTAGTAGTTCACATATCCAATAAAGGATTGTACGTCCTTAACGTTCTGTGGTATAGGCCAGTCTCGTACTGCTGCGATTTTGTCTTTAGATATTTTGAGGATTCCTGGGGCTATCGTAAAACCTAGGAATTCGACTTCTTTGGCGTGAAACTTGCTCTTCTCGGGTTCCACTAGGAGTTTGGCGTCTTGCAGTTTCCGCAGTACTTGGTGTACGTGTTTTTTGTGGTCTTCCAGAGTCTTGGAGAAGATTAGGATGTCGTCAAGGTAAACTACGACGAACACATCTAGAAATTCTCGTAAGACGTGGTTGATCATCGTCTGGAATGTCGCGGGTACGTTGGTAAGTCCGAAGGGCATCACAAGGTACTCGTAATGTCCTCGGCGTGTTCGAAACGCTATCTTCCATTCTTCACCTGATTTCATCCGGATCAGGTTATAGGCTCCTTTTAGGTCGAGTGCTGTAAACCACTGTGCTCCGTGCAACAGGTCTCGTAGTTCGGAGATAAGCGGTAGTGGGTAGCAGTTCTTGATCGTAATGTCGTTGAGTTTCCGGTAGTCGACGCAGAGTCGTAGTTTGCCGTTCTTTTTTGGTACGAACAGGATTGGGTATCCCGCTGGTGATGTAGAGGGTCTGATGTATCCCTTCTGTAGATTTTCTTCGAGGTAAGCGTCGAGTGCTTCCATTTCTTTCTGGTTGAGTCCGTAGATTGCTTCTAGCTTTGGCTCCTTCCCTTCCTTAAGGGGTATCTCGTGGTCGTAGTTGCTGTGTTCCGGGAGTCCGGTCTCGAGTTCTTCGGCGAATAGCTTCTGGTATTGCCGGTATTCTTCTGGGATAGACAGAAGTCGGTCTTCCTTGCCGATGTCTGTTGCTGATAACGTCCTGGCGTTTGCATCCTTTATCCGTAGGTATGCTAGAAATCTCTTCGCTTCAGGAGTCTTGAGAGGTTCGTTTGAGGCACCGTTCCGTGGTTGCTTCTCAGTGACTGAATCCTGGTCCCAATGGAGTTGGCCTGTTCTCCAATCTATCCGTGGGTTACTGTCGTATAACCATGGTCTTCCAAGGATGACATCGTACTTGTCTCCTATCTCCGTAATATCGAAGTTGAGTCGCTCATTCTGGCCATGGATCTGCATTAGGAGTTGCGCTGTCTCCATAACAATGCGTCCTCCGCCGTACTGGACTTGTTCTCCTTCAACGGTGCTAAGTTCGTAGCAGTCTTCGGCTGCTTTTCTTTTCCAGGTTATCTTTCTTTCATTCACCGTTCTTGGTGATATGAAGTTTCCTTGGGCTCCGCTGTCGATCATGGCGGTAGCTGTTCTTCCGTTGAGCTGTATTTGGACTTGTACATGCTCGTGTCGTTGTGTCGTGGGCGTCGTTGCGCTACATAGGGACCTTGTCTGGGCTGCCTGTCGTTGTCCCTTGTCTTCGGTAGGCGAGTCTAGTTTTTTGACTGCTCGCCCGTTCCTTGTTCGTCGTTTTCTTGCTGTTTCTTCCATGCTTCGTCTTTCTTGATATAGTGGACTCTGCACTGGTCTTGGTAGCAGTGATACCACTGTATTTCTTCGTCAGAGTCCTCTCCAGAGCTGGTGTCGTTGACTGAAGCGACTTCAAAGGCGACTTCCAGTTGGGCATGTTGGCGGGCAACATCGCGAGGTGTTTCCGAGTCGTTAGGGGTGTTCTTGGTCGTTTCTGATTCGACCTGTTCTTCCAGTTCTTGGTTGATTTGGCGGATCCGTGCGGGATCTCCTTGTGCATGTTGTCGTCGTTCGATGTGTGCGTCCAGCGCACCGAGTTGTCGTTGCCACATAGGGTTTTGTAAGTCCTATTAAATCCGCTACAGGTTGGCTTGTCGTCCTGCGTAGAGGAGGTTCAGTCTTCGCTGATTGTCTTGTTCTAATTCCTCGTTGTCGTTCATACTGTCAAGCTGTTCGATTGTCTTGCGCTCGATTTTGCTGTTGCTTCTATATCCTACAGCGAGGGTCCGTTTAGGTGCGTTGGTAGTGTCGTAACCAGATCGTTCTTGAGGTTTCTGGGGGTACCATCCTGCGTGTTCCTTACTGCTAGAGTGGATATGGCAGTTGTCATCGAAGCAGGTGGTCTAGTTGAGTTGTTCATGAGGGATCGTCTTCGTGGCGATACTCGCTTGTCGTTTCTCTAGTACCGGTTGGAAGCGTTCCTTCTTGGGTGACCTGCATTCGTATGCTAGGTATCCAATCTTCTGGTAGTTATAGCACTGTCTATCTTTCTTCCAACTGTCGTTCTTTTTGTCGTTTCTCTGTGTAGCACTAAGGTCTATTGGTCTACTGTGGTGACCATAGGCAGTACTTTGTCGGGGGTTGTTCCAGTTGTTGCGGGGTCTATTGTCGTTTCGCTGGTTGTTGAACTGGTGCTGAGGCTGCCACTGGTACTTGCGTCCTAAGTTGGGGTTTTGTCGTTTTTCGCCTCTTTCCTTTCGTCGTTCGAAAAGCCGGTTGTCGATTTTGATGGCGAGTTCGGCGTACTGGAGAAAGTCGTCAGGTCGATCAATCTTGATGATCTCGTCCTTGACTTCGTCCTTTAGTCCTTGATAGAACATGAAGATCTTGGTTTCCTCGGTGAGGTCGAGTTGAACGCTGAGTTGTCGGAAATTAGCGGAGTAGTCTTTAGCGGACTTAGTCTGCTTAAGTTGTGCTAGATCTCGTTCGGCTTGTCGCTTTTCGTCGGGGTCTTGGAAGAATAGCCTAAGCGTATCCTCGAATCCTTTAAAATTAGCGTAGATGTCGCGGGTCTCGGTGGTGCACTCGTCGAGGGTCTCGCATTTAAGGTATTCTTCCTGGATTGGTTCAAACCACTTAAGGGCCTTTCCTCGGAGGTAGGTGGCTGCGTGTACTACTTTTTCGGTTTCGTTAGTAAAATCTCCATAGTAAAAGTTCTAGTAATTTTTGACCTGAATCAGGAATCCTTTGAGGGTCCCGGGGGTTCCGTCGTAGGTGACAGGCGCACTGAGCTTGAGCTTTTGTCGTCCTCCGTGGACGGGCGTGGTGACGATGTTGGCGGCGGCCCGGAGGGTGGTGATTTCCCCCTGGAGTTCCTGGATCTTCCGGAGGTTGGCGTCCCCCTTGATGTCTTCTTCCAGCTTCTTATAGGCCTGTCCAGCGTGCTGGAGTTGCTTGTTGAGGTTTTCTATTGCTTGTCGGTTTTCGTTGACGATTTTCTGCATGTCTTTTGTCTCGGCTTCTTGTTTCTGGATTATGCGTCGGAGCTTATCGTAGCTTTCCTTGGTGAAAGAGCCATCTCCATCGGAGTCGTACTTGAGGTCCGGCATGTCGAAGTCCTCAGTGTTGGCGGGCTCCTGCGCAAGGCTCTAAGGCTGGTTGCGCGAAGAGGATGAGGATCCTGGAGTGGGTGATTTGGCAGAAGCGCGAGAAGACATCTTGTCTATACTGTTTAGTAGTTCTCAAAAGGTGACTTACTGAACAGGAGCAATCAAAGTGTTACGGCCAGCTAACTGACAGTGGGTTTGTGTTAACAGTAAGCCAGGGATTGACAACAGTAACAGTCGTTCTAGGGTCTGGTCGATTGAATCGTAGATCTTCAAAGGTCTTGGTGATCAGTCAAGGCCTCAACAAGAGTCGTAGAGTAGTCGTCACTTAGGTATAGCTGAAAGTACCGGTTAGGGTAATCACAAAGTTGATTGCTGAAGAGCTATGGAAGTCTGACCATGGGCCGAGCTCAGGTCATACTATATACAAGTCCTGGACAGTCCCTGTGTCTTGTCGCTGATCACTGATCAGGTACCGGTGAGCGATCAGTGATCGTTGGTGAGCGCTCAGTAGCTCTGACTGAGCGCTCAGTGACCCATACTACCTGCTCAGTCTTATCTTATCATCACGTGACTTGTACCATAGTTCTTCCGTTCCCGAGTGAGTCCCTGTTGTTCCCGTGATCCTGCAGTACAAATGTCCTGTTCTAGCCGCCCGACGCCCAAGTGGGTCGTTCAGCTGTTATCCTTGTTTACGGGTCGTAACAATATGCCCCCTCATGGTCAGGCAGAGGCTGACCCAGGGACCGGGGTGCAAGCCCTGTGAGCGGTCACCTGTTTGGCCCACACCCTACGGTCTATATTGACGCAGGTACGGATATGAGATACTCGACATAGCAAAATCAGGCCTTACGACAGGGCTGACCGGTGGATCACCTTATTACTTTGTTCTATCTTATTTCCTATCTTATTTTATTTTCCATCTTATAGTCTAACATCTCTTGTCGTTCCTTGCATCTATAACATGTTTATACTGCCGTTATAGATAGCCGAAAATCTTAACGTTTAGGAATCGTAACCGAACGGGATAACGGGGATAGTAGAGGTAACGCTGTTGCTCTTTTAGCCTATTTACGCATTCGTTTCTTTATACACTCCTTCATTCGCACCTTCGTTTCCTCGTCGCCACGTTTTCTTCATAGCAGTCCCTCATTATGCGGTTTCCCGTCTTCATCCTCAGCCTGCTCTGGCTCGTTCCCGGAGCCTTGGGCGCCGGCAGACGAGCAGTATATGAGAAGATCCTATTCTTCTATGCATACCGAATCGACCAGCTTTTACCGGAGGACCAGCGAATAGTAGGCGCAAAGTATGTAAAGTAGCCTACTAGGGAGGAGCTGCTTTATGAGGACCCGGGTAATAATAAGCCTAAATATCTTTACTATAAACCAAAACAACCAGCCAGGACGGTCTATACTCTCGGCGAGTTTATTAGGCATATCGATAGCAACAAGGGTAAGAACTATAAGAACCAGCTCTTCGTTGATAGCGTTAAGTAAGACGAAGAAAAGCTCGACTTTGACATAAAGAAAACGGCGGAAAATATTATTAAGTACGATGCTACTGATGGTCGTAACCTGCCCTACCGCCTCTTTAAGGACGGCGCTCTCCCTGCATATCATGGGGCCGATATTATTAAGAACGGCGTGGTTCTCGGTAAGAAGAGGGGCTACGACGGGTCGCTGAATTCCATCTTCGATCGGATGGCCTACGTCAAAAGTACGCTCCCCCAAGCGACCTTCGACCGTCCCGACG
Organism: Colletotrichum truncatum; assembly: GCF_014235925.2. Taxonomy (NCBI): domain Eukaryota; kingdom Fungi; phylum Ascomycota; class Sordariomycetes; order Glomerellales; family Glomerellaceae; genus Colletotrichum; species Colletotrichum truncatum. The sequence goes on along the minus strand of NW_027222408.1, from coordinate 146,167 downwards.
TCAAGTTCCTCTTTGATCGGGTCGAGGAGAGCCGTACCTCGGTGTTAGCCGCGCGCACGGCCGACCATGACTACTAGATCAAGAAGGACTTCGTAGCCTATATCCCAGCTATTAACGTCAAGACAACGCCGATAGGCTACCAGGAGTAGGTCGACAGCCAGAACCGAGACATTAAGAAAATCCTGACCCCCGAGACTATTACCGCAAACTAGGCTGCTATCCCTAACGTCGAGGACTAGATAAAACAGGTCCGAGCAGACCGACTAACGGACGCGTTTGCTAGCCCGCTCTAAGGCTAGTAGGCGAGGGACTACTAGGTTATAATAGAATGTTATAAGCAAGGAGGAACGAAGATTAAGAATGCTATTTATATTTAATTACCTTATCAACTATCTTCTCCTTATTACGTTTTTAATATACCTTTAAAACTTTCGATATACTTAATAGATAATACTCTTAGGCTTAATACGACTTTATACTTATTTTCTTAGGCATAGATATAATAACTATAACAAGTCGATAGTAACGATAGTTAGAGCCTTAGCCTCTCCTTAGTCCCTTCTACCCTTCCTTCTAATTCTTACCTTTCCTTCTTTAGATACTCTAAAGCCTGCCTATCTAACTTACAAAGTAGTTACGTTTCTTAATTACAAAGATAAATTATAACTAAATCTACTCTAGGCTAGTCTTCCTAACTTAGTTAGTTATATACTTACTTATAGGATAGTTATGCTTAATTATATACTTTCTCCTCTTTTCTTACGAATTTTTCCTTTTATTATTAATATTTCTTCCTTATTAAACTATAAATTAAATAATTACCGTCTATCTTAGGAATAACTTTAATCATTATAAACCTTACTAGTACTTTTACTTCTAGGGGGTCTAAACAAGCAGCAGGGTCTAAAATCAATAGCTTGACGGGCTGTCGCTCCGAGCCGTATAGCTAAAAGGGAAGCAAAATCCTGTAATTATTCGTCGTTCGTTAGCCCCTTAAACAAAAACCTATAATACTTCTATATTAAGCACCCGGTATTATAGAACTAGTTTAAGGCTACTTACTCTAGCCTATTTAGTAAGGAGGTTGATATTAACGGTGTCTGTGCTGGAAATGAGCTTGTGTATACCCAGGCCCTACGCGGGAAGGTAAGGCTCTGACCGAACCGCTTTGGAGTTGTGAGCTTGGGTGCCTGGAGCAAGGCTGAAGGTAGGGCCTACGAAGGGCTGTACGAGGAGGTGTAGAGAGTGTTGAGAAGCCCGATAGTAGTCCGCTGATAGGCAGGGAAGGCGGATTGATGTTGACGGGGACGAGTAGGTATCTTGCACTTTGGCGGCGGATGTCATGCCCAAACTGGCATCCCATTTACGATGCTAGATGATAGCTGCCTTGTGAATAGCCTGATTATTGTTAGGTGGTCGACCTTAACGTTGAAGATGCCGGGTGCTAATCATTATAAGACTTCTTTCTTCTATAGCATCGCCATGAAAGATCAGAAAGGTAGAATCAGGGGTTATATAAGCTTAAAGTATAAACTTAGCTTCCTTCCTAAATTTTATTTTAGTATTAGTTTTTATTCTTATCTCTACTAAATCGGGAACGGTCCTGTAAGGCGATGCTACGAAAGAGTAACTAGATACTATAACCTATATATTGTTAGCTTTAGATACCTTTCATAGCAACGGAGGAGAACCAGGAGGCTCACAAAGATATCTTTAAGGGGGCATCTTAGTCGCTTAGCAATACTCTCCCAGAACGTTATGCCTAGAAGAAGAAAGTCTTAACAGTTTTCCTCTAATCGGTATAGCTACATGCCTAACCTAGGTAGTCAGACTATGTGCAGGACATCAATATAAGCAGATTACATGCTAAAACGGTCACATACGACCATACCCATTGGAAAACTCGGGATCCCGTCCGCTCTCCCATAGATAAGCCAATGAGGGCCGGATTAGTAGTTGGGTCGGTGACGACCAGCGAATACCTGGTGTTGTATGTTTTGTATTTTTTTACCATCCTTTATGGTCTTCCCTATTATCACAATTCGCCTTCTATTGCGACCATGTCTATGCTAAATAACTGCTAGAGCTTGGGCAAGTATAGCGAATGGAGCCTCCTGAATGGAGATACAAACCTCATTTACATTATGTACCTTTCTGTGGGAGCCCAGCTATGCCCTTACCTCAGTGCCAGGAACAAAGCTGCACGGGACGCAGGCTCGCCCTGCGTAAAAAGCCGGGAAAATGGCGAGATAGCTTTCCAAGGCTCAGCATGTGCGACCGTGATGGCCTTGAGAAGAAAGCATACGGAGCCGAATTGTTTCGGCAATCCGTTGAGGATAGGGTAACTCTTCGACGGCGTTTCCTGGGCGGAGGTGTCGTATTGCCTATGGTCGTCCTTAATGGAGCCACTTATTGCTAGTGGGTATTAGTAGCGTATTACTTATCGATGTTTCAGACTCTAGTTTTACCTCGAACTGGTAAACTCGCAACTTTTCGAGAGAATAGTCAATCTATGGGAACCGACAACTGACAGTCCTTGACAAAGGCGAAAATTAGACTAGCCAATAGGGCTATCATATCCTTCAACGAGAGGAGACTTGTGCAAATCTTCTCGGCTTTCAATCTAGTCAGTTGCTCTTGAATATTAAAAAACCGTAGCAGTCCACAGGACATGGCAAAGCAATGGCTTTCCACGCTTTGGCTATAATCATTTTCTGATGCATAGAAAAGGATTCTCTTACAAGCTTTGTTACGCGATCTATAGAAAAAATATATCAAAAGGGGCTACGGTTGGTCTGGCGCACTTGGGCGACGTGGCAATCAACGTTACTACAATACCGGATTCTTATTGTGACCATACTTGCTCCAAGCCTACAAAAGTGTGAACCGGACACTGGGAAAAGAGTGTTTAGCAACCTGTTCTATAGGTATTCTATGAATGTCCTTGGTCTATCGAGAATGGCCTGTTGGGCCGCAGTCCTCTGTATCTTTTCCATGACGAGGGCTCCGCGACGAAGGGAAGCTAGCTGCAGGCATTCCATGTGTTTAAGACACCGAGTAGCTCAGGAATCAGGAGCAGTCTCGAAGTCCTTGTAAGAGTACCCCAGTCCCTCGGGCTTACGCTTTTCAACAGGGGCTTTTTCGAAGTCCTTGTAAGAGTACCCCAGTCCCTCGGGCTTACGCTTTTCAACAGGAGCTTTTTCGAAGTCCTTGTAAGAGTACCCCAGTCCCTCGGGCTTACGCTTCTCAACAGGAGCTTTTTCAAAGTCCTTGTAAGAATATCCCAGTCCTTCAGGCTTGCGTTTCTCGACAGGAGCCTTTTCAAAGTCCTTATAAGAGTATCCTAACCCTTCGGGGGCACGCTTCACCACGGATGCTTCATCTTTGTGAACCTATCGTGAGCTGAAATTAGCATATTGCCACCAGATTAACTAGATGTACAACTGTCGTGAAGAACCTACATGTTCGCCAGAGGTGGGTGCAGCGGCAGCGGCAGCAGCAAACATGGCGATTGCAACTTGAAAACGCATTTTGTCCACAGAAAGACTTCAGAATTTATAAGAGCTTTTGAACTATTGATTCTTTTTCAGAGAAATATGGCTTGGAAACCCAAAGATAGTAAAGAAGTAAGTATATCGTCCCAAGATTCGTCATGCGAGGTTTATATGTCTGTTCAATCTCACCTACCGTTCATAGCTTACGCCAAATGCCGCGTCTTGCAGATATCCGAATTTTCGATCTTTCTCAAACCCGAAAAACTGCTATCTGGTGCTCGATAGTGAGGTACTGGAGACCCGGTACGCATTCTGTAGAGTCTCGCAGACACCAAACACAGCTTCGGCGCCCAAGCAACATGCTGAGACCTAGCAAATGAGGCCCGGACCGGGCAGTCTTCGGATTCGGTACTCATCAGATTCGTTTTAGCAGGATAGATCGGGGTGTATCAAAGGTGACCCGACGGCCTCAATACGCTCGGATTCAACACCGGCACCACATCCCTCCCATTGGTGCGGACCGACGAACAGGATCGGTTGGCATTTGCGGAGTACGACCGTGATAAACTAACTTTCCATGAACTAGCAATTCTACTCAATGTCTCGCATTCATACTGACAGGCACTTCAACCGCTGGAAGGGGTGCACCTGTCTGTGCACCGTAGTCGTGCTAATGAGGTCCCCTAGTAGCCAGTAATTCTCAATTGCATGACGCTTTCCCCCATAACCTACTCGTTCGGAGAGAAATTGGCCGAATTCCGCTTAATTACAGGTTGTTACATATGTCAGCCGAGTACATTAGTGTCTTGACTGATCCTAACTCTATGGTTACGTCGAAAGGTTCATATGAACACAGTAAGCTTTGAGCTAATGACTATGTTCTAATCCACCAGAATAATACATTTCTACATCTAACTTTCCTTTTGTTCTAATTATCCTTCTTCTGTATCTCCAATGTCGCTGATGGTCGCCGATACATCACCGGTGCCAAGGACACGCACTACTCAGGTCATTCGTCTTTGGCCTGCTAGCTCGGACCGATCAATTAGCCTTCTCTGTCCGTTTCCACGATCTCAGAGTGGAAGTGATTGTCAGGCGACCCGTACCACCATGTCAATATCTTGTAGGACGTTGGATTGGATTGAGAGCAATAATTCTTGAACTGATATTATCATAATAAGCTAAACAGCATCGAGTGATGTATTGATTTGTTCTGCTTTTTGGGTGAAGATGTAACCCTGGGAGTACGCAAAGATTTGTGTCCGTCGGCCAAAGGAAAATAGATATGATGCCGAATGAAATCCAAAAATACTCCGAGGCGTTTCCCTACCCGTAGAAAATCTCAATGGTGTGAGTCTCCGGCGTGCGGGTTTCTTGCCTTCCATTCTGCCTCATCTTTCTTCAATCGCGCCCACGCGTCGCCTACTCTAAGTAAAATTAAGCAATTTGGTCAGCTCAATTAATGAGCAGAATTTCTTAGGCTCACTCACGGGGTCTGTTTTGTCTTTTGCCGCAATTCGCCATACATATCATCTAGATAGGTATTGTGTCAGCAATTACCTTTCACCTGGTGGTACATGGCAGGCTTTGACCCACAGTAGCTCCGATCATTCAGATGGCCATGTTTCTCTTTCCATGCTAACGTCGCACACCCACTTCTCGCACACCCCCACATTTCGCACACCCATAAATTGGGTTATCATAAGGTATTTATTAACTTTATAACTATAAGTCTGATTCGTCTCCTGCAACTATGATACTATCGCTAGTTTTAGTAGGTAATTCAGGCTTGCTAGATTTATCTAAGCTATCCTTAATTTCGCTAGCCTTAATTTAGGCTTTGTGAATTGCCTTAATGTTGGCAAACTTCGAATTTGGGCTTATTTAGACCTTACGCTGCTTCCGTACTATTCTAGCCTTAACTTCTGCTTCTAATATTGCAATCTTCTTCTCTACTATAGCTAATTGATAGTCTTTTTTATTAAATCCCTTTTAAACCTTCCGAAATAATAGTCGCTACGTTTGCTAATCTTTATCTAACTTACTAAATAAGCTTAGTTAATTATATAGATTAACTATCTTCTTAGGCGTTAACCAGGCTACTATAGATGTAGTAGATGCCTAGTTTCCGTCTTTTCTACTATCAGAGGCCTTTATAGGAGTAGAATAGCCTGGCTTTAAAGGCTTGGAAGCATTCTTAAGTAGTAGAAGGCTTATAAGCGGTCAAGCTATCGAAATAGGCTATAGTCTTGTTACTTTCTAGCTACTTCTAATATTCTTACTTAAAAATGCTATCTAGTATGCTTTTCTATAGCAGGTAAGAAAGTTCCGTTTACTTATAACTATAGAATCGTTATATTAAATAAGGTATCTAAGCTTTTTTTGATAGGTTGCTATTACGGCTAGTTAGTAATAGTAAGGTTTCTACTAATAGAAGTTAAGGCTATAATACTAATAATAGGTCTTACGTCGTATATAAGTAGATTATACTAGTAGATTAAAGGTTAGGGTAAAGTAATTAGTCTTATACTAAGTAATAAGTTAGAGTAATATTACTAGATAAAGCGAGAAGTTGCTGCTACTGCCGCTAAAAGCGGTGGAAAGTGTCGCTATTTTAGGTGGTGTTAGCAGTTAGGGGAGACAAGCTTTGGGGTAGCCAAGCCGAGTACTAAGTACTTACAGGGCATTCCCAAACCTACTTATCAAGGTGGGCCCGCTGCTGTTCAGATTTCGGCGTCTTCGCCTGTCAACAGTCCGGTAAATGCTCTCGGCCGGTGATTCTGTTTCCTTCGGTTTCCTCTTCCCAACTACCTGGCTTCTGCCATTTATAGAGCCGCTTTCTGCTTTGCACAATGACCTGCCATTACTTCGCCAGAATGACTACTGCCCGCTATAAAACGCGGCTTTGCGTTCAGCTCGTTCCATCATGCTGCATCTACCGCACTACACTCTTTTACCAGTTTTGTGATAAGACTACGCCTTCGAACAATGCCGAGAGAGAGGCACCTTGATTGCCAGACTGTTGATGCCAACGCTAGCACACAGTTTATCAAGCAATTCACTGAACATGAGACGAATGAACGGCGGAAAAGGCGCGCACCGTCGTTCTCTGCGGAGGAGCACGATGCAATCCGCAAGAAGTTAAAGACAGTCCCTTTCATCAATCCAAATTACGCCCACGAGACCAAGATCAATGTTTCGGTTGTCCGCAAAAAATGGGAACGGTTAGTCATCTGTGACACACGAGCAATCCATTGTTGCTAAAGCATCAAACAGCTACTGCCGTGAACAGCACGAAGTTGAATGCGAGAAGCAGAAGCGTGGCGAGTGTGACGAGTTGGTGTGGGGTGACTGGCAAGCGGCTTTGACAACTGTGGCCAGAGAGACGATGATGGATTTCTTCTTGCGACTTTGCGAGTGGTCCAAAGGCAAAATCAAGTCGTGGGGCACCACGCAGGTATACATTCGTCATTTCCAACAACTATACACACAGTTGGCCGGTCGTTATGTGGACCGGAACGACATCAAAGAGCTCTACATTGTAATTGCCACCATTTCTGGAGTTATCTTTCTGCGTCACCATGTTAACGTGAGCTGCCCTAGTTTCATGACCGAGTTTTGGTTCCTCGCTTTGGCTTACGAGCACCCAACATCAATGGAAAGCCGGTCGTTGCCGTACAAGGTCTTGAAATCCTTCTGGTTTTCAATATTGCGTACGATGTTGGTATTTTCCGGTCAGAAGGACAGCGCATCCAGCTAGCTGGTTGCTATCAGTTGCTGTGTTACACTGGTGCACGACCTGCTGAGCTGGTTCATGCCGAAAGGGAGAAACCCAAACACGAAGCTTGGGATCTTTTCAACTGGGATGAGGACGCGCAAGGCGAAGATTCTCTGTTGCTTGACAAACTGTTGCGACAGGAAACCGCTGATCGAGGGCGTCCCAAAGCCTTGTGCTACGAGGACATATTGATGATGATTGTTCGTCATCCAGTAACCGGACGGGCTATACCAGCCATGGCGATCAAATTCATCTATCATAAGGGAGCCGATAGGAAACCTAAGCCGTGAGTAATTGTTGTGTGCAACATTTTGATCTGTGCCACGTCCATCCTTGGTTTTCAGTGTACTTTACTCCCGAACAAATTTGCTGGGGCTAATCATTTCAAGGACTATTTTTTACTTCACACCCGCAAGAAAGCTTTTATTTTGTGCCGTGAGCACTATCATCGCCTTAGCACTTCGTGACCAGGCCTTCGAGGCGGCGAGCCTAACAGATGCGAAGGCTGTTCTGGGGTTGAAGATCCGGGGTCCGGTCAAGTCCATGGCTCTACGATGGAAGAAATCGATGCTGAAAATCCCGCTTTTTAGGAAGTTCGAAGGCAACAACTTATCTAAAGACATGGCTATGACCTATGCTACTTTAAGGGATCATATGCACCGACAAAGCCTTGATGCTGGCTTTGAGAAACCGTGGACGCCGAGATCAGCTCGGAGAGGGGCGGCGAACGCAGCCAACGGTGAGTGAGATAAATGAGCTTTTATCACCATAGACAGATGCTGACGAGCTTGGGCTGCAGAAAATGCCCCAGAGTCCATCCGGGATCAGGTGATGCGTCATGATCCTAAATTCTTCACATTTCATGGCTCTTACCTCAATGAGAATGTCAATTTCGATCTGCAGAACGCTTTTCTCGAAGAGAATGCGGAGGGACAACTTTACCAGTTGTTCACACATGTCAGTCTTACACGTGACCCTCGGGCGACAAGAGACATGGTACCTGAAGAGGTTTGGAAGAACATGCCGCCCGATCCGGAAATTATGGATTTGGAGCGACAGCGACGAGAGTTGAAAGGAGGTCAATATCGCATACAAGGTATGGAGAACGAGGCCAAAATCCGACAGTTGACGGAGAAGATCAACACCAAGCGAGACCAACGCGACAAGAAGGTCGTGAAAGCGTACCGCAGTTATTATTTTTACAATTGTTCAACTTGGGACATTGAGAAGCAGGCACTTGGCATCGAGGACGAGGAGTACACTGAACCGGCCATCAGTTTGGAAATCATTGAGCGGGACAAATTGGCCAAGATTCTGTTTTATCAACCCGCCAATTGCACTGATGATGAACGAGAGAAGTTTCAGATCGAGGGCATTGACTTGATGGTGGCACTTTTCGGCAAAAGAGAAACAGTCAGACGGAATCGAATCCACGCCGACAGTCAAATCCCTCAACCTCACGTTCAAAAACAATGTCAACCTAAGCCTATCCCCCTCATCCTTGATCGGAACCAGTGCCCTGATTGTGTCGGCGATGAGAGGCTCAGCATGGAGGAACGAACATTCAAGTACAGTCGATCGACAGTCAGGAATGACCATTTCGACGATCAACATCTCCGAGAGCGAGAGAGCGCTGTCCGGCGTGGCGATGATATACAATGCCACCACCCCCAGTGCAAATATGAGAAACTGAAAACGCTGGACGCGTTCAGAAGTCATGTGAAAATAAAACATGGGGTTTCACTGAGGACTTCATATCAGGTCATGCGGAGAAGGACTAAAAAATTACGGCGGATACAAATGGCTAGAGAAGGGTTGTCTGAAGGCAAACCCAACGGGTGACGCATTGTAGGCCAAATAATGTTCCAAATTAAAAGGTCGTGGCTCACCCATGGGGAGCTTGGATAGAGAAATGAATCAGAAGTATTAGTACATAAGTTAAAGAAAATAATAGCAGCCTATCTTCATGATATACATCTATTTTAACATGCATGCAATCGACAGCCATCTCCAAATATGAGTCGACACTTGAGCGGTACCTTACTAGCCTCGTTGAATTTGCGTTCCCTGGCGTTTAGAATTGATACGGCTTGCTGGTATCTTGGGTGTGATTAGAAAACATAGTGATTAAGTGTATTAATGTTGTTGTTATGATCTGATGGGACCCATAAGCATAGAAGCTCTGATTGATCTATCCCGTCCTCAGCAAAAATGAGGTCCAACTTGAAGAAATACTGACAAGGCCTTGGGTCATTTGCCTGGGTAAGCCTCGCCCTCTTTTCAGTCTTCTACATTCAAGTTTCTAGGGGCCTTGATCGGAGAGTATTGCGCTTGTCAACCCGCGCGCTTGCCCACAGTGAGCCTCAACATGATGACATCAGCTATGAAACGTAATGGTGGTTATTCTCTCGGAAACGTTGAAACTTACTAGCAGTGTTTGCGACAATGCGCAGTAGGAGTGTCTTTTTGCGGGAACCAACATCATCACCGCCCTCAGGAGCTTAATTGGCAAGGGGTGGCTTGGAGAGGCACTTTTTCTGCCAGATCCACAATAATTCTGCCATATTCAGCAATTCTGATTGGATTCATGGTGATTCTGCCATCATGATAGCTCTACCCATATTTGCCCTTCCCATCTTGTTTGTTCTGCCAATGTTTTCTGCCCCTTGGCTTTTCTGCCGCCTCCGCCCCCTGATCACTGCAACTTTCTGCCGCTCCAGTCCATCAGCTGCCGTTTGACTTTCCAAGGTTTCTGCCACCTTTTTTCTGCCGTCCCTTTTTGTGCCGTCCCTTTTTGTGCCGTCCCTTTTTGTGCCGTCCCTTTTTCTGCCGTCCCTTTTTCTGCCGTCCCTTTTTCTGCCGTCCCTTTTTCTGCCGTCCCTTTTTCTGCTGTCCCTTTTTCTGCCGTCCCTTTTTCTGCCGTCCCTTTTTCTGCCGTCCCTTTTTCTGCCGTCCCTTTTTCTGCCGTCCCTTTTTCTGCCGTCCTTTCTGCCGTTTCTTTTTCTGCCACCTCCTTTTTTCTACCTTCCCCTCAGTCGTTGTTTACGCCGCCTCAGCTACCCTATTTGCCAACCACACTGTGCTAAAAGTTCAGTAAGTATTTCTCACGCTAATGTCTAAATTCCCTCAGAGGATGATTTCACTAAACACATCTATCCCATCGAGTGCGATAAGGCAACAGGTACATCGTTCCCAATGTTTTATCCACTTTTACCCCTCATAAAAGGGATACATGAGAATATGTAGTGTAATTAACCTCTGGTTTTCCTATCTTTCTTTACTTCCTGCTTCGTAACTCGAATAATTTTAGATACCTGTTCTATCCCATCGAGTGCCAGATGACCCCATTTTCGCCAAGGGAGGGGTAAAACCAATCAAGGCTCAAGTATTTGCTATTTTCATCAAATAATGTACTTAAATTTATGGTACATCTGTTCTTTAGAAGTTGCCAAGTATTGGCGATCCCTACCATACAGCAGACTACATCGCAACGGCGATAGAATAAAGGTGCACACAAAGTATTGATGATGTATGGTTCTCGTACGGAGAAAAAGTGGCTATAAAATGGAGATTTTAACGTTTGGCGAAAATGGGGTCATCTGGCACTCGATGGGATAGTCAGAATATGTAGATAACAGAGGTACTAAATATCTTCACTGTTTGGTTGTCTAGAAAAAGTCTTGGCTGTATTCTAACTGGCCGGTTCCCCTCACGGGTATGTACCTGTTGCTTTACCGCACTCAATGGGATAGCCTGTTCATGACCAGTTATGCATCAAGATACTCACTCATAAGGTACATTCCGTCCTGCAGTTGCTAGTATCGTAAGATGTGGAATAAATACATAAGGTATCACGCCAGCAGCGTGTCAGGCCACACTGTGCAAGTCAGATCCAATGGCCACCACCGCATTAAGGCAGCCAAAAGAGACCATATCTTCCACAATCACTTCAACCCGCATTTCTACAGATTATTTCCCAATAACAAACACTAAGCAATACAGTAGTCAGCGAAAAAGCCTTCATCCTATTCCCAACTCTCTGATCTCTCTCCGCTCGGACGTGTAAGCTTTTTGCTGCTTACACAGTGTGGTTATTTTGTTTGTTTTATAGATCTACATCGTAGATGTGGTGTACGTCAGCTTAGACCGGATCCACACAGTTGAACATGTTCTCCATCTCCAATAACAGACGTTGGGTAATCCAAAACTGGCCCTTCAACCCACTTAAGACCCCTGGTGTTGATGACACAAAAGCCATTGTTTGCTCTAAGAAATTGATGGAGCACCCCTATCAGTGAAGAGCTCCAGTGGGTTGGTATCGCCGTGCTAGTTCAAACTGTGTCGATGCCAAGATGCCAGATGTCCGTGCGGAAACACATCAGAGAGTTGCAGAGGGTTGAGAATAAGCATGAAGCCCTTTTCGCTGACCCCTGTAAGAGATTAAATCTCTTTCAGAGTATCCCACGAGAACGCTATCAACTGTCAATAGAGGCTTGACTAGGAGCAAAACTATCGCTGCTTGACGAACACATTCCAGTCGTGTTGCATATGAAAGTGCAGGAAAGCGTTGTCGAGCAGAGCTGCTTATTTGGAAACGATGCCGGCTGTTCGAAGTAACGGAGTTCATATTGCATCTGAAGACGCAGAAAGGACTAGAAGATGTTGTAACAGAAATCAAAAACGCACCTATATGGTGGGCGAGTCTGGTCTTGGGATGCCGCCCTCGGCAGGGGATGTGAGTGGGTCACTCGTGTTCCAATCAATAACCTGTGTGGTCGTTTGACCGTCGCTGCTGGTTGTTCTGAGGTGTAGCATCCGCTGCGGAGAGGTCTTTCCATACACTTGGGCCATTCGGGGTGAGGGTTTTGCTTCGGTTGTCTTGGCTGCTGCCGAGCAAACAGCCTTGATTTCGGCCGCCAAGCATTTTGACGCTTTACTGGGCGTAGAGCTCGTCTGTCGAGGACGAGACCGCGGCGCTGTCCACTTTTCCTGCTTGAAAGTACCGCTTTCCTCGTCAGAGTCGGAGAGGAGGAAGGTGGATACATTGGTTTGTGCGAGACTAGGATGAGAGGACTTCTCGTTTGATGAGACGAGCCGCAAAGGGGAGAAAGCTGAGTGAAGCTTTGAGCTCATGATGCAAGTGGCCAGTTTGACTTTGTCGCAATGAATATCGCGGCATGTTTGAGGACCACACGGTTTGAAAGCAAATCCTTGCTTCTCTTGCTGCGGCGTGGGGCTGAGAAGACCAGTCCAGAACCAGCTCCTGGAATTTGTCTGCAGATGCGACGGAACGACATTGCCGAAGGGCCTTGCTGCTCGGCTGAGAATGTTCATTGTCAATGGTCAGAACCGGCTCTTTGAGGTAAGGGTCATGAAGTGAAGGCAATCGGAGCTGGATGCGGATCCCTGGGACAGTAGACATAGAGAAGGGAGTCGCTTGTTGCTTATTTGGAAAGGCCCTTCAAAAGAGGTCGAAACTGACTTCGATGCTGTGGGGGGGTACTGGTATATTTGTGGTTAGCAGCACTAGCAGAGTCCTTGTTGCAGGGTTCAGGGTGCCCACTCCTGAAGCCAGAAGCGGCTCTTCATACATGATTGGATCAGCGGAAGACGTTGACTTCCAAAGTCAGCTGTAGATAGTAACCTAAAAGGGGGGGAAAAGGCTCCGATATTGGAAACAATGTGTGCAATTGGAGAAAGCAGTATGCTTGTTGCAATCGCTAGCAACACCATCGCAAGCATATTTCCATAAGCCAATAATGCACTAATGTCACTGTAAAGACCTCTTTCCGACGCTCTCTCAACCTTTACTCGCTCTTTACTCGACCTCTATAGTACAATACTGTACAATACTGTACACTCTCAACTTGTTTGCAGGGCGTTCAAAGACACTAACGATACAGGAGACAAGACCAAGCTAAGTGCCCAAACCCGGTCGCGAGCAGCGTCGTGAGGCAACCTACGCTTACACTCAACTCTACGTCAGTTCCGAGCAAAGCCAACAAGACCATTCGAATACCCACATTGTATGTAGAAGCCAATTTTGGCAGATATACTATACTGTAATATGAGATACACTTTCGGCTTCCTGTGAGTTCAGTACGTTGTGCACCTAATGCTGTAAGTAAGTATCGCCTGAACAGCAAAAAGAAGCCCCTCATCGCAGACAAACAGCAACTGCACGAGTAGAAGTGAATGAGTCCATAGATTATGAAGCCCTCCCCGGCGCCATGTCCTGAGGTTACATGAACCAAGATATCTCACTTAATACCTACAAAGGTCCTTCCCTATGAAACCAATCCCCCTTGATATCGCGTGGCATGTCTTCAACCATAGCGACACCCATGTTCAATCCCAGTTTGCACGATGCTCGCGCGACTGGCATTCGTTCTTCAATCCCCAACTTTACCAGCACGACGTCAAGAAGGGTCGTCACTCCGCCATCTTTAACACCATTGCCTATTGCACGGACACGCAGGTAGCCCTCGCCACGCTTGAGCATAGCTACCGAGCCGGCGCTGACTACAACAAACCGGCCGTGATGTACTTGACCGAAGCCCAACAGCCCAGTCCTTATCTTATCACGGCTCTATATCTGGCCGCTTCGAAAGGCTATTCTGATATCGTGTCGTTTCTCCTCGACCGCGGTGCAGATATCGACGGGGTCCCGGACTGCCGGTTGCGCACTCCCGTTTTCATATCCCTACTTAGCCGTGATGCAGAAACGTCCATGGTCCTCCTCCGGCGTGGGGCGCGCCTTGAGTCTCCCGAGTTCGGGATCAACGCACTCCACCAAGCAGCTGCTGCGGGACTAACCGAAGTCATCACCTATCTGATCGAGGAGAAAGGACTGGGAGTGGACACGGTCGACAGCAACGGGGACACACCGCTGATCCACTCGCTATTGTCACCGTCTCCGGAGACGGTCATAGCTCACCTGGCACGGTTCGAGGTGGACGTGAACCAGCCGACGACGATCGACACCTGGCGCATGACGGCGCTGAGTATGTCGTGCGAAGACGGTATGTTCTCTGCCGCCCTGTCTCTTTTGGAAGCCGGAGCGGACGCCACGGGCGAGTCGGACGGCCTGGTGGAAGGGGCCGACCCGGCGCTGCGCATCTACGAGCAGAAGCCGCTCGAGCTAGCTCTGCTGGCTCGTTCTGAGAAAACACACGGGAGAACGGCGGCGGCGAAGCAAAAGCTCGTCGACCGTCTCATAGAGTCTGGCGCCGACCCGGATGCGACGGTCTGTATTTCTGCGCGCTGCAACTGGACAGGGCCGCTCTTGCTGAAGCTCGTTCGCTTGAGGCGTCGTTGGGAGGCCGAATTGTTGCTCTCTTCAGGCCTCTTGAACATTGACCAATGTGACTCTCATGGTGCGACGACTCTTACTTGGACGCTTTCGACGTGCCATGGAGACCCCGTTATGGCGTCGATCCTGTTGCGGCGTGGTGCCAAGATGGACGAAGGAGTGTTACGCACCGTTGTCGATAAGCTGGTGCGGCTAGCATGTGTGAGAGATCATTGGGGTGTGATCAGCCTCCTGACACGAGAACCCAAGTTGTTGAAAGTATTCCACGTGTTATACTCGCACTGTTTCTGGGTAGCTTCGAAGGAGGGCGATGCGGTAGCAACGCGATTTGTGCAGGATTCGCCGAGGTCAATCGTGCGCATGGTGACGGAGATGCTGAAGAAGGGGATCAGTCTAACCAAAACTGGGGTCCTCCACGTGATGCGTTCCAACAAGTGTAGGAAGGCAAAGCCAGGGCCGGTCATCGCAATGATGTTTTCTTGATTTTGCATTGAGGCAGGGAGTGTTTTGTGGGGAGATTATCTGCGTCGTATCGGAGGGAAGCTTTACGGACGGGTTGACCGTAGCAGAGATACATCGATAGAACCGATGGCAGTGATAGTGATGAAATTCATCAGATTCCAGTAAGAATCGCAGCAAAAATAACAGGTTCCCGAAAACGGCCGAAAGATTTCTGGTCGGAAGGGGCTTCGTTTCATGAAAACATGATTGCGCACTAATCCTTGATGACAAGCGACGGATACGTTGCCCCTTGCAGAGGCCGCCGTGCCGTCGTTTTATATGCCATTCTTAGAACGGCAAGACCAAGGGCTCCGCAGTTGCGGAAAAGTATAATAGTGCAACGTATGGCACTTGCGACTGAAGCTCTAGTATCATGTCTCTTTCATGAACAGTGAACTCCTTGAGAACGTTTGCCGGAAGTGTCCCGAGTGACTTCAAAAACATGGAATCTCCTCGCCACGAAAACTATTCTGCCTTAGACGATTCGACTGGACGCCTCTTTGAGGATTCGTTTCTTGATGAAAACGAACTCGAGCAAAAGTGGACTCCTGATGTCTCCAAGCACGGGCATACTCGAAAAAGGGCACGTGCTGGCAGTTGTAGGCAATTCCACCATCCTCGTCACCAGCTCACTCTAACTTGACAAAGCCAGTACCGTCCTCGCTACCTCCGATGATGATTGCACAGTGCCAAACTTGCCAGACATGCCAGACACGCCAGTTGCGTACACGAGACAGACAGATTTCTGGATAGAAAGGGACGTGGTTATGAAGGCAACCGCGCGAGCTGGCGCTGTAACTGCTCTCGCGCAGGAGGTCGTGCGGGAGGTTGCGAAGAATTATTAGCCCGTTATCATTCAGATGGAATTTGACGGCAGTGACGAGACGGTGTTTACTCTGCGTATTTCGACTCAGGATGGGTATGTTATCCAGGGGATAACGGACATACTGGAGAGATTCTGCTCACGTACTGAGAAAGTCTGCTAGCTACGTTGTACATAGCAACAATCAATGAACTAGCCACGTTTTCAGGTTTTCTCTGTAACCAACAAAAACCTCGCCTTCGAAGTGCCTTCGAAGTGCCTTCGTAGTACAGTGGTTATCTTCTCTCAATTGCTTGGTGTCAATACGGCATCTCGGATCAAGACCAGAGAGCACGTGGTCCATGGACAAAAGAGCACATCTACGCGGCTGAGTATAAGATTGCGAGTTCGAAAGTGGCTGCATTGCATACCTATAGACGATTTTGTCTGCGCGGTTGTATATAAATTGAGGTTGTATGTTGAGAGCTGCTGGACTTCTTTCCTCTTTACTGCAGTGGTCTTCTTCCTAGAGCATCTTTCAACCCCACAGGGAGACATTAACTACACAGTATTCTATATCCTTACTGTAATACAACGCATCACTGAAACACCGCATACCGCATGCTGATTAGTAAGCATGAGGGTGCATAAAGGCACGGCGGTCAATGCGGCATGGTCACCGCTACTTGACGTAGTTGAGGTCATCTGCACTTTTGAAAGTGATGGCCGAGTGTTCTATGGCGTAGTTACAGAGATTCCTCACCCCTTCGTGTGGGATTGGCTAGATTATCGCCAAGTTTTATGGGTCTTTGACGATGGAGACTGTGTCAAAGTATGGCAAGAATGTGTGGATCGACCTCGGCTGAGCAATCCTGCTTGGACGTCATGTCTTCACTCTATTGTGGGTTGCTATGAGACCGATGGCGGCTATGTTCTCTACGCCGTCAAGTGGGACGGCTACGCATGTCCGACGTGGGAAGCGGAAGAAGACATGTCAAGGTACGTCGACCTATTGGCGGAGCACGATCAGACTTGTAAGTGTAGGCAAAGGTCGTGAGTGCCGTGGCGTGGCGTGACCGAACCAGACGACGAGCATAAGAGGCAAGGCCAACAAGTCGATTTGCAGCATAGTTTGAATGGAGCTCCATATAGCTCAAATCACGAGCACAAGCTTGTTCTGCACCGTTGGGTCTGCGTCCCCATCAAACGACATTCGGCAAGAAGGTTCTCTGTCACACATTATTGTACAATGCCTGTTTGACCTCGCTCCCAAGCCAAGCTCCCAAAATGGCTTATTGCCTGCTCTAGTTCTGCGGGCGCTTGTATCTTGGCCCTACCTGCTGAACATAGGCGTGCGGGTGGGCCGTGCGGAAACAGCTCTTTCGTTATATGCACCCAGAACGAAGGAGCCTCTTTCGTATCGCGGAAGGGACCCACCGACCAAAGAACGGCTTCGTCTCAAGCGCTCAACAGGAGCCATCGTCAAGTAGAGTATTCGAACATGACACACTATGACACTGTGTTTGAAAACCGCCGGTCTTCTTACTTTCATCTGACCGTTGGCTAATCGAAATGTCGTGTCATTGTTCGTTCGACTTCGTTCGGCGTCGTCAGCGACTGTGTTTCTTCCATATCGCCTTACACCGCAAGGCCTCAATTTTCTATCACATGGTCGGAAGGGAAACATACCATTCGGGATTAGCCCTACGAACCAGCTCTCAACATCCCTTTTCTCCCCAGAACATTCCTTTACTGCGCTCACCTCCGGGGTACAGGCGTATCGAAGCCGACGCCACATTACCAACAACAAGAACAATTATAAGTCTTCCGCCGGGGCATACAGTACTAGCCTGCGCGCGGCGGGGCTTTTTTTGACCAGAAACATCAACCTATGCATCTAGCAGGAACAGCAAGAGCGGAAATCAAAGGCGAAGCTTCCGAATAAAGTTTCAATGAATGCGCCATCAGCGACGCGAATGAGTTGACAGCGTGGGAGGACTCCATTGAAGCTAGCAAGTCATTTGTTAGCAGTATCCAGATCATTCGTCGTCTGGATTTGGATAGCAAGGCAGCCGGTCGTCCTTTAATTACGGTCATATTGGAGCAGTCTAGACTTTGCAACAACGAGGTAGGGTAGACGTGGCTGCACGCGCGGCATAAGTAAAAGGACCTCAACAAACACCATTCCATAACATTAATGCATCAGATAAGCTCTTAGAATCCGTAGCTTTGTTAATATAGCTTTCACCATCCAACATTACTACCGCTAGCCCTTCCATACTAACGGATTTTCAGTTGAAAAGAAAATGATCTTTTTAATTATTTGTTCTGTGTAATATAAATAATATATGCTTATGCCTAAGATATTCATGCTAGACTTAAACAAAAGTCGTTATGTTTAACAGTGTGAACCGACTCCAAGCAACGTGAAACAAGGGAAAAGGAGAGAAGCTGTTATGAGTCCGATGAAGCTTTATAACCAGGAAAGAATGGCGTAGGAACTGTGAGAAGTCCGCGTTGGTCTCCGGATACATCCCAGTTATCGCCGTTACCAAGCAAAACGTCCATTTGCCCGACATGCTGGGCATCGGAGCCGTAGTGGCCTGGTTGAAATGGCTCGACAGACGTATATTTGCCGGAGACACCGGAGACACCACTGCCAAGGATAGCACCAGTAAAGTAGGCTTCAGCACACGAACTGTCCATAACATAGCTACCCAACGCACTGTCACCGAGTGGCTCACACACACTGCTCGCACAACCGGGACACCATCCACAATAATAGTTGTAATTAGGAAGGATAAAGTCCGGATTATAGTTGTCTAGGCTGGGGATGGCAAGAAGTTGCTGATCGCCTAAGGATTTCAAAGATAAAGGGCTTGGACGAATTAACACTCATTTCCTAATTGATGATAGGACGATGTTCTTACTTACCATTCGAAGGAACTACAACAATAAGGAGGAGGTAGCATATGACTTAAGTAGTCTTGGGGACCTAAACTGCCGAAACCGTCAAACATTTGTTGCTGGAGGGCCATACTGAAATCCGTTACTGCGGACGATTGCGCCTGCATAGCGTACATGTCTTCCAAAGTGGGTTCCCCAGTGGAAGTCAGTTTGATAGACGCTAGCAGTTGGCGTACCGATGTGGCATGGCTCGTAGTATCAGGCGACTCAACATCTATCTGATGGCATGTGATGTTTGTTGGCAACGGCAGGTCTTCCGCTGGCGGGGTGTGCGGTCTGCATACAGCCTCGGGACGAACCTCAACCTCCTCGGCTGAGACTGTTTGCGTGTCCATATTGGACGTCAGCAGGTTTGGAATTGAGATTCGAGAAGCCATTGTCAGTTGGAGGAGGTTTACAAGTCCGCTGAGTTTGTCGTTCAATCTTGAGCCGTGGTGAAGCACAACGTGAAGTACGTGACTGAAGGGATTGACGTGCTATATAAGTTGACGGTAAGAGAAGGGCATGGGCCGGGCATGGGCATCTGGCGATCAGTTGCAAAATTACATTATAGATGCAGGCGCGCACAGAGGCGGCTTTGTTGTGTCTCGGTTGCCGTGAGCGTTCTGGACGATGCAAAGGGTAGTAACAGCGTAACATTCAACGAGCGACCTACAGATTCTGCAGTCATGTGAACGTGACGATGAATGCAACGACCAAGGGGTTCCGTCAAAGTCTGCTCACAAAGCCACGCCAATCACCGGCTGAGGTGCTGTGGCGTTCGAAACCTGTTGTGGAGCCTGATGTCGGTATTGCTGCATGGCAGCCACTTTTAGATCGGTAAGTCGATTGTTTGTACGTGGCAACTCGTATGCGGAGTAGCTCAGCCAGATGTGGAGCCGCTTCTGGCGACTTGGCCTGACAAGGCCATTACTATAGGTGTCACTAGGCGTCTTCGCTCGCGATCATGGTATTGCTAACATCGCGCTTGCCCAAAGCAGTAATTGACTCCCGTTATATGTTTGTGAGGCTGTTAAAACTCGGAATGAAGTGCAGGATGCACGGTCAAACAACGGAATGTAGATATTTAATCCCTACTTCGTGTGGCCGAGCATGAAGCGACAAACAGACCCTAAGTTCTAGTATGGGGCTCAGAGCTATTCCTGGCTTCTAACAAACAGCAGTTATTCTCAGGGTTCCAAAGGCGCGGTCTTGTGGTTACGATTTGTACAGTATGGAGCAAAAACCTCTTCCTCTTTTGCACAAGCTTTCAATGTTTGGGAGAGCCAGAACCTGCTGTTACGTCTGTTTCGAACGTCTGTCATTGGCTGTGGTTGCCTGTTTGCAAACACAATGTGTAGTCATAATGGCTTGGACAGTGCGAGCGGTATCTCAAGCCTAGAGTATACTTGATTATGCTCATTTTTGGCCGTGGACATGGGCCATTCTCCCTACATGATGCATCAGTAAGCTGTACACAGTGTTGTGCCCTTCAATCTCAGCTTGTGTGGGGCAAATCAAGAGAACTGAAGTGTGTTTCCAAGAGGAAGAGATATATGCTCATAACTGTATAGGAGGGCTGCTACAGTTATGTGCAAAAATACCTTCCTCTTTGAATACAAACAACTTCACTCTTAAATCAGAGTGGAGCCAGAAAAGAACTCAGATCTACCTAGCATGGTCGATAATAATCCAGAAATGGCTCTAAAATAAGCTGCAATTAGCAGTGATTACCTAGCGCTGGAGGTACTCAAAGGTATATAGCAAATGCCCGTGTTTAATCCAATTACATAATGACAGTGTAGGCAACAGGCCACAATACCTGGAATAACCGCTTTTTCCTAGCCGGTACGCAAGTGTGTAACTATAGAAAGTGTGTTCCAGAGAATATTTCACACCCTGTGGAGAAGCTTTAGAGAATAAAAAAGTGTTTTGAAAGAGGAAGGAATATTTGCACATAACTGTACTATATAAAGAAATCTTTCAACGTCGACACATTGAGCTAATCTTACCCCTTACAAAGTTATGTATTAGACTATCTTCAGGTTTTATCAAGCGTATACATATATAGTGTATACATATATGCTAATGGATAACATAATTCATCTATATATCATGTCATTAAGCCACTATGATCGTTACCTCAACCGATATCAACATAGATTTAGACTGACTAGGCCGGAATATTGCGCCTCAATATTGAGGTTTGAATTTAATGCCTGATCTTGAACTACCACCCATTCTACAGGCTTCGAGCTATCTGTGGAAAAGCAGTACTGCAGAGGAATCTGATAAACATCTTTTCAAGGCAGTTGGTGACCCGAAATGTAAAACTCCTCCAGGTGGCCCTGACCTTCCGCGTAGCCCCCTTGACCTCTTTTAACGGGATTCAGGAGTAAATCGAGGTCTGCCTTCGTCAGCGGTAAGTGGTGTCTTTGACCAGTCCGTCTCTCCAAGGCGCTTTTCGGACCAGATCCTGACAAATTACTACCCCCATGCTTGTCCCCACTACCAAGGAATTTATGGAGGGGAATGGATGAGTATTTCTTTATACTTTTATCTGCTGGCAGATGCGGTGTCTTGGCCATAGCCAATTCACGCATGAAGCATAGTCATTGTAGACAAGCTCGACACCTATGTACCAGAACCATTCCATCGGCCCGAAATGACCCATACTTGGGCGACTCAATGGAATCAGACGCAAATCAGAGATTGTACGTGTTCCATGCGCGATATTTTGAAAGACAAGATCGGTAAGAACATAGCTAGCAAACTTGCCGCTTAGGCAAGATGCCTCGTTAATTACAGTATTGAAAGTACAGATCTTATCAATTCTAGGAGCATAATTAAGGTTGTGAATATTATAGAGACTATAGCTTTTAGTAACAAACTTTTCGGGCTAGACGAGAAGAGAAATTAGATGGTTTATACTATTAGCAGCGGAGAGCGCTAGTTTGTCGCATTCGGCCGAGGTCGTTGCACTCTGTGGAGGACGAGCGGATGTACTTTTGTTCCTTAATCTTGTATCTGTCTTTTTTTTAATCGATCCTTATTTTTCTCGTAAGTGGCGTCTGTCAATTCTCCAGGCCGAATTTTTCGTCTCCGCTGATGATATTCGCTTGTTGCCGCGCCATGCCCGCGCATACTCCTGGTACGCTGTCCAAGCAGACTCGTCGGAGTCACACAGCAACGCTGAACCTCTTTCCTACAAAGCGGGCATTTCATTTCGAATGAGAAATCAGCCCGTGAAAGACACTTGGTGTGAAATACGTGGCCTTTTTTTTTAACACGGATGAGACAGCAATGACGACATAGATGGGCAACTAGACGTACCACATGTGCTGGCTCCGAGGGGCATGTGTAGGGTGGCTTCCCAGCAAATACCGCAATCTAAGGAGAAGATTTTCCGAAATCTTTGGCCATTAAATCTCGAGTGGTCTGATATCTTGCAGCGTACGGTATCGGTTCCGTGGTAGTCCTGGGAGTTTTTGCAACATGTCGGACAGATAACCTGGCCATGAAGTTAGTTGACACCTGAGGCTGGAATCGGAGTAACGAACGCATGAACAACTGAAAAGCAAGAGCATGGCTTTCTCTTTGAAGTCTACATAGCACCAGGAGCAAAAATAGGAAAGCTCTTCATCCTCGTTTTTGGTAAGGTCGATGGTGGTCATTGTCGGTTTTGGCTTTCGATCTTCGGTATCGAGTGAGAGAGTTAGCTGGGGAACGCAAAATTGAAGGCGGATTTTGCTGTTCTTATGCGTTTCAGGACGGCTTCTGATTCGTTTGAACATGAAGTGATTCGATCTTAGCCACGCTGAAGATGGCCCACTTGTACGAACCACATGTACGAATCACAACAATTGAGACGATCGACATGAATATTCGTTCTCTTTGGTCCCTGCGCGAAGTCAATAGGCTTTCTTGACGGCAGGGATAAAAGCAGGCTCTCGAGGGGGCACGATCAAGTGTATAGACAGGGCGAAAGGAGAACATCGCACAACGTGAATGGAAAGAGAAATATCTTCTCAACCAGGTGAATCCGCACTTCTACGAGAATTTCTCGGTGGACAGACTTGAGAACAAGAGCACGTTTACCCCTACGAGGAAACCCACTCGGGTACCCCTGTGATCCCAAGAGATAGATAAGAAACTGACAGCGACGGCAAGAACCAATACTTGTGAAGTTGCAGGCACCTAGTGAGATTTTTACAACACGTAGTTGCCGCCTCTATGTTTACAGTATAAAAGTCCTTACCCTTTCCCCTGCAAGGCCGAGCCTTCAAGTAATCTAAGAGCATAGGTCGCTAGTGGCAGTAAACGTATATACTATCTGGTAAGTGAAGCGCTTTCCATCGCATGGAGAACCCATCCAACTCGCGGCAGTGCCTTATTATAGCTACATAAGGTTGTCTTCCTAAAATAACGCGTTCTTTTGCTTGCGTTAGTGACGTCGCACACACAAGCGGTCCACTCTCAAACTCAACAAACCCAAATTCTTTTCCCCTTCTAAGCCATAGACGCGTATAGCAAGACCTTTCGGGGTTTTATTTGCCGCTTGGTTTTGTTCTTATCAATACCTCATGTTTTTTAGAGGTTGTCGCATTGTTTTGCACACGCGATTGTTCCATTTGAAGCCCAAGTTTCTTAAGTGGTCGCGATCGGAACATAGCTCCTTTGGCTGCTTAGGGCACGGCAAATAGCCTAGTTATTGTCGTTGAAGTAGTTACTTCTCGCAATAGTCCCTAGAAGAGGGCAATCGTGTCGTTGAATATTGTATCCGGGAGGTCTGCTCCATGTCCGAACATGCCCAACCTCGAGATTCAAAGGAACCATTGCACTAAGATACATGCCCTGCATGATGGTTCAGGGCCGATGTGAGAAATAGAAAACTCAGTATTAGGGAGGTTATGTTGAAAGACGAGACTATTATTAGAAAACGTACGGCACTCGATAGAAAATTCCGAACCCAATTCACCAGTTGGTAGTTGCACCTCTCCAGGCACACGCCCGCTACGCGATTACAAGCCAAGGGTGTTACGGCCAGCTAATGACAGTGGATTTTCTGCTAACAGAAACTGAGGTAACAAGACTAACTAGGTGTTCGACTTTATACTGCTGACTGGTAGATCAAGGGTTAGGGTAAGGTGATCAGTCTTACACGAGGTAATGAGGTAGTAATATCACAAACTGTGAACTAAGCTGAAAGTCATTCAATGATGAATCACAAGTTGATTGCTGAAGAACTATCTATAAGGCCTTGAGCAGGTGCTCAAGTCCCGATCTTTATAGAAGTCTCTTTTACTTGGGCCGACTCTCATATTGTCGCAGGTCGACATGTCGAGAGTCGGCTGCCGACACGCCAAGGGTCATATCAGTAGTATCTTGCATAATATCCACGTGACCTTTCCTCAGTCGATAGTTCTTCCGCTTCCGGAGGTGGCCCATTGTTCCCGTGTATCCTGACGACGCAGCCGCCGGCTTGAGTGGGTCTGTTAACCCTCTGTTAGGCATAACGAACGGGTTGTAACAAGGGGCTAGTTCCATTTCCCACATTTCGCACAGCTCCTGATAAACATCCTCGGTAACGTTTTCCCAGCCATCTCCATTGACAACTTCGTCAAACACGTGCTTAGAGACGATGACAAACTGATGTAGAGCCCATTTGCCTGTCGTGTCTATGGGATATTTCATTGCGGTAGAGTCATCCTGGGACCAACAAATCCCAGTCATTGCTGCATCTCCAAGGCCTGGCATCTCATCCTTCCACTCTGCCTCCAGGTCTTTTCCCCAAAGCTCATTAGAAACTACAAACTCCTGTGTAGTTAAATTGAGTAAGACATGCCGATAATCTGATGGGAAGAAGTTCTCAAAAAGCTGCCTGTATTCTCTCTTAAAGCATTCTGCTTTACTGAGGCAGTGGGCCGCCAAATATTTGAGCATGACTCTAGCAACTTCTGTTGGTGTTATCGATTCTCTGTATCTTTCATTGTAAAGAGGTTTTGACGAGTCTGGATACTCGGGTGGCGGTTTTTGACAACCGTCTCCCACACATATTATCCTTTCGTTGGCCCACGTCCCCAGGAGATGATCGAATAGCACTCGTGTAAGGTCAGGGATGTCTTCTTCGTCGAAATAGTCAGCTAGACTGACATCATGCCTTGATAACCACTTCGTGCGGTAAACGTCTTCGAGAATAGTTGCGAAGTCGTCTGGGGCTTCTCTAGCACTTCCGTTTTCTTCGTTCAGTGCTGTAGCCTGAACTTGGCTTAGATAAGATATCAATTTACGTCTTGTATCATCGTCATGCCTAACCACTTGAGGCTGTCCACTCAAAAACTCTTTTCTGCATCGTAATTAGTAATAGCTTCTCGTCCCATAGTTCCAGCATCTAGGCGTACTGTCGATAAAGGGGTATCATCAATTGCTGTTGCAAATGACGGCCGACATGTCCGCCAGGGAGTAAGACTCCCAGTTTTCCCCAATGTAAAGTGCTCAATTGCTCTTTTTGATCTGGACTAGCTACCTGCCAGTATTGTCCCATGGTTTAACCTGTTAATGTGAGCAATAGGTAGTTATGGAAAGACAATAAAGCAGTTTGGAATTCAGTGGTCTTGAGTGTTTGGAATTTTGTGAGTAGTGTTGTTGATTGAGATTGAAGGTTTGATGGGTAAACTATAGAGACAGTGATCCCTTTTATACTTAAACAAGCCTCTACTAAGCTTTTCAACCTCTTCAACTACACGACCGACAACGTGACCCACCATAGTCCTGTAATCTTGCCTATACTAGTAAACGATACGAATGCAGATCCCAGATTGGTTGTTTTAACCCCCAAATACAGCCGATGAGGTGGCTATCTGGGCTGTTTCTAGGTTATCTTCTACCAGACTGTCGGGCGCTGGGCCGGAGCGCGGACGCCGGGACCCACAACCCCGGCGTTAAGAGGATTACAAGGGCAGGATGGTTAGGATTAGTAGCGCTAGCGCTGCTAGAGTAACGCATGCCCACATACAGCGTATAGGAAGGGGCAACGCTGCATGAGAAGAGGGAGGGTTAGATTTCAGCGTTAACTAGCACCCACCTACGCAATTAGTACTAAGCGCACTTCACTCCGTCTAAACCACCTTTGACACTGACTTTCTTTTGCTTACTACGTAATCTTACCCTAAGTAAATAATTACCCGCTCTACTACTGTATGTAAGCGACATGTCACTGGTACTCTCTCCTTGGTACTATACATAGTCATGAGCATAAGTCGCTTCCTCCTTAGAAGGACATGCTAATCTTGGAAAATGCTCCACATCGACTTGGGCTAACAAGATTGAATTGGACCCAACAAACCTAACCTTAAACAGGCTCTGAAAACAAAACAGGAATTAACAGATTATTAGTTACTATAGCCACTTTAGACGTTTCTCTCTCCATTATGATAATATAGATGCTGGTCTTTCAGTACGTACTTCGGGGTTACAGACGTAATCCATAATTGGCTCTCAACTTTGCAAACATAGGGCGAGAAGAGCCGTAACAGCTGCCACGGAAGCTATCCTTTTCCCTCTGGAGAGTTTTGTGGAGAATGTTCGCAGGTACTGTGTCAGCAAGCAGCTTACCGTTGTCACTTGATTGGAAGCGCCAGCACAATAATGTCGGAAATCGAATTCGGACTCGACTGTCCCTCAGTTGCACACACGAATGTGATACACACAATATCCGGTACATACATATCTGCTACAGTATTGAAAGTCCGACATTGTCTCTCAGCCTGTGCCATCTAGTAGCGCTTATTAGATGCGTCTTCCAACAGCTGGGTGCTGCATATAAGGGTTAAAAAGCCTAGGCCTACAGACCATCAAGACAACCCTCGACATAAGTTGGCGATAATAAGCTCATAAGATAAGATGGTGATAAATCATTCAAAGTTTTTATGCAGTCTACAGTACGAGCAATCCAGACGTTTTCCAACATTTCTAAAGAGCTCGCTTCTCCTTGTTACCTCCATTCTTTGAGCATCTTAACCCTGCTGCCTCAGCATGCTTTGCAACTATCGTAAAGACGTCTATGTTCGCTAATTTACGCAAAAATGTTTCCTGTTTATTTTTCTTGTACAGCCCTTGCTTATGATTCGCGATGACTATGCAGCCCATGATTATTCCTTGGCAAGCAGCGGGAACAGACTCAAAGCCGCAGTCATCCAAGGAGAGTACGGTTTTTGGCAGGCCTGCTGTTACACGCCACTGCTCTGACTGAAGGCTCTCGCGTCTCGCTGAAACCCTTTTGAAAGACAGTGGTATAGATTGAGTATGTGATGTCCTCGAGATCGAGCCATGTCTATACTCCGTCCAAACAACCTTAAGACGGTTGTCGTTGATGAGATAGCTCAAAAAAAGGTGTGCTTCAACGCTTTGGTACTCGAAAAAAAAGTCCACACATGGAATTTGTCTCCATTCGTACCACTTCTGCTGCTCGGCAATGTATTCGGGCTCGCTGGCTAGAATCGGCTGACTCTGGGTTGTTAAAAGCCCATATTCATGCAAGTGCAGTAGAGAAGGGATCAGTTCTTCGGTCTCTTCGTCAAGGGGCCCATGATGGTAAGGGGTTGAGACGTCCCGTCTTCCCTCTGCACTTGACTTGATAAACTCAACATTCAAGTCTACCAGAGCCTCCCAACTTGTGACAGCCGCCCATTTTTCACGTGTTGATTCCTCGTCCTGTTCGAATGACATTTTTGTTTTGGATGTAAGGGACCTGAGTTTCGCGATGTTTAAAGAGAGAAAGTGTGGCCCAAAGACAGAAAGACACTGTCAAATATATACACACACAGGATTTAGTACGCCCTGGCTAAGCTATAAAGTACGCTTACGTCTATAATAAGTGCTAACCTTTTTTTTCTTTTACCCTGATCACGTACAAACCCATGAGCAAGATGCACTTCCGTCTGTGTCATTGATCACTCCTTCGAATGATTGCGCTTCTTCAAGTGCTCTGGCCTCTATTTTCGGCGGCTTAAGCGAGCCCTGCTGTCGATGGCAAGAAGGTGCGTTTGAGGTTGGTCAGTAATTACAGAGAGAGAAAGAGCCTACCCGAGACTGCTAAGGAAGGTTCTTTAAAATTTGATGAAATGGCCAGCCCCTTCCTAATCGTCCAAGCCATCAGCTTGTTACCGCCTAGGACATAACCACCCAATAGAGGTTTACACCCCGAGCGGGCTGCAAAGGCATATTCTTCTCTAAGTGCGTCATGCGCGTCTGTCCTCTGGAACCGAACACAAGCCTGGTAGGTCCTCCCCTGCGTCCATTATATAGAAGTTTCGCCATGGAGCTTTCACAGAGTTAGGCGTTATCTCGGCGTAAGGGTTGGCCCGTTGCTTTAGGTGTGCCGAAAACCCCGAGTACGAACCGAGTGAGGGCATGACCCCTGGAAGGCAATTGTTTGACATCTTCGAATTTAGCAGCCCCAGTGTGCTTTGGACTTTTGTCTTGTCTGTAACCAGCTGCTTGTCTTTGGGCCCTCTTGACTACGGACTAAGCCCCGCAACCTGCCTAGGGGTGGCATACTGGTCAAAACCGGGTCGAATGCTGCAGTGGGGCGGGAAGTGAAATACTAAACTCATGATGGATGTCCAGGAATGAGCCAACGGGGCCACAGTTGGCTCTGAGCAAACTGCAACGGCAAGCCTAGACCAGACGAAGAATCTGTAGGGAAATGAGGGGGTTGCCGGGCTGGATCCATTGAACGTAGTAGAAAAAATTGGCTCCTGCGGCCAGATCTGGCGCTAGCATCTGTCCGGCACTAGTTGGGATCCTGCTGTATAGATGGAGTAGGCCCTTCATGTCCGCGCTGTTTCGCGGTCACGTGCACCTTTACTGTTGCTGAAGTTTCGAGGTTGTTGGGCTATTTTCTGCTCTTAGGCGATCATATAGCTATGTTTTCTGTGAAAGGCGGATTCTATACTTTTCGTCAAGATCAGTTCCCGGCTCTTGGTGTGAATTATTCGTATTGTCTCGAACGCGACTGTAATCTATAATCAGCTCTTTTCTCTGCAAACAATAGGCCAAGTGTCCATAATAGCTGCTACTGCTGGTAACTTTCTCTCTAGAACGTATTGTGGAGACGATATTGGAAACAGATTTCGGATCCAACTGTACATACGTACAGTATGTACATGTATGCACACGTTACAATATTACGCCCGGCGGCGAACCCGAAAGGGCAACTAAAACTGATTATATATACATTTTTGACTTTGTGCTTTGATATTTTCGAAGCCCTTACTGTCTCCACTTCTTGCTTGCTGCTACGTTTCCTGCCCTTCTTGCTATGGATTCCCTCACTTTAGCGTATTGAGAATTAGCACGCTATTTTGAAGGTGATTTTCCAAGTATTCAACGTCCTACAGTACCGTATGCCCAGTCCTCCGCAAAGCTTTAATGCCGCATCTTGAATTAGAAGGATCATTTGCTCGTAACTACATACACACATACAGCCCTTGTTAGATTCTTTTTTTTTTCCTCCAAAGCGTATTAGTATCACATCGAGCAATGTCAGCCAGAACCCACAGGAAACCCCGCTGCCGTGATCGATCTGCATCCCCACTCTGGGAGGGAAACAAACATCCCCCAGAATACTATACCAACCAAATCCAACCTATGGAAGGCGAGGAGATGAGACGTGACCGTCTTACCCCACAACAGAGGATGTCAGAGGATGGTGTACAGCTTCAACTAGAGCTGGACCGAAACCCCTCCCGGATATTCGTCCTTCAACGCTGTCGGCAGACGCGTCGTAGCTTCCTTTCGTGCGACGCATCCGAATGCCTTGTCGAGAAAGGTGGAAGAAATAGCCGGAGACTGGATGTTTCTTACCGAATCCTCACTGCCATGACGTTTGGCGATTCCTACCACGTCCCGTGCCTTGAGGCCATGCTCAACTTAGCCCGACTTGCCCCATCGAGATTCATTCTCGACACAAAATCCAATAAAGGGAACGACAATGCTCCTGGGGCATGGGGACTTATGTTTCAGAAATGGTTCGAGCATGGGGGGAGGGTCGATCTGCGAAGGATCTCTGTCTATTTCGAAGATGTGGAAGCATACTTGACGGACAGGGACAACTGGAGCACTCGATGGATCGATTGGCAATTAAGTCATCAAGATGACGCAGTTGATCGTGGAGGTTATGGATGCAGTCGAGAACCGTCGTGTCCTCCCAAACGTCCCAGTTTCCCCGACGTCACAACCGATGCTACCGGCGGTTCCCTTGCCTGCTCACTCTCCGACGTAATTAACCATCCTGATAATTGGCGCACGGTTATATACTGATTAGAGAGACACAAACAATAGCAAAGAGGAAAAGCATGAGAACATTGCCGGGGAAATGATGGAAACCTCAAGAGTTAATACAAACGATCTTACCTTATTTTCGCGCCGAAAACAATTTCTTTATCTCTGGACTCATGCTGTTTGTATTCGTTTTGCAGCTCCCTTCCTCTGTTTGGCTGGTACATAAATGGTGTGTACACATTGATTGGCAACACTAAAACATCGGCGCTTGTAGGCCCGGTAGCATCGGTGAAGGCCCTGCAAACAGGCTGTCATGGATGCAATAACGCGTCTAGGTCCTGTGACGAGAGATTCTTTTGGCCCCAAGGGCTGGAAAACAATAAGAAGCTAGGTACAGTATGTACGGGACGGCGCAAGGGGAAAAGGGCCATAAATCAACCAGGACAACCACCCCTTTGCGCGCATAAATTCGGGTTAGAATCTGGTGTCATTTACAGAAAGGTTAAAGCTATCCACAATACTATTTCGTGCCAGAAACTGCCGTTCCGAGCCTATTGGATATATTCTTCCTATTCTTGACACGAGGCTACTGAGACGTGGCTACCACTGCCTATGCAATCGAGTGCGAAATGGCAAAAGGTACATCGCATGCGGGGAAGGGCTCAATACCCCTAATCTTGCCTATCATACTCGTAAAATTTCCAGTGTTGTGCTTCCCCAAGGTGAAAACACTGGTTAAGTTCCAGTGAGAACATGTTTTCCCGTTCAGAAAACTGACACTCTTTTTTGTAAAGCCCAAAATCTGCGTCGCAGGCGTACATCATGTAGGTCTCCCACTTTTGGGACTCCTCATTGCGCTGGCATAACGTGTCCAGCATTTGGTAAACAGCAGTACGGTTGGCTTGCTTTTGGCATTGCCAGATATTTACCGTCATAGTGGTATCTGTGTAAGTGGCTTCGCAAAGCTCCTCATTCCAGGAGTGAGGATGAAGAGATTCACGAAGTCCTCCGGGTTTCTGAAGAAGATCATCTTCGAACCCACAATCGCCTTGCTGACCAAGAATGACAACTATGACGTCGATTGCCTTGGTTGGAACTTGTGAAAACAAGAATGGTAGATATCGGGAGACGACTATGGCATTGCAGCCACGAGAGACTATTGCATCGATATACGACAAGTCGGCGAATATAGCTTTCCAGACGTAGGAATGCATTGGTCTTTTGGCGTAATTAGACCATTTAGCATAACAGTCGTCTTCTTTTTCCCATTTGGGTAAGGTAATATCGAGCCATGCCGGCTCTTCCGCCTGCCACGAGATAGTTTGCGGCAGAGGGAGACGGTAGCTTCGCAACCAAGGCAATTTATGATCCGGTAAAAGCAAGGACTCAAGTGATCCCTCACCTTCATTATAGTATAAGACCCAGGTATTCAGGCCGGCAGGCCCATGATCGAACAATTTAGCGAAGTGGTCTACACTGGTCTGCCTAGACCGGGAGAATTTAAGTCGGATTTTGGATCCCTCATCTTGATATTCCGATAGCGCTTCGTTGTAGCCCATGGCATCTCGTAGAGATGCTTTTAGACGTGTTATGGAACGAAGAGCTGGTGGAAAATAGACAAGTGACATGATCAGGTAATATTCTTCCCGATGGTTATCCTCAGCAAGGTGCGCCAGAGAGTAGCCGGCAAAGACTGGGTTGGCACCGAGTTTCACAGCTTGCTCAAACCACTCACGATTTTTGAAAGTGGCGCCGATGATCAGGTCCAGAACTTGTTTCGCGTTGCGTACCATTGTAAGTTGCCAGAAGAAGAATACAGTATCAGACAATGACTGCGAGGCCAACTTTCATACGAACTCAGGGAATAAGATTTGTACTAAATACCTCGGATCCTAATCCTAGCCTTCCTCTTTCGTCGAGCTTCCGCTACAAGAGGGAGAGTGGCGAGTGAGAGTGACTGAAGTTGCGTGCTTCGTAGCGATTACAGTACAGTTGGATCCGAAATCGGTTTCCGGCATTATTGTTCTGGCGTTTCCAACCAAGAGACAATAATGGACCTGTTTGCTGACATGGTACCTGCGAACGCCTCCACACTACTTGCTAGAGAGAAAAGGATACAGAAAGTGGCAGCTGTTGCGGGCGCTCAACCCTATGTTTGCAAGGTAAAGAGCTGATTATGGATTACCTACACGGGTATCATCATCTTCTGTCAGCAAGTGGATACCAAAATGTCCAGGAAAGAAATGTTTCTTGTGTGAAAAGCATGAAACCGATTTCGAACACGACTGTACTGTACTGAACTTCATCAACTTAATAGTAGATGGATATGAAGCGGATGGTATGGTGCAGTATCGGTTCTTCTCGAAGGCCATTGGTAAACACACACACAATTTATTTCGCCCGGCAGCGAAGCCGAAAGGGCAACTAAAGCTGACTACATGTACGTCTATGACTTTGTGTCACGGTTTCCTTGAAGCCCATACTGTTTCCACTTTCTGCTTCCTCGTCCATTTTCTGTCTTTCTCGCCACAGTAGTCAGCAAAAAAAGCCTTCATTCCAGTCACAACTCTCTGATGTCTCTTACGCAGTGCAGCTATTTTGTTTGATTTACGTACAGTATCTGCATTATAGACGTGGCGGACGTCAGCTTATAGTGGATCTGCACATCTCTATCTTTAATACTAGATGTTGGGTAATCAAAACTGGCCCTTCAACCTGCCTAAGACCCCTGGCGTTGATGACACAAAAGCCATTGATTGCTCTAAGCGATGTGTGGGTCACCCTTGTTAGTGAAGGCTCAAGTAGGCCGGTACCGCAGAGCCAGATCAGACTGTGTCAATGCCAAGATGCCAAACGCTGGTGCGGAAAGACATCAGAGAGTTGACGCAAATGCACAGTACAGTCGCATTCGAAATTGGTTTCATGCCTTGCACTTGAAAAACATTGTTTTCCCAGATATTTTGGTATCCACTTGCTTAGAAAGTACAGAAGGACCCATGCAACGTACTTGTTGGAAAAATGTTAAAACTCCTGTGTAATCCATAATCAGCTCTTTACTCTGCAAACAATGGGCCAAGTGCTCATAATAGCTGCTACTATCGGTATCTCTTTCTCTCTGGAAAGTATTGTGGAGACGTCCGCAGGTACCGTGTCAGCAAGCAGGTCCATTATTGTCTCTTGGTTGGAACCGCCAGAAGAGCAATATCGGAAACCAATTTCGGATCCACCTGTACTGTAATACAGAAAAATCTGACGTCTGCTGTTGCAAGTCCGAAACCATCTCTTGGCACAGTTCATCTAGATTTGACGCTGATCAGGTACGTCGTAACCCAGCTGGTTGCTGTATATAAGAGCAACATAAGCTACATCTGCAAACCTATCAAGATAACTCTCAACACAAGTTGGTTAATGTCAACTCAAAAGATAAGATGCTCGTTGGCTCAGAAAATTTTCAGATGAACTCAAAGGACGGCCAGACATCACTATCATGGGCCGCCATGAATGGGTACGACACGATAGTCAAGGTACTCCTTGAGACCGGCAAGGTTGAAACCGACTCGAAGGATATTGACGGCCGGACCCCGCTTCTCTGGGCAGCCTCATTTAATAGGGAGGTAGTCGTCAAGATGCTCCTCGACACCGGCAAAGTTGACGTCAACTCGAAGGATGATGAAGGCCAGACGCCGCTATCATGGGCCGCCATGAGTGGAAACAAGACACTCATCAAGATGCTCATTGATACCGAAAATGTGGATGTCAATTCAAAAGATAATCAAGGCCGAACGCCACTATCGCATGCAGCTTGGTACGGAAACGAGCCTGCCATCAATATGCTCCTCGAGACAGGCAAAGTTGACATCGACTCGAAGGATAATGATGGCCGAACGCCGCTATCATGGGCCGCCAAGAATGGAAAAGAGGCAGTCATCAAGATGCTCCTCGACACTGGCAAGGTTGACATCGACTCGAAGGATAATGACGGCCGAACGCCGTTATCCTGGAGCGCCGAGAATGGGAACGAAGCATTCGTCAAGATGCTGCTCGACACCGGTAAGGTTGAGATCGACTCAAAGGATGATTACGGACGAACACCACTGTTATGGGGCGCTGAACAAGAAAAAGAAGCCGTCGTCAAGATGCTGCTCGACACTGGCAAGGTTCAAATCAACGCCAAAGACAATTGCGGCCGAACGCCGCTATCATGGGCCGCCATGAGTAGAAACAAGACACTCATCAAGATGCTCATTGATACCGAAAATGTGGATGTCAATTCAAAAGATAATCAAGGCCGAACGCCACTATCGCATGCAGCTTGGTACGGAAACGAGCCTGCCATCAATATGCTCCTCGAGACAGGCAAAGTTGACATCGACTCGAAGGATAATGACGGCCGAACGCCGTTATCATTGACCGTCGAGCATGGAAGCGAAGCAGTCGTCAAGATGCTCCTCGACACTGGCAAGGTTGACATCGACTCGAAGGATAATGACGGTAGAACGCCACTATCGCATGCAGCTTGGTATAGAAATGAAGCAGCCATCACGGCGCTCCTCGAGACAGGCAAAGTTGACATCGACTCGAAGGATAATGACGGCCGAACGCCACTATCATGGGCCGCTGAGCATGGAAGCGAAGCAGTCGCCAAGCTGCTCCTCGACACTGGCAAGGTTGAAATCGACTCGAAGGATAATAACGGTAGAACGCCACTATCATGGGGCATTGAGCATGGAAATGAAGCAGTTGTCAACCTGCTTCTTAGTACAGAGTGCGCTGACATCTACTTACGCGATGATTCCGGCCGAACGCCCCTATTTTGGGCCGCAATGGCAGGAAATGTAAAGCAATGATGCTGCTAGTGAATGACAAAAGTGCCTACCTCAAATGGGCTGCGTAAATGTCTAATAAGGAGCTTAGGAATATTATTTGCGAACTAGAGGTCCCTTTTCACGGCTACGAGCATGGTGTCTGTTACCAAGAGAGTTAGACTGATTTTAGCTAAAATTGACCGTCGTATATTATGCTAAATGATTTCTTTGGGCCAAAAGAACTGTTTCGTGACACGTGATTCTTGTGGTTCCAAGATCCGTCTACTATCAACTGTAAGGAAGTCCTCATGTCCCACCTAGAGATTGCCTATGGACAACAGGGAGCGCTTGAAAAATGGGAACTCGAATCGAGTTGTACAAGGCCCCTCGGATGGAACGACATTTGGAACGAGCCACTTCCGTCAGATCTAGAGATCCTCAGTAGAAGGCCTGCCAATCCCGTAATACAAGATTGTTAACGGACTCATGATCTCAGCTCCTGGACTGTACGTTGCCCTGTACCGACTCTCAACCGTGATTCAAGCCAATGGACAAGGAATAGGTCTTTTTCTTAGGGAATATGAAGCCATGATAATCGGGAATTCGACTCCACTATTTAACGACCATCCCAGATCTCGAGCGAGTCTTTTCAGAATAAATCACACAATGCGTCTTACTACTAGGCATGTTGTCGAGTTACAATTCGACCACACACCCAATGACACCAACACTAACATCCTATATCTAGTTCTACGCACCACCAAAAACCAAGAGACTCTTAACATTGACTTTACCAAAGCCACGTTGACGGAAAAATGCTCAGCCGCGATGAACAGGGAATTCGGCTAGTGTCTGGGGTCATCGGCCACTCGAGTCAACCAGGAAGACTTAGTAGGATTGAGCGATACGCCGAAGCGTCGAGTGTAATTGGTTGCGAATGAGGGGGCAGGGCAGCCAGGCCTAAAGTTCAGAGGTTGGAGGTGACCCGCTCCTCACGCCCCCCGACGCAAGCCAAAATGTGACTGCACAATGGGCCATCTCTCCTCGGCCTCCAAATGAGCAGCCATTCCTCTTGACGGCACTTAAGGTCTGACTCTCAGTGCTTATTCCTTTCAAGCTGATAAAGCTTGTACCTCAGTATAAAACCCTCCTAAATCGCAGTCTACGCTTGGTATTAACAAATCCAGAGCGTGGCAGTGATGCTACTCCTTTCCTCGCAGCAATAATGGCCGCCGCAAATGAACAACCCACAGACCAGCGTAGCAGCACCGATTATGTCTTATGTCTAGACCCTTCCGCCCAGACGCTATCAATGAAATCCTGATCCATGCCAGTAGCCTATGTAAGTGTGCAGCTGTTCATTTGAGACACACAGATTTGTCTTTCGTCGCCAGTTATGGAGCTGATATTCTGCCCGCATTCCTTGCGTATTCGTCGGAATCGGCTTCAAGGTAGCTTATTTATACGCTATCGAAAGGTCGTGAGATCAACACATGATTAGGATGGAATATTCGAATAAACAACATGAAGTCCAACCGAAAGACCCAAATCGCCCTCTTTCCGGCTCGCTATGCTCGTGAGAATGCTACTGTAACAGATCATAAGGTACACCCTTCAACTGATACGTCAGCAACGAACGATAACTTGCAGATCGCACCACAGCAAGAGAAGGCGAAACATCAAGCCATGTTTACAGACAAAGCACAGGCCATCGTCCGCTCGCAAAGAGGCCCTTTCTCGGTCCGCACAACGGACGTCGAATGGGGCTCGCCGTGGAAAGACTATCAGGAGCAATTCAAGCTACACGATCTCTGGGACAGTCTGATAGTGGCTGTGGGACAGGGAAAACTGGTCCACATCAAGGAAATGGCTCCGCTAGAGTCCAAAGACGCTCTATCAAAGTTCAGAATCCTCCGCCACAAGAACATCATCGAGTTTATCCACGCGTACATGACAGATTCCTGCCTGTACGCCGTCTTCGAGCCAACGGCGTTCAGCCTCCTTCACTTGGCTCTATGCCCAAGATATCCTGACGAATCCCAGCTAGGTGCCATAGTCGGCCAGGTAAATGACGGAGAGAACAAGCATTCAAGGATATAGAGTGACTTGTGCTTCGTTACAGGTCGCAGACGGACTCAGCTATCTAGAGAGCCAAGGGTTTGAACATCCCTCGCTCGACAACAGCAAAATAGTGGTGACCGATAGGGGATTGGTGAAGATTGGCAAGTATATTTTCAGCATCCGAAGAAACAGGAGTCGCATGCCTATTAGGCTCTTGATCTGGCGTCTGACATGAAGCAGCAACCCAAGACGGTTGTCAGCCGCTCAAGGGCCACAGCCAGCATCACATCAGGACCATAAGCCGTGCCGCTCAGCTTCTCATGCTAAAAACTGATTGCAAGGAGACACTGGGTGTCGATGACCTTGACCGTTGGCCTTTTGATTCGGACGGGTTTACATTTCTGCTCGCAGCCGATTCTGCGTCGTCAATTGACGAGTTGCATAACGTTAGCATCACCCCGCCATGGAGTGCTCTCATCCCTCCGTAGGAATGTTTCTCACTAGTACCTGCAGCATCCGCTCATTAGACACCGGGATACCGACTGTCTTCTCGGTCTGCTCAGCCTGGCACGCGTTTCAGTCTTCCCAAGAGAATATCAGTGCCAGTTCTAGGCAATTCTGGCGCCGAACCGGGCTTCTACCAGCCAATTCTGGCTCCGCAACAGATGGCCCTATGTATTCTTTTCTTCGAGAACTCTTCGCATAGAACACCGGTCCCATTACTATATTCGATACATATATGTATATGGATATATCCCTGAGCAACCAAATGGTATATCCGAGCGAGACTCTCGAAGTCTCCTGGGGAATCTAGCTAATATTGGGTTTACATAACTAACCTATACCTTAGCTACGAGAATAATTCCGCGTTATATTTTGTCGACATATCTGGTTCACTAAACCTAGCTATATCTTCACCCTCATACTCCAAAGTGAATATAAGGAACCCATAGAGCCTGTTCGTGCCTAGTATCCCTGTCCGGCTCTATATTTTTATTCCTGGCTTCAACGCCCTCTATAGCCGTGGTTCCTAGTTGCCACTCTATCTACTTGTCTCGAAGTGTCTTGACGTGCTGCGCTTTAATAAGAGTAAACAGAGGATATTAGAGCCGATAATCGCAGTAATGTTCCCATGATGCTACCGTGAGGCAGGGAGTGACTTGTAGCTTACGGAAGTCATGTGGGCCGTATTGGAGAGAAGCGTTGCAGACGAACTGTCCATAGCAGCAATAGAAGAGAAACCTATTGCATTACAGGATTGTCCGCGGCAGGGAGATAGCTGCTGAAGACGTGGATATGCGGGGCTCTGCCCCATCTTTTTGCTGTCCTAGTCTGGTAGCCAGGGGGGACATCACATATCACTGTCAATGTACATCAAGGGTCACAATCTCGTCTTGTTTGAAGCTTCCTTTTGTTGGAGTGAAAATCGTAAAATATATGTTTTTTCGGCTGCTAAGCCATAGTGCAGCATTTGCAAGATCACACCGCAGCAGCGACTGCTCGGATAGTGGTTTGGATTTAAGGCTTAAAACATATGATTTGTTAATAAAAGAGCAGATTTATGCGGCTGAGTAAAAGACAATAGGTTCGAAAAGTGGCTTCATTAAATTAAGCATAGATAAGTCTCCAATTCAGGTTACCTGCTACGAGCCGCCGGCCTTTCTACTCTATCAGTCGTTCTCTTCCCCAAGCTTCACTCATCCCACGGGGAAACCTTGACTATACTCCTGAGACACCCTTTTTGACAAATAAACATGAGAGTTCAAAAAGGATTGGCGATCAGGGCCGCATGGTCGTCACGTCTTGACGTAGTTGAAGTCATCTGCACGTTTGAGAGAGATGGCCGAGTGTTCTATGGCGTAATCTCAGAGATTCCTCAGATCCTCGTGTGGGATTGGCCAGATGATCGCCAGCTTCTATGGGTCTTTGACGATGGAGATGGCATCAGAGTATGGCAAGAATGTTTTGAGCGACCTAGACCGAGCAACCCTGCTTGGGCGTCACGTCTTCAGTCTATTGTGGGTTGTTGTGAAAGCGATGGCGGCAATGTCTGTTACGCCGTCAAATGGGACGGTTACGCATGTCCCACGTGGGAAGCAGAAGAAGACATGTCAAAGTATGGCCACCTGCTGGCGGAGCATGATCAGGCTTGCAAGTGCAGGCAAAGGTTGTGAGTGTTGCAGCCAAACCTGATGGTGAACAAAAAGAGAGATACCGCTGAGTCGGTATGCAACATAGAAGAGATATACACCAATGGCAAGCAAGCCTGTGGCTCGAGTCATGAGAGCAAGCTTGTTATGTAAGGCATAAATGCAACATGCATTTATTGGCTGTGGATCGAGGTGACCCCTGCAACTTGCCGGTTTCTGTTTTCTGTGCAGCCAGACTTTGGTGTCTGCGATCCGTTAGAACGACATTCACACGGCCTTCTACGCAACAGTCACTCTTGATTAAGCTTCCAAAATGGCCCACTGTCTGGGCTTGCCGATATGTTCCCCACTAGACGAGGGCTTGCCCGCGGACCATCCAGAAACAGTTCTCTGCTATCATAAACACCCCAGCCAAATAGACTAAGGAGCCTTTTTTGGAGCAAGGAGATCCACCTACCAAGCAACGGCTTCGTCGCGAGTACTCAATAGGAGCGATTCCCAAGCATGGCTTGGGGATTTGCTATTTATTATTATTCGCCTTTTACTGCAGTACTGTATTCGAACATGACACCAGTTCCAGATGGTCATTGGCCAATCAAAATGTCGTGTCAGTTTTCGACTCCGCCCGACGTCGTTAGCGACTGGGTTTCTTCCATGTCGCCTCATACCGAAAGCCCACGATGCTTTGCTATACCGTCAGAAGCGAAACAAGCTACCTGCGATCGGTCCATGACTGGTATCGCTATGTCCGGCCTCGCTAGAACACCTCTGCCTGCGCTTTCCGAGGGAGACACTTATCGAAGCCGATCCCACAACACCAACACCAACCAGCATTGTCAATCTTCCACAGGGGCTTGTCCAATTGTCCGCGTCGCATTTTACCACAAGAAATACCAACCTAGGTGTCTAGCAAGAACAGCAAGAGCAGAAATGAAACACGATGTTTCTAGTTACAATTTCAATGGATGCGCTGCCAGCACCGAGGACGAAATGACGGAGTGGGAAGACTCTGTCGAAGCTAGCGAGCCACTTGTGAACCATCTCCAGTTCGGCCGCCGTGTGGATCTGGATGGTACGGCAGCCGGTCGTTCTCTCATCACAGTCATGTTGGAGCAGTCTGGACTTTGCACTGATGGCACAAATGCAGCTGCATGCGCGGCATAGAGGGAATGATCTTAACGCATATCATGTACTGTACATAGTTTAAAGTTTAAAATGTTTACAACCCTGATATGTCTTAATGCTACGTTAGCATTCGCACTATCGACCCAAGTAAGAGTTCCTTTAGATGCAATCCTACATGGACGGAGTCTAATTCGATATGTGAATATTCTGTTAAATATTCTATTACGTCTATAGTACATGTCCCTACAAACAAGACTGGTTTTAAGTATCTCTCGTGCTGAACTAGTAACAGTCGCTAGAATTTATGATACAGACCCGTTCCTAAGCAAACTGAAGTAGGGAAAAGGAAAGAACCTCTCAGCAGTCCGATGATGTTATCTGACCAAGGAATGACGGCACAGCAACTATGGCAGGTTCATTTTCCTCCCCGGCAATATCCGAGTTGTCGTCGTTTCGAAATACAAAACCCTGCTGTGTGACAGACTGAGCGCCGATACCGTAGTCATATGATTGGGCCTGCGGTTGAAATGAACCGCCCAGCGTATTGTGAATAGGAGCACTAGCCAGAAAATCACTGGTAAGGTAGGCTCCGGGGTGCACACTATCCATGACATAGCCACCCGACCTGCCGTCATCTAGTAAATTATACGCGTCGCCTATATAGTCAGGGTGACATCCCCAGTAATAACTGCAACTGGGGGAGAGAAAGACCGGCTCATGGTTAGCTGTGCTATCAATATCACCGAGCTCGTGGTTGCAAAAGGGTTTTGTAAACGAAAAGCTTCAACTTATTAGTAGTGATTTCTCGATTTTCAACTCGGTGCGATATTCACTCACTCGATGAACGAATTGTAGCAAAAAGGAGCCAACATCTGATGCGAGTTGTCGTGAAGACCTAGACTGCCGAAATCATCGAACATCTGTTGTTGAAGAGCCATGCTCGAACTCGTCACGAAGGATGGTTGCAACGCTTGCACCGCGAACATGTCCTCCAAAGTAGGTTCCCCAGTCGAGATCAGCTTTGCTGGCGGTAGTAATTGGCGTACATCCGTGTTATGGCCCGTCGTGTTGGAATGGTACGTCTCAGAGTCTGCGTGGTGGTTTATGCTGTCTGTTAGCAACGGCGTGTCAACCGCTGGCGGGGTTAGAAGTCTGGGGGCATCTTCAGAACGAAGCTCTCTCTTGGCCGTGTTTGTCTCCATATCCAGAGCGGCAGGCGTCAGCAAGTCTGATATCGAGATTCGACGAGACATTGTCGTTAAGAGGAGGATTACTGATGTAGCTGAGTATGTCTTCAAAGCTTTAGCTGTGATGAAGAACATGAAGTATGTGACTCTGCTATATATGTTGATTGTTGAAACAGGGGCATCTGGCGATTTGTGTTATATTACACGAAGAAGGCTGGCACAGGCAGTGCCGAGCCATGGTCACCGGAAGAGCTCTAACAGATAGCAGGAGTGATGGTAGCCAACGAGTAGCTTACAGATTTTGCATCCAACATATGGACATGACGAAGAATGCAAAAGCTCGGGAGTCGGTCAACGAGCCTCGCTAGCCACATGCCATCCATCGCCTGAGGTGCAATCGGGGATCGGAATCGGCTGTGGGGCTCGATGTCCGTATTGCTACATTGCAGCCGGTTTTGGATCAAATGGCTGGTTGTATGGGACAACTCTTATGTAATACAACCCAGTCTGATACAACACTACCTCTGATCATTTGAGCCGATGTGTCTCTCAGCACAGCCGAATGGGTCCACTCCGCGACGATGGACAGGCAGAAACTTGCCAAGTATCTGCTGTATTGCTGAAATTTCCCTTCCAAAAAGCAGTAATTAGTTCTTGGCACACTCGTATCACTTATTTGCCGATACGGTAATTTTATTCCAACATACAAGGCTAAATTATAGAACGTAGTTACCTGATCCGCGTCTTGTGGTTGCGCACGAAGCCGCAACTAGATTATAGGTCCTAATCGCGTTCAAACAGCGTTTAGAGCTGTGTGTAATAGCTTCGGAAAACAGCAGTTGTTAGTTTAAGCAAGACGCCGTCTTTTACAGTAGTCACTATCTATCGGACCATCCCAAATACGGCGTATCAATTTCGCCCGTGGCGAAACCTTTTAGTGTTTTGGTTTATCTTGTTTGAACTATATTTTATTTCTCCCTATACAGTATGTCATATTTCTTTCGTTGAATCGTCTTTAAAACTTTTTAAGCAATCTCAACTACTTATCTTACCTGTTGCTAACACTTTGGGCCAATCTCAAAATATTTTACGAACCAGTTCAGAACACCTTGGCTTCATATCGTCACTTTTCACTAGACTGGAGAGTTTACTAATAAATAGCGTCTTGATGTAACCGTCATCTAAGCTTTCGACGTAATATACGTGTCCGCTGTTAGTGGGGACTTACTCCCGCGATCATAAGTCTCATCTCATTATCGAGGTCAAAACTTTACGCTTGAATCTTCAGCCACCACCCAGTCGAGCGATTTCGGACTATATGGAGAAAAACAATATTGCAGATGGATCTTATAATAATCTTTCCAAGGCAGTTGATGATCCGAAACATAAAGCTCCTCTAGGTGCCCCTGACCCTTATTGTAATAGAGTACGCAGGTAGTTAATTGATGATCTTGTTGGCTGAACACACTATCAAAACGTTCAATTGCTGTATGGTCCTTGCTATAGTTGTGAGGGTCTTGGAGGT
Source organism: Colletotrichum truncatum (assembly GCF_014235925.2). Lineage (NCBI taxonomy): Eukaryota > Fungi > Ascomycota > Sordariomycetes > Glomerellales > Glomerellaceae > Colletotrichum > Colletotrichum truncatum. The sequence continues at coordinate 103,198 of NW_027222408.1, read as the reverse complement.
TCAACGTGAACCGTTCATTCGCGCCATGGACAAGCGAAAGGGCTCCCTCATCGAACCTTGGATGTTTTAGTGATTCAGCTAAGATAGCCTTAGTGTAGAGATCCCCGGTCCACTCCATTGGCGTAGCTGCGAGGTGAAGCTCTTCACAATCTTCACCGTCGGCAAGTCTCTTAAGGTCGGACCCAAAAAAAATGGGATTAGCTCCAAGTTCGACGGCGGCTTCGTGCCATTTATTGTCTTTAAAGAATACGTTCATAACGTAATCGAGAACTTCTTTCGCTGATCTGGTCATGGGGGCGAAGGGTCGAATGCATTTATGGTGAACGGAAGCTGTTGCCAGGCCGTTAGCTCCCAGGCTGTCTCATATACTGGCTAGATTTGCCGCGGCTATTTTTGGCCCTGCCTCGACTGACTGAGGGATCAGAGTGTCGATTATAGCTGCTGGTTACAGTAGTCAGCGAAAAAGCCTTCATCCTATTCCCAACTCTCTGATCTCTCTCCGCTCGGACGTGTAAGCTTCTTGCTGCTTACACAGGGTGGATATTTTGTTTGTTTTACAGATCTACATCGTAGATGTGGTGTACGTCAGCTTAGACCGGATCCACACAGTTGAACATGTTCTCCATCTCCAATAACAGACGTTGGGTAATCCAAAACTGGCCCTTCAACCCACTTAAGACCCCTGGTGTTGATGACACAAAAGCCATTGTTTGCTCTATGAAATTGATGGAGCACCCCTGTCAGTGAAGAGCTCCAGTGGGTTGGTATCGCCGTGCTAGTTCAAACTGTGTCGATGCCAAGATGCCAGACGTCCGTGCGGAAACACATCAGAGAGTTGCAGAGTGTTGAGAATAAGCATGAAGCCCTTTTCGCTGACCCCTGTATCATAAAAGACTTCAGTTCGGAGTCGGCGGTAGAACAAAGCGCTTGGAACCGCAAACTGCTCCCACAGACACTGCATAGGTGTCCTCAAGCTTCCTTTCCGTCTTGTGGGGAGCAGTTTCGTTCGTGTTGCGCTTTTTATAGTATGTAGAAGCAAAAGAGGATACAGCTATGTGCGAATTTAATGTCCTCTTCGTACTCTTTAGGATTTGAGTGCACGAGCCATCAGTACTATGCGCTACTTCAAAGTACTGTATGGAGCAGCAAGTGGCTGACGAATACATACTGAAAACACTAGCATATGCCAGTTTTGGCTTGTACTGTAAGGTAGTGTAAAGTCATGGACATTTCTCCACCTTATAATCGCTTATAATGGAGCATAGCACAGTGTACTGCCCAGCAGCCAGTACATACTCTGCTTACCGCAGGACATACAGATTCAAGCAAATGCCTCTTCTGGTGGACAAAATTTGTTTCCTCTTTTGGGTGAGGTGCCAAGATCATTGTTATCAGCAATTATGTAATCCATATCGTATCGTCTAGACCAAAGGCACTATAGATTATTAGTCAGCGTCTAACTTCGGCTAGAGCCTTCCGAAGTTTCCCCGGCACGTGATCATCTGATTTGATAGCTGAATCCACTTCGGCTTATCGGATGCATGCCATACCATAATCAATTACGAAGCACCACCGAGACCAATCGCAAGTGCTCAATAACTCCATCCTCGCCATCTACAATCGTTCGACATGGCCAGCCCAGCCTCCTTTTCTCGCGATTCTTTCGCCGAAGGCACAGGACCAAAACTGGATTCAAGCACGCCTCCGGAGAACAACGCCTTCCTTTTGACACCCCCAGCATCCTGTGGTCAGAAGGCAACATCTGAGTTCGACGTCGACAAATGGATCCGGACTTTGGAAGGCTACCTGGACCCTTCGACTTGTTGCCCTTCCACAACGCGCATCCGCGTCCCTTCGACACACTATCGCCAGGCAATGAAAGTATTGGAACAGCGGCCATCTCTCTCTCGATTAATTGAGGACAAGGTGCGGTCAGTTTAATCTACCCTATGATACCAACCACTACATATGGTCTAACTAAATCATAGGTGGGACTACGATCCCGCGTCTGGACTGATCACTCTTCGAATGCCTGCCCCTGTTCACGACATCTTCTCTACCTCCGTAGCCAACGAAATTTACAAACAACTGCAAGACATCGCTGCGCGACCCGACAAAGACGGTGCATTCGCTGGCCAAATTATAAACGGGGGTTCATCCCGGATTCTGCTCCAGGAAACCGGGGAAGAGCCTAATTCCATTCCACTACAACGACATCCGGACGCACAGTTCCAACATAGGAAAGCCGCATTTCCTGGAGTAGTACTTGAGGTTTCCTACTCACAAGACGGGAAAAACCTCAAAAGGCTGGCCTGGGATTATATACAGCATTCAAATGGGGATATCAAGGCTGTGATCGGGCTTGACGTAAACCATGGCGTGAAACCGTCGACAGTTTCGTTATGGCGCCCGGAGTATACGCGGGACGACGGGGAGGACTTCGACACACTTGGCGTGCAGGCCGAAATTGAGTATCAGGTATGTGATGTCGCCTGATCTACGGGATACGACCAACACTTATGCAGGCATTCCGATCTCCGAACCTTGACCACGTGAACGGAACAGATAACATACAACTTGCATTGAGCGATTTCGCCACGGACGCCCTGTCCGACGTATCAACTACACCGATCAACATTAAGCTCGACAGGCTTGCTGAATTGCTCGACGAAGCAGAGGAAGTACACAAAGCAAGAGAAGAGGGCTTGGGTGGCGGGATTAGGTCTAAACGGACCATCAAAAAGCGGCCACGATCTTCCAGCCCGGCCGAACAAATACTATCTGAAGACGAACTCGTGTTCCGCATTCAAGAGGACAAAGTCTTGGAACGGGCCGATGCTAAGGATCACGATTTTCACCCACCAGTAAAGAGGAGGAGTTCAACTAAATAACAGAACACCATGCACATAGCTATTACCTAATATTACGAGATCCGCCGGCGTAAGAAATGGAGGAATTTGACTAATGACGAGTTTTCTGCAAGATCCTCACTGCAAGCATCACTCTCGGCGTGCTGTAGGACACCACTCATCCAACAAAAGGGAACCTGACATGTCGGGCAACAAAAATCATAGTCAGGATGGTCTGAAATGTAGTGACGAGACTGGTAACACTGCTTAGCAATATCGTCGACCTCTTCAGCGGTAACGCCAGAGGAGCATGACCCTGCTTCGAGATGGAGCACCATCGCAGAATCCCGGTCGAAGGTTTTCGGACATCCTGGGCATTTGGCATTCCTGGGAGCATGGACCCTTTGATGCTACATCAAAACAACTTAGCTTGGGATGGACAAAAAGCCAAAGCATGGGTGTCACATACGTTTTTCAGATTTGACTGAGAGCCAAATGAGACACCGCATTCATGGCAAGTGTTATGCACATCAGCGTCATGCTGTTGCAAGCTATCTGGTGTGTCGAATGATCTGTTGCAAAGGTCGCAGTATGGATGGTATCGATTTCGGTGATTCTCCAACTCTTTAGCTGACGTGAAGTCGGTTTTTTGAGGGCACTGATTGCACCTATGATGGTTGGATGATGCGGAAAGATGCTGTTCAAGAGCGTTGATATGTTTGAAAGTACGGTGGCATCGCGAACAATAGGTGTCTTTGTGCTTAGTGCGACAGTGCTGGTCGAGGCTGATTGAATTTCCAAAGTTACGGTCACAGACCAGACAATCCATTGTTAGGCAAGTCATGCTTGTCTGGATTGAGAATAGTGACGGCTAAAGATGGATCATAGTGGGTTGATATTGGACTGCGGGGTTGAAGCTTTGAGTGGCACCATGTCGAGGAAATCGGGTAAAGGAATTGCCGATCCGCAACCAGTCAGTATTGACGTGGCTTGAACTGGGACGCAGATCTTGGTCGCTCCAAGAACAGTGGTGTTTAGCCCTTACGAGTTTAACCTCTACAGCACTGTCCCATGGCTTCTAGAACCTTCTATCGTGGCCCTAGACCCACCTTACTATCCAGATGAAGATTCATGCCACCGTGTCATCTGCCCTTTAAAGTGCTTATTCGCCGCTGGACGGTTGCCACGTTTCATTCGCTCTTTCCACGTCCGCATTGACCAGTAGCTGCGATCATGGCGGCAGACCATTGGGTGTACGAGATCAACGACGATGATGATAGTCATCACTCAGACATCTCCTTTCCCGACAGTGAGCTGGATCATGGCACTAGTTCCCCACCTAGCCAGCTTTGCCCCCTTCCAGGGGCGCTGCCCTTCCTGAACTACCACGAGTGGGCTCCAGGCCAGTCATACGATGAACAGCCCCCTCGTTGGATGCTCTATACCATGCAATGGAAATTGACCCTGAACAACAGAAAGGCTGTAGAGCAGACCGAGCAAAATCTTGTTGTAGCCCCAAGCGATTTGTGGAGAGAAATCCTCTCGCTCAAGATCGCCGAGATCGTGAATTCGAAAAAGAAGACCTACGAAACGAGTGCTACAACCATTGCCATGTCAGTTCCTAACGATCGGTCGGAAGATAAAGTCACGAAGCATTTCCTAAAGCAACAGATTGACTGGTCGGTTGTAGAGAGACAGTTGCAAGGGTGGAGCCAGCTGCTTCGCGCTGGCAAGAGGCTGAAGCTCTTTGTTCAGATGGACTATGTGGAGTGTGTACCCACGGGCCGGCCCGCTGGACGAGGCGCTACTGCGACCGGCCTCGCTGAACGGAGCGCACGAATCGATGCTGAGCAAGAGGCCGCTGGCGAGGTTGATCCATGGAGACGGGTCTACCAGCTCATGAGATGCCCGGGAGCCCCCTGCGACAATGGACAATGGTGTTGGCAAGACCGTGCCCAAAAGATGCACCACAAACTCCTGGATCATCATATGAGGGAACTTGTCCGGTGGGTACAGCAAGGCCACCGGCTAGAGACTCATGACGATGTTCCCGAGGAGATCCGAGCGCAGTTATTATGCCCAGGAACAACAGGGCCGCAAGCGCAAGCGACAGAATTCAGGGTTAGATTCGACTAGTCATGTCCCTGTGATAATCCATAACCACATCTCAGGTTCAGACAGGGTCTCACCAGATCTTGAAAGTTCCCCACGCTCTTCTCCACCTCCTCTCTATATACCCGGGTTGAGGGATGATGCCGTCGAAGCATACTGCGAGTGGCATCGCTCCCAAGTTAGAAGCGAAACCCAAAAAGACCATTTTGAGCTGGCGTGTAGCCTGACAGTAGCGAGAGGTCTGGATCTCGAGCTCGTTCAGGAGGATAACGATGCTCAATTCTATATCGAGCATGGCGTGCTAGAAGGCATAGCACGCCGATGGGTGCGGGACATTCTGGTTTATCTAGGCCAACACCATGACATCTTAGTAGCTTAATATTAGGTCTCGTTTGTTTGTCTCAGTCTAGTGGTTCGTCAATCGAGATGGAACAGTTACGGAAGTGACCCCTAGCACTCTTCTGTCGCTGGCCGACAACCATGACACATTCTTCCAGGAACGATTGGAAATCGGCCCTAATAAACCCTTGATGATCGTTCCAGACCTGCCGGATGAAGTTCTTTAACTCCCCGAAAAAGTGCTCGATGGGAATAATGTCTGGCGAATAAGGCGCCGAGTACACCAGCACCACTCCTGCTGCACTGCACATTTCCCGTATGCGCTCGGTGTGATGGAAGGATGCATTGTCCATGATCAAAACAGACCGCGGCTCGGGCCAACGGCCACAATACTGCAGCAGCGTTTCAATGAAACTCTCGAACACTTTGGCATCCGTTGATCCCTCGAAGACACGGAAGTGTATCACTCCGTCCTGGGTATAGGCCGGCAGGATCTGGTATCTCCGACCGCGGTGGAATCGCTTGATCTGCCGTGGTCGTTTCCCTCCAGGAGCCCAGCCTTTGCGCCGTATGCCGATGCTCTTGTCTATGCCGGACTCGTCTACGAAGACCAGCTGGTCGGATCGGTACTGGGATATCTGGTACATGTATTCGTCTCGCAGGTCGAGGTTACGCTCCTGAGCGACATTTTGTGTGGTTTTTTGGGACCAATTGTCGTCCTTCAGCATCCTACTGATGCTGAAGCGGGACACGTCGGCATCATAATGTTCGCGAAGGGAAGCAGCCATCTTATCAAGGGTCAGGCATGGATCAAGGGCAAGTTGGCTCCGCAGCGCGCTCAGCATAGGAGGAGTGATGGATCTGGGGCGGCCGCGAGTATTTGTTGGGATCTTCGCAGACCCAAACAAAAGCAGCTTCGAGCGAATTCGTCGTACCGTCCGTGGATTACATCCGACTAACTTGGCTATGCTGTCATCAGTGGCAGTTGTTTCACCTAATAGCTTACTGTGGATGAAATTTCTGAGCAGGTCGTGCGTCGAACAAGCAAGGAACGGCGCCATAATCGAGAAGCCCTTTGCTGGTTCTGCCCAATTTGCTGGTGTTGCTGATGGAAAAGGTGAAGGTACATTTTGGGCGTTGCGATTATGACTCACAATTGAGGCCACGGTGTTCATCGGTTCCCAGCATAATCCATTTCCGGCGTAATCACCATGTACCCATGGCAGTACCATGTGTGAGATTAGGGATTTTCACACTGTAAATAACATGTCTGTGCGCTAAGTGAATCAAAAGAGTTTACTTCAACCGGACATTATTTTTGCACATAGCTGTAACCAATGCAAACACATCTTCCTCTTTAGATGCGAATACCTTCTCTTTTGAATCAGAGTGGAGCCTGTGAAGTACTCAGATTTACCTAGCATGGTCGACAAAAATCCAGAAATGGCTCTGAAGTAAGCTGCAATTGGCAGTGATTACTTAGCGCTGGAGGTACTCAAAAGTATATAACAAATACCTAATCCTATTATATAATGATAGTGCAGGGGACAGGCCTGAATACTTGAAAGAAACTGCTTTTTCCTAGTTATGTCGCCGCCGGATTGCTGTATATAGTGCTTAGAAATGGCTGCACCATACTGTATGGATTAAAGTTAGATAATAAAAGAGTAGTTTAAAAGAGGAAGGAATATTTGCATATAGCTATATAACTAAGGAATCCAGTTGGGAAGTCTAGTGGGAGCAGTAGCGCAAGTCGTGCGGCAGGCAACCGCTGGGATACTATTAGTTTGTCTTTCTACGACACAGCGAAGCACATTGGCAGCACCAAATCGATAAAAGGGTTTTTTTCCGGCGCAGAACAAACGTAAAGCCTTTCACATTAAAAACAATGTTGAATGGCCTATAGCCATATGGCAGTTTACGGTGCGTTGCAACGTAGGTGGTTAACCAAAGGTATTATCTGTAAATTCCGTGATGATTCTTTTAAGTTCTATTAAAGGGGTGAAACGACAGCTGTCCCGATCGTACGTGAATAGTTGTGAGACACCTAGAGGTTACCCCTTGCATAAGATAACTGTTACGGCCCAACCAGTTGGGTAGCTGGCCGGCGTAGCTATAGAGTGCAGAACAGGGGATAACGATGCGAGAGTCATCATTGCCGAAGCTTTTGCTTCGTGCCACAGTTGGTTGCCCTGACCTGCTCGTAACAATAACCCAGCCTCGCGGCTTAGTCACCCTAGTCGTACGGTCATGTCAGAGTGTTATTCCAACAAACGGAGATAATATAAGATGATCAGTAGAATAGTTCACCCGCGCACACCGCGATATGTTTTAATATTCCATAAGCTAAGGAAAGCCTTATTTTACTCCTAAGATAATTAATTTATGATTTGCACTAGAACCAGCCTCCAGGATTGTGTGATTTCTCCTTCCGAATCTTTTTCGAATCAACAACCTCAAAGTCATACCCCTCTCGACCCCTTCTAACAGGAGTCAGGAGTACGTCAACGTCGGACCTCATCAACGGCAAGACTTGTACATGGCCAGTCTGTCTCTCTATGGTACTGTTGAGATCGGATTTTGACGGATTACCATGACACATGCTCTTCTCCGCCGCCAAAGAGTTTATCTCATCAATGACAACCTTCAATCGGCTGACAGTGTCGGTAAGCTGTGCTACCGCTTCGTCGACATTGGCTATAAAGGTGGACCCTTTCACGGCGACACCTTTCCAATAGTCAAGTTCATGTCTAAGGCGGCCGGAGTCTCTCACAAGTTCTTCCAGACGCTTCTCCTTACTAACCGGTGCTTTTTGGGATTGTATGGTGGCGTCTGTGAGGTCGAGCGCATGGGTCGTTCCACCCAAAGCCACGACCTCATTGTCTATGTCAGTTGGTTGGCGCGGCCAACCGGCTGACTGGCGAGGCCGTTTCAAAGGTCTAGCTTCTGTGCCTCTATGCATTATGGATGGTGTTAACTAGTATCAAGATGCAAAAAGGGGTAAAAATCATTTTATAGAATACATGGAGCATAATGTGCATTGGGTTTTTGATTATAGAGGGAAAAGAAATAGCCAGAAAGTGATCACAAACGCTACTTACGAAGCTGAATCAGGAGTCAACCAAGGGGATCAGGCTGCTATTATCACTGTCTTTTCTACGCGCGCCGCTCTTCGGGCTTATGAGCCCCCATGTCGGAAGAACCTATCCAGTCGCGGGAACGGAATGCGTCATGGACATTTATGTACTATATCCACGCCTCAGCTCGCGGTTGTGTCCAAGCTCTTTATGACTAACGCATAAACTGCTATCGCATTGGACTTTTCGGCTAAATATGTCTTCATTGCGCAGGAAATCCAGTTTTGGTCGGACGGTGTTGGACAGTCGTGGAGGATCTCGGACATCGAACATCGGTCTGCCTGCATGCTCGAAGGCAAAAAGATGATTTCGTCTCAATAAAACCACAGTTCCAGCCATGTTGCACACAATATAAAAGTCGTTACTGACCTGACGTGAGCAGAGACTTGCAAGTAGCCATAGACGTGCTTATAAAGAATATGGACTCCATGTGGTAAGCCGCCACACGCGCATTAACTCTTTACGATAGATCGACGTACTAACTAAGCCAAGGACTGATCTACTCAGACAAGACGAGCGGTGCTGCTTGGCTATCTGCCTAGCTGTCAACTGTCCCCACAACGGACTGACTGACGATACGTGGTACCCTCCGTTTGACAAAGTTAAGGAGGACATCAATAGCTCCTCGGGAGACCGGTTCCTCGCCTATGTCATAAGCTGTCTGTGTGGGCCACTCCAGGGCAAAGAGTTCGTCGTCAAGGTAGCCGCGCTTCTGGCGTGCCTGAAGCTCCGCGACGCGAACGACCAACCAGATGATGGCCCTCCCGACAACAGAATTAACCTGCTGTTCGAGTTTGACAAGGCTTTAAACTTTGACTTTGGCAACATTCCAGTCATTATCAAGGTGCTGGAGCAAGTTTTGATATTCTCGGCGCGGATATTAGAGATCCATTCGCCGGAAGACACGACCCATCCGGGTTTGCTGCCCGCGACTCTCAATCTCTGCGACGACTCCGTATCGAGGAAGATGCTTTATATGTACTGCTGCGTACGGATCTTGTTTCCCGACACCCATGAGTCGTCGATGCACCGGACAAGGGCTGTCTTTCAGTTGAACACCACAGACGCGTCTGAGCTGTTTATCGACACGCTTAGCGACGAAGAGCTGGAGTCGCCAGGCCATTCTACGTGTAGCATGGATGAAGAGTTGTCCATCGATGAGTGTGTCAGCACGTCTGATGGCGATTCTAGCTTCTTTGAGGGCTCAGATATGTCAGAGGACAGCGCTAAGTCCGACACAGACGAAGATGATGAGGACGTAGACTAGTCAAGCAGTCAGTTCTGCGGGCATATTGAGTTTTGCTGCGCGCCCTTGAGTGGTACTGTACCGCGTGTATTACTCTTTCTTAAATAAATAAAGCATTGCTTCCTAAATAATCTCGGGCCCCTTCGCTTAGTGGTCTGGTGTCTAGTGATGTTGAGCAAGCCAGCCAAGGCCAAGGTCTTTCAAGCCTCCCGGAAATCCCCGGTGCCATTATGACAAGGTAAGTGTACGCAAAAGGGTAACTCGACTTAGAAAAGCGGGGAATGTGAGCGTTCTCCTACAGGACCACAACAGCTTGTATCACAGTACAAAAATGAGATGGTAGTTTGCTGGTCACTTTGCAACATACTGAGCATAACTGTTGCTAACTTTGGCTTTCAGGAACTTTGAGGCAGTTCCGAGCCTTGCCTCTCGAGTTCAGCTGTATTTGCCCAGCATCGAATTAGCCTTCGCCGCCATTACAAAATATGTGCCTAACAAGCCGATACGAAAGACAAGATACTGATAGGTAGGCTTGCCGGCGCCGCAAGTGGCTTCAATCTTACACAGATACTTACTATTCCCCCCTCTGTCGAAATTGTAGAAAGCAAGTTTCGCCTGTTACGGGCGACGCCAAATACGATGCCATACTCCCATCGCAGCATGGCATATAATCCATTCATCACCATCGTCTTGTGTACGCTGAGGCGTCGTCGCCAATATACAATATGCTGCTTCCGTCAATTGTGAGACCTCGTCCGCCGCATCCTTGCGCTTTCTTGTCAGTATGCTCTTCACGTTGTCTCGCCGGTCGCTAGCTCTCGTGCTCCTTGTACTGCAGCTGGCTGTTGCAGTTGTGAAGGCAACATCAGCTGTCGAGATTCTCTCTCAGGTTCCGTCCTGTGCTGTAAGTCCTGGCGCCGTCATAGATCCCCTTCATGCTGACAAGTCATCCATCTAGTTCGAATGTATTAGCAGCACATTTCTCATGTCTGCCTGCGACCCAGAAGACGTGACTACGTGTATCTGTCCTAGCATCCCCATACAAGCGGAATTATCGGCATGTGTGCAAACACACTGTCGCTTTGACGATCAGCTGAGTTGGCTTAGCCGTTTCCGTTTCCATTCACGGTGCCGTTCTGACCTTATACAGCTGCCGCGGCGGTTGAGGGAGTCTTATGCGAAGCGTACCCCAAGGAATCGCGGAGAGCGGAAGTCCGACGTACGCTCATCATCAGCTGCAGTCTCGTTTTTCTCATTGTAGCACTTCGCCTTTTTACGCGGATGAAGTATGCTGGCGGCCTGTGGCCGGACGACTATATGACTATCTTCGCGGCAGTAATCGGCTCCGACACCCCAGGTAAACTCTTCTGACGCTGCCAAACAGGTCCTTCTCATTACCCTGACTGCAGTTTACTTGCATATTACAAGCCTTGGTTTCGGTATGCACTATTGGACGATCCCCGTCGGAAACGGCATTGTCATCCGCAAGGTTCGGGAATCCGGGCTCTCCGGCTGATCATAATGTCTTTTCGCCCTCTAACATCGGGTCAGATGCTTTACGTCGGCAATTTAGTCTACACCGTCCTACAAGCTGCTGTGAAACTGTCGATCGTGCTTTTCCTCAGCCGCATCTTCCCATCGCAAACCTTTCAGCGGATCGCTCAGGGCATCGAGATCATACTCGTGCTTCACGGCACGATTTTCACCATCCCATTTGCGGTGCAGTGCACACCGGTACAATCGATCTGGGATCGGACCATCACCGACCGTCGCTGTCTAAACTTACAGGCGGTAGGATACAGCAGCGGCGGACTCGCCATGGCGGAAGATATTGCCATCTTACTCCTGCCGATCCCCCACGTTTGGCAGCTGAAGATTTCTCTCCGGCGGCGCCTCGCAGTTATCGCCCTCTTCAGCGTCGGTTCCTTGTGAGTCAAATACCGGCCTCCGGAAAGAAGCGAAGGACGAGAAGACTGACACAGCAGGCAGCGCTTGCGTGACATCAGCCATCCGTGTTAAGTATCTGGTAGAGTATAGCACAACATTCGATGAGACGTGGGACCATGTCGATGTTGTGGTGTGGTCGTTCATCGAGCAGTCCATGGCGATGCTATGTGCGAGCTTACCCACTCTGCGTTTACTACTTGTCAATATCGCGTTTCGACGTCGTCCCGCGTCATCGGAAAGCTTTTTCGATAAAGACAGTCCGAAACAAGCCTGGCATTGGTCTTTCGACAGACTGAGACAATGCCGCATGCGAACACAAAAAGAAATAGATCCCGCACCTCCACAAACAGGTGAGGGGGTTTTGGTGACGACGACGGTGGAGGTCGACCGGCAGTCCTACAGGGCCATAGACGTGCCGCCCTTTCCACCGCCTGCCTACTATGGGCCGAGGATTAACGGATGAGAAGAAAGTCTGGGGGGGTATGGCATTCTTCAACAAGGGGGTGTTAGTAACGTCTGGATCTCAACCATTGACCCGGATAAAGCGTCGAAGAGGGGATTGAGCAGATAGAAAGCTCGTAACAACGAGGCGTTAGCACAGCCGGGTTCGAGATTAGTCTCCATGGCCTTCAATAGCACACAAGTATTGGTGGATCCACTTGCTGGAGTGACAAAAAACGGGACATTGCAGCTTCACAAATGCCGCTGCGGTGCTTGCCTTGCCGCATGACCTGATGGCAGACCTGATGACAAAGGTATCCCCTGAACTTCCAGTGACCGAATTACAAACAGGTCAGGGCGACCAACTATGTCACAAAACAAAAGCTTCGGTAATGACAGATCTGTTGTAGTTTACCCCTATTCTGCACAGCTACGCCGGTTAATAGCCTAACTGGTTGGGCCGTAACTTATGACAAGTCTATACCGTGAATGAGATTTCCAGCTTTAGCCTCTTTAAACTCGCCTACGGCGTTTTCCACAGTTTGACGTCCTTAACGGAATGTGAGCACTGGGTAACACCGCAAGTTGCAGCCTACATGTTTACGCCTAATGACTTACCCCTTGCACAGCCGGAGCAGATAATCTTAGTGACATAGTACGAGTACGCCTATCAACTCACTTAAGCTGCTAGGTCTATGGTTTTTGATTAAAGTGGGTTTAAAGAATATCACGCAACCGCAGAAACAATGACAAAGTTCCAAGCTTAAGGCTATATAAATCCATGGTCAGAGCCTTGGAAAATATTCTTTTCCGTACTTTCTATTTTATACGCCCACCAAAATTTAATACTCTTTCGTTCCGAGTCTTAATACTGCAATGCCTAGTCCGTCTTCGAATCTGTTTGGCCATGAAAACATATCCGAGAATCAGGTTGATACAACAAGCGCCCCGGACTTCACGCCCGCCACCACGGCCACGATCATGTGCGGTGATAACTCCTACAATGGTATAGGCACACCGAGCCCTACCAGCCACTATACCGGTATTTCTACCATTAGCAACCCAGCGGACAATGGTTTTCAGGACACGACGGCGAGCAGCCTAGCCTTGCCCGACCCCACAATCATTCTGTACCAAATTCAGAAGGCTGCCGAAGACGTGTCTCAGCTCGTTGGGCGATTTGGAGATAAGATGGCGAAGGTGGTGCAGAGATCCTCCATCAAAATGGCGCTCTTCACGAACCGCAAGTCGCTCCGGCTACCGTGCCTACAGTACGCCGACTATCTTACCTGTCGGGTCACAAAACTCAATTCCAAGCAACCGATCGACCACACGGATGCGGCCCCTCTGCTATGGTGGCTCTGGGATGACTTACTCGACTACATAGGAACGTCAGTCACCTCGAAGGACTGCCACCTCAAGTTCACGCCCGCTCGTGAGACTAACATCGACACGTCCTACACGATCAGTATCAACCTCTCATCCAAAAACGGCAACAAGATCATCGAGCTTACTGCGTCCTATGGCGGGCCATTCCACGAGCGGCGCATCTTTGACGCAACTACCGCCTGCTTTCGTTTTCCCCCAAAGGAAAGGTACGGCAAGCCACTCTCGGCCACCCTGGACGTCGACAAACACCCGTATACTGAAAAAGGCTGTTGCGCTCACACCTTCGATTACCTCATGCCTCGTCCGGAGAGCATGTGGCGCCACGCCATGGAGAACTTCCCTCTAGACGGAGAGGAGGCCCTAGTCGTTGCTCTCATCGGGACTTTCAAGGCTAATAGCAACTACTACATGTCGAATAACGAAGTCAAGAAGTGGTTGAACCTGTTTCAGCGCTTTCCGGCCGAAGCCAGGGCCTATGTCGACGATCAGAAACTTGTGGGAAAGTAGAACGGACGGTGCAGCAGCATGGCTAATCAATCTCATGGCCTTCAGGGTTAAAGTGTAGACAAACCTCTGTCTTCTTATCTCAAATTCAAGTTTATTTCCTCCGTACACGACTAGTTTCCAGTTTTCTCATTTCACCCACAAAAGTCTCATTTCTTCCAACGTGGTAAGCCCTCTCCTCTCCAGTAGCTGGAGACACCTACTGGGCTGATCTACTTAATAAATTTTTCAAATGGCGTATGGCTCTTGTGTCTGCACGTTCGCAATCAGTTCTCAATCAGTGGTTGTGTATATCAACGGCGGATAGTGGAGATAGTATCCAAAAGGTCTCTTCCGTGGTCCCTTTGCGTCGTAATCGAGAGTAAGCAATGTCTCAACATGATTCCGCTGCACTTTGGGACCAAGCCAGGGAGTTGGAAGTTACTGTAATATAGCACTCTACTATACTATAACGTGGTCGGCGTGCTGTATGTAGTAGACCTTACCGTCTACTATGTGATAAACTCAGTATGTTGTAAGCTACCAAGGAACAAAGCTTGAATTGGCTGCATTGTTGTTTTGTATATAAATGCCTGCAAGTCTTCCTACTGTCAGCACACCTGGACTCTTACAAACACACCAGAATGCTCTTCCGAAGTACTCGCCTTTTTATTCTTTGCGGGCTGTGCTTCGGCTTAGGAAACAGTGTAACTCTACAGGCACCTGTATTCTTAAACACATGCAGCGACTGGGGGACAGTCTTGAATGAGAAGTATAAGATTGTAGCCCATTGCAGAACCAGGTCTGGTTTGTGGCTTTGGTCTCTCATCAACCTCAGCGCATGCCTAGTGAATATTAATGGCAAGTTGGTAGCCCAGGATGAGTTAGTTCTAGACTACCTATTTCTTTTTAACGAGATTACTTACTTCATTCAGCGGGCAATTTTTCAGCTCATGTGGGCCTTGCGAATATAGCAATGGAAGTTTGACTGAGGCGAAGTACAATTGCGGCTGTTCAATCAAGCCCGGCGAGAGCCGTAATATCTCCGCTACTATCGACCTGAGTAAGTTAAGGCATTTAGATCTTCTATTTTTCTGTAACATCTCTTACTTGTTGGAATTTTAGATGAAGTTTTAATTAACGAAGATGGGATCTTGTCATGTGGGAAAGAGGAACGCAAGGGCACGCTAATACCACAGGACGCAGTCTTTACGAAAGGAATAGATTATTTGGTTAACGACGGTTAAGCGTCGCAAAGAGGGATCCCTTCGATCAGCAGGGTCAGACGTTACGTTTACTTTATTACTTCGACCGACTGCATGCTAGAGCTATTTACGTGACAGTAATTAGGGCAGCTCCCGCCTAGCATATCCTAACTATATCTCCTATGAGTGTTACGATCCAATCAGTTGGCGTACTAGCCAGCATAGCTATACAGTGCAGAGCAGGGCATAATCACAAACGATTTTTCATTGCTGAAGCTTTTGCTCATGGTGCAGTTGGATGTCCTTGTCACGTGCGGAATTAGGGATGGCGCTATGAGGGATGTGGAGATGAAGGGGATAAAGGGGAAGGGAACTACTAGCCTACTAGTAGCCCAACCAGAGCTATAAAGAGGGCTCTCGATCCCATAAGGGATTGAGAGGCCAAGAGATGAATGCAGTCACCATTGAGACCCCTACATTCTGAACTCTTCACTCTGTGCCATGGAACCTCTGACAGTCCTGACCAGCGTGTGAAACTAGTACACAATAATCAGCGAAAAGGCCTTCTCCTAATCCACTACACCCATCTCTTTCCACACGGACCTATACGCTTTCTAAATGCTTACATAGTGCAAAATGTAATATTTCCTTGTTCTACGGATATACCTCAAAAGCACGATTAGGCCGGGTCTGTACACTCAAGGATGGTCTCCATCTCCAATAACAGAGGTTGGGCAATCCAGAACGGGCCCTTGAACCCATATCAGACCCTGGCGTTGATGGCATAAGCGCCATTCTTGGCTCCAAACCGTGTATGGAGCACCCCTGTCAACTAGAGGGTCTATCGAGTCAGTACCTCAGTGCTCTATCGGACTTTGTTGATGCCCACATGTCAAAGGTCCATGGAAAATGAGATGAATACTACGCGATGAAAGAACAGCAATCGACAAATACCACTGTATCAATTTTCACCTATTGAGTACGTATACGATCATTTCCCTCAAAGACTTTTGTTACTCCTTCCAGCGCCTGCAGTGTAAATAAAAGTTTCGTCGACAAGGAAGCGGGCGGAATGGCCCGTGCGGCTCAGTCGAAGGCAGGAGGACTTCATGGGTCCAACTTTGGCTGAGCATTTTCTCAGAGCAAGGTGCGGCAACGAAAGGAGGCTGGAGGAGGACATCTAGTTTTGGCTGTTGAGGCTTCACGTAAGAAGTTTTCCGTTCTTGTTGGCCGACATGAGTCTTGGCTGTGAGGGACGTTTTTTGGACCTGTCTACGCCAGAGCCAGAACATGCCCCCGCCCCCGTGTTGTTCATACTGTGGCCAGAAGGCCGAGGCCTATTTGCGCCACTTTTGACCCTTTTCTATCGATATCCCGGCACCGCCAACAGCAGCCAATTTTAACCTGACTGTGGCTACCATGAAAAGATTTGGCCATTTTGTGATGTTCTTTGTCGCGCTGCAAGTCTTCTCACTGACTACTCCATCACAGGTGTCAGTAGGCAGGGGAATAGGTCGTGGCCCGAAAATAAGAGCATCCGTCGAAGAAGGACGTCTACGATGAATCGGTATGGCCTCCACGAGTTTGCTTGTTAACCACCATTCTGTTTCCAATGCCCGACTTTCATGTTGCTCGTGGAACAAACCAGTTTGATTCAATGGATCCCACTCGTGCATCACTTGCAACCACATTTCCTCAAAAAGCACAACATGTTTTAGCTCATCATCAAAATGCAGACGCCTACCAGCGAGTCAGCCCACACCACATGCCGGCACAAACTTGTCTGCCATATCTGAGCTTTGGCCAGGAGCCGGTCTCTCCACAGCCGGCCGAGGCAGTCGACCAATCATCAGCGACTACCAACATCAAAGTAGATGAGAGCGTACGGAAAATGACGTATGCGGAGCTCATTCACATGGCATTTCTAAGTAGAAAAACGACGAAAATGGAACTCCGCGAACTCTATGAGTGGTTTGAACGGAACACTACGAAAGCCAATACGGATAACAAAGGCTGGAAGAACAGTGTCCGCTCGAACCTCAGTCTAAACCAGGTTTGCCAACGTCTCCCAACATAGCAACCTAACGTCGCTGTCCCGCTGACTTCTGTGAAACAGGCCTTCCAACGACTGGACGGGAAAGGCTCGTGTTGGCGACTCATCGAGACGGGCTTGGCGGGGGTTCAACCAACGCGCAAACCTCGAACGCCCCGAAGGAAAAAGGAGACGAACGTGTGTACGGCAGAGAGTAACAGCACGGCGCCACCCACGTCGAATCCTTCCAACCCGTGCGTCGTTCCGCAGGAGGACATTTCCGAGGTTCACAACGACCACCATAGCCCTCAGAGTAATGGCGACTTTACAATCCCAGGGGGGAGCCGAGTCGCAGACGACCCCTTTTCCAACTATCCGGTGCCGTATCCTATTGCTTCAACGCAAGATGATGCGGATGAGCATGATCCTTTTTGGCCTTGGAGCTTGGACAGCAAAAGCTACGTTCACTGGCCCTACTGCAGCTACGTCCCTGGCGATATTGGACAGGCGTAAGAGCTGGTTGTTTAGGCATAATAATGCATATGTAGTCAATCCACCTGGGATCTTGTTCAACTATGCGGATATCGTGGCTCATGCCATTCAGAATGGTTTTTGATCCTTTTAATGAGTTTGGCATCCGCCTCATCCGCTTCGTCCGTTTCGTCCGCCTTGTCCGCCTGCTCTGCTCCGTGAGCACTTGCCTGTGGCTAATTGTCTTCCTAGACTATACGTAATGCTACTTCCTTCAGCCTTTTTCTCTGTCTTAGAGTCTCTGCAATTTCTATGATATCTTGCTTCGGAATGTGTCGAATCGAATTGTCAATGCACACAATTTCCTTAGCTTGACAGACTTCCAAGAAATGGTAGATCCCAGGCGGATCGGACTGTAAGCTTTTTGAGACTTTGAACCCGATTCGGAAATTTCACAAGAAACTTCTCAATGGTCTTAACCTGATAATCGTCAAATCGAGGGTCTTTAGGCATATCGCTTGCTGCCGAATGGGCTTGGACCCTTAGGCATATACGTTGCAACGGACGGGGGTTACCAAAGTATTCCCTTGTAATTCCGGGGTCTTCTAGATTGTCTCATGTGCTGCACTGCGGTTCAATCTCAGGAGAGAGTAGGAGCGCGATAATCCGAGAACCGTCAAGCTGAGCTATCAGGGAGCGAGCATTGTCGAGCGCGAGCAAAATAGGCGACCCCTCCTGCTTTCCGACATAAGTGCTCTCCCCTACAATACTGATGCTAGTAATCCCTTGAGAGTCTACTGTGAGATTAAAGCCACTGAAGTTGCGTGGCGTTTCGCATATATTTTCGTCCTCCCCCACGTATCCAACCATTGCCTCAGATCCATCCCTAAATCACATATCTGAGATCCCAGCCTATCTGGCGGCCTAGATAAACATAAAGTCACATGCCAAGGTACTGTATTGATCAATACAGTACTGGATCGTTACTAGGGAGGAGTTGGTCTCGTAGTGCTCCTTTCAGCTGGATCCATGTTCACTGCTTTGACTATGAAGTCCAGTTGTGGCCAGACCGCGAAACCCTTCAGTGTCTCCGAATGCTACCTCCCGAAACGCGGTTCATTTCCTTCTCTCTGCAGTAATCATCGAGTTGTTCCTTCTTCAGCTTCAGAAACCTGTATTTCTCCTCGATGGTCGATTTGTCTAACAACCTCTCACCTATACCATCCTTATGCAACGCCTTCTAGTAGATCTTATCAACGTCGAAACTGCTACGCGATGCAGGGTTGAAGCAGAATCGCCCGCTTTCCCAGGACTCTCGTATGCGAGCCGAAAGGAGCTTCTCCCCAACGGGAGATGGGAGTTTGGTTTCAGCAATCTCCATAGCACGGATAAACTGGTCTTTCTCAGGTAGGAAAAAGATCCTTGACCCAAAAGACTCCGATTTCCTGGATGAGCAAGGAAAGGCATCTCAAAAGCGACGTCGAGCCGCATCAGAAAGGCGAAGAAAGGAGGAAGAAGCCCAGATGATATCAGAAGATGCCGGTAGGGACTCTCAGGCGCGCCGCGGTAAGGGCATTTAAGATATTGCACACCGATCAAACGTAAGTACAATCTCCGCTCTTTGTTGCTCTTGCTAACACGCAAAGCAAGGTCGTCTTATAATCCATGCAGGCGTGTGTATATGTATTTGATTGATTAGTTTTGGTTATGCTATCTTTGAACAGTCTTTCCTGATCACAGGCTGACTGATGAGTCATTTGTATTCGCTGAGATAGGTGTACTTTGGCAAATCTATGGACAAGACAATTTTGGGCATACAGTGTCTTATGTACTGTATGTTAAGATGCATAGATATCTCAGAGGGCTTCCGTCGCTCAAGTGTATGACCATGCTCTAGCGACTTTTGGCAGCATCTTCCGGCTCCTTTAGAAGCTAGAACCGTTTCAGACTCAAGGATTCTTTGCCTCCAGAAGAGTTGTAATCTAGTGTGCGCAACTCAGCCTTGCTGTAAGAAGTTCCCTCAGCCATCAATGGCTCTCTACTCTCCACTTAACCATATCACTTAGCCAGAAGTGCCTCCAGGCTTCCGGGTAAAATATACCTAAGAAGCTCATTTCAGCTCGAACCGTCCGCATACTACTACTATAAAACAGACGTATCGTCTGCCCTGTGATAGACTGGAAAGCCTGAAATAAGACAGAAAATGTCCCATTGTAAACATACCGGCTGGCTGCGCCTTGCAACCAAAGACCAGGCATACGTTATCGAAAGTTCAGACCGTGTCAAGAGACTGCTGGACAGTCTGCCACGTCCGGACTGCCAATATCCAAGTACGCTGGTGTTGATAGGAAATGCGACCAAGCGGATCGTAATGCAAAGACTTGGAGTGGACATCACCAGGCCAAACACGACCCGGGGTCATGGCGAGATCCACCTCTCTCTAGCTCCTGTCGGCGCCGCCGGCGGCAGGCCCACCTTGATTGCCGATGCCGATATCCCGCCCCACAAACGGCTCGGGAGGCCAAGAAAATCCCCGCTCTGCCATGAACTCGTGTCGAGGTCAATATCAACCTCGCCTAGCGTGGCCATTCCGTCCACAGCGGTGGAAGCCGGCGACCGTGTCTACAACCGCATGCTTTTCCCGTTTGCAGATGTCGTCTGCTTGTTTGCCGATGATATCGGCGGCACAGGAATTGTCGCACAGCGGCTTGCGTCGTGGCTGAATTTGGAGTCACCATCGACGTCGTCGGTGCGTCCCTGGTTAGTGGTCGTCACGAACGGCGGCGAAGAGAACTCTGCACGCAGTCAGTTGTTACAGGCCGTCCGCAAGAGGACAGACACTCATGTATCCGAACGTTTCCATGGCGTCCGCGTCATTAGCCTGGCCGATACGTCTCCCAAGTCTCTGCGACGCCATCTGCATTCCCTGCGTTGGGACATCCTGAGCAATGAGCTTTCTTACATGACCGAGACGAAAAGGGTTGAGCGTGTTCTCGCTAGTTGCCTTTTCTCAGCTACCCATCTCGCCGGTCTTTTACGCCACGCCGCGGAGCACCTTGGTGATGCCGAAGCTCCGCCCCTCGACTTTCTCGCCATCTCTCGGCTGGACAACCCGGTAGCAGAAGATCTACAAGCACATCTGGGGCGGTTTCTGACGCATTGCGACTCTGCCGAGGCGTTGAAACGATTTGCCGTGCCTGTCATCGCCTCTAGCTTTCTGCTGGACCATTATCCCCCAGACATGCACCGTACGTCGGCGGGCTCTGGATAGATAACCTCTGACTTTCACTGACCGTACATAGTCTTCGATCCGCGAGAGGTCTTCAAGATGTTCTACAGAGATGTGTGCTACAACATTTGTGGCACAGCCGTCTTGGCGCACGACGGATCTACCGAATTCATCTTGCCGTCACAATTCTCCCAGATGATCGAGGCCCAGATGGTTCGTATGTTCCGGCAGCTGACGGCGGGTCAGTCCGCGGCGTCACTCCATCGACAGCTCGTCGCCGCCTTCACGGAAGACTGGCGACGGGTCCGGTCTGACAGCACATGTTTTCATTGTCTACGGCGTCGCCCGCAGTTCTTCCCCGAATGCGGCCACGGCCAGTGCATGGATTGTGTCAAGACCTTTGGTCTTGTGAGCACAGTTGATCCGTGGATGATCGAGGTCGATGAGTGTATTCTTTGCGGACGAAACATCAGCATGCAGATACGAGTGAAGCCGGATACGGCGTCGGTCCGTGTGCTGTGTATTGACGGCGGTGGCACGAGGGGAAAGTACCCCCTAAAGCTGTTGAAGCAGCTCGAAGACGCTATTGGCTTGCCGGGCCACCCTGTGCAACAGAACTTTGACGTCGTCTTCGGGACGAGCTCAGGTTTGTCGTGAAATGGTCCTATCGCGTGTGTGACTTAACGTCTTGGCTGACACGCCGTGGCAGGCGCAATCAGCGCCGGTGCTCTCTGCATCAACGGCTGGACGGTGGACGAGTGCATTGCCCGCTTCGAGTCTTTATCGAACCAGGCATTCACGCCCCGCGGGAGCCCATCCATCCCCATCATAGGTCCTCTGACACGACTGATAATGCAGGTTCCATTTGTCAAAACGATAATTCGTGCCGCAGGCTTGCTCCTTTTCGATAGCAGGTATCCGTCGCGACACATCGAGCAGGCGTTGCGAGACATGTTTGGCTCGGACAGAACCATCGCCGACTACTCGGCTGCCGACGCGACGGGCATTATGGTCGGTATGACAGTCGCTACAGTGAAAGATGCAACCGCCTGCATCTTCACCAACTACAACGGATTAGGCCAACGGGGCGGAGATCAGGGTAGATTTCCAATTTCCGATGATACGATCTGACGGCGCAACCCGATGCTGATTGATGGTCTTCGCAGGCTATGAGGTGTTGACGACGAGAGACAGCGGCGAACAGGCATCCTTGTGGGAGATGTGCGTGGTCTCTCAGTGTCTATAAGCTACGCTTGTAACATGTCTTTGTCATGGCTGACGTCGTGACTTATAGAGTTCGGTGTGCAACTGCAGCTCCGTAGTTAGTACTGACCGTGTCATCGCCAAACCACCATCGATCTGGGTTGAAATCGATTGTTGCTCACGGAGGTTGCTAACGGAGTCGCACAGCTATTTTACGCCTCGGACTATCGACGGCCTCGGCACATTCCAAGACGGCGGCTTGGTTGTTAACAATCCCTCGTCGATCGCTCTGCAAGAGGTGGCTTCCCTTTTCCCCGAAGCCGCCGATCCAAGCCTCTTTGTCTCGGCGGGTACGGGCTCCTCTCGCGAAGAAGAACAGCCAGCGTACGAGTCCAACGGGGGATGGCAGGCCTACTTCCCCTTCCGCCTGGAACGGGCCTTTAGGGCTCTTCGAAGCGACAAGAACGCCTGGCAACGGCTTGTGGCGCACAAGAAGGTTGGTCGGTCAGGTGAATTCTTCCGCTTTGATGTCGAGTTCGACGGCCCCGAACCGCCGTTGGATAGTCTGACCAGCTTTGACGACCCTGAACGTGATGATGAATGTACTTTTCGAGGCCTACCATCATTCGAGCGGCTAGGGCGTTGTGCCAGGGCCCATCTGTTCGTCTTTGAGTTGCGCGCTTCACAGCCATATTTGTTTTCTGATGGAGGATACGAGTGCCGCGGACACATACGTTGCCAGCTGCGTGCCCACTCCGAAACTTTGAAGGTATTCTTGTCGCAACTTGCTAGAAGCAAGGCTTACTTTTTGGTCGGCGGCCACGAAGTAGCGGTTGACTTTGCGTCGTATCCGATCATCTGTCCAGACGGCCATTTCTTCTTGGAGGTGAGATTTCGTGTGGCCAGTCTGCAGGAGTCTCTGCCCATCTGCCTGTGGGAGAACCAAGACGAGGGCCAAAACATCAGTGGCTCACCATTTACCGTTCAGCAGCTGGTGCGGAGCCAAAAGCTCGATCAGTGCTTCGGGACGTCTGACCACCGCAAGAAGCGATGTCGAGAGAATGATATTGATGAGGCAAGCCGTAAACGGCCGAGAATCAGGCGCTAGCGGTTTGCCGGTGGTAAAAGAGAAGCAGACATCAGATGCTGTCTCTGATTTGGGGACGGTCGCGCGTCGTCGGCCAGTCGAAAACAAGCTGCTTCACATGCCCACAATGAATGTGAGCGGATTTCCAGGGCTGTACTCCATCGATGTACTGCTTGCATAACACTCACTATATTAGATTTCACGTAACCTTGTTTCTGATTTTTATCATACATAGCATTCAAAACGACTAAAACAGCTAGGGTTCTGATGGGCACATTTATTGTGCCATTGTCTTTGTCCTTTGCAATGCTTCAAGCGCTGTCTGGTCGTTCATAGTTAGGATATTTGTGGCGCCGTTGTTGGCGACGGGATGTTCTATTCTGGTGCTGGTTTTGGCAACATCGCTTGCTAGATCGGACACGGCTCCTTCTCATCAAACAACTGTTACTAAACCGGAGCCGGAAGGTTGGCAGTTTTAAATGAGAGTCTTTTTAACAGAGATCTATCATGCAGGGGAACGGGGCGAAGGCTTCGTCATTTATGCTAACGCTCTATGAATCTGGACATTTCACTGCGGTCGTATCCTTCAAGTTCCTGTAGATCTCGCTATCGCGGCT
The DNA here is from genome assembly GCF_014235925.2 of Colletotrichum truncatum. Classification (NCBI taxonomy): domain Eukaryota; kingdom Fungi; phylum Ascomycota; class Sordariomycetes; order Glomerellales; family Glomerellaceae; genus Colletotrichum; species Colletotrichum truncatum. The sequence continues at coordinate 79,411 of NW_027222408.1, read as the reverse complement.
GAAGTTGTTGAGCTCACAATCCTGCACCATGCGTTCTGCGAGCTCATCTTCCATGTTCTCCAAGCACCGTTGGACCGTGGGCGCCTTGGCAGTAATGAAGTCGGGGAGGAAGTCGATGAAGCTAGTTGGAGCCCAGCCGGGGGAAGCTCAATAGCGCATTGCCAGTCATAACGCCGATGCGGCGCGACGTCTGTAAAAACATGTTCATTAGCAGCAGATACCGAAAGGACCATGGGCGTTTGTGGAAGGGACCGATAGTCGAGACGAATGTGCGAGAGCCGTGAGGTCGGTTGCTAACGGTTCATTTCAACACCTTAGAGAGGCGTCGCCGTGAAGGACAGTTTCCAGGCGCCGACGCCGACAGATCCAACAAGCGTCTGAGGTCAGAAGCTTCTTCAATCGTGCCGCCACAGCATACGAGCCAACTTCCCTTCAGAAGAGACAGCGTCGCCGCCGCCAAGGGCGTTAGGAAGTAGCTACCATCTGAGGCATAACGGATCCACCAATGCCTTCGCTGCCGGTCGCGCGGGTGCCTTTGTTAGCTCCGGGTTCGACAACTCACCCTGTGACGCGCTTCCGTACGCTCCCTCTTGCTATTTTACGACCACGGCGGACACATCCTTTTCTGAGGCAGAAAGCGGCTCCAGTATGTAGCGGTGGACACTTACTTCTGTTGAGCGACATGGATAGGCATGGGCTGAAGTTGTTGTTCCATCCGAGCTTGACGGGTACCCAGTTGAACGCCCCTGCCACGTTGATGAGCTCTGAAAAGATGCGTACCAACATTGTAAGCAGTGACTCAAAAGGAGAACGATTTGTCTCACGTACAGTATCTAACTATGTATAGTAGCAAAACATTCAGAGAACGAGGCACACAATGGCACCGGAGGCTTGTCTCGTGAGACCACAGGACCAGTAATTACGAAGAGTTCCTACTCGGGACTCCTTTTTTCGATTTCGGATTTGATGCTTTGAAGTGCTTTTTCCACATCTGCACCCGCTTTAACACTAATGCAGCATGCTTCTGCTTCGTTCGGTTGCATGTAAGTGCCCGCAAAAATGCCGCGACCGCCCTGGAACCTCGAATTACTGCTGTAATTCCGTTTCCAGCGGCGAAGCCGGCATAATGGAATGGAACCTAACAAGAAGAGATCCTTCATATTGACCTCGGGTGGTTGTGTACAAAATACAACTAAGTGACCATTGAAAGCCATTGCAAAGAAGTTCTGGCGTTTGAGGGGGATGGAAGATGTAGCTAGTCTTTCAGCCTACATAATAATATTAGTCAACAACATAGTGAAGCGACAAGATATGCTTACAACGCTCGCAAGGCTATGACCTTGGTCTCCTGTCGTTAGTTGTGTACCGTAGCAAACTCGCCCTCGCGAAGCCCTAATATTGGTCATGGGCTGCATTGTCATGTTGTCTTGATGTCCTTCGACTGGCGTATGAGTCTGCTAGATCTGTTAGCTTCGGATCAAGATGTTGGTCGACAACTTTATAGCACTTCAACGAGACTATTTATGGACATTGCGTTTCCGGTCGAAGTCAGCACCCGTTCCATTTCTCCTCCAGCGGTGTTTTTCTGATTCGGCTTTTGTCTAGCTTGCTGGGAAGCTCGTGGGTTGGAATGATTTTCCGGGTTAAAACACGGTTCAAAGACTCTCCTCTCGGGGTTCTCGGGCCTGGCAATGGCTGAGTCTAATGTGGTCGAATTTGTTAGCAACCTATCCGTCAATTACACATGGGAGTGATGGCAATACTGATTGAAGGGGGTATGCAAATCCAGCCCTCAGATCGCAACATGTCGGCAAGTTTATTTTGGAGGTTGTGTTCGCCTTCTCTGGGCTGAGTATTATGTTCGAATACCGCCTGGCTGTTTTTGTATAGCTCAAGCGGACGCTCACCCTCACGTCTTGACTTCGTCTGGGAACTCTCGTAGTTAGGTTGAGGCATACGTCTGTCGGTCATATTCAACAAAAAAACGTAGAGGAAGGAATAACTACTAGAAATGGCTTCGCTTGGGGAGAGAAGGCGAGTCTTGTTTTATGCCTTCGATAAAAGAATACCTCTATAAAGAATATAATGCAAACTTTACCCATAATTAACATGCAAGCAGCAGAAAAGGGCAGGACTGCAAAGCCCCGCAGACCAAAATCACCGCCGCACTCATCAAACTAGTGGAACCCAAATCTCTATCTACTACGTAGTACCCTAGGCCCTTCCTTGGCTGGTTGCGCGCTACGGACTGTCAAGCGCACGCACATGATGGATTGCCCCAGGTCCAATCACATAAGACTCTCTACAACATCGGAGTGGTTTATGGTTGTCAGCTTTTTCACAAGCGGTAGCCAGATGCGTTTTTGTGGAGGCCCTCCATGATGAACAAACCCGCTAGAACCACATTACTTCACTTGAGATGGCCAGATATGGGATGGCCACGTCTGCCAAGCAGTGTGGTGACTCGGTGTACAGCTGGGAAATGGAACACGGAATATCGGCCTGGCACGGCCTTAGCGAAAGGGCTGAAGTGGTTAGCAACATGGGGCCCAATTTCAACACAAGGGGTAGCCAGGCAAGCTGTTTCATCACTTGTTAAAAGAAGCCCAATAAGTTATCCTGTATATAATGGAGGCTTGGCGTCTGTGAAGTAGTTCTTGTGAATTGTATTGAATCTCGCGATGATGCCTAACTACACAACCCAACCTTCTTACGCTCGTGCCGCATTACTCCGCGAAGTAGATGGCTACTTTCGTCTCTTTCTTGCTATTGAAGCGGTCGTAATACTTTGGCGCATCCTCAATGCTGATAACGGTACTAATCACGAAGCTAGGATGGGCTTTACCGTTGTTGATGAGATCGATCAACATAGGGGCGTACTTTTTGGGTCTACGGCTCCCGTTCGAAAGCTCAGACCCTTGGCGAAAAAGGTCGCGATGGGAAAGGGGATCGTAGGCGACATGGTGCTACCGTACGGCGCACCAGGTGAGCTGGCCTGAGACTTATAGACGCCCAGCTGGCCGATGCCTCCTCCAAAATGCACCACATCAATCATCTGCTGCACGACAACGCTTTCGTCCATTTCCAGGTCGGTGTTCAGAGCTTCCATGCCAACACAGTCGACGGTGCGCATCACCCCGCGCGGTTCGCGCGCCAAGATTTGGTCAACGGGATCGTCCTTTGCAAAGTTGATAGGGATAGCTCCGATAGAAGCGGCAAGCTTGAGCCGTTCCTCGACGTGGTCGACAACGTAGACCTTGGAAGCCCCGCGCAAGATGGCCGAGTAAGCGGACAGCAGCCCGACGGGACCCGCCCCGAAGACGGCGACGGAATCACCGGGCTGGAAGCCGGTGTAGTCGATGCCGGCCCAGCCCGTAGCGAAGATATCCGAAACAGTAAGGTAGTCACGCTCGATCGTCGAGTTGGCGGTTTCATGGGTCAGAGGGATGGGGATCAAGTTGGCCTCGGCGAAGGGGACCCTCGCGTACTCGGCTATGAACCCTAGTATTAGGACACGGCCGTCTAGAATGTCGAGAGTAAAGTTGTTCAGCAGGGTTTTCTCGTACCTTGAAGCCCACCAAGACCCATTTGGCTGTTACCAAAGCCAAAATATTCCTTCGACGTCGGCTCCATCTCCAGCTGGTCCGGAGACACAGTATCGGGAATAATGACATAGTCCCCTACGGCGAGGGAAGACACTGCCTCGCCAACCTCTGAGACGTAGCCGACAGCCTCGTGGCCCATAATATATGGCACAACACCGCTCATGTAGCCACGATAGGTGTGCAGGTCGGATCCACAAATGCCCGCGGTTGTCATCCTCACAACGACATCGGTCTCGTTGAGAATTGCGGGCTTGGCGACGTCTTCAACAGTCATTTGGAAGGGAGTGCCCTGGTAAACGACAGCGCGCATAGTCGCATTGGGCCAGGAAAGATCGAAAGACATGTCTGTTTCGACGGCAGGTGTTGGCACTTTGGCTGATGCAGAGTGGACTACTCTATGGTCTGTGTGATTTTCTGTTGATCGTCTTGGTTTCCTGCGTTGCATCTCACATTGGGCCGAGACAATGCTAATATATGGGCATGTAGATGTGGTAACGTCCTTTTTCTCTATCGGAAGCCAGTCCAAGGTTTACAATGCCATGTAGGGAGAAAGCCGCAGCATCACCAGCTCGTGCATGGTACGGCAAAAGCAACAAACATTAGAAGAGCAACATCTGGCTCTCACACGATGTCAAGACGGCACGCACCATTGCCGTCACACTCGGCCATACAACAACACGGAACCTACGTCGACGTGGAAGCCGACGCGGCAAAACTGGTTCCTTTTCCTCGTTACAATAGAGATAGGTAACGTCATAGGACAAAGCCGTTTATGGACAACTTCCCACTCTATTCTCTTGCCAGGAGGTAGCAACAACCCCACTTATTAAGGGCTAGAATGAGGCCCGCATTTATTAAGAAAACTAAAGCAGCAGTTGTGGCTCTTGCCGTGGGTACCGTAGCTAACGAAGGCACGTCTTTACAGTTGCTTCGTCTCGCTTCGTCTTAGGCATCTTGATCCAACCGGATATACTCAGGGCCCGGTACAATACTCGGCTTTTGGCAAATGCAAGCATCCATATCTTCGCGGATCACTTGCGAACCTCCTGAGCCATACAGATCCTCTTCCGGCCTTCCTTTTGCTCTACCCCGGTCAATGACGGGGTCGACGGATCCCAGCAACAATTTTTGGCCGAGCCGAGGACCCGGGCCGCGTAGTAGCATCTGGCCCGAGTCCAGGTGCAGATGATCAATAATATCCATGCCGGCCTGTTCGAGGTCATCTAGTTCTCTCCACTGCTGGCCACCCTTGCTGTGGTTGGTCCCGAGAGAGACCAGCTGCATAGTATATAGGTCTTGGCGCAAGGACTTTTCGGACTCTTTTACTCGTTTCGCCAGCGGCACGAAGACAGCCTTTAGCTGCTTTTTTATGTTGATGAGCGTCACATTGGGAATCTCGTCCGGCAAAAAGCTGATTGCGACGGTCGGCGTCGCGCCGTTGTCACTGATGAGGCTTGCTTGGGCGACTTGGGCTTGCAGAATAAATTGGGCTTGCAGTTTCGATATACCCGCTGCATTCACGGTCGAGGGCTCGCTCATAATCTGATCCTGCGATTCCAAGAACTCGTCCAACGTCCAACTCTTAGCAAACCGTGAAAGAGCGGCAACGACCTCGGGCTCGATCTGGTTTTTGACATCTACGTCACCAATATCCCTGTTCCATCTGATCTTTTCGATGACGGTGCTTATCCGCTGCTCGGCGGTTGTGATGTCTTCGAGGTCTTGGTAAATGGCGGATGCTGGTCTTTCGTCCCACATACGGATTATGTCTGCCTTAGATGTGGCCGCTAGTATGCCTAGATACATCTGTTTTTCCTCTGCGGCATCCGGATCGTCATCGCTTTCGGACAGATAATCCAGACATTTGACCAAAACTCTAAGACCATGAATAGCCGCTAGCTGTTTTATATGGCCCAGCAATCTCGCCTGAGCGAGTGTCTGTGACTTGTCGAGCAGACTGTTATTGATCACGTAGACTACGTACGTGAAGCTGCGAGATTTTACGCCTCGTGCTTCCCAAAGGCGCAGTACGCGACACGCTTCGTTGTGATCATTGAAGGAATAGCGGGGTGGACGGATTACAGTTGGCGGATAGTGGACAAAGGGGCTATGACTCAGGTCCGGTTGTGAGCTGTCCGAAGGCCTCGAGGGATTACAACCCATTGTTACGGCGTAGCAAGGGGGCGAATCTGCGTCGGGCTGCGAGAAAATTGGACGCCGGCGTGTTTTGTTTGCGTATTTATACAGATGATGTGAGGGATCCAGAAAGGACGCTGTGTATGGAAAGCACGGGCACGCGGTGCAGTAACTGTAATGTTGATGTTGCCTCCCCTGCTGTCTCGGGTAGATGTGGCCTCAGTAGGGGCACCAGAAGGGCCGGCAACAGCTCTGGAAGATTAGAACACGCCGCGACTCAAAGTGGCCGTTAAGTCGTTTTACATGAAGCCACAACTGGCGTACGCGTGATGGTTCGCTAACTACATGCACCATGCCATTACGACCTATTAGTTAAGTACATCCGCATCGAATGCGAAACATTACAGAAGATTACCGCCAAAAGACACTATTCACTGAATCTCTGCTTGTTTTCTAGGCCCACGGTGCCAAAGCCAAGCAGTCGCTGTCACCCATCGTCTCATACCGCTGGCATGCGATCAGGCCAACTTCACGATGTGGCATAGCAGCATTTGCACAACTATTATGGTGGGGGGTGCAGCCTTGTATGCCGTTGCACTGATAGTTCGTCAGTACGTACGGCTACGACACATACGGGGTCCTCCGTCCGCGGGCTTCTCTCAGTGGTGGCTTCTGCAAGCGGTATACAGCGGCAACATGCACCTGAAGTTCTACGAGGCAAACCAGCAATACGGTAGACGCGACGTCTTCAGCACTTAACTGACTCATTGAAAACTGCTAAAACATGCCACAGGTTCTCTTGTCCGAGTTGGTCCGAGGGATATTGTAACGAGCGACCCGGACCTCATGAGGCATATGCTCGGTGTGCGCACAAAATACACGCGTTCAGACTGGTACAATGCCATGAGACTAGATCCCCAGCACGACAACGTGTTATCTACCCGAGATGATGCAACACATACCAAGCTTCGGTCTCAGATGGCGGGAGGGGTGCGTTACATCTTTCTCTTTGCCACATAGCCCTTCCAGTAGGAATATTAACACCTGCGGCAAAGTACTCTGGCAAAGAAGTCGCCAACCTCGAAGCCAAGATAGACGAAAATGTTCTCCGCTTCATGAGTCTGATTGATACATATGCTTCCGAGAACAAGCGGTTCGACTTTGGATTGAAGGCGCAGTATTTTACCCTCGATGTCATCTCCGATCTCGCATTCGGACGGCCGTTCGGCGATCTAACGTCCGATTCGGATGTTCACAACTACATCCACGCGACAGAAAAAAGCATGCCGAACATCGTCGTTGCGGCCGTCCTGCCCTGGATACTGTCTATGCTGTCGTGGCCTTTGCTCCGGCGGCTGTTGCCTTCGGAAAGTGATACTACAGGCCTTGGGAAGCTGATCCGGTGCGTCTTGCCTCAAGTTATGTACTGATCAAGGGCTGGCCGTCTGGGTCGTTTGTTTGCTTGCAACCTCTTTGCGCGTTGTCGAAGACCACCATGACTGATGATCACTGGCAGGATGGCGAAAGAAATTGCGAGCGAACGCTTTGGGCCTAATAAGAAAACAAAGCAGGATATGCTTGGTTCGTTTGTAGCACACGGGCTGACACAGGAGGAGGCGTCATCGGAGATTCTCATGCAGATGTGCGACTCATTTAACTTCCCCTCCGTGTTCCTCTTTCGAGACTCTGCTGACTCCTTTTGGCAGACTAGCTGGTTCGGACACGACGGCAACGGCGATACGAGCTACACTACTTCATATCATCACCAACCGACGTATTCATATGGCTCTTTGCGCGGAGATCCAAGAAGCACGGCCGTCTTGGCCGGTCGTAAAGGAGGCGGAAGCTCGAAAGATGAAATACCTGCAAGCCGTAATTAAGGAAGGCTTGCGGATTTTCCCAGCCGTTGTAGGTCAGATGTCGAAAGAGGTCCCCAAAGGCGGTGACACGTTTAAGGGCGTCTACTTGCCAGAGGGAACTCGAATCGGGTATGGTGCGTGGGGTATCTTCCGTCGAGCTAAGATTTGGGGACAGGACGCAGACGACTTCCGGCCAGATCGATGGCTTGAGGCGGATGCGGAGAGGTTGAGGTTGATGGAAACAACACTTGAGCTCGTTTTCGGACATGGGAAATGGAAGTGCTTGGGAAGAAACGTGGCAATGATGGAGCTGCAGAAAGTTTTTGTTGAGGTAAGTTGCTGCTGCGTTTAGGTTGATGACTTTGGTCAGGGCGATATGCTAAGGCTGGAAGCAGCTGCTGCGGAGGTATGATTTGGTTTTGTGCGACCCTACGAAGCCGTGGAAGTCATTAAACTATGGTATCTTTTTGCAGTCCCAGTTCTGGGTCAGAGCATACAAAATAAGGGAGCAAACCTAGCGAATTATGCTTGCAGTAGGTCGCCACAGATGCATAACTATACGGTATTACAAGAAGAGTCTTAACACCCATAATTGAAGCAACTTCACACCACCACTACTAAAAGTGTTAACTGCAGGATTTAGCACGCCCAGTACGCCTTTTACTGTACCAGGGGCTTTTGTTTGTTATGTCAAAATGCCATGAAGATATCTCAAAGACTATTTGGAAGTTGACAGGGAACGGAGGTTTGATATCACACAGAGGTGGGACCCATAATTGCCGTTCAGCGATTGCGCCTTTTATGTGACATTTAACCGCCTATCGCGTGTAAGCTTAATGTGCTGCCCTCAGAATCAATCCTCTCAACAAGGTCATTAACAACAAAGCCAAGTTACATCAAAAAGAGAAAACGTTAAACATCAAAAGATAGCTTGGAATAATTTATCCGAGAAAGCGCCAGAACACCAGGTAAACCGATGGCGACAGGTCTATAAAACTGCATGCCACCAGATTCAGGGTCGTTAAAGCCTGATATATATATCATCTTGTAACCTGTCCTTGTTCTATACCATCTAACGCCCACCCTTTGGCTCTAGATGAGAACCGAAGGCAGCCAACATCAATATAACCTCCATTAGATGTCGTCTTTTCCCCACAATCCATCATGTTCTGCGTCATCAGCGACTCACACGTGATGTCTTTGTTGTGCATATCGGGCTGAAGACCGTTTTGCACCTGAAAATCAACGCATTGAGCAACCCAGCTAAGAGAAAAGACAAATTCCTCCCCTGCGACTTTCATTTCTATATCTCCGGTACTATTCTTAGACTTTGGTCCGGAATAATAGTTAGAGATACCGTGCTCATTGCAAAAGTCTTTAGCTTGTGCTTTGAAGTCATCGATAATGCCTGAATCTCGAACTTTCTGCGCGCAGCATCTTCGCTTGGATAGCTCTAGAGTAGGTGTGGCTTCGTGATTCGACGTCGTGCTCGGCGTGCTTGTTGACGGGGCATTCTGCGTTCTTGCTGACGTTGAATCAAATGTTTGAGGCAGGTTTGTGATGGGGGATATCTGTGCTTGGTTTGTATCACAGGGAGCACTACCAGTCAGAGTGCTCCTCATTAGTGCCCCTGTTGTTGGCATGGATTGTGGGCGACTTGGATCTGTTGAGGTTTTGCCGGACGGAGAAGTCGGCAGAGAGAAGAAACGAGATCCAGACGTAGTGTAATAATTCGTTGAGAGCGATGAGATATAGGGAACGCAGTAAGTAGATACATAATCGATTCGATTGATCCCATCCGTCATCTCGTTTAGATCCCGAAATGCGGCTGCGTCAATCCCTAGCGGGCGAAGGACGCTGTCAAAAGTGTCGCCCGGGTTAGGACTCCACCTCGCAACATTCGCAGCGTCACATGTTGCAACGACAAGCCGTTGAATGCTGGCAAAAAGGATAAGAATGAAAAGTACCATTGCTGGTTTTGTTGCAACTCAACGCTTAATATTGTAGAGCGCGCATGAGAAGCCGGTTGAGAAAAGAAGAAAAGACATTTATATGATGACGGGAGCAAGTTCCGGAGGCTCGGAAAGACGCACGCATTCTCGCCGACTGTAGCGCTGCTCATACAGGCTGTGACCTAACGGAGAAGAAATCGATTCATGATCCGCCGTGTCAGGGACGCGTTTGGCGTTGTCACTGAAACGTTTGTCCAGGGCTGAATCCGACGCCTTGTTGAATCGAGAAAACAAGTGCACAGCCGCGCCCTAAATCAGCTTTCAGCTCATGAAAGAATTTTCGGAATGATTCATTGCAACCACTTGCAGTTATTATCGCTTGTAAACCTCGTAGTGAGCTACAGAAGTCCTCCGCTAAGTGGCAAACAACAATCGGCTCTTAGAATAATCCAACCTCACAAGTTTGAAGCAGTACGGTCAATCGGCTGCCTTTCGCTTCTACGAAAACATGCCAACGTCAGATCCCGTCAATATTGCCCGGTGAAATCAAAAACGAGGAGCTGGGTACTGTTGGACCCAATGTAATTTGACCGTGGCGAGATCCATAAGCTAGGGCCCGATCACCTGGATAACAGGACTGGAAATTGCTCCAGCTAGCCACTCTGCGCCGGGAGCCCCACAAAAAAGCGCCGCGCCGCAGCCAGTTCCGGCTTTATGCAAAACCAACCTATTCTGGAGTTTGTAGGAGTACCGACTGGCTCCCGCGACCCCTACAGCACCGTACTCTCTTCACTACTTACTCTCAAATCGCAGCTGCCGTGTCTCGTTTGCGCTATGTATAACTTCCAAGTGCGGATGCTTGTCTCACCATCAGCGAGACGAAAAAGCCGAGACTACAGCTTGCATAATCAGCGGCAGAAAAGCAGAGTCAAAGGGTAGAGTTAGCGAGTAATGCAACTTTGATAGGAATTGTTGTCTATTCTTGCAAGCTCAAGACTGTAAGCGTACATATAGACGTGCGTTTTTGTGAAAAACAATACAGGGAAGAAAGCTTGATCTTAATGTTATATTGATGCCTCAACGATCGATATGATTCGTCACCAAAATCGGATTCCTGCAGACTGAAAAGTCTATATGCTTGTTGTCCCCAAAAATTCCAACTCTGACGCCTTAACGTTTATTTCCCTTCAATATTCATGATACTTGTCCGGGAAGAAGAATGATTTCTGGTGATGAGGAAGTTACGGTTCTTGTTGGCTTGTCAAAGAAGTTTAAACAAGCGTTTCCGTTCGGCCTTGAGTCGATGCTGGAGGATGGATTCGACAGTTCCCGGTGCTATTAATCTCCGCTTGATAATGTCTAATTGATAGATCCGAGGCAGACGATGTGATAGGTGTAAGTTAGACAGCATTGCCTTAGTGCTAGGTGAATCTCGCTTCGTGTTGATATGGTAGGGTTTCGGTTGGGAGACATTCTCGCGAGACAACATAGCGTCAACGATTCCTTGAAACAAGATCGGTAGAATGTGTTGTTCGAATGCTTTGTATACTCCCAGGTTGTATTTGGAAGTCGCTGCTGTTGATAATAACGAAGGCAAGTCTGGAAGCTGGCACAAAACATGCACCAAGAGCTCTGTAGGGAGCTTTGCAAGACTAGGGGCCTGTGTTTGACTGTCCATATCAGTGCTTATTCAACAAATCGTGGGCTGCCTAGATATGTACGATTGTAGAGGATTGGGTGAGCCAGCAGCATTATATAATGGTCCTGTCGACATAAGTATCAGCATCTGAAACTCGAGATATGAGCTGTAGCGTCTTACCCCTGCTAGAATAGCTCTATGAGGCGTCGCCCCGAGGGTTGTGGCAGAACACGGGGAAATCGATACGTAGTGGATCAGTGGCTTTCTGCATCGACTTTCCAGTCGCCTCAAGCTTGTCACAAGCAGGACAGGGCGACCAACAAAGCCAAAGCTTCGGTATTGATGCGCCTGAGTTACTCTTCCCTGTTCGCACTATATAGCTACGCCGGTCAGCACTCCACTTGGCTGGGTCGTACAGTAGCATCTGCCCAGCAAGTGGTAGATGACCCCAAAGTAGAGCTGTGGTGCCCAGCAGAGACCTACAACGAATTATGGTCGGACGATAGATCAGGCTTCTAAGAAATTCGCCGTGTTAAGACAAGCCAAAGCGTCGGGAAGCACGACGAGAGTAACAACACGACTTGCTTATAGACGTATATTGTCCTTAGGGGCATGTGGGAGCAGGTGGTGAACAGGTTTGGTGGGACCATGGCAAGCAATAGGGCATATCGATTTCAATAATTTTTTTAGTTCTCAAGTGCCAATGCTGTGAAACCTCTGCTACTTGGTCGCCGAGAATCAGCGCCCTATCTCCGTAAGCTCGGCTCGATTGTACATCTATCGTGTCTAGTAATTAACAAGACTGGCCATATCCCCCAGATCCACATCATCCGTCTCCAAGCTCTCCGGCACAACTAGCGCTCCGGCCGATTCGAGTATATTGTGGTAGTCTTCCATCTTAGCAGTCAAATCGCCGACCCTGAAACCTGTCAGATGTTACGATGCATCACGGAAATATCGCCAATGGCAATAGCTCTGCGAGTAGACATACTTCTCTGTGAGATCAAAGATTGCTTGTTGAATGGCGCCAAATCCGTTGGAAATGTAGGTCCTAAGCCGTGGTTAGAAGTTGACTTGCGGTTATGGCATAATCCTGGCTCGTGAAATGGAGATACCTTATCTCAGAATCGTCTTCCAGCACCTCAGAGACTCTTTGAGAATTTGTTCTGTAGATGTCCGGTAAACATGCAGCAGTTGAAGGAGGTTTACTTTTCTCACTTACATTGAGGGAGCCGATAACAATTGGGGGTTGACGGAACTGTTGTTGGGGCCGTCTTTGTCTTGCGCCGCGGACATGGTCGCACCCTGTCTGTGTGCTCTCACATCGCCAGCAGCAGCTCGCTGGTAGCCACTTTTCTGAGGCGCACGTAAATTGCGCACTAGGTAAGGAGCCTGGCGCGTTGTCTGACGGGGGGGCCTAGGCAGAGGCCTATCGAGTCGAGGCTGATACATGATCGAAGGCTACAATGATAGGAAGTCAATGCGAGAGGGAGCCCAGGGCAGAAGCGACAACCAGCGCGGCTATGGCGTATGGCGAAGGACTCATTCTGGAAAATCCTTGCAATGGTTGATTAGGGATGTCCTAAGTATGTAGTCGATGCAATTGAGAGCATAATCGGTTGTTTGGTTGTAAATCATGGTGGTTGCTCAGTAGAGCTGATTTAGGCGCAACTCGCAAGACGTACATTGATCTAGAAAGAGAATTCCGGATCCGTGCTTTTCGGCCACTCCGTAGTGATAAACATCCAATTGTGGATGGCCATGTCTCCTAGGTACGGAGTACGTACCAACATTTCCAGAAGTGGATGGAGTACAGTAGTTGCAACCAACGCCAGGAAATTTAGAGCGACGGTCCGTCCGTGGTATTCCCATAGCGTTGGTGCTTTGAGGGCGATCATAGCCGAGAGTGAAGTGGAGCTACATGCACAACCTGCAGGGGTACGATACGTCTCTCTATCGAGCCAGAAACGCCTGCGACAGAAGTGTCTGCTTGTAGAAAGGGCAAAAGGAATATTGGATGAACTTCTTATGCATGACGGCGTGTCGATTTTGGATCTACATGCTCCGTTACAGACTCCTGGTGTCTATAGTACTGTTCTTCCAGTACACTGGCAACAGGCGAGCGCACAACTAAGCTGCGTTTGCGCTAAACATGATCCACTTCCAGCCTAATTAGTTAGCGACACAACCACCGCGATAGTTACATGCTCTATTCAGAAAGCCGTGAGGAATGTGTTGTAGTGAAGCTGTTGACAGCCGAAAAAGGACGGAAGTGCCATCGTCTTCAGGTACACCATCAGACCGCATGATTAGGCGGCGACTTGCAAAGCCAGTTTCGGCTCCTTCAATCATAGCGCAGAAGTGCTAGTTATAAGCCGGTGATCGGCAAAGTCTCTACTGCCGAACCATCAACAACCACAACCAAATTGATCCTACCAACAACCATGGCCACGACAACTGCGAGCAGCGACGGCGAAGACTGGCTGAAGATGAAACAGCTCATCTTTAAGGACGATAAATATCTTGAGGTGCTCTCTAGGGAAAACCTCGTTTTGTTCTTGATCGGCGTTGACTTGAACGGCATTCTCGATGGGCAAAAAGACCGTGATTTTCATTTGCTTCTTACACTTGCACATGGCAAGAGAAAAATGTCGGAGCTTTCGACCGACTTGATAGCGTCGCTCGGAACGTCGCTCAAGGCCTCCTTGAAAAATGGCGACAAGATTGACGAGAACACATCTGTACTGAAGATCGACGCCGCTGGTAGCTCAGTCCATCTACATTTGTACAGCCTTCTTCACCCCGACGCCGCCGCCGACGGGAAGATGAATGTTTCTTCAAAAGTCTTCGTCAACAGCGACGCGGAGCACCCAGAAACTAGCTTCCTGTCCTCAAACGACTCCTCGAAGCCTGCCGCTGAATTAGACTTTTGCTTCCCTTATTCGAAGGAAGGGGAATCTGTCGACGGACTCATTGTCCAGCTACCGTCAGGTGCTTGCCCCGATTCCGATCGTAACAGACTTTGGGTATTCAAGAAGTAGACTGTACTTAGAATGTACGAAGAGAGTCACTGCGTTGCGAAGTAGACAGGAGGAACTAGAGAAGTTGGTCTATTGTAGCAATGTAATATCTACTCTTAGGCGTAGTCAGGGTTGGGTTCTATCAAGATCATTAACAACCAAGATGTGCACAAGACTATTGACAGGCCTTCCTCGTCTTCGCTATGGGCTTTGGCTTGTGAACAATGATGTTATCCGACTTTGGGCCCAGATCAGGGCCGGGCATTCTCGCATGCTGCGCCCATAAGCCTTGGTCGTTTCCTCCGGACACACGATTCCAATCTCCAGATTTTGCTTTACATCATGTCAGATTTCATAGTGACGTCTTTTTTCGCCCTTTCGTAGAACCTAAGATGTTAGTACTAACCATGATGGAAGACCACTCGGATCTGGACTTATGTGTACGGTCGTTTGATCATGGCTGTTGTCTGGTTAGTGGATATTGAGTGGCCTTAACAAGAAACCCATGATTAATTATCAGAAGGCCAGAAAAAAGCACACTAGAGCCGCGACGCTGTTATGTGATCTGTGTCAACGCTTCAGCCCTCCCATCGGCGTCCAGCCTTTCCTGTTGACTAATTTTGCCGAGCAGTATACGGTCCGCAAACATTTGGTGCACATATTCAGCTAAGTACAACTAATATCATTCTGGAAACACAGCCTCGCACTTTTTAGTTAATTCAACTGTTACTAACTAGCTAAGCCAATGAGAACAAAACTACAAAAAAATCCAGTTACTAAAGAATCAGATGCTTCTAGCGAGGAATCAAGCTTATTCACCAACTACATACAGGCCTTCTTGTCTCGGGCTCTCTGTCTTTCTAATTACTTAGCCCCTTTATTGGAATTACGCGTAGGTTTGTTCGGCTGAAGGACATCATCCGGGGCCGGACTGGGCTCTTTAAGGTAGTCCTGGTAACTGCCTTCACCCTCCTCTTTGACCTTTCCTGTCTCTTGCCACTTCTCGTAACGGTCCAATGAGATAATAGCTGCGGCAAAGATTGCTAAATCTCCAGCCGGCATCATTGTTCCCTTTTTGAGGACAACTCGACTGCCAATCATGTAGTCCCTTGGGGCGGGCCTGGGATGTCTGCCGAAAATCGAGCGCACTGTGGATCTCGTCTCAAAGGTTCTCTCGACGGTTGGGTCACCGTCGGCATGCGTAGTCGTCCATTTTAAATAAACCGAGGTGAAAGGAAACTTCTTGGGTTTCCCTTTGCTTTCAGAGTTCATTTTCTCCCAATATCTTGGGTCCATCAGGACGACCGGGTCATCGGTGTTTTGGGATGTACTCCACGCGACGCCTTGTATGTCCACTTTTAACTTGACGCCGTCCACGATGATTTTGTTTTTCTTTTCATCTTTGAGAGCTTTCCTCATCTCCGTGAGATTTCTGAGCCCCTTTCTTTCTCCGGCATTGTGTGACACTTCAAATTCCAGCTTTTCGTAATGGCGTGGTCCTAGACCTATGACTTTGTAGAATCGATTCCATCCTGCGTTGAGATACCCATGAATTCTTTTGTCTTTGTCTGTGCACTTCCCTCCAGTATTTGTAGACACTATGTCGTTCCACTCGACCAAAACAACGTCATCATAACCATCATCACCATTACTATTCTCATCGTTTGCGACTATAATTGGGACAGTTTTCTCCGCCTTACGAGGTACAAAGATGCCTATATCGGACGGTTCAGTCTTGACTTTTGCTTCAGTTTTGGCGTTTGCTTCGGTCTTGACGTTCTCAACTGGTTCGTTGTCCCACTCGTTGAGGGACATTTCGTCGAGAGACATTTCGTCTGGATCAAAGTCATCATCATCTCTTTCCTCCGATACGACATTCTTCTGCAGATTTCTCCAGGCTTCCGCGTCGGCTGCGTTCCGGTCAGCTCGCTGCGTGGCCTCAGCTTGTTTCTGTTTCGCATCCAGCAACATCTGGTCGATGAGCCACTGCGCGTTTTCAGAATAATGGCCTTTATTGCCTTCCAAATCCGAGGCCACTTTCCGTTTTTTACTGCTATACGCTTTTTTGGCTTGGGGTTCTGGGGCAGTTGGTGGTTCTGGAGCAGTTGGTGCTTTCGCGGCTTTCAGACTTTTCGCAGTTTCGGCGGCTCGGAGCCTCCCGCTTCTACGTGGGCCTTGTTCCATTGTGATTGTAATGTAGGACTTGCTACTATGGATTGGGAGTTATGAGAGACAGTTACTCTAGTTTAAATACTTCTCACGAGACAAGGCTGCAGCCCTTGCGAGATCCTGACATGGCTTTTTATCGATGCCAGGAAAAGCGGCAGCAGAAATCGACTCTGTCAAGTCAACAGGAGCAAGAACGAGACATTTTTCCATGAAATATCTCAATAAGGCCGGAGAGCGTCTTCTGTATGTACCAGTTGCACCTTGTGAGATGTGCAAAGCTCTATCGCCATCTATGGACGAGGCTGGCGACGCTGGACTGAGCGAACAAGCGGCAGAACTGGCCGAGGAAGTGCATTACTGTGCCTTATGAGACCTGTTTGTAAAAATAACAGGCTGGCTTGCGTGGCGCCTGTGGAAATGACATTGACCGCCAGTTTCTTGGCTGTTACAAGCCAATTGTTGCTGCGTTTGCATTTGCACTTGGGTATCGGAAAGCCACAACAAACGCTGATCACGCAAAGGCGGACAGCCATCCACCGACCCCAACTAATAAGCCATCTCTATATGTTATCCGGCGTCTTATTTCAGATGAAGGAGGGATCGACAAACCACTTTAAGCTTCGCACAGCCGAGATGCTGCCATAGGCCACCTTCGCACCATGTATACAAGTACGCCATCAAACCATGAAAGCGTTGCGCAGTATAACGCTATTCGACAGGCGATGTTGGATGCGCGGAACAAACGACGAGAAGGTCAAACACCGGAATTTCAAGCCCAAGTTGCCAAAGCGGAAGGCAATCTTCAGCTGATCAATATGGTTCTGATGAGCTTTTCAGCTGAGCAGAATGCCTGTGTAGATCAGCGAGTGAGCATCAGCCATCATCAGCATAGGACAGAGGAAGCCTTGCGTACTATAATGTATGAAATGAGATAGTAGGGATGTCTAGTGTACCTGCAGCTTTCATCAAGACAACCTTTTACTACCAGACTCAGTCCATTCTATAGTTCATAATTATGGAAGTGTTGTCAAAGTAACAGATTCAACTCGTGATACTATTCCACCCATGTATAAGCTAAATAAAATTAACAAGTCTATTAGATTTACGTTCTAATTTACCTATGTCATTACGTACATATTTCGAAATTTTCTTGCCTGTCCTCGAGACTCTCTCGCGTGCAATAGTAGCTAAGTTGAATGCTTCGGGGGTGACCCCGTAAATGGGTTTTGGAAGTGGAGTGGAACTCCCGCGTAGTTTAGACATAGCAAATGAATGCATACTTTTATTGACTTTGTGACAGCTATTGTTCACCTCCGGAGGACTCCTTCTAAGTTCTGGAACTCGGGTACGGGCCCGTGACACCGCAGGTGTTCAGCTTTTGGAAAAGACAGTGATACAGATCAGCTTTGCTATCTAATGATATTATATCTCATTTTATGGATACTCTTTAGTAGAGAGATGTTGAATTGTTTTGTCTAATTGTAGTTCTTGTGATGTTACTTTGATTATGTTGTTTGATGTTTATTGTGAATGCCTTCATTCGCACAATCCAGTAAATAACAGTGAATGAAGTTAATGAATTGGTAGCCCCAGTCTGGTAACGCTGCATTACTGGTGCTCACCAGTCATCGTCTGTTCACACTTCCTCGTGTGGCAGCCAGCTGCCAACACTTGTCCGTATTAGAACGAGACTTCGCCAAGGCTCGACCCTTAGAATTTGCTTCTAATACCACGAGAGTCGGAGAGTCTACATTGTTCGACGAAAGAGGCAATAATGCAATTGTTTGCTGAATGTGGACTGGTATGGGGAAAGGATGACTGGAGTGGGCCAATAAGAGCAGACGTCCAGGGGGAGGATGCGAAGACACGGGAGAAGCATGGTGCTGACCCCTACACCACGGAGTGCGCTGACTGAACAGAGTGAGAGAGTGGACACTCATGACCGAGGGACGAGATATAAATACTGGGACAACCCCAGACACAGAGTGCTGGGTTACTTTCTCTCTATTTTCTGGGACAGAACATACTACTTTGAAACAACGGAAGAGTTTCTGATGAGAAGCAGAGCGACAGCACCATACCAGCGGGACGTGACTTTTCTTGCATCCGACGGGGGAGGACTCTGTGAACACAGATACGGAGTTGGAGAGAGCGTGGCACTACTCTTTCGTTGCGACCCGGGAGCACTCAACCGACAGAGGAGGTAGGGTAATACTATTGACAGGATGGACATCTCGAGCTTGGTGGCGAGCAGGACGATCAACCCGGAAGGGTTTGCGGTAGGCGCAACAGTCACTGATTGTGGACTCTCTCGGGTTCTGTGGACCACTTATTGGTACCCCGGGTGCGGAAAGCACCGTCATGTGAAGCAACGAGAGGGCTTCTATCCTAAACGGATGTGGACCTGGGACTTTAGTCCACGGCATGTCGTGGATTTCCTTCGAGAGAAGGAGCTGACGGAGGAGGAGGTACTTGCAGGTGGCAAGGTTTTCTTGCTCTACTCGGAGGAGTTAGGCGAAGCACTGCCGGGGTTCCGCTACCACTTGAGTCTGGTTGTTCGTGTGTCCGACGCGCGAGAGGAGTGGATTATCGAGTGTGAACAGCAGGTTGACCGATGTGGAGGATACGTCCGTGACACTCCCTATATTGTAGTTCTTGGAGTGTTGCATCCTGAGACGGATGGATCTGCGATTCAGTCAGAGGATTTCGTTACTCTCTTCGGGAAGAGATTTTGTCTTCTTGGGTATCAGTACACTAGCCCAGGGAAACTAGAGTTTGTTTCGAGTAACTCGCGAGACTACTACTTAAGTTGTCAGATCTAGATTTGATTTAAGACGGAGTTGCTTACAATGTAGATGCTTTATGTCAAATGCACTCGGATGAGGTACTTATGGTGTTATGGATAGGCACCATATCTTTTACTACTCTGGGTGTAGAGTAGCCTTGTTTAGTGGATGTTATACTGTTACATACTTAGTGATAATTAAATGTTAAAAAGTCTATCATGATTGTGGAACTCCGGTATGGGGCGATGGCATGCCTAGATACTATCTGGCTTAGGTAACGACGTTGCTCTAGCGCCTGTATTCTTAAGCGTCCCTCGCTCCGCTCGCTTACTTAGAGAATACAAGCCGTTTTGTTCCTAGTTAATGCTGTTCGTACCGTAGTCAGGTCACCACAACTTATGGGCACAGAGTATCTGTTGTTACCAGACTTCTTAGAGAAGCTGTCCACGTTGTAGATATCCACTTGCGGGCAAGGTATCAATAGAAACCTATAAGGCTTGTTAGGTAGTATAGAAGATTGCGAAGAGAAGACGTAAAAAAATGGATTTATAGAGTTAACCATAGAAATTTCTAATATTTTACTTATTCTTTCGCTTATTAACCAGATTTTGAGAGCTATGTGGATGATAAAGACTGAAAGGTTTCTCAAGCCAAAGTCACTAACAATGTATTGGCTCTCAGCTTCATTCATGCATTGTGAGTATTTTCTTATCCTGTGTAATCAGGGCTCGGATCACCCCTTAGCCACGATATATACTGCTTGATTCTCAGCCTCTAACTAAGTATTACAAACCGAGTCACCGAACGGCTTACTAAAGGCGATATCCGAGATAATATCAAGGGTGAGATACTGTAACTTCTAAATCCTTCCAGCAGCTCGATTTCAACATAATTAATATTGTCGCACGTAGAAGGAGGTTTCAAGAAGATTGCTGTCGCAGACAGCCAAGATCTTGCTTGGTGGTCGTGATCGTGGATACATTTCTCGGCTAGCATGATTAAGGCTAGAAAGCGAAGAAGCCATCCATATTCGGGAATGGCTTTTATCCTGCGGCTCTTCTACGATCGTTCGAGATAGACAAGGCTACCGCACAAAAATTCGGTCAAGTTAGCGATATTAAAAGACCTAAGTATCTAAACTTACCCAGGTTGATGGTAGCGGGAAAACTATGACTCTGTTGGTATCACAGGATACCCGTGAAGTAGGATAACTAATGGGGGAACTGATCTGTATTCTGTCTTGTGTCTTTCGAAGAAGTTCCAGCAGAAGTGCTGGAGGAAGTGGCTGTTGGTCTCATAGCCGTCAGTCGGTCTGCCCGTCACGTGGGCAGCCCGGGTGCCGGCAGGACTGCCGGCGACGGAGCCACTTCAACCCGGAGTTCCGGAGTTCCGGCTGTTCCAACTGGTTCTCGCCAGGCTTGATTGAGCAGCCGCAATTATACTTCGCCTCAGTCAAACTTCCGTTTTTGTACTCGCAAGGCCCACAAGCTAAAAAATTTTCTACTAAATAAAGTCATTAATATCATTAAGAAGACACAAGCAGTCTAGTACTAACTCAACCTAGGCTTCCAAATGCCACTGATGTTTACTAGGCATGATTTAAGATCAATAAAGGACCAAAGCCATAAACCACACCTAGTCCTACAATAGGCTACAATCTTGTACTTCTCATTTAGAACTATCCCCGAGTTGCTATGTACATGTATTTAAAAATCCACATGATTACGTAGCTACACTAGTTCCTAAGCCGAAGCAGAGCCCGCATAGGATAAAGTTATAAGTAGTTCGGAGGAGCATTCTGATGTGTACAGTAAACTCCCCATCTGGAGGAGCTAACTCATGGCTGTAATACCTGCAAAAGCCGCACGCGGCCAAACCCATCTTGTTAGGCAAGTGTCAAGCCTCGGTAACAAAGCTCGTTAGACTGTCCCACATCACTAGGCTTATTAAGCAATAGCAATCGTGCATGCCGCCGAATCGTTTCTCAATCCCACCCTTGACAACGATACTACGGACTAGGGCAATGTATGCGCAGCCGAAATTGGCTTG
Source organism: Colletotrichum truncatum (assembly GCF_014235925.2). Taxonomy (NCBI): domain Eukaryota; kingdom Fungi; phylum Ascomycota; class Sordariomycetes; order Glomerellales; family Glomerellaceae; genus Colletotrichum; species Colletotrichum truncatum. The sequence continues at coordinate 58,196 of NW_027222408.1, read as the reverse complement.
AGTAGTAGTGTCTTTGAAAGAAGAATCTGGCTGCCAACCAGATCTTGAATATATCCATCTATTACGATATGCGGCGAAAAGGAATGACTTCGGAAGATCCTGAGATGGTCGCGTTGGTACGTATCGGCGATGCGTCACTTACGGAGTAGCCACCAATGTACATGATAGCCGTGTCAAAGGTGGAGAAGCTTCTAAGAAAGTACTACCCAGTTGTTGAAGGGGGACAGGCTAGAGAGAAGCCGACCAGTCGCTGTGATCTTTGCCTTTAAGAAAATCGATTGGGGCGACTTGGGTAGCTGTTACACTAACCGCCCGTTCAAGGCTTCCGTATATATAAAACTCGACGCAGTGTATGTAGTAAATCGGTAAGCTAATTATTCCCTTAGCTAGACTGATTGCAAGGCTATTAACTGTCTAGGCTCTAGACCCGGTCGCAACAGAGGTTACAGCAGAAGGACACCATCTCATTGGTCGCAATTAAGCCGAATATTTAACCGAGTGTAGGGGGCCAGAAGTAGCTGTATGTCCACCGAGTTACTTAATAGATCGGTAGAGCCGTCTGACTCAAAGTCTCTCAAGAGCTAAGGGCACAACATCAGCTCCTGACCTTCAATCTTAGAGAATTGCGACTCTCACTAGGGAAAATGTCAACTTGTGACGGAAACCGAACGAAAGGCACAAGCCTTCTGCGACAAGCGCTTGAAAACTCCCGGTTACTTTCCAATTCGATGGCGGGATCAGCCGACCTCAACGCATCTCCAAGCCAGCAGCGAACCCCAGAAGCGCTTTTATATAAGGCTAAGGACAAATGTGTGTACTGCCGGAGGCATTCGAGTGTTATCTCAGAGTTGGCTCTATGCGAAGATGGCAATAACACAAGCGGCTAAAGATTGTCAATAAATAAAATAGCAAAATATTTCAAGACACCATCCATAAGCTATCCAAAGAATCGGAGGTACCATAGCTATAGCTATGACACGACATAGGTACTGAAAAGAACTTCTTGTGCTGTCTAAAAGCATTTGTTCTCGAGTTCAAGTTAGTCTGACTCCTGAGATCTGGCGTGTATCTTATAGCACACGGTGGTTTGTACACACGCAAAACTATATAGTGTCGTGTAACACTTTTTAACTCTTTGCGTTCTGACACTATTACAAGACGCTCCCCGGCAGCTGGAAGACTAATTTTTAATTAGGATACTGGTCTATTAATTCTGTCTTTCCTTCTAACAATACGTCAGCGTTTAGTCGTACGCTTCATCTGACCATATCACTCATGCTCGTCTTTCTGAAACCATCCCCGTGATTCCCAATGTCGCTCATAGAGCTGAGAAGACCAGCTGCCCTGAAATGGTGGAATAGTGCCGGTTGTGTTGTAATACAGTTGTGCGGTTTTCGTCCCCTTGAGCCCTCGCAGAAGAACCGTAACAAGATGTCGTAAGCGTCGCTAACGTCTTTTAGAGTTACTTCCTGCAGCAGCTTCCTCGCGCCTTTCTGGCTAACTGCGTATCCCAGTGTACATACGCCCTCTTGGGCGTGGTGTACCGCTCGCGTGTGCTCCGGGTATTTCTCTATTAGCGTGAACGGGATGTTGAACGTCCAGAGATTCTTTTTCGGCGCGACGGTAACGTCATTTGTGTGGATGATGCGAGTCCTGGGGACATTCTTGTTATTTTCAAACGGGAAAGGCATACCGCAGTGGCCGATCCAGAGAAGGTCCCAGTCGTCGCCATAAGGAGACAATCTCGGTGGGACTGTTGCTGGGAGGTGGTGGAAGGGGATATCGATGAATGTTCCATCACCGGTAGGGTTTTTGTACGTAGGGTCTGCGTACGACAGAGGCGCGCCTATAAGCGGTTGTATAAGCGCATGAGTTGACACAGCGAAATCACGCAGTTGATCTCTGATTCTAACGTCCCAGTCGACGTCGTCTTCTAGAATTAGGACGGAAGACAAATTCCTGCGGACGACGCTAGACGAAGTCTGTCATTTAGCTCATGGTGACTTTGCTGGATTCAAGAAGGAGGATCAGCATACTCTGCAATAGCGTTCATGTGTCCGCGCCAGCACCCTATGGCGCCGTTACTTAGCCGATCATGCTCGGTTGTTTTAGGGATCGCCTTTTCCACTACCGTGTCGCCAGCAACGCTATCAATGAACTCGATATCTAAATTGTTGAGAGAAGACTGGAGAACCATGCTATCTCGGCGATCTGTCCGTGGAGGCAGACTAACAACCAGGATCTTCTCAAACTAGAGTTATTAGGGTAGTCAACAACACGTTCAGGTACTAAGGGACTTGAAATGCTCACGCCCAGGGTGCTATTTCCAATACTGTTCATTAAGCCTGAGTAAGAGGTAGACTTCCGGCTCTCCCCGACGTCGTTGACGAATGGGTTATGCAAAATGAAAATGAAAGTTATGAAGACTACGCCGACAACAGACAAGTCCCTTTTAGACGTTGATCTGCTAGGTAAATACGCCATGTTCATTCCGTCGGCGAAAAATCGCCTTCGAGATTTTGATCCCTTAAAATACGGAGCTAGCCTTGTGATACATAGCAATGGGAGACTGTTTGAGTAATAACGGATTTGGAAGCTCCTGCAGAGAAAGTTTCGACGTCTAAAACAGGGAAAGCAAATTTTAAATATTACAGACTTAATGCCAAGACGGTATTGGAGCCGTTCTGGCATTCACCAGGAAGTAGTCTTAGCTTCCGGTGGGTAAGGCACGCTGGCCGTTGCGTGTAGTCAGTAGTGCCTATTTAGGTTATTCGGACATTCGATTTATTTAAATCAACATGCGACTGGTGTAAACCCCGGTCGAGGGAAGCAAGTGTCGAGCATGGCTATATTTAAAATCGGAACCGACCCAAAAGACGACGAAGAACAGAGGACTTTGGACGAATATGACGAAGATGCCTTTGATCACAAGATGGACCTGGAGGTAAAAAAGGGAATTCCTCTCTAGGTTGAACAGCGGTAATCATTAATTGTCGTAGACCGAGATGCTACAGTATGTACCTTTCGCACACTATGTCGCGTTTCACGCTGACTTAGATTGGAGAGATCGTCGCAAGCTCGTTAAGCGTTTCGTGCTATACTGCAAAAGTTTCGGCATATCGATTGAGATACTCTTCTTAGCAGTAAATTACGTAGACCGCTTTCTCTCTAAGAAAACCACAGGAGATCATCTCGGAATTCTAGGCGCAGTCGCTTTCGTATCGGCTGCCCAATACCTAGGAGGGAGAGATTGTAATCTTTCGGTTTTCGATCTTCACCCCCCATACAATATCTTTTATGAAAGTAGTGATATACAGGAGATTCAATTACAGCTGCTGAAGACTATAGACCACTCTCTTGGAACGCCGAGTCCCTTCTACTTTCTAAGTCATATAGTAACTATCGATAGGCTACAGCTGGACGTTCTGAATCTGTCACAATACTTGGCTGCGAGTACCGTGCTGGATGAGAGATTTCTTGGTATCAGACCGAGCCAAGTCGCAGCTGCATCGTATTTTCTCTCCCAGATGCTGCTTAGGACGTTTTCACGCGGACATGATCGTTCAAACCTAGTCTGGGTAAGTAGATATTGTGTGGTTCGGCTTGGCAATTGACACGGACAGTCAAACGAGCACTCCAAAGTTTCACAATACGAGAAACGCGAGATAAGGCTTCTATCATCGTTTATCCTACTTAACATACGGCAGAAGGGTGTGGTTGAGTATCTCGACATACTTATAAATGATAATGACGAGTTTATGTACGTCGCTAGTGTCACTGACAAGGCGAGGAGAGCTTGCGTCTCTATTAATGCTCTACAAGTCAAATCCTACGGCGTTTCGGAAAGCAAGAGAACACCCCAGTAGGCTTTCTTAGTTTAATAGTTGATCTAAGTTGCGTCTAAAGCCCCAGTCCCCAGGTAGTTCCCATGATATGTGTTTTCAGCATACAAATTAGTTACTATACAGTGACATATTTATTGTTTTGCTCTAGCAGTTCGTGTCTTATTTGACGAATAGACCATGGCGCAAATGTTGTGCACCAACGAAGATGTCTTTCTGTTGCATCGATCGTTAATATCGCCCGCGCTAGACTCAGATTGTTTCAGCGAATGCATTCAAGCCAACTAACAATCTCGATCTGCTAATTCGGCAACATCTACCGTCTACCGAACCCCGGAGAAAGTGAATGAGTACGTCCCCGCGGCAATCCATCCAGCTATGCCCACGGTTACCACACATAAGAATCCAAACCAGAGGGCAAGGATAGCAGCGAACTGCCACGCATGTGCAGCTACAAACCACAACAACATGCCAATAATCCATTGAACGGATGCACAGTCCAAGAAAAAAATCGGGATAAATGCCACAACCCAACTAGCACGGCCAGAGTTTTCAGAATCGCGACATTCGAACGAGAGCATAATCGTTATCGTGGCGGTGAAGGCTGTTGTGATGGCAGAACTAACCAGCAGAAGCCTCGACAAAGTAGCCAGCATCGACGTCGTTCTTGGTGGGACATTCGACAACACGGCCATGGCGTTGGCACCCAAAACAGCGCATGCGAGAAGGATTATCGGGTACAGGCTCTTTAGTCGTTCAACCGCTGTAGCTACAGCATTGATTAGCAAGCTTACTGTTGTATGCTTTCTCAATGGGCGGTAAAACCTTTGTGCTGTCTCGGCATGAACATTTTCGCTTCTGTAAAACTCATTGCGGAATGAGCTGTTTGGTCGCTGGTGTGTGGATAGACACTCGAAGAAAGGCTGTTGCCGAAAAGACCAGCTATATAGATGGATTCAGATTGGTTATGGTATCGTACAGTGCAGACGTGACCGAAACGCGTTTCTGGTTTTTGGGTGTTGGAAGCGAATCCGTTGCACATGTTTATAGATCTTCCAGCTGATGAGAACTGGTGCGATACGTGATCGTCACTGGCACATTGACGGCAGTGCTTTCATCAGATAGCTGCAACTGGCTCTTGGCATAGCCTAGCAACCAGGATAATGTGGAGGCTGCGTTTTTGTCTCATAGAAAAATCAGCTTCTGTTAGTTACAGGGGTTTGCGAACGGATCCATCCCATTTCCAGTACACTTCTGGTTTTTCGCACGGACGTCTAATGCTTTGGCATGCTTTGGAGCAAATATTGGCTCTTTTGTCATTGCAGCGGGGTTTCAAGAGGACGAAGGACTTTCGGCTGATCAGTCTGCTAAAGTCTGATCTTTGTGTGCGTAAAAACGTACAGTTATGTGCAAAAATATCTTCCTCTTTGAATACACACAACTTCACTCTTAAATCAGAGTGGAGCCAGAAAAGTACTCAGATCTACCTAGCATGGTCGACAATAATCCAGAAATGGCTCTAAAATAAGCTGCAATTGGCAGTGATTACCTAGCGCTGGAGGTACTCAAAGGTATATAGCAAATGCCCGTGTTTGATCCAATTACATAATGACAGTGTGGGCGACAGGCCACAATACCTGGAATAACCGCTTTTTCCTAGCCGGTATGCAAGTGTGTGACTGTAGATAGTGTGTTTCAGAGGGTATTTCACACTATGTGGAGAAGCTTTAGAGAATAAAAGAGTGTTTTAAAAGAGGAAGGAATATTTGCACATAACTGTACTAAAACAGCTGCACAACAGGAACAGCTGCACAACAGGGGGCTCAAAGGCTGAAAGCACATTCCCATCGGGATTACACAAGCCGAAGTCAGATCCCTCTTTTCTATAGCATTCACATTTTTAGAACTAACTATGACTGCTATATCCGCCTCGCAGGTTTACAGACTAGCGTTATACTATATACTTCGGATGACTGGAGCTTATAATTATGATGCAAATCGGTCATTATACTTCTCGTCAAGGCAGTACAGCGAGTTCTACTCCCGGCTCTGTCCGGATAAATAACGTTTGATAGCCCAGAAGACCCACAAATTAACGCAAGGTCCGTGAACCGCGCGGCATCCAGTGCCGTCAAATTCGAGTTAGATAGCGCTCAAGGCATCTAAGGTAGTAAGAGTCAGGATAATAATATATGGAATAAACCACCGCATGACTCACAGGGTAGGCTGTGTGGTGGCCACGGCTTTGTTCTCTCCTTATGCTGCAGAGGCTGCATGACATTATAAGCAGAAGCAAAAATATACACGCGAGTCCTCCGATAATGCCAATTTCGACCGGTGTCATTGCGGAGGTGAATGAAGAGTATCAAAAAGGATGAATGGCAGAGGCATAGTGTTTCTATATACATGCTATAGCAGAATCAAAATTTGGCTTACGGCTTTCGTGCACGTGGTTCGGCTTAGCATAGTGCCCAGCTCGGCAAAGAACTATTTGACTTCACGATAGTCCGTGTGTTTTCCTTGCTTTAGCCCCTATAACGCATACGCAGCGTATAGCAAATACAGTAATGGCGCTGTAGTCCACTGTAATTATGACGGTGTAACCGGCCGTCGCCACTGAGCTGGTGGTGACATGGGGGCCCCACGAGTCCCTGTAAAAATAGCGCCTTCAAGGCCTAATGTGCTGTTGTAGCCGGATCGTTGCAGCTAGCTGCTCGCGTACCCCCATCTCACTTCGCAAGCTGGGAGAAGCCGAGAGGCCAACTCGACATGTTCAACGTCAGGTTATTCCTGTCACAGCCCACTTCGCATCCGCCGTGCAGAATCACATACCAATCGCCGTCTTCAACCATCAGTCCTGTCGAATACGTCACTACAAAATGAAAGGCTGCTGAGCTCATTGGAAAATCTCTCCCGAACTACGCGGCTTATGTCTTGATTAGGAAGAATAATCTGATCCAGCAGTCGAGGAGGTTGCTCTTATGGCGTAGTCGATAGAAATCACAACTAGTCTTTTGGCTGCTTTCATCGTCACGAACGGAGGAAACACGGAGGCAGCGACTCCAACCCTATCATCGCTCCGTCGATACACACTGATGATGAGCCATTGCTTGAAATTAACAGATATGGGCCGTTGCAGAAATGGTAGGCCGATTGTATAACGGCCCTTCTCATACTTGATCTAAGATAGACGGCGTAGGCATACGCCATAGTCGCTCAATTTCGAGATTGTGTGCGGCAAGCGCAGTACTAAAAAATTGAAGACCTAACATCGCGATTCTCGTTTCCCCCATAAGACCCTAATAAGTAATCTGCAGTCGGTTGACGTCAGAATCTTGCCATACTATAGGTCGGACTATTCGCTACACATGGTGATGCATCAGCGTGGCTGACTCAGCCCTGCATAAGTACCGCAGCCTCCACAAGCCAATAATGTACGCCAATGACCTCCAAAAGCGGCTTCGAAAATGCAAAATTAAGAGGTAGCAAAGTTTGCAACCAGTTTTGCAATGGCAGGAGCCTATGATGGCGCTGAATAGGCGTCGCTCTGAAATCTCTGCGCGCGATTTTCTCAACGATCATGTATTGTTCTTCCCGTAACTGCTTTCGCTTTCATATCAGATTATACGGAGTTGTTTGGCATGTAAGCAATATCTGTACTATGTACTTTCTTTACTTGAGCTTTGTGATAGTCTTCATGCAACTTAGGAGTGGGCGTAAACACCGTACTTGGGCCACGCTTAACCTTGGGATAGCCGAACTCCGCCTTGGCCTGGCCCCTTGGCATCTATTCTGTGCTCGGAATGAAGCTCCTTCTTCAATGGGACGCGCTTGACCAGGAGGCTCATCAGAAGCGCCGCCCCTGACATCCCGACGTACAGCCCGTAGACGCCTCGCAAGCCGTACACATAGGCGTCCAAGATCTTGGCCCTCAGCTCAGCATCGGTGGAGGAGCGCAACATGGCTGCAACGGCGTGTGTATCTCCTCGTGCGTCGGAGCCTAACGACCCATAATTCTCCAACTTGAGTAGCATGACGTTCTGGAAGGTGGAGCCGCCAATGCCGACCCCGAGTGCCATGCCAAATTGCCTAAGGAAAGAATACATTGCAGCGGCTGCACCCTCGTCGCCGTCGTCGCAGATGGCCTGGGAGGCCATGTTCTGCGCGTTCAAAATGGCGCCGTGGCCAAGACCAAGCAGAACAAGTGTTGGCGCCCATACCTTCGCTGGCGTGTCGACATCCCAGAGCAGCATCAGACCGGACGCAATACTGGCCAGAGTCCAGCCGGCCCAGATAGGATTCCGGTAGTTGTCCTGTTGTGTCACGAGTCGACCGGTGATGATGGACGCCGGCACGAGTGTGAACATCACCGGGAAGAGTGCGATGCCAGTCTGCACCGGCGTGAAGCTCTTGACATCCATGAAGTAAAGAGGCACGTAGTAGAGCTGCCCGTACATCTGCAATCGTTGTTAGCGGTCCACTTCGTCCATGCAACATCATGTCGCCCTTACCACAAGCCCCTGGATCGTGCCGCAAGCATAAGTTGCAATGGAGCCTGCGGTTTGGAAAAGTCGCCCACGCAAAAACGGATAGGCTGCGAAGCGATACTCGTACATCACGGTCAAGGCCATACCAGCCGCACCAAAAACCAGAGGCAGAAGGGTGCCGATGCTGCTCCAACTGTAGCGCAAGCCGCCCCAGGAGACAGCTACCAGCAACAAAGTTGCGGAGCAGACGAACAGGGCGTTGCCGAGCCAGTCCATCTTTCTCAGTCTCTCATTCATAGGTGCAGCCGAGGATTCGACATTAGCCGAGCAGGGCACAAGAACGAAGCCGGCGGCGCAGAAAGGAAACATGATGTAGAATATCCAACGCCAAGTGGTGTTCTGAGCAATGACGCCGCCTAGTATGGGGCCAGCGCAGTTGCCCAACGCCCACGCGCCCTGACTGTGAAACGACCTGCGTGTTAGCGGACGAAAAGGGTATTTTGGAGGGGGCCTCCTCACACGATGCCGTACCACTTGGGCCGTTGCCGCAGAGGAACAAGATCAGTGAAAATGACCAAGCACAGAACCATGATTCCACCACCACCGACGCCTTGGAGTGACCGCCCGACCAGCATTAAGCCGATCGAGTGCGATAGGCAGCAAGCTATGGTACCGAGAGCGAAGAAAGCAACGGAAGCGGTCAAGCACAGCCGTCGGCCGAGCACATGGCTAAGTTCAGCGATGAAGGCATCATTACGGCGTTGGCTAGCAGATAGGCCGTACCGATCCAAAAGCCGTCGTACGTACTAAGCCCAAGGTCCTCGATGACAACCTGCGACTGTAAGCTTACTTTATAACGAACTTGGCCTTGCGAACATGACTGACATGTAATGAGGTTACGATGACGCAGGCGTCGAGGGCGACCATAAGTGACAGCATAGCCAGGATTGCCATCAGAAAGAGGTCGCGTCTCTGCGGCTTCCACTCGATTGGCATGTTTTCATCACCACAATCTTCGGCACGACCACGATCAGTAGACTGCTGTTGATGCATATTGTGTCTAGAGATGGATTCAGAACACAAAACAAGATTTTGAACAATGTACCTGTAGACTGTAAAAAAAGTACTATGCAAGTTCCAGGTCTGAATCTGGTGGACTGCGTTATCTTTATAGCCATATTTATGTGCAGATAACCCTTCCCCTTTGAACTCAAACACTTGTTCTTTAACTCACTCAGCATAGAGCATACAGAATACCTGGAGGTACCTAGCGAGATCGAAAAAATCCGAAAATGGTTATAAAACAAGCTGCAACTGTTTGTGACTAGGCAGTGCGGCTTGTATTCAAAAGTACATAAAGTGGACCTTGAATACCCTATCTGATAGCACTAGAAGGAAACAATGTAGGTGATATATAAGCAAAAACACTTGGCACCGTTGGCCTGGACGACAGAGAGATTTGCGTTTTGTGATCCATTAGGCATCGAATTGAACTACAGCCCCTGGCTAGGGACATGAAATGGTGGTTGAATCTAGCTGTCGAGTCCTCTGTTGAAAAATCGATATATGATTGCCTGAACTGCTGTTATACCATGGGTCGACGCCGTCAGAAGTGCTGTTTGTCTCTTGAGTAGTCTTTCTTTCTTTCTTTCTTTTTTTTTTTTATTTTTATTTTTAGCGCTGCTGTTGATAGGAGACATAATGTGCGGTTCCTGTTTTGTCCCTATAGTAAAATCCACTTCCAGCTTTGATACGACCGTTGTGTCTGCGCATCCGTAAATGTCCATTCCCAAAGCAAGCTCTTGAAACCTAGATGTCCATACACTTAGACAACCCCAAGTACAAAACTCTCAAAGTTTCCAAGAAATCTACAGAAGGTCTCGCTATGCATCCGAGTCAAAATGGACGAGTACGAAGTCTTTCATCGTCTTGCTACGTACCCTTTCTCCTCTTCAACAATGGAGATGTTCCAATGCGCTCTGCGACTCATTCGAAGTCGCTACCCGATAGCCTTCTACCGCGACGCAGAAGATACAGCCGTAGAGTTTCCACCAATGGAAGATTTCTTTAAGCAAGAAAAAATGCCACTCCATGTCACTGGCAAATGGATCAGTTATATGCAGACTGTGGCCTGTTCTGTTAATACTGCAGAACAAGGGGTCTCCCCGTCGTTGTGGCGTCTTGCCCGAGACGACCACGTAGATATCGACGTAGTCACTGATTATCTCCAGCTATTACGGTTATCTTACCCGTCTTTCCACTTCACAGACCCCGTCCCTATCGCCCCTGACACCATCGAAAACGTAACAGGGCTTCTGGGCACACCAGATGCCATAACCCTCATTCCATGCCATTACAACGGAGCCTGGTTTACCGCCATTGCCTACACAGATTGCGTGCAGTTATACGGGATGCACGTTGAAGACAGCCCAAAGATAGAACAGCTGCTACAAGTCTTGTTTCCCCGTCGTTTGATCCGTTTCTCTCGGCCACCCCTGGCGGCGCGTCTCGAGGACTCTGGGGTGTGGATGCTTTTGAGCATGCGGATGCTAGTCGCTGGAGGTTTACCGATGCAGCATGTCGACACTACATTTCTCCGGAGCTCGAGAGCACGAATTTTCATGGAGCTGCTGATGAAGAAACTTGACGTGAAGGAATCTGATGTTTCAACCCGGATTCAGGAAGCACAAGCAGAAAACTCTCTCTTCTTCGACGAGGCCTTCATATCCGAAGACTACGTCCCCACACCGTCAAGCTCAATCTCCACAGCTGACAGAGAGGAAGACTACAATTTTACACTGGGTGGCTCTCCCGAACAAGTCAGCCGATCTTCTCTATCGCCTGAAGAGCAGCCCTCGTCCAGAGAACAATCTTCCAGCGCAGAGACGACTGTGTCGGCACAAGCTCCGCGCAGTCCATCATCGTCCCCGCAACCGCCGTCCCCGCAACCAACCGAGCCCACCCGTAAGAAGCTCGCCTCGCTGCGCAGCAGCCACATCCCCGACACTAGAGTGCCCGGAATGCCGCAAAGAATGCCCAAGCAGTGCAAAGACATCCTTGACATGTTGAGCGAGGCTGTGGTTTTTTACCGAAGTTCTCGCATGTCGGAAAAATCGGAACTGTCAGTAATATGGTCTGCTATGAACAGCGGCTTCAAGAGCGAGTTTTACAGACGCTACATCTGCGTGCTGTTTTATAAGCAGATGGACCGTCTTGCCAGTGATGAAAAGTTTGCTATACACGTAAAGACCAGGATGTCATACTCCGAACGAAGAAAAATGAACTCTTTCAAGTCGCGGTGCAAAATCTGGCATGATATCTGCGAGCTCCGCCACAACTGGGGACCCGCCAAATATGCGCTTCTTTGCGTTATGCCAGAAAAGCCAAACTTGGAACATATGAAAACCCGGGAGCGGGGGGGGCAGCTCAAGCAACTAGGTGAGCGGCTCAATGATAAGTATGACGACCTATCGAGCTATGTAGAAGCGGCGACAGGTCTATGCACAGCTTTGGTCCAAGGCAGTCTCCCATGCGGTTTGATGATTGATGACTATCGTTTGAGGCCGGACCAAGAGTTCATGGAGCCTGAATTTGCTGCTTATACAAGCCTCAATCCGCGGCCGGTGATCTCAATCCCAAGACGGACCTCTGGCTAGACACCAAAAACAGTCATTAGCGAGCTAGATTGGATATGGCACAATGCAGAACAAGCGGTAAACAAGGTTCTCTTTTGAAACACTTTGAAATATATTCAGCAATTGATTGAAGATGAGAAGTATTTAAAACAAGCCTTAGGTGATATTGAGGCTTTTGGCGAGGAGTATGCGTGGTGCATTGTAAGATCAGCACTATTCCTTTTACGCCTATTGATGGAAGCTTATAAAGCTAGCAACCTTATGGGAATTAGTCTCCGACTCAACGTGTGCCATCTCTAGCCTGCTTGAGAAGTACTATTTACATTAAATCGCTTATTATGCCTATCGAAGCAGACCCTGCTAGCCTAAAGCTGATTTAAACTAAGGGTCTATATTATACTTCGAAGTTATACTTAGCTGTCTCATCTGGTACAACTTGAAATCTAATAGCTATTAAAACCTATAGAATTCCTTGAGTCTTCTAATCAAGTCAGCGCCTATATTCTAATTATCGACTTGACTCGTTAGATCGAACGAACAGACATGGCAAGCTTCGTAAAGTAGAAACTACTAGCAGAACCAAGTCCAAGAACGAAAACGTCAACAGCCAACATCATTTATTTGCCTAACTAAAGACTGAACAATGATACGATATTCGCTACTAAATATCGTCACAGTGAATCAGAACTTTGGAATTCCTTTTCTGTCAGCTGCAAAAAAAAAAAAAAAAAAAAAAAAAAAAAAATCTCCTTTACTGGGGCTTGTTCTTTGCCTCACTGGGCGCCAAATCGACGACGCTCAAACACAAGCCATGCAAGTCAATGATCAGGCGATATTGTGACTGCCACCTCCTAGCCTGGTCCCTTACCCGTTCTTTTTCGGCCTGATCTACGCTCCGCCATGCCCCGGGCGGGTTAAGCCCACTGAGCGACCTGACTTTTGAACCGCTTAGCGACGAAGTCACTTCAGCCGACCCCGCGTGCGCATCTATCTGATGGGCAAGTAGGCAGATGCGGCACGCAGCATTGGTGAGCCGTTAGTGGGCTGCCAGGCTTCTTCTCAATGAAAGTTTTTAGCCTCTTCTCCAGCGGGGAGGCGTCTTCCAGCTTGTCGAGTATGCGCTTGATGTTGACCAGGCGGCCTGGGTGCGGTTGCAGAAGGGCAGCGACACAGGCGATGGTTTTCCACGTCTCTATGGGCATCATCGCCATATGAAGCTCGGGAGTGAACTGGTAGCGACCATCCTCCAAGAATTTACCTTTGACTAAACCACGAAAAACCGCCTGAGACGGCAATTATGGAGGGATAACCACGATGTGGAGACGCAAGGCCAGGAACGTGCTTGTGACCAGCTATAGTTTCCTTTCGGCTTCGCGTCGAGCGTCATAAATTGCTGACGTATGTGTATGTTAGATCAAACAACTAAAAGAGGGGAGACTTGAGCGACATACCCTATCCGCGAGGAAGTTTCAATTTGGTTCACCAATTTACCGAATGTACTGTACTGGGAACGCGTAATCTTGCTATTAACTCTCGATACCGTACCGATGCCCGAGGTTTTCCCTACTTGCTAGGGCATTAAAAATAGCTTCTTTGTTTTGAAAGCTTTGTAATGCCTCTGCTAATCGGTGAATAGAGCCAGTACTAGATGTTAGAACCCTTGGCCCAAAGCCGCTTCGGTTGATCTTATAGGGAGTGTCTTGACGTCCCTGATGACTAATTGTGCTTTTCGATGGGTTAAATGCCGTCAGAAACAGCTGTGGCGATGGCTTTGTGGCGGATTGCATACGCTAAACAGATGGCCAACACTATTTATGCGCCTGTTTCTTATACGTCTCCGGTTGGCTTCTCTAGATCACTTAAGCAAACCGGCTAGCTGATTTCCTCACAATGATTTCCAAAATACTAACAGCCTTCCACGTCATCTCGGCGGTAGTCATACTTGCGTTGACCGTAAGGGTACTGCAAGATGAAGAAAACGAGAAGAAGGGCATAGTCCAAATTCTGGTGCGTAATCCGTCCTCAAGAAAGGCCGTGACTAACAATAAAAAAGCTGCATGAGCATGCGCGCCGCTTCGTCCAGGTTCCCGATGTGGTTGGTTCTATTGCTACTGCGGTGAAGAGCGCGGCCTCCAGCGTGATCACCGCCGCGGTCGCATCTGGCGAGTCTTTAGTGGCCGCGAGCCTGCCTTCGAGCGTGTCAGTAGGAACGAAGTACGCATGTGTGGCTTCCCAATGCGTCGCCATCCCTGGCTCTGCTTTTAGTCTGGTCCAAGACGTCGCCTCATTTCTCCCTTCGCCCGAGGAAATCGAAAGGTTGCAAGAGCTGGTGGATAAATGTCCGAACATGGAAACCGTTCTGTCCGCCGGGCTCGGTTTGGCGTTAACTTCAACTATATTCTTGCTTGCCGGTCTCAAGTTCAGGCTTCTCAGCTTTGTTTCACTCGGATTGAGTGTCGTTTCTGCAGTTCTTTTTGCAGTAGTGACGTTCTTTTCGGTTTCGCTCCATAAAACGTCTCAAGCTGTTGCGGACTTGCTGGACGTCGAAGTGCGCAAAGGGGATGTTTTTGGGGCATCTGTTGGCGATTTAACAGCAAGTTTGATTATGTGCGCGCTGGCCCTCTATCAGATCATTATCAATTAGAAAGGGGATCGATAGTTGGAAACGTTCCCATAGGCGAATATAGGCTTTATTCTGTCATCAATTCCGTCACTAACGACGGTAGTAGTAGAAAGCCTGGAGACGAGATTCACAAATATCCTCATAGTCAGGCCCAAGACTTATAGTGGATTGATTATCCAACTCACAGACTGATGCTTTAATAATAATGTCGCAAGAAGACACCCATGCGCCAAAGTACTGTACTTTTCCTACATCTAACATCATTTTGGGTCGTTAAGCCCATAATGGCTTGTGTGAAAGTAGATCAAGCAACTAGTACATCTAAATTTATTTAAGCTATGTATAAGACAAGCATACAGTAGTGCCGAGGATAGCGCTTCGTCCACGTCTCGAAAGGCAATATTTTGTCAACCCGCCTTCCTGCTACTTTCTTTCAAACGTCGCCACACCATCCTTCGCTTCTCTTCATACAATTTGATTTGCATATCATGGAAATTCATGGCGTTGTGTCACTCAGGCTCACGATCGTATTCACTTCAGGAGTGGGAAGCGTGGACAGCCAGAAGTTCGATAAACTGAAACATTATGTGTCCCGTTACTCAGACATCCGCCCATCAGATATCAACAACGACTCTCCTGTGGTGGTCAGTCAGCAGACTTTGGAGACGACATTAGCTTACCTTGGCATATCAGCCGATCGAGTGCGCTCCGAAAGCTATTCGAGTGGCAAGTTTGCGACTCTCGTAGGCTGCCAAGTGGCGGGCTCGACCGATCAACACCACAGCAGCAAGAGAAGTATCATCGACACATCAAAGTGGACAACCGCAGCGGATGAATTACAACCTGTAATTGATCGCATCAAATCCAGCATTCAGAGGCTCAACCATCAATGGCAGATATTGGACGACGCACAAAAGCGACTCAAAAGGTTGGCTGCCTCGACTCTAGATGAGGTAGACTGGGACGATCCGGTCGTCCGGATACAATCAGAACTGGATCTATTTGATTCCGAGGAGGCGGACCCATGACCAGCGAAGAACCTTGGTTAATGACCACTGGCTTTGGGCTATTCGGGCCTCCCTAAATGTATTTACTAGTACCGAGACCATCCTCATAACCTTTACTTCCTGAATGCTTACATACATCTATCTTTGCCACTGTTATTTGTGGATCAATAAAGCTCCTGATCATTCGATGTGATCCACTTAGATGTCATCTTTGTTCCCTGACGAAGGACCCGTTGCTTTCAGTGGTGGCGCTGCTCGCAGAAGCCAGGATGCGAAAATGACAAACTGCTTTCTTCATCTGTGGGAGAAGAGGCGTGTTCGTCTGTTGGCTCAAGTCTGACTATGGCAGACTCGCACTCGTCTGTGTATTTAGGGGATCTTGTCAGGGAAGGCAAGCTTAGGAGTACTTGGGCACGCCTGTGGGAGTTCTTCAGCGCTTGTCGAAGGAGACTGTTTGCCCCCTCTTTGCGTCTGGTGCCAACTGTATGAATAGGAGCTGATGGCATTGTCTAACAAAATAAGACGTTTGGGCAGTGACCGCTTAAGGATTTCTGGACTGCCACCAGCGCCCCCCTTAAGAACTTTTACCAGGGGTTAGACATGAGCAACTCGGAATGCCATGATGTGAATACAGTGCCATGTGAAGCCAAAAGGGATAAGGCACTTCTTTTGAAGGGAGCCAGGAATGGCTCTGATTGTACACGTGGCGGTTGGGAAGCAATCCATTACGTCCAAGGACTTACAGTTGAATCCGACATCGGTTTCCGGCATTACTCTCCTAGCGCTTCCAACCAGGATACAATAATGAACCTGTTTGCTGACACGGTACCTGCGGACATCTCCACAATGCTTTCCAGAGAGCAAGAGATACCGACAGTGGCAGCTATTATGGGCACTTCACCCATTTTTTGCAGAATCAAGAGCTTGCTGTGGGTTACACACAGGAGTATTAACATTTTTCTAACAGGTATTTTGCATGGGGTTTTCTGTACCTTCTCAGCAAATAGACACCAAAATGCCCAAGAAAAAGAAGCTTCTTATGTGTAAAGTATGAAACCAGATTCGAACGCGACTGTACCTCTCACAAGCGTTGCCAAGCAATGAGATCACCATCATCAGCAAGCGGATCAAAATCGAGCCTCGATCCACGAGACACAAAGTAAGCCAACAGCCAATTCTACAGTAACTAAGGCTATAACGAGACGATTTAATCTTGACAACGTGGGTGCTTGAGTAGTAAATCACTAAGTCAGATCCGTCCCTAGGAGGTTTGATTTCAGCATCTTTATGTGCAGACACTTCCGCCTTTGCTACTTAGAAGACCCACTATACAGCAGATTTAGGGACCCCAAATACGATCAAGTAGCTCTAAGAACCTATCCCAGACCATGTTCGCAAGGTTTATTGTTTAGACATTCAAGCCCGTCAATCAGCCGGCTGGTAATCAAGCTCCCGAAGGCAGAGGTTGCTCTCGAGATATTCGCGAATGGCTCGTTCCCTCCGGTACGTGTTGTAAAGCGGGTGACTTTCCTTGATAACGAAACCCCCTGCGAGGTCGCAAAGTGCGTCTCGCGTTTCATTTGCAGTGGACACTATAGTACCAATTAGCAGGATACGCAGCTGCAAGAACAGGCCCTACCAAGAATTAGCATGTCTCCTATCTCCCCAACTGCTTCTGGCGGTGTGACGTCGAAGAGGCGTGATGCCTCACTCCACAAGCTCGATGCGAGGTCTGGGCTGCCCACATAGAGCCGCGCCCTCGTGCCGAAGTCCTTCACCCGAGCCGGTTTGCCATGTAAACGACTTGTGCCGCCGTAAATATGCTTCGTGACAAGCTTTTCGACATCAGACGCGTTCAAGAGGTGCGTCGAAGCGTTTTTAGTTATCAAATCGTCGCTAAGGCAACCCGGAATGAGCATTTTGAGATCTTCCACGGTCATCCCATTTGCCTGCATCTCGTAATAAATCGAAATCTCGAGGATCTACCCGCAAAGCGTCGAGGAAAGAAGTTAGCTAAGTTCTGAGAATTAGACACGTGTGCATATACATAGCCATCGTCCAATGTGTCGTCGTTGAGTATAGGGTTCAGGATTGATTCCGCCGCATGTACGATGCCTATCGTAATAGTTAGTCAATTGCCACGGTGAATATTCAGCTTATTGGTACAACCCACCAAGATTGGTCACCTGCCAGATGAGGTGTATCTGTCGCGTGCGCCCTCTGCAGTGGTTGTATCCGTAAACAAGCTTCTTCAAGTATGGCGCCTGGGCTGCGATCCCGTGGTCAGTAGCCACCATGAATACTGCCTCATAGTCCCACACTGGTATGCTGACTCCGTGTGGCCCAGAGAAAAGGGCCAGTCGAGGCACGACGTGTTCGTGGGAGTACCGAACCAGGCTGGAAGTGAATCCTCGTCGGGGCTTGATGAAGAGGTCGACAATGCCTTGTTCCGCTTCCGCCCACGAAGTCACGACGAAGGGGTGGCACTCAAACAGCCGGACTCTCGGCATCCACAACAACAGGTACTGGCCCGCTTCGAACTTGAGTGGTCGGGACAGCGTGATGGAGATTCGCACGGTTCCAGTAACGTGGTCTATGTAGGCTCGTCCAAACGTTTGCCCCATAGCCTTGTTACGAAATGCCACCAAGCAGCCTTGTATCATAGTGGCCAAAGCAGTCACGCCAAGGTAGATATACACCCACTGCCAAGATCGGCCAGCAATCGATAGCAGATGCAGTGCAATCCCCACTGCCGCCAGAGAAGCGAGTGCCTGGTGGGTTCTGAGACAAAGCTCGTAGATACGGCGACGGAAAAAGGGTAAGAAGGAAATCGTCGCCGCTGCGACCATTGCGATGGAACCCTACAAGACGAAAAAAAAAAAAACACATTAGATTCGATAAGTCTAAACGCCGGCGAAAACAATAATAAGAACACGGATTACAATTAGCATGAGAAGCTCGTTAACACGATCCGGTACCTGGACCTGGTATTGGTTGTTTTGCATAGCACTGACGATATGAGCCGCTAGAAGCATCGCTGCTACGCGACCCTGCCACCTGTGCATTGCCGCGTAATGCCGAAAAGGTATAGCCAGTATGTCTGCCGTGAGGTCCAAGCAGGGACTGGCAAAGAGAGGGAGTGTATTGAGTAAAGCCAGGTTCCCCGAGCGGGAGAGAAACGTAGACGGTCGGAATGCCAGGCAAAACGCGTTTACGCCTATGTACACTGTTGGAAGTAGCAAGGACACGACATTCCAAGGACCGAATAAAGCATGACGATGAACCAGGAGTCGATAGAGCAAATGCTTCTCAAGCAGATGCGCGAGTCGTCTTCGTAATTTGCTCGTACGGGACAAGAAGTTCACAAAAGCAAGACCTACAATCATGCCTGCAAGGCAGATTGCGTACAAGGTAATGACCCAATCCATGACGAGGCTGTAATCAGGGTAGGAAGGGGGCTTATAAAACGTTTGCACACAAACTGCATCAAGAGCAAGGCTAGACGCACGTAATATTGAACGAGGAGAAGTCAGTAGGCTTCCTACAAGGTACAGCAATGCCGTAGAAGTCTAGATGAAAAGAAGACATAGGGTTTTCTGTTACAGAGCCAGAAGTGGCTGGTAGAAGCTCGATTTGGCGCCAGCGTTGCCTAGAGCTGGCACTGATATTTCCTCGAAAAGACTGACGCACGTGCCAAGCTGAGCAGGCCGAGAAGACAGTCGGTATCCCGATGTCTCATGAGCAGATGCTGTAAGTAGCCGTGAAAAACGTGGCTACGTGGAGATGAGACCAACATTTTTCACTTCCTTGATTGACGACGCCGCATCGACATCGATCAGAAATATAAACCCGTCCGAGTTGGCATACCAGCGGCCCATGTCATCGATACATAGCGGCTTCTGTTTAGTCTTCTTAAACATGAGAAACTGACCGGTGCAGCTCACGGCCTCGACGTGGTGGCGGTTGTGACCCTTAAGCGGCTGGCAAAGCTCTTGGCCGGCTTCTCCATATTAGAATGCGGATCAATAGGTTCATACTATGATATCCGAATTCCCCCGCTTTCAGCTCCTAGAGATGTACTTGCAAATCTTTACTAATCCTGCATCGGTCACCAATATGTTATTGCCATCGAGCCAGGGATGCTCAAATCCTTGGGCTTCTAAATAAATAAGACTAATTAGGGACCTAAGACGAAACATAAATTCACTCTTGATCCTTAAATGGTTGCTCTTTTCGTCGTTTACCTGCATGTATGCGTAGATAAACTCAACAATATTCTGGTGATGGAGCTTTCTTAACTTTGACAGAGATTCTTTCACCTTGAGATCCACTTCTTTGATGCGGACTAGCTTTCCCTGTCTCACTGCTACTGTCAGGCTGCCCCCGACATCATGTAGCTTGAATTACTCCTGGTAGTGTTCCCAAGGTGAGTTCCATTCGACGTCGGTCGTGGGGGTCGAAAAAGGGTTTCTCAGAGAGCGAATGAGAATCTGCGCCGAGTCTGTAAACGTGATGTAATCTGTTGTCTTCTCTGGGTGTGATGCGATGTGCGAGTCATCGTCCGTTGCTGGCGTATCAGCCACAGCATACAGTCTATGATCTGATGTAGTAGCATTACCAAGGCTATAGTGAGCTGGAAAAATGGCTATCTGCGTCTTTCGTTTGGCTTTCATGATGTTTGTCCGAATGTCTCATCTTGCTCATGTGTTGATTTAACGGTCGTCCGATGGCGTATAAGTAAGCTGCCTTAAAGTAGATTCCGGCGGATGCGTAAGGCAAGCGGTTACCATATTAGCCCTAAAATTGGCGAACGAAGAGTTTTGTCTCAGTCTTACGAAAACTGTTTTCTACCTAGCCTTCTCTACCCGAGCGATAGAGAGTGGCTCAGCCATGGTATCTGCATGGAGGGACAAGCGAGCTGCTACCTTGGTAGTTCGGTTGACCTTGGCAGGCGGATGAAGCATAGCCACAGTTACCTACACAGTCCTCGATCGCGTGGCGGGCAGTGAAAGGATGGAATCCATACTCCTGATTTTTTTAGGGCAAATTACAGGAAGTAAAACAAGCTACATTGTCAAGAACGGAAGCGTGATCAGATGTAGTATTTGAAGCGGCGATGCGCGTTCAAGTTACTCTATGGGTCAAAAAGCCCAGCACGCAAATCCTTTTGACGCACTAACCCCAAAGCCCACAAACTATGAACCTGGAGCTCGAATCGAGTACAGAAGTAAGTAAAGGAAAAAAAAAATCCTTGAAGAATTACCCCTTCGATCTATCATTCCATCTTGCGACGCAGGCCGTCCAGCAGATATTGATACACCACGCATAAAACGCACGAGACCACAAGCCACCAGCCCGTCACCGTCGTCGTAGCTATGGATGTTCCCGACCACTGGCCTCCGTGAACCGTGTAGATGTTCAGAATGGTGGACAAAAGTCCAATCAGCGAGTTCACCAAGGTAGGACTACGTTTTGTAAGCAATGATACTTACGGAACCAGCTCAGACAGAGACTCTTACACAATGATATGCTGATGCACCCAGACGTAGTTTGTGCGCCATTTGAACCACAACCATGCCAGACCGATGGATGCCGCACCCGAAAGTATAGACGCAAGGGCAATCAGACAGTCGTTGACCCAGTATGAGACTGTCTGTCCAACCCTACCCATGCTCTCAAGAACTTGCGATCGCCTCAGTGACTCGAACGTGGAGGGAAATACGATGTAGCCGGCCAGCAACAGCCACGAAAAGATTTTCGCTAGGAGGGACCACCATCAGTCGATCTCTTTGTCGTTTTCCAGCACCATCGCGTCGTATCTAGAGACCGCATAGGGTTTGACCTGATCATCTATGTCGTACCTTGGGGGAGGGGTGTCGTCATCCTTCATTTTCTTCAGCTATATAGTACGTATGTACAGTTATGAGCATATATATTGTCCTCTTTTAACTAGAGTACTTTCTCTCTTGAGCTAGAGTGGAGCCGAGCCAGTACTTAGATCTACCTAGCGCGGTCGAAAATAATCCACAAATGGCTCCAAAATAAGCCGTGGTAACCCGTGATTATCTTGCGCTGCTTGTACTCCAAAGTATACTAGTAGAGTTGCAAGTACCCCAGTCAGTAACCTACATAACGACAGTGCACACGACATGCCCCAGTACAGAGCACATTTACCAGAGTACATCAACTCAAATGTGGGGAACCCTTAGTCATTCATTTCCAGCATGAAGAACATATCATGTGACTAGCATAATGACGTTGATGGAAGTCTATGGAAGGTTATGGAATACTATCGAGCGCTGAGGGTGTTCAAGCAGTG
This sequence comes from Colletotrichum truncatum, assembly GCF_014235925.2. Lineage (NCBI taxonomy): Eukaryota > Fungi > Ascomycota > Sordariomycetes > Glomerellales > Glomerellaceae > Colletotrichum > Colletotrichum truncatum. The sequence goes on along the minus strand of NW_027222408.1, from coordinate 36,283 downwards.
GTTTACACAAGGCGTCAGAGCGAATGTGCGAGAACTATTCACGTTTTTGTGTTATATTGCAGTGTCTCAGCCACTATGGATGAGCCTCAGTCCTATCAAATTGATGATGCGAGCGATCCCCCAGAGTTTGAAACTTCCGAGAGCGACACTTCCCAAATTGCCACACTTACCCAAACCAGCCGGCTGAGACCCGCCGGAAGCGCCTTATCATTCGTGCCATATGCTGACTGGGAGCCAGAAAGGTCATACGAAGGCGAGCCAACGATACGTTATAATGTGGAATGGACGTTATTTGTAAAGAACAGGACACAAGCTGGTGAATCTGAACTTGATGTGGTGATATCACCACGCAATTTCTGGAAATACGTCCTCCGACCGAAGGTGATCGATGCGAGTGCAGATGAACCTTGGGCGGAGGATAAAACGAAGCTTATTATGTCCGTCACCGACCGCAGAACAAGAAAAATAACGAAGTTTTGTAAAAAGTTGGAAGTTGATTGGCCGTTCGTCACCAGACAGCTTCAAGAATGGAGCAAGTTTCTCAAAGATGGGAAAAAAATTACTCTCACGGTTACGTTCTACTACAAGTGTGTAGACACCGGCAAATCTAGCAGAGGTGGAGCGACGGCCAATCAGCTAGCAGACTTGGACGCCAGAACCGAAGGTTTAGGCAGAGGAGCATGCATCAAGAAGGCCTATGCACTAATGCGTTGCCCTGACCGTTCTTGTACAAAAGGGGACCACTGCTGGCAATACGAAGGCAAACACTACCGACTACTACCTCACCATATAAGGATGCTTGCGGATCACCTACAGGCAGGCAGGGTTTTGAACGGACATGACGATGTTCCAGATGAATTCCGTCGATTAGTTATGGCTGATGCACGTGAGCAAGAAGAGAGAGAACAAAAAGAGTTGGAGAAATTGCGAAAACCTAAGCGGAGACGACGCTACTCAGACGATTCGTCCTCTAGTTTGGCAGCTGTGCGTTGTCATCGATGTGCACTACTTCCAGGAGATCCCGGTATTGGAACCAGCGCCCCCTCAACTCCACAGATGGTGTTTTCGTCGTCTTCTCTGCCAGGCTGTGGTCTGTTCAGGGAAGATGCTGTCAGGGCTTACACTGTGTGGCAGCAGTCCCAAGTGAGCACCGAAGAACAGAAAGAGCACTATGATGCGGTACAAGAGTTGACCTTGGCACACTGTTATGACTTGGACATGCTTGCAGCCAACCAGAAAAGGATGTTTGGATTCTATACAAAGCATGGGGTTCCTGCAGGTATTGCATGGCGTTATGTTCGTGATGTGGAAGCCTTTCTAGAGCAGCGGGAAACATAGAGAAGCATATAGCAACACAACGATTTAGACAATGGAAATTCAAAAACGAAGTATATTTCTGTATGCTGTACGCTAAGCTTCTTCCGTTGAAATCTGTGCCTTCCGAAAATGACCCCTCGCAACTCTCTTGTTCTCTCCCACAACTCTAATTTGCATCTGGAGATACGATTTAAAATCGCCCTGGATAAGATCCTCGTCCTCCAGGAATTGCTTCCTAATACGATTCTTGACTGAGCCAAATAAATACTCGATCGGGTTCAAGTCTGGAGAGTACGGTGACTGGTATTCAATGATCACGCCCGCTTGGGTAAACTTGTCTTTCAGAGCCGGGGAGAAGAAATGGAACGAGGCGTTATCCATGAAAATGACGGATCGTGGCGCTGGGTATCTGCCGCACAAGGGCAGAAGTCGTTCGAGGAAGCCCTCAACTATGTTCACGTCCGTATTTTCCTCATACACCTCGGAGTAAATCACACCGTCAATAGTGTATGCTGGCAGCACTTGGACTCTCTTTCCTCGGTGGAATCGCTTGGTCTGTACCGGCGTTACACCTTTCGGGGCGTAACCACGTTCCAGAATTGCGAGACCCCGATCACTTCCACTTTCATCAATAAATATCATTTGTTTGACTTTGTAGTGTGATCGTCGTTCTATGTAATCGTCTCGTAGATCTGGGTTGCGCTCTTTCGCAATAGTCCGTGTGACCTTCTTCGTCCAGCCAGCTCGTTTCAACACCCTACCGATGTTGAATCGTGATACTTTAACCTGGTATTGCTCAAAAAGGAAATCAGCCATGGATTGTTGACTCAGGCAAGGATGCTCTTCTAGGTGGTTCTTGAGAGCAAGCCACATGTTCTCTGTCACTTCTCTTGGTCGACCTGTAGCTCGACGTGGAGGGTCGATAGTGCCATGTTTGAGTATTTTGGAACGAGCACGACGAATAGTTCGCGTGGTGCAGGAGACAATTCGCTTAGCTATTTCTTCATCTGTGATGGTTTCCTCGCCCTTGAATTTGCTTATAATAACGTTCTGGAGTTCGGTTCGCTGGGGCTTCGATAATCTGGTTGACATATTAGGTCGTACAGCTCCAGGTTGTAATGCGAGCGTGTCCTCGATCTTCCTTCCGGCAGCCCTGAGTTGAACGGCAGAATATTATTCCGGTAATGCACTCAGCCTCGCATGTCGATGATTACCTCATCTCACAGTGGAGATATGGACAAACCCGCTCGGCTCCCGGAAATACCTATCACCGGGTCAGTCGCGTGTTCAGGACGGACGCGTCGCCACTTTTTGCGTTTATCTCTACACACTCCGTATCTCGATCTAATACTGCTCGCACTTACCCTAAAGCCACTCGGTGGCCCGTTCATTGAACCCCCACAATCATTCAGCCCTGCTAATAGATCAACTTTGGAAAATGTCCAACATTACAGGGGTGACCATCACCGAAGATGGGGTCCCAGTTTGCGAGTGTGGGTACAAAATGGTCGAGCGAACGACGCGCATGCCAGCGAGTGAGAACAGGTCTGCCACCGACTATGACTGATGTACTGTACTACCCAGCTAAGCTATGTATTCTTAAAGAGGTAAATGTACTGACTTATTTAGTTTGGCGCTGCTGGAAGCTTCGAAGGAAAGACCAGTGCAATAGCAAAATCTGGTTCAGAGAATTCGCCCAGGTGAAATCGCAACTCGGTCCCGCGCCGAAACCCAAAGAGCCATACACTTCGAATCCCACGCCGGAACCCGAGGAGCCACGCACTCCGAAAAAATACAAACAGAGACCCATTGATTCTTTTTTAACCCCAACGACACCTGAAAAGCTCAACAGGTTGCCACAAGGGAATAGGTCCCCCAGGGTGCAGAACCATGGAGGTAAGTATCTCAGCACAACCTCAAACTTAAGTCTAGAACTATATTAATCGATTTTGTCAATAGTAATCACACCCCCCCACAGTAAACGGCGAGAAGTGAAGACACTCTCCGAACCGATTACTCCTACGAAGAAGAGAAAGACGGAAGCCCCGATGGTCGATACCAGTTCTAGCAACGTGTTTAACCTCGTTGGCATGATCGACGAATCTACAAATGCAGAGGTCAAGGCAACTTTTTGTCTGTACAAGGGGTTGCAGATCGGCACATTTCTATCCCCCAAGGCAGCGCATATCACCTCATCATTAAAAAGGCTCAAGACATCTCCAGAGACGCCTGAAGAAAATCGGTAAGGTGAAAGCCTTTTTCATGAGATTCTAGCAATACATATGTCTAGGATCACGCTATGATTGTTGAAGAAACAGTTTGGTTTCGATCACTAGTAGAACGATGTCTTAGAATTTGAGGGCTTAAGGTTATCTTGGATGATATCGACGATCTAGTTATAGAATATATATATGTTTGGGGAAGCGTTTTAAATCTTGTCGCAATGTGAGCACTGTTTTCATCTGGGAAGCATGGCATTTCAAGCCGACGAGACTGACAGAACCTACTCTATCGATACTACCAATATCTGACTGGGTCGTGGTCGCATTGGAGCCAAGCAAGGCACGGCGGATCTCGGAGTCGCTATCACAAAGCCAAACGATAGCCTCCCGCATTCACTTGTCACCTGCATACGGACTAGTTAATGCCTGCAACTATGCAGCAGGACCGTGGCGGATGTCGTGGCTGCGACTGATTGGCACATCTTAGTGTGCCCCACACTGTATTACCTGAGTTCAAAACGCGACTCATCGTTTCAGTGATTCTGGGCGCATTCCTGTGAGAAACAGCTCAACAACACTTGGGTTTGAGGAGCAACTCTGCCCGAGGTCCTTCGAAAGTGCCATCTTATCGAGGCTGCCATTTTGGCATTCCAACTACAAAGATTATTCACAGACGGAAATGCCGATGTGGTCGTGTGTGGCAGATGCCTGCAAAAAACCAGCTGTACAGAGGGATGGAGACTGTTTGTTGTGCGATAAACACTTCTGTCGCGCCCATCTCCGACAACCATGGCACAGTTGCCCGAAGCCAGAGGTCTGTCGCTCCGAAGTTGGAAACGGCTGGAAAATATTTACTAACCTGTTGTTTAGGACGACTGGGAGTCGTATTCACGTCAATATACAGCCACAGAAGCCAGCCATATCGACAATTTACGTCGTCGGATAGATGGTTCCAAGCTGTGTAGCCGTGCATCAATGCTGAGGAACGGCATAAGCTGTACCGTTGATCTGTCTCCCAAACATTTGTCTGCCATGATGGGAAACCAAAACTGCCACGCTGAGATCATCTTTGAGGACGGTGTGAAGTGGCTTGCGCGATTTCGACTTCCTAGGACAACTTCGCCTCCGCAAGAAGTCCGCGACTTCATCCTTCACAGCGAAGTAGCTACAATGTCCTACCTCCAACAACACACCCGTCTCCCCACTCCGAAAATTTTTGATTGGGCCTGCGAATCCGATCCGGGAAATCAGCTTGGGGTTAGCTATATCCTTATGGAAAAGCTCGACGGAAGGCCTTTAGATTGGCAGACGGCGAGTTCATCTCAAAGGGAGAAGATCATGCAACAATTGGTGGACGTATTTCTCGAAATCGATAAGCATCCTTTCGAATCAATGGGTTCACTCACCATGTCTAATAGCGTTCCTGGCAGTTTTGACATGCAAGGGTTTGCACAACAATCGACATACTGGATGGGAGCCGGGAGGGGGTTGGGTCCGTTTTCTTCCCCATTGGACGGGTACCGCGCTATAGTCGAGTCAAATCTCTCAATGATAGCCAGCGGCGAACTTGCCGCCTACTACCCGTTGGAGGCTTACCTTACACATCGCTTCCGTCTGGATGTTATTGGCAGCCTCTGGAAAGATATTTCCAGTAGAAGCCAATTCTTTCTCAAGCACCCGGATGACAAAGGAGACCACATTTTGGTCAATGATACCTTCGATATTGTCGGAATCATAGACTGGGAATGGACTTGCGTAGTTTCCCGTGCCGAAGCCTTCTCCTCCCCATTAATGATGTGGCCTGTCACCAAATTTTACAACAGTCTCAACGAGCTATCCCCAGATGAACTGAGATTCGCTGAAATATTTCGAGAAAGAGGTCGACAAGACCTCTCTGACTGTATACTCGACGGCAGGAAGATTCAGAGATTTCTATTTGCATTGGGTCTGGAGACTCCCCGGGACGAAAGAACCATTATTGATCTTTTTAAGGGTCTTCAACGAGCATTCGGCTATGAGGATGAAGCGTGGCAGGTATGGAAGTACAAGGTTCTCAAAGAGTGGAAAGACGATAAATTGCTCCAGATATTATTAGAGCCATCCGAAAATTAGGACGAAACCATATCCTAATGCATTAATCTTCCAGTCGAGTTAGTTTGATAGAAGTCTGTTGTTATTGAAATTTACTCCTATGAGCAACATCTCCCGGATAATCTCCAATGGTTCCGTTACTTCACCACCAGAAACCAGTCAGACAGGCTTATTTATCCCATTATCACCAGTAAAGAGAGGTACTCGAGTCCCATCATTATCAATCGCGACGGCAAGATTCTTCTGTGATCCGGCCGGCTTGTCTGTCTTCATGTTAAAGTATGAATTGAGTGCCGGAATAGAGGACCCACGAGTTGAGCAATAACGGCCACCACTCAAGGCCCAGGCATCGCAGCCAGTGTGGGCGCATTTTTCAGCCATGATTGTTGATTGTATTCTAATCTATAGGCTGTTTTACCGGGCTTCAACTTTTGCAGGGTTCGAATCAAAGAAATTTTAACGATCATTGCCGACCGAAGGAAAGGGATGCGAAAATCTGCGAGCTCAAGTACTTTGAATCAAATGCCCTTTATGTGTAGTCTCCTCTAAGTGAGCGGCCGCATTATATGCCGCAGTTGACGAACTAGGCAATCCGGATTTAGGCAGCCGCACCCTCCAGTAAACGACCAACCACCAGATTGTCTTCTCCCCCCTCCATCTGCTTGGTTTTCGTGGTTGTCAATTTCGCCGAAGCTCTATTGTGGGGTTCTAATTGTCCTCAAATTGGAATTTGACGATAGACATAGCGCCAATGAGACATTCCCCGACCTTATCGCTCTTAAATCTAAGGCTTGTACAGTCCCGGCCGGGCCCAGATCACACGATCTGATCTTTTTGAGGGTGTTGCATATGTCGGCGTCCTCGACTATCCTAGTGCCGTTTGTAGCCGTGTTGACGTTCGTGCTCATGTCCACTGGCACCCCGGCATCCTTTGTGTGGACTCGGCAGAACTCAACACGGAAGTCTTGTCTATGACCCATCCTTATTAATACTGTCGTGAGCGTCGTGAGAGATAATCTATTCTAGTTTGATAGCCGACGCAGACCTTTTCGACAAGATTCAGCATGCGTCTAACAACAGGCTGGCGCTTCGTGAGGGAGACCGGTTGGTTTAGTTCATGGACTGTGCCGCCAACGTGTTCGTTGGTTTATCGGCCATCACGACGTTTTGCTCCTTTACGGACAGCTAGCTCAATGCGACTGTCCAGGACAGTGCATTAGTCTTTGGCCACTCCGATGCTCGCTCTTGATCTGTTTATTGAATTAATAAATTTGTAGCGTATCCTATAGCGGTGAACGCAGGACAGCAGGAATTGGCCTGGGTGTTATTCTGTCCGCATTGTGTCTGCTACTTCTCCACATGTTCCCATTGTAACATATAACAGACAAAAGCAGAGTAATTAAGGAATAAGTATTGTGGTCTGTGCGGAGCTGTACTCAGTACGTATTATTTGAAGATAACACTATGTGGGTCATAGTTTAGAAATTTCTAAAAAATATAAAAGAGGACGTAATTAATGCTCATCACTGTATAATGCAGTACATTCAACACCCTGAGAGAATTAAGAAACGAAAAAATAGCATTATAGTTCAGTGGCAAATAGAATGATCAAAGACCCAAAAAGGAGCAAAAGTCGGCTCAAAAGCGAAACACCGAAAACTTTTACACCGTTCAGAAGGATACAAGGAGCATGCCAGGAGCATAAAGAGGCCTTAGTCTACTAACTGCCTGCCTTAGCACGGCTGAAATATCTGTCTGTCTACTATGTAGGATTGGCCAGGATCTTCGATGCCCGCATATCCATTTTATGGAGTCGTCTATAGCTACGTCTAGGATAATGTAACATGTATCGAGATGACGCATTCTTGCGCGCAGCAGACATGGCTATTCAGGCGGTTTGCAGTACTTTAATAGTCTAGAATGCGGTGCAATTCGCCAGATAACTCCTTCTTTCATGCTCTAATTCCGATCTCGTTATCTTGAGCAATTCACGTAGCTGATCGGCCAACTCGACAAGGTCCCGAACAAGGCTAAGTAGGGTTCTCCACAACCGACGCGTCGCCATAAGCTCGCTGTAAAGAGTCTTGTTCTCCTGAAGTAGGAGGGGTATGACCGTGTCATACTGTTCATCAGTCTGCTTCGTGAGTCTCAGCAACAGGTCATCTAGGTCGAAGGTGTCAGAATAAACACTTGACGTGGGACGAGGTTCCATCTTTGATGCATCAATTTTCTGGTTATGGTCCGTTTAAGTACTTTGGAGAGATCTATTTCTGGCTTAACTGCCAGCGTTAAGTAAGGCCACTTGCCCTCCCAGCGACAGTCCATCATAGCCTTTGCTCATGCAATCACGCATACCTAATTGACAGTTGTTGTGCATGCAGAACACCAACCAATGCATCGTGCTGCGAGAGTCTCTTGCCAGTCTTGCCAGCCATGGCTGCGGTCTGGTGTTGACGTTGTCGTCGACCATTACCAAGCAGTTATTTCCACCCCACTAACGAGTACACCAACAGACGTCGACCGACTCGAGCAATTCTGTCGGAACCCCCTTCCCCTACGTCTTGTTCATACCACGGTCGAGCGCTTCCTTGCAAGGACGGTGCCCGTCAACACTGATATATGGGATTTCCCCTCAGGTTTAGAAGCCTTTGTGCGGCATCTACTGTTATGGGCCGACATAAGCGGAGCTGTTTTCTGCGTTGGTCTAATCTACCTAGAGCGGGCTGCTGCGCGCGGGCGACAAGAGACTCCGCTGACTGAGATGGGACGGCGTCTTCGGGTCCTGGCGGCAATCATCCTTGCTCGGAAGCATCTTGAAGACGACACATACGATACGCGGTTTTGGGTTGGCGTGACGGCTGGGACTTGTTCGTCTTATTTTACAAACGATGATATTAATGATGCTGAGGCAAGGCTTCTGAATGATATCATTTGGGATCTGAGTATAGACATTCAGGAAATGTACGTAAAGATCAAACTGATCTGCGACCCAGACACCATTTCTATTTCAGGTTATAGGCGACTTTAAGAACAGCTGAAAGAGTTACCGTCTTTCAATTTTACTAAGCCCAAACTACGCGTCAAGTATTATTACATATATTCACACTAACTTTACTGTTATAATTTCAAGAGTATGAAGGTTTTAGTACATATCAGCCAAGAGGGGGCTTATACTAGTGTACGATCCAAATTGACTTCAACGGCGGAAAACCTAACTTCTACTTATTTACCGCTCGAAACGATCTCCAAAGAATTACCCTGCCTAGACAAGTCTCATCTCATGCTTGTCGCCTTAGCATTCATTACATAAGGACGTTCGAAAATCAGGTCATTTTTAAAGTAGGCCGGCTTAGCAAGTTCTTTAGTAACTTTGTATGCTCTATAAGGGTAACCGTAATGGATAGAGCCTAATCTGTCTTAAATACACCTAATATCAGAATGCCTAACAGGGAGTGGTTTGTTTTCTAGTTCTTATCCTGTATCAGGCACACCCAGTCACGCCGGTAAGTCATGTAATTCTGTCAATCGCTCTCGATCTGCCTTGTCGTTGGGATTGTATAGGGATGTCTACATCTTTCAAAGTAGCATATCATCCCCATTTTATCGGTCGGTTTAACATAGCTCATTTCTATAATGCAGCTAAATACTAGAAGCTTTAACTAAAGCAAAGTCTGAGGTAGCGTTGGTGTTGATCTAATGTCTGACCTAAACGCCGTCCTACAAGACTTCGACCCAATTGATTCCGACAGCGATATTTACATGGGTTTTACCGAGGGTTACGTTAACGGCCCTGTGTCTGACCTGGACGCCCCTTCCGAAGATGTTGGTCCAATTAATGGGGACAACGACTTTCAAAGACAGTCACAGTGATCAACTGCCTGGCACCTTCTTTCTAGTCTCAGCTACTTTCCACATAATCGAGAAAAAAGTGGACCGATTTGTGATTCGCGACGTACCGAGAGCCCGTTGAAGTCGATGGCATACGCGTTGCCGAAAGACCTCTCAGCTCTGAAGGATCGAATTCAGACGATGGCATGAAATCTAGGGTCCAAAAGGTGCTCCCGCCGGACGCCGCAAGACAGCAGCGATCTCCCCGCATGGGTACTGCGAAAACCCCTCGGAAGTCGCGCTAGGTCAGGGGTCAGTTCCCTGCATCCTGGTCCTGCTAGTTTCTTGCTCTTCCCCAACCCCTCCAACGAGTCCACCAGCCCTGGCACCCTAGTCACCCCATCAATTCTTCCCCTGGTCTGGACCTGGTCAATCCACCACGCAGTAGATCAAAATGCGGCCATTTGCTCATTTTGTAACACCAAATTTGATACTTTACCACATAGTAGTACGTCCCGCCCCGCCGCAGCGCCTGGATCTGCTTTCGACTAGGATGCAATAGTGTTTGCTTGCCCAAGCTGCCAAGGATTGATGGTTTAGTGACGTCAGTTTACAAGGGGCCCAATCACCGTTCCCACGTCGAAGCCTTGGGGGCGGATGGGGAAAGAGGGATGGGAGAGTATAAGTAGAGACATCTTGTCCGGTTTGAGTTAAGAAATTTCTCTTAGTGGGCTGGGCCTCCTGCCCCTATTTCCTTTGTTTCCCGCTGATGCCATTCCAGCGATGCCGTTGATCCTTTTTCAGCGATGCCACTAAGTGATGCCGCCGAGACGTGACTCCTCGAGCGATGCCGCCGCAACGGTTCTGCAATGTTTCTTTTGTTTTCCGCTGATTCTTACCAGCGATGCCACTGAGTGATGCCGCCGAGACGTGACTCCTCGAGCGATGCCGCCGCAACGGTTCTGCAATGTTTCTTTTGTTTTCCGCTGATGCTTACCAGCGATGCCGTTGATCCTTTTTCAGCGATGCCACTGAGTGATGCCGCCGAGACGTGACTCCTCGAGCGATGCCGCCGCAACGGTTCTGCAATGTTTCTTTTGTTTTCCGCTGATGCTTTTCCAGCGATGCCGTTGACGCTTTTCCAACGATGCCTAGTGATGATCTTCCGTTGATTTACGCTGATGCTACTTTATTCCAGCGACGCCGCTGATGTTATTCCAGCGATGCCGCAAAGCGATGTTATCGCAAAGGGTCTGCATGGTTTTTTGCTTTCCCTTGATGCTATTCCGGCGATCCACTATGTGATTGGGCGGCGAAAATCGGACTCTGCAACCTCCCCGTGGTGCCGCCTGGGAACCTATCTTTGAAAAGGTAGAGCCAGTGCAGAGACGTGACGGTGAAGCAAAGACTTAATGTTAGACTTGAGAACCCTCCTTTATGTTTCCAACGGGACAGAAGCTCTTGAGGATCTACTTCTACCTAGCCAGCTAGTAATAAGGTGTATCTCAGGGCAATTTCTTGCGTTGCCGTCAGTATAGAAGCTTGATCTGGCCTCTGAGGCCTCATAAGCAATTAAAACAAGCCAGGACACAATGGCTGCAGATTTGTCCTCATTGAGCTTTTGATTGTGGCGCAGTTGGTTGCCCGACCGCTCGTGACAGATCCATGACAAGGAATGTCCGACACATCGTATTACTGGTTTTGAGTGGGTTTGCATGGTTCTTGCTACTGTATGTATATACTTATAGCATTTACCTTCATAAACGAAACGCTCAAGGAGCGGTCCATAATAGAGTCAGAATCTGCCGCTTAACATCGGGGACCTACTCCTCGTACACCTTATACATTTAGCGCATGCGAAAAATATGCTGACACTTATAATATCCAAAAATACCACCGGTTTTTTAGAGCCCGTGTTTGAGCCACTTTCAGCCTAACTAGTCTTTGAGTAATTATATTGGTTTGTAAATACTATTCTCGTGGGCGTCGCGATAAGCTGTGCTCATTAGGTTGCCGCTGCTCATGCATTCTACAAAGTATCGTTTATCACACCTTCTCCTGTAAGATGTTCGATTCTTGGAACACAAATTGATCAATGCTGTAAAATCCCGCCTGAACTAATCGTTCTCAACCCGTAGGGCACCCTCTCTCTTCGTCTAGTATAATCGAAACGATGGGAAATAAAAGTCGAGGAACATCCATAAGGTTGCCACGTTCGCTTCTAGCACCCGAGGCCGACGTATTGAAGAATGGCCCCACTATGTGGCCAAACGAGATTCTAACTGTACTGTTGTCTCACCTCAGCACCGGCGACGTACTGGGGGTTGCCATGACAAGCCGGAGCTTGCATCAGCTTTCTATTTGGTACCTCTACCGCTTTCGCTTCTGCGACGAGGGCGTCAGCTGGATCTACCGATACCTTTGGCTAGGAGACCCCTTTCGATCCGAGAGACTCGATTCACGAAAGATCGATCGTTCCTTGGGGCTTCTTCAGAAGGTCATCGCATATCACCCTGCGCCACGGTACACGCCAATAGAGTTTGAAACGGAAGCTCTGCCTCGGCTGCCTTTATTTGTAAACCGCCAGCTGCAATGGTCCGGTCAAGTAGAAGTCACATTGCTTCACCTTGCCGCCTACGCTGGCCTTGACTCTCTAGTTGCACTTCTCCTTGACAGCAACGTCAATATCAACACTAGTATCCGACGCTATAGAGCAACAGTCCCGTGGCTAACGCCTCTGTTCCTCGCCGTAGCAAGCGGAAACATACCGACGGCCACACTACTTCTCCAGAGAGGAGCCGATATAGGGGATTGTTTGCACATGGCTTGCGTTTTAGGGTTGCCGGCTATGGTTCGACTAATCCTGAGGATGCGTCCGGGTATAGTAAACCTACAGTCACGCACAGAAGGTTTTACTCCTCTTACGTATGCTGTCAAATTCTGCGCCAAAGACCCAGTCCAGGTTGTTTGTTATCTTTTGGACAAGGGAGCCAATCCAGACGCTAAGCCAACCTGGATGGATCCTATGTTCAATTCGGCCGTTAGCAGAGGTTTCTTCGGTACAGCTTTCCGCCTGTTGCAGTCAGTAGGGGCTTCCCAAGACATGATGCTTGCAATTAACAGAGCTCCAACACCAATCGGTCCAGGTGAGGCTGAAGCTTTCGTCGCTATAGTTAACAACATTACGAAAAGTGTTAACTTTTGTAAGAACGTTAGAACTGTACTAGTAGATTAGCGTTCTAGTGTACTCCTAATCAGAAACACCATTAGGAAGGAAGTACTCCATCAATAGGAGCATACTTGGTCCATTTGTGTCTATTGAATAGCTTTGCTACGCTAGTAGTGACGAAACGCTGGAGGAACAATCCCTTACAAAGTTAGAAATTTCCTTTCACCCCACTAGCCTATGGTTATGGCATCTCGACTGCGAATGGTATTACTAATAACAAACAGTATTCATTGTCTTTCGCGACGAAGATAACGAGAAGAAGGGAATAGTACGGATTTTAGTAAGTGAAGTTCTAAAGCAAGAGGCAACAAACCGCTTGGTTCTCATAGAAGACAGTTGCGCAGCGAAGGAAAGCACCCTGTTCCCATCCCAGGTATCGTTGCCTCCGTAGGTCCTATTGCAGACGCTGTCAAAAGTGCAGCTTCAGGCTCAGCGACGTATGTTATCGCGGCAGGCGAGCGTTGAATGCTCTTATAAGTTCTAGTTAGTAGAAGATCCACCAATAATCGAGGTATGACTGGTTTTCCTTGAAGAGGACTTTAGGAGCTTTACTGAAAAATAGTTTTTGGGTTAGTGGCATTGAATATCATCTCTAGTTCGTCATACATAGTGTGGCGAGTTCCAGAAATCGGTTGAAATGGCATTAATTTTCAAGTACCTCCCTTAGAAATTGCTGAGTCCAGAACCAGATATCCACCGTACTATATGGAGTACCGCAATATAAGCGAAGGTCATGGCTGGACCAAGTGTGACTCCCGCGCCGAGTGATGTTGCACCCATCACCGATGCAGACGCATTACCTGCTGCGTACAGCCCCTCGATTGCAATCCCGTTCTTATCGACGACGCGCGCATGTTCGTCTGTTAACAATCCGCCTTTGGTACCGGCGTCGCCAGGTCTTACAGCGATAGCATAATATGGAGCTTTATCGATGGGACCCATGTTTGGGAACTTTGCTCGCCGGTCACCTACGAACAAGTGATACCTGCTCTGGCCCTTGTGGAACTCCTCATCGACACCCTGCTTGCACATCTGATTCCATTTCTCAACCGTGGCCATGAGCCCTTCCGCACTCACTTTGATCTGTCTCGCCAGGTCTGATAAAGTGTCGGCTTTATATATATATTCCTTTTCTTGGGCTTCTACAGGATCCGCCCAAGGGCTAAGCGATCCTAGCGTGTATCTCTTACGATGGTTCCAGTCGAGAATGAGCCAGGCACACCCACCCCCACAGCATCGGTTGTAGATTGAGCGACCACTGTCCCCGTACGGATCAGCCTCCGAGAAAATCCGAGATCCTTTGTCGTCGACAACAATGCAGTGAGGCTTGCACAGCTCAAATAAGGCTGTCGTAAGCTTGCCGCTTCCTGGGTCGATCATCGTGGGAATCCACCAAGCTTCGCCCAGCAGCGAAGTGGCGGCCTGGGCTTTTTCTCCAGCTATAAGCGCCACGCCTGTATCGCCGTCAGGCTGCGTTAAAGACCATTCGGTACCCGTGTAAGGCAAATGCTCCCTCCGCAAACCCTCGGACCGGGCGAAGCCACCAGTGGCGAGAAGAACCGCGCGAGCCCGAACCTGGGTCTGTTCGTGATCTCCTAACTGCACGATAGCACCATGCACGGCTTCATCTTCGACGATAAGTTCTTTCAAGGTAGCGTTGAGCTTTAACGTGAAGTTGCCTTTCTCTTTCCGGAGGCAGATCCCCAGGAGTTGTGCGATGAGGGAGCAGCCCATGGATGTTGGCTTACCCATCATTTTCTTCCGAACCCATCCCCGGAATCGCATCCAGTAGGCTTGAAAGAAGTCAACAATCGATGCGTAAGGTTGCGTGAGGACGCAGAAGTCGTGAAAGTATGTCACTGGCGCAGAATGCCCGGCTTCGCGTAAGTGATGAGCCCATCTCTTCAGTGTCGCAGCATCAAAAGGACTCGGGTCCAGCGTACGCCCGCCCATAACCATAGCGCCCTTCATCTCTGGGTGATAATCGGGGATAGGGGAGGGTTTCCATCTGAAACCTGAGCTGCGGAGAAGATCTACCATCCGAGGACCATGGTCGAGGAAAGCCTTGATGCGTTTAGAGCCGGACTCTGGCCCAGCGCCTCCGTTCGCAGTTAGAGCTTCCTCTAGATATCGAGCAGCGTCTTCGCGATCGTCATCGATGCCGGCTTCTTTGGAGATATCATTTTCGGGGATCCATATCGTGCCTCCGGAGTAGGAGGTCGTGCCCCCGATCTTGTCGGTTTGCTCAATGAGCATGGTGTTCAACCCAGAGATTGTGGCGGTAGCAGCTGCTGCTAAGCCGGCTGCGCCGCTTCCGACAATGAGAATGTCTACTGTGTGATTGTTTTGACGATCCATGTTTCCGCTGCACACTTGCTAAGGTGTACCTGAAGGATATACACTGCTATTGGATGGACAGCGTGCAAGTTTATATGCAGCAAGTTTCAAATCAATTTTTGAGAATAAAAATAAAAAGCGATGCTATGTAATTCAAGTACTGTACTGTAGACATGCTGTAAGAGAGTAAGCTATTTCACAAAGTCGACCATGCGTTTGCATAATTCTACTAACTGTGGACCTTTGATTGTGGAACATGGGTCCGAACTTCGACAATACTGAAAAAGCCAGTTCTAGCTCCCTGCTCCTAGACAATCAACAGTGTACTACGAAGATCCCGTTATGTTTCCTTGTCAGCAAACGGATCCACACGTATCTGTGAGCAGAAGCTTTTTCACACACGAGGACATGTAGACCGACTTCGAACTCCTCGGTGGACCACGGAATACTGTTCGCGGCTTCAATTTGAGAGAGCCTGTTTTGGCTTGCTATAGAGTGTTCTGTTATGGAGTTCTAGCTCTTTGCGGCTTGAATATGCTGCTGATTGCGGCTCACTCTCTTGGACACACACCAGTATTCAGGGTCAGTGCTGAAGCCTGTCCCCAAACGTGGTCGTCACCGCTAACTTAGCCACCCCATAGGCCATGTTAAGTGGGGCGGGCCTATTACAGTGTCATCATACTTAATCAGTGTTTTGGTCTTGGAAAAGAATAGAATGATCCGTTCGGATCACGGCTTATTACTCTAGTAAGATGCATACCTTTAAAGCGACGAACCTGTACCAAAAAGAAGAAGCAGTAGCTTTGCCACAGTCGGTTAAGCACTGCCACATGCTCCGACAACTAGCGACAAACCTGCTTGGTGCCGTTGCGGAGTACACGCTCCGTGGTAACATGAGTCGAGCGCAAGAGGCTTCTTTGCAGTCTAGAATTGTCAACATCGCGGGAGATGTATGCAGCATTGTAACGCCACCGGAAGACCAATGGCAGGTGAATAATATTCAAAGCCATAAAATGGCCGCTATCAACCTTTTCTTTAGCTGGCACGTCTTCGAACACATCCCATTGCGCCAGTCCATTTCCTATGTCCAGTTAAGTGACCTGGTCAGCGTTGATCATCCTCTTCTAGGTAAGTGCTGCCACATGACGCTATTTATGTGTTTGAAATTGACTATAGTAGTTCGAGTTGCACGCATGCTGGTCTCCACTGGTGTTCTGGAAGAGGACGGACCCGACCGGGTCGCGCACACTGCGAGCTCTAGGATCTTTCTTCCCGAAAACCCTTACGGAAACCTAAACCAAGTTGTGTAAGAGTCAGCCTGAGTAGTAGTGCTAGATTCGATGGCTAATTGCTCATTAGGCTGGATTATGGATTGTCCCAGTGTCACGCCGTTGAGTACTTCCAAAGCAATGGACGGACAGAACCGGACGGCATCGGGCCTAGTCCTTTTACTTTTACAAAGGGCATGCCTGATAACAACCTATGGAACATCTATGAGGACCAGACGAAGGCAGATGTCTTTATGCGAGCAATGAAAGCACTAGATCGCTTTGCGCCTATTACCGGTGCTGGTCTATATAGCTTTGCGTGGATCGCCGAGGCATCTGGTACGGAAGACAGCGATAGGCCGTTGCTGGTTGACGTTGGCGGTGGCGGAGGCCACGCTATTGAGGCAATCTGTCAAACCACAGGTCTGTCATTGAAACGTTGTATATTGCAGGACAAAGAACCTGTAATTGCCAAACTGAAGAGTACGGATAACCTGTCCGGCTTGCAGTTCATGTCTATCGACATGCACAAGGAGCAGCCAGTGAAAGGTGAGATATCGTGCTTTAACCCAGGTACGAAGCCCTTGTGTCTGCTAACCTGCGAGCAGGCGCATTCGTATATTACATCCGTCATTGCCTTCACGATTATAACAACGATGTAGCCCGCGTCATTCTTCAGAATATTTCCCACGCAATGGCGGACGATAGCAAGTTGCTTATTTCCGAGCAGGTGATTGACTGGCCTCCAAGGCCGGAATCTACTGCTATGGATATGCTTATGCTGGCTGTGGGTGGTAAAGAGCGGACCGAGCTGGAATGGAGATTCCTTTTGCAAAGTGCAGGGCTGTTGCTGGAGCAGATTCACAAGGCTTCTAGCTCGCTACATTGTGTCATTGAGTGTAGGAAAGCACTTAATACGTCGAATGATCAGCATTAATCAGCTGAAAGCTTAGATCAGGTTATACATAGAAGCATTATGGCAGGTGCTATAGTGTAATAGAAGTCGAAAGCAGCCCACTGAGGTAGAAGAACAACACTAATAATCCGACTAAGGAGAGCAATATCAAGGTTGAACCTGCTTACAGATGGATGCAGCCAGGAGCGTTCTGGCACATCAGCGCGTGGGCTACTCCGTTCATCTGTCCGTAGTAGAGAAGATGTCGTGACGGCTTCGTGGCTGGGTGCGTTGCCTCGCTGGCACTTGACCCATACCCGTAGTTGGGGCCAACCCCGGAACTGAATGGACCAGATAATGTTTGACTGATGAGATTAAACATTTCAACGCCAACCCAGCAAGCCAGGACAAGGGCCGTATCGCAAACAAGACCTACCGCGCCGATCGAACGTTTTCGGAGTAACAAAGACCGATCTTCCTTTTTCCATTCTTCTTGATTCCCACTCGTGTATTTTGTCTTTTAATCCGATTCTCAATCCGATTACACACTACGCAAGCCGAGTCCTCATCAAATCCCCACCGTGTCGGGTCTTTGGAGAGCCTTCTAGGCGGTCCAAGCTTGCGTCATTTGCTGTTGCATGACTCGTGGTTGAGTGATTGACCGTTGCTCTGGCCAGTGCCAGAATTGGGCGGAGACCCTGATCAAGACCCTGATCAAGACAAGACCCTGATCACATCCTGAGTAGCACCCTGACCGATACCCTAGTGGAGACCTTCCGAAGGTCCTTTCTGTGCTATCCCCCACCCGGTCAACGGAACGTAACCAACATCAAAGTTACGCCGGCATATGCCTTGCACCCATTTGGGGAAGGCATAGGCAACCCCTTGACCACCTCGTGTACAGGACCAATCATTGTCACTCCCACTCAGACGACACAAAATTGTCTTAGTCTTTGCCCAGCACCACTTTTACTATGTGTGTAGATTTCACCAATGTCTGTTCACACATCTCTAAACCGGTTCCCGAGACATCACTAACGTCAAACTAGCAGTACAATTTACAACGCGGCTGATTTGGGGAAAGAACAATTATCCCCTTGGCTACCTCGTCTAGAGGACCAATCATATCATGACAACATTCCGAAACGCCTATTGCCTACATCCATAGGGTAGGTCGGATAGCAAGCTCCCATCAGCACCTTGATTAATACACTGAGTCACGGAGGTTCGCCCCTGGATAGCATCTAAGCTCGGAGTTTTCCAACTTTTAACGCAAACAATAACCTTTGCTAGGAGCCCTCAGTCATCCGCTACTCGTAAGGCATGGGATGCATGCTTCCTACCCGCTTACCTTTTTTTTCCATTGGCGCTATGCTGGTGCCTCCATAGGAGAAATGCTTCGATCGCCATGTGGGCTTTGTTGAGATATAAGAACCATGAAGTGAGGAATGAATTTGCTTCCTACTTTCCAACATCCGCTGCTCCTCTTAAAACCTGTTTCCTCGCCCAAATTCTTCGTTTTCTAAATTTCTCTACCTATCTATCAATACTAGGTAACCCCTGCCGTCGCAAAATATGGCTATCGCTGTTAAGAAAGACCCAAATGTTCAAGAGACTATCCATCAGCCAGGCCGGGGTTCCCCGCAAGCAAGTCCGAGACTTTACCCACGACACGTTCACTCCTCTCAAGGCTCATCGGTTGTCGGCGGTCTGCTTCCCGCTGGGCACTTGAGCCTGCCAACCCGATTATCTCAACAACCAGCCCTACCGTCTGGTCGTCCTCGTCCTTGCGCGTGGAGGCAACCTAGACAACGACGTAGGCCACGTAGGCTCCACCAAGCCAACTCACCAGGGGGTCGAGTACACAGGCAATCAATCAGTCCACAGGCCCACACATCCACCCACACATTACCCCTCCTCCCTCTACACAAGAAACCCCACCCACAAGCCTATCCGTTACCCATCCGGGAACCACCATCCTCTCATCCTGGGGCTTCCTCACCCTGCCAACTACCTTGTCCAACGCCGAACACACTTCGGAGAGATATTTGGCCAGCCTCACTTCCGAGCGGGCAACGGGCGCCCATTGGGGAGGAAACCAGACCCCATCGTGCCCAAGATTGTTTTCAAAAGAACTTGCTTGTTACACGAAAGGCTGCCCAGAAACAAGATTCTGATGTCAGCTGCATCAACTGACTCGCTCTAGCATTTGAGGCCTTGTTGGTAGGCCCGTCGTGACTAGGGAGTTTTCTTTGGCCCGGCCTCGTTAATTGCTTGGTTCCGGCGGATTCACAACAAGCAGATGCAGGGGAAGTGGAGCTACAATACTACCTTACTGGAATAGGAAGGAGGGCCTGACCTTGGACAGCCATAATCCCCGCGTAGGGAAGATCAAGGGCACCCTGGAAACTAAACGCTGCGATTTGTTCTCCGTTTTTTTTGTTCTGCTTTCCCACTTTCTTACTAGACAAATTCAGATACAGATTCCTGCCGACTTTGGTAATTAAAAAAAAAATTTTGGCTATGAAAGGTTGCAAGCCGTTTTCTATGTTCCCTCTTGTGTTACTTGTGCGTCTACTAAACGACATTGTAGCAGCAATCAACATGCGCTGGCTAGTGACCCACTCGGGCAAACGGGGACTATGGGGCCGAGTCACCCGTCTACCAGTAGTAGTACAGGAACAGTAATTAATCGCGGGGAATCGCGCAGAGGAGCACCAACAGCAAAGTAGTAACCAACATACGGCAACCCTTAGCAATGGTTCAGTGATCCCCATTATGACTGTCAGCTGCCGATGGCTGCATCCGTCACAGAACGGCAGCATATCCTATTTAGTCCTGATTGTCCCTTATCTCTCAATATCAGCACTGGCTGACGCCCTAAAAACTCGACTTCACCAACAAATCGACTACATTCATCTTGACGTCATAATGGGAATCTCTCTACCAAATGAGCTTATCATGATGGTTGGACAAGAAAGGAGTCAGCAAAGGATCTGTTTGTCATGATCCAGTTGAATCGTTTTTACAATTGTCTCTTCAAACTTCGTTACTGGCACATGGTCAACCGCGACAATAGCCTCGTCCTACTAAAGGCTATTAAGAAACGCTCGACTGAACCGTACATGACTTCAACAATCAAGTATCTGTTGGAAGCAGGGGCGAATGTCGAGAAGCAAGATGAAAAAGGCAAACTGCCATTGGCTCTGGCAGCGGAACTGGGCCATGACGATATTGTCCAGCTTCTCCTCGACAACGGAGCAGATGTCAACGCACAGACTGGTGATCTCGGTAGCGCTCTCCGAGCTGCATCCTCGGCAGGCCATCAGGTCATTGTTCAGATGCTTCTTAACAACGGTGCGAATATTTACGAACAAAGCAATGCTCTTCATGCTGCAACATTACGAGGTCACGATGAGGTTATACGCGTACTTCTCAGTGCTGAGCCTGAAGGCTTTTTGCATGCGAAGAATCATGCCCTCCAGGTTGCATCCCACACCGGCCACCATAAGGCTGCACAAATGCTTATCGACAAAGGCGCGGATGTAAACGCACAGGGCCGATTTGGAAGCGCTCTTTACGCTGCAGCGTCACAAGGTCACCACAAAACTGTGCAGATCCTTCTCAGCAGTGGCGCAAATGTGAATGCACAAGGCAGCCATAATGAGAACGCCCTCTACGCTGCAGCATCAGAAGGCCACGCTGAAGTTGTCTCTACGCTCATTGCTAATAATGCGGATGCCAACGCTCGAGGTGGATATCACAAGAACGCGCTGGGAGTTGCAAATAGCAAAGGGCATCATAAGATAGTAGAAATTCTACTCGGTGCTAGGGACTAAGGCACATAGTCCCAATCGAGCTTAACTACACAGGTCTTCAACCTCTAGGCAATATACTAAGTAATAATCAGAGGATTCTACAAGGCCTATGCTTAATAGAATTACTGTGAAACGGTTTTTCTTTTCTTTCTTTAGTTTTTCTCTCTTTCCTTTAAGTTAAGCTTAGGGTGAGTAGCCTTGCGGACTTCACGTATAAGAATCAATTTAAAACTCCTTACAACTACAAACCGGGACAATTCACTAGTAATGCCTTCAGTTTCAACGCCTTTGACTAAGCTGTGATACACTCCTCCATCTGTCTTGATGAGCGATCCGGTGTAGCGGAAGCCGTTCCTGTTGGGTTGCAAGCCGCATACGCAAAGACACCTGTCTCAAAAACAGTTGCATACTGCGTGCTTTCCTCCTGGCGAGGCTATTACCCATCACTCGTGGATTCTGGACTTTCGCATCTTGTGCTTCCACCATTTGCCAATCAGAAACACCCTCGGTCTGGCCTCTGTTTTCAGCCTGCTCCGTCTCGAGGATCGCATGCATGTCGGCGTCAAACATGCGAGTTGACTCATCATGTCCACCCACACCATGTACGACAGCGTCATCGGGCATTTCGTGGCTTTCAACAGGCCGGGCCGCATTATGCACGGCCAAATCGTTTCCTGTATCCCTGGTACATTGCATCTTGTCATCAGTCTCATCGTCGGTGTCTCTTGTTGCTATGAGAGTCATGTCGTAGCTAGCTTTTAGAATGCCAACGCAGTCTGCGCTGTTACTGTCGACAGGAATGTTGTTGGAGACATCGGCGTCCGCATCGGCTTCCTTGCTGCTTTCCGCTTGAGCGGCGGCGATCTCGGTGCTGCCAATCCCCACTATTATTTCGTCGTGCGGAGTTGCGCTGCCATCTTGTCTGCCCTGTGGGTCCTGATGTCGCGTCTTAGCTCGTTGTTGTGGGTCGCGGCTTCGACTATTGCCGTGCAGGCCGTTCAGAAGTTCCAATAACTGGTTTAGAATTTGCATCAGCTTTTTGTTTGCCATCTCCGAGACTGCAAGGGTCGCTTTCCGCCCGAGCTTACAAATGCGTTCACATCTGGAATGCTTTCGCCTTCGGGGACGTATACAGCCCCATCTAGACGTCCATATGTGGGGTTGAAGTGGACGACGGCCGAAAACACACGGGCTTCCTCGCCTAACTGTATCGCTTTCCTCATGGCACTGCCGCCAGACTTTCGGACCTTATCCTTGGCCCTCTTGTCGTGCTTGTAGAGCATCCTCTTTGGGGATGCAATGGCCATGGTCTTGTTCATTTGAAATCGCCTCACAGTGAATGTGTCTCTAACGCTTGCTTGCTTGGACCTCTAAACTGACTGCTTCGATACCACCGTATTACTCCCACATGTGGCGCTGGTTAATCTTGTATAAAGCCATCTTTGGTTTCGTCAAACAGATCCAAAATTGTATCTAGCATGTTTCTGCCGTCTCTTCAGCGTTTCTAGCAACTACAGTTTCTTTGCGTGATGTTCTGGACCTGCTTCTAGTTCCCTGTCTTCATTCACACTGCAGAGGGTGGCTTCCTGACCTGGAGCTAGAATTGGCTCCTCGTGGCGTGCACATCCAGCCGAAAAATACTCCCTACGATGCGATCCATAACTGACTTAGTATTCTTTAAAGTCACTTAGCCCCACACTGGTCTCGATTGCGGACCGTGGAGCCGAGAACGCGGTCCATTGTTGTCTACGGAGTACAGTACATGGTCAGGGGCTGACTCAATTCTCTGAACCACCAGTTGTGCCATGCGTTTTTGGCTAGGAAGTAGCCTAGACCGCGAAGTGTTCCGCCCAGCACGACGTTTTTCTAGCCACAGTCTGGATGTGCCTAATTGTTTTCTTTTTCTTTTTTTTTTTTTTTTTTTTTTTTTTTTTTTTCCCAATTGCCATACTTCCCAACAATGAGCCTTGGTCATCTCGCCAGCTACCCACCATCAGTTTTTCCTGCAAGCCGTCTCTTCAATTCGGCATATTTGCCACAAAAAGCATCTTGCTTGTACGAGGATCTTCACTACATACACAGATTTGCGCTCCGACCTTATTCTGCATTATGACGGCGTTTTGGTTTATTATTTATCTCAGCGTTATCGTCAATCTCCTCAACCTTCTTCATTTCGCCATACGAATCCTATGGAAAGTGCCACATACTTAAAACCGTCGACCTAGGGCAGGATAGCTGTGCTGAACGAAGCATTGGATGGGATTGCTCCGCGGTCGGATCGATAGTCCCAATCGTCATAGTGGTAGAGATAGACTGTAATACGACCGCTTCTATTTGTTTCTCCGTTGAAAAGGGGAAATATTGACCTAGTGAATGTGATTGTGACGAGAGGATGAGGCTGCTTAGTGCATTAGTTCGTGGAGTCAACGTTCGTCCCAGAGCGCTCAAGAGCTTCCTCGACATAAAGGGAGGGAGGATCGTTTGGCACGACAAAAAGTCATATGAGCCTAGAGGGCCAAAGGCCCATGATGCATACGTGCTTGTGTCCCTCTTGGTGATGTCCTACATCGGCATCGACGGTCTTCTCCAACTGTGACTCGATTAGAGAATCCAACTGGCAGCTGCTAAACACAATAAAGCCTACTTGGTTTGGCCCCTAAGAGTACTGCAGCAGTATGGAGCGATGTGCAATTTCACTTTCGGCAATAGAGCAACTTTGGCCAGGTGTCGTCGGTCAAAGGGAGGACGTTGGGACACGACGAGGGTGACTGGCGTATACCCATGTAAAGTCCCACTGTCACTGTCTGGTGGTCCGTCGTGCGGGGGACCAAACCAACAAACCTTTCAGTCAGGAAAAGCCGAGACGCGATTAGTCTTCTAGACGAGGTTGATTAAATAACGTTTTTGCCTGCATTTTGGAAGGCAGCTAGCGCCAGAACGTAAGTGGAGACTCCCAGTATAGGCAAGTTAGCCCAAAGCTATCAAAGATCTGGCGGGTATTCAATACAACGTACCGCGGGGTCTGGATTCGCGCTCGGAACTAGCTTGCTACCCTTGACGTTTGATGGTGCAGTATGTCGGCTCCATGTTTCTGGCCAAGGTGACAATATTCAGTGACCATCCTAATTTGACGTTGTTTGCTTAGTGGAGGTGGACCCCACGTGACTGTTGACGTATGCAGCACCCTGTTGCCAAGTGCCATTTTGAGAAACGATAGGCCCTAACAAAGTGCTGACTTGAACTATAGCTCCGCTATGGGAGCGAAACTACTTCCAGTTGCAATTGAAAGACAAGGGTTGTCGTCCACCTGTTGCATGTATGTTGGACCCTTTGAGACGAGACCCTTTATTGACCCACCTCGCTGGCGACGGCTTTGCGTTCTCTTTCGGGAAAGAGAAATCAAAAGGGCCCCCTACGCCAACCCCTGATCCGACCCGACAGTTTGGTAACGGCGTAAACCTTATTACCCACAAGTTTCAGGCTAACGGCCAAACTGCGCGGATCTGTGGATGCCGAAGAGCGACACGTGACTGGATACGAGCAGAAAATTGGCGGGCTGTCATTTCCACTGCATGGTCAACGCGTCAAGACCAGGATCTGCCGGCTTGGCAAAGCAAAGAAGTGCCAGAAAACGATTGGAAATCGGAATATGCCCTGCTTGATTGTCTACACGGAGTATTGGCCTCACAATGCGTCAAGTAGAATCTGTATCCGTCTGTAGTACGATATTTCTGTCGAAAGTCTTTCGCATTACGGATTGTTTAGATGAGAAAAGCCAAAGAGAATGCAACGCCATGTCCCGGCTCAAAATACACATAACAAAGCAGCAAAAGCTAAGTACAGAATTTGCTTTCATTGCTCCTGTTGGCCCCACTCAGTCATTCCATCCCAAATTGGCGTTAGGGCCGCGGTGTCTTCGACGGCAACAGCAAGCGTAGTCACCTTGGATTTCAGCTCGTCATGTCTACACAGGACGTCAGGGCCGCATCATTCCGGTGGCGTAATCGCTCAACTTACAGCAACGCAATGGCATTGAGATGTTTCTCGTTTTCCTTTTCCATCTTGGTAACAGCATTTTCTATAGCTATGATGTAGCAAAACCAAACGTCTGGCGGCTCTTGAATCGCCGGAGGTGTTAGTGTAAACCTAAGGTTGTCAGCCTTCTGTCAGTGTGTTAGTAAGGAAGTAGTTACTAACACAGGCGCACGCTCAAAACCCTCATATTTGCCGAGGTCTTGATCATGTGGGCCATTGATTTCGAAAAGGGGGTCTGATATGGGGGATATCAATGGGTTTTCGGTGACATTTCTCGGATAAACCAGGCTGTCGCGGGTAAGACTTGCCCTCTGTTGAAGGGCTTGGACCGGTTGCGCTGTAGGAATGGCGTCACAATGCCGGACTCGATTTCGGGAGGATTGACGCCTGTACCGTAATTGGCCAGGCCGCCGAGCACGTTGCCGAGATGGATACATGACGTCACTCTCGAAGCAGTGATACAAATCAACGTTGTCAGAGAGGATAGACAATAGTCTGCGGCCAACGACGATGAAAGTTGGCACGTTCGGTATTGTCGTTGTTCATACAATCAGGACAGTGCTTTTACTCTTTAATACGGCACGAGACATAGACGCCACGATGTTGTGCCATGATTCAGGCAGCAGAAACGGATCTCAAGCGTGCCAATCGCATTCGTTACCAATAGGCTGGAACAACTCGTTTTTTTTGTTGTACTTTTCTCTTTCTTGGAGAAAGGGGACATTGGTCCGGATTCTCACACTACTGTTGCTGTTGGAACGAAAACGTGCACCTTACCCTCCGCTCATCCCGCATATCACATTTTGCAAGCAACAATATCTAGACGAGGTTGACAGGGGGCCGATGGTTTGGGTAACAGATTGACAAACGGTCCAATCTCGGAGTTGATGCCCGTGCAATTCCTCCCATCCCGCCCCCCCCCCCCCCCCCCCCTCAAAACATCAGCCTGTACGGCGTACACCCTGGTCGAAGCCTATCATAAAACAGGCACAAGGGCATAGCGTAAAAACGGAAGAGGATTGATTGAGCGAGTCATGTAAATTTGATTGTGGATCTAATAACAAGCGGGGCCTTACCACAGGAACCCTGGGCCCAATTCCAAGTGCTGATTTTATTCAATCACTGTCAATGTTCTAGAGGTCACATCCTGGTTCCAACACAAAGCCTTCAAAATGACGTGGCAGACTGCGTTTACCGGAGCACCCGGGTCAGGGGATGGCCCTTGATTGTGTGGTGGGTGGTACCACTTTACAGCCCTAGGGAAGTTCAGATGGATCACCGGCAGCGATGGCGCCATGACCTTACTATAGTATTCTTGAAAGCACACGCCCTCATGAATGAGAAGGGTCTCCCACAACCCGCCTCGCCTCCTGCGCTGAAGGACCTCCTGGCCCTAGCAGCCCCTTGCCAAATTAGGGTAGCCCTGTTTCCCATCAGGCAAGACAGTCTGTCAGTTGAGTACGTAA
This sequence comes from Colletotrichum truncatum, assembly GCF_014235925.2. Classification (NCBI taxonomy): domain Eukaryota; kingdom Fungi; phylum Ascomycota; class Sordariomycetes; order Glomerellales; family Glomerellaceae; genus Colletotrichum; species Colletotrichum truncatum. The sequence continues at coordinate 9,777 of NW_027222408.1, read as the reverse complement.
GTCCTTGGCCTCCTAGGATGAGAACCTGGATAGCTTTTTCAAGGTCTGTGATTGGATCTAGCAGAGAGGTGTTCGAAACGAGCATCTTTCGGGCTGCAGAACAAACTTATTGTAGTGACTTCCGTCTGAAAGAAAATAAACCAACGCTATCATGTAGTCACTCTCTCTTAAATAGAGGCCTGCTTGTTTCTGCGATAAAAGACACCCTGGAGGCCCTGGGGTCTGCGTTCGTGTCCTTTCTCGGCGTCGCTGGGGAACATGGCGTTGTACTCTTCCGTAATTCTTTCCCAAGATAGACCGCTGCCGTGAAGGTTGTCAATGCAATCAAGTTGTTCCGAAGTATACCTCACGTTGCAATGGGGACGGCTTGTTGGACGACGACGCCGACGCGAGGCCGGTGCGCTGGTTTGAGGGCTTGCCGGAAGCCAGTTGAGAAGACAGCCTTCGACGGCCAATGGCGAGTTCTGGGACCGATGCTGGCATTGCGGGGTTGCATTGGAGAGAGGGAGGCCGTTACAGCATCCGTTTGTCGCCAATGGTATGGGACTTTGGGTATCCGATGAGAGCGTAGCGGGTCTCGGAAAGCTTTCACAAGATCCGACGAGACGAGGCGAGTAGGTCATGGAGGAGGTCATGGAGGTCGTGGAGTTTGATGCTTTAGCTGGATGGAAAATGTCTAAATCGCGCAGCCGTGGGAGGTTCACTTGAAGTTGCCTGGGTGAGGGGGACGAAGGACGCGGAGACAATTCCGAACGGAAGCCTTGGTGTGTAAGTCGTTTCGTCGCTTCTTACCGCTGAGAGTAGATGCTCTCTTACCTCTCAGCTTGCCCGCAACACTCTCTGTCGCATCAGGCAAATAGGGTGATTGGCTGCTTGAATATTCTGTCAAGTAAGGGGTGCTTACTATTTTCGAAACGTGGCCGTTGTGATCTGCTGAAAGTGTTGGCTCTTTGGGGCTGTAATAGACATCGGAATTCATGGTGTTGCGTGCGATGATGAAGGGAGCAAGAAACTTTAGAATGCACGAGGAACGCGGTAAGGCAACACTAGAGCAGAACGGCTTATCGATTGCGATGTGTTTATTCATGTTATAAGTAGGTGTTTCTATGAACCGACGGGGGTAATGTCTAGCATTCGTTGCAGCTGAATTTGACGTCGGCAACAGAAAAAAAAAAAAAAAAAAGCAATTTGTAGAAAGACAAGCAAATCGGAGGGTGTGACGGAGCCGAGGACCACCGGCGCTGTTGCCCATGCAAAACGTCCGACAAGGATCCAGGTTGGGAAGTAGACAGGAATCGAACAGGGTACCAACAACGGGCAGATCAAGAATTGCAACTAGGTAGCAGCAGATCTAAGTCTCTATCGTTTCGACCTCGCTTACTCACATACTCCCCAAAACAAATGAGATTCCAGTGAATACGACTTTCAGTGGCGAGGTGGAAAACGGCGTGAAGTATCTTTTTGTTATTACTCCAAAGCGAGGACCCTGGAGATCAGGGTTCTGCTGGAGGGTCCTAGACTTCTTGATCCCTTGTTTGGAACTGTCAGATAAGGTAGGTGGCATCAGTTTTGTCAACTGCAGTCTGGCCGGGTCGGTATTACGGGAATTGCAGGCCCTTGGAACGACTTCGACCAATTGGAAGACAAGATGATCTTGTTGGTTCAACGGGCCATCGAAAGTGGATAGATACCAACACGGCTTAGGGTTGCGAATGACAAGGACCAGGATTAAATCAAACATTTGCTCCTTGAGGCAGACAGAAGGCGAGCAGTTGTCAAACTTCCGCCCCGCTTTTCGTGATTGTCCCTTCGCAGCAATATCACCGCCCAACAGAGAGGCTGGCCTGGGCTCGAGTCATGAGCGACTGGATTAGATACCTCAGCGGAGGGCTTCCCCTGCCTGAACCTGGCTCATGTTCGCGCCTTATTCCACTTCTAGTTTCTGATCCATCACACAAACAGAAAAGCCACCGAACTGGATATGATTGCAGTTATCAAGTTGGCTGGAGAAGGCAGATCCTCTCCGGCGATTATCCGTAATTGCGCCTTCGTGACGGAGTGGATCGCAAGATCATCATGCATAGGCTGGCGGTACCGAAAGGATTGTGAGGTAATTGCGCGGCCAAGCGAATCCTGTTGAGCGTGTCGCGACATAATACTAATCCCGTTTTTATGCTGAATGGGAGTTTTGGCGGCCACTCCGTAATGCAAGCCCATCGTCTTGCTTTCCGCAACGGCGGATCAGGGCCGCAATACTATAAGTGACTTTGAGCCGTCTCGGATCTGTGCTGACCATGTCTGCATCAAACAGCAATCGTCTTTGCCCCAAGAGGTTTTCACTGTTGCACACTTTAGCCGTTGGCCCTTCGCTCAAAATGTCCCAGCGTCCGTCACAGCCGACAAGTCAGCCGGCGGGTTACTTGCCATATGGAAGACAACGACTACGGGACCAGCAGTCCACAGTAGGTCACCTTGGACAGGCCGAAAACTCGCCGGACGCCCGAAAACACGGCAGTCAATATTTCGCCAGTAGCTTGCCGGCTGAGAATACTCAGTTCATTGATTCGGACATGCAAGGGCTCACCCTGCCGTCTGAAACGTTGGAGAATGCTGGCCTATCGGCACAATACGTCGGCAACTCAACAGAAGTGCAACCGAGGCAATTCACGTTAGTCTACCTCAGTTCTGGCACAGCTACAAGGAACATAGGGAAATGCTTAACGACGACAGGAACGATATTACAGACCGATTATTGGCAGTCAGAGGCCGATTAGATCGAGTCATCAAAACATCAAAACAAGTGAGACTCTATATAGAGCAGTAGGTTACCTTGGCTAGGGCACTTTCAAGACATATTCTGACTTTGGTAGAATTCAACATCTCGATGCGACGGTGACAAAGATCACAAACTGTCTGAATGGCTTGTCATGGGGACCCCTGCCGGACGGAGGGAATATTGAGAATGAAAACAGATGGTTAAGGGAGCACTCGGAAGGGTGGAACAGTAGTCGTCTTCTGTCCAGCACCTGCTGTGTATGAGACGCTCATCAAGCACATAGCAAGTAGCACAGCATAGTTCTACCTAGCAGCCTCCAAAATATAAGACATATCATGAGTTTTTATAGTTCTAACTCAGATTAATTTTACTGTCATCACTTTGTTTCGATGTAATTAAAGATCCAAATACTGCCATAGTCTTTGAGTTTGCAGGCAATATCTAACACTACCGTATGGTCAGGTTTTACTTATTCCCAAAATAGGACCAACCTCTCAAAGAGGCATACTTCATAGGCCTTCAGCATGAACCTGATCGGTCCCGAACATCTTTAGCTATTGCTGACTCTTCTTGTGGTTTTGCGCTCGTGACTGCTGTGTGGCTAAACTTTTATCAAATACACCGTCAAGCGATAGAAAGCTATTCATCGACCTATGAGTAGTGGCAGCTGCCCTAGAGCACCGTCTTGGAAGCAAACTAGCTCGTCAATTACGTAGCAACCTTTTCACGCCATAGACATGCCACAATTCTGAGACTGCCGACACAGGTCTCGGTGGCTCTTACTGTGGTAAGTCGTGTCGTGTCTATGAAACATGAGATTCAGGTAGGTGGGATTACTATTTCTTTTGTAATTAACGTCTTTATTGGAGACTTTCCCCTGAATTTTTATTGTCACCCTTAGGCACAGGCAAAGAACGCATGGTTTCCTTCTTACTAGGCGAAATGGGTTTCGCAGACAGAAAACCGGCGCAAGAACCCGAACCACAAACGTTATCATGGTGCTGGTCTTTTCCTCTGTCGGTTGCTCCAAGCTGTTGTGTCGCCTAGAACGGCTCCGTTTACCTGTAGAACGGCTCGGATGCGTCACCTTGCAACTCTTGTTCATCCTTACCGAAGACTTAACCTCGGTCGGTCTCTTCATTGCCGCAGCACGGCCGCCAACAGACGCCCAGTACCTTTTCACAAGTTTCTCGTCAGCTTCTTGAATTTCTTTTTCTGGCTCCCAAGATGTTTCAGGAGACCCGACCCAAGCGACCTCCAAGTAGACGCTCCCAGCGGGTTTGATCTTGTGAGACTCGACTTTGAAAGGGTGCCACAATCCATTGTCCACCATCGCACCTTCCCGTCCGCCCTTCAGGCGTTTCCAGTAAGCGAACAAGGCCAACGGAGCATCTTTCTGGATGTTTATTTCAGGCTCCCAGGTCTCATCGTTTCCCTTCCAACGGACTCGGATCTCAAAATGAGTGTCACATGTCGGGTCGCGACGGTGCGCAAGCAGCTCCTCAAAAACGAAGCGATGGATCTGCGTGTCAGCTGCGACATCTTGTGCCGCAGTTCCATGAACGCGTCCGCACATCGAATCGGTGGCAACTGTGGCTTTCTTTATTGCGATATTTTCCTCAGGCTCCCAGGTCTCATCTTTTCCCTTCCAACGGACTTGGGTCTCAAACTGAGTGTCACATGCCTCGTCGAGACGGTGGGCAACCAGCTCCTCAGCATCGAAGCGCTGGATCTGCCTGTCAGCTGCGACTAAGACTTTCTCTATTGCGACTGTTTACAAATTAGTATCGAAATGGGCATCAAATAGAACATCATACCTAGTACATCGTTCCAGAAGACAGTAGCATCTTCAGACTTTGCGACAGGACTGCTTAACTCTTCTGAACAGTCCATCGGAGCCGTTGGCGCAATGTGCATAGTTGACGGCATATGAAGTGTCTGGTCAAGTACGGAAATGGATGATTAGTGTGCAATGTGTAGAGAAATTCGTGCTTCGTGCGTGAGAGTAAAGGAAGCAACAAATGCAGTGCGTAGGATATAAACAAAAGAAGTGCACTAGCTTCTAGCCAACCTATTTATCAGTTTGAGCAACTATCCAAGTAGGCCCTCCGCCAACAGGGATTTGGCGCATCCCGTTACATTTTGGAGCAAGGCGCAGAGGCTAATACGGGGCACCACGCTCTCAGGCGCATCGGCTCACCCTTGCGATGGGGGTTTTCGCCCTATGACATTCATCTCCGGCTGGACATAGAACAGCAAACACATTCATGACAATGTCGCTAGTATCTCGTCTTGCCGCCGCGAATCGAGCATGGATTGAACATGTGATTTAATGGCGCAGCCTCCATGTCTGTCAAATGGCCGAGCTTCGAAGTCCTGCGCGATGCTCATTGGCGCCATGGCTTGGATCTCCAATCAAAAAACGTTGTGGGGCCATTCGTCCCAAGTATACGACTAGTTCCCGCACCCCATCCCGGCGCAAATCTGTCGCTCTGGTCATCATGTGATTGGGAGATGGTGGTGAAGACAATGACAGTAATGAAGATGATGGTGTAAAGCCGTTGCCGAGATCTTGAGTTTGGCAGGCGACTTGCAGCGTTTCGCGTGGGTACCTCCATGAGCGCTTTCGTTGACTTCATTGAGTGTAACATACGGGCATGAGCTGCAGGTGTGTCCAGCGAGTTATAATTGGTTGTGGGAACATCACGACCAGCATAAACCTCCAATTCTAAACTGAGGAATTGCCTTTATGCTGAGAGCGTGTGTAGGGAAACGCGGAATCCCTAGTTACGTTGTTGACAGAAATCTCCAGAAAGCAACAAATGACTCTTGGCAAAACTTACATAAGCAAACAGGGCAATCCTTCAGTTGTTTCTAACTTCCACAAAGAAGCGGTGTTTGCTTCTGACGCGTATTGTATGATCTGTCCGTACGTCCATTGTCAGCAAATGCTGCCATAACTCACAATCGACTGCGTCGAGAGAGCCTCTAAACAATGATCCAAAAACTGATTTCGACCATAAATGGCATGTCAATTTCTGGAGTTTTTCCTAGTCGCAAGCTGGCCCCCGCTCGCTCGCCCGTAGTAATAAGCGCTCAGGCTTCATGCCTTATCTAAAGAAAGATCAGTCACTGTGGTCACGTGAGGTTTCAACAAGCATATCAGACCATTTCTATCCGCCAATACATGTTGTTGAACAGTTCTTATAAGAAAAGCCACCTTTGCTTAAACTGCAACGTTAGCCTACCTTTTACTGCCTGCCTATCAAGCTACAACTGGCGCCTACTACGTACAATCCGTCATACTCTGTGGATACGCTCACGCCTTGAAACATTCACCATGAGGAAACAACCAGGCGACCAAAACAAGAATGAGAATGGCACATCCGCAACCGAGTGGGAGATGGAGCGGATTCAACGACACTGCGTCGTTGACGACACAATCTACTACCACGTAATTTGGAAACCGACCTGGGAATCTGAAGACAGACTTCAGCACATGCTACCCTCCATAATTGCTTGGAACAACTGCCATGGCTACCCTGAAACCAGAAGAAAGCTGGTAAATCAACTCGACCATACTCTGGAAAACTGGTCAGGAGAGGTCATCGGGAGGAAGAATGTGGACGGCTTAGCTCACTATAAGATTCAATGGGACACGACTATAGAGCCGGAAGCCAATCTAGAGAATGCGACAGGTCTCGTGAAGGGATATTGGAATAAAACACCCGAGGCCTAGCAGATTGCGGAGAATACCTATGAATGGGAGTCGTCCTGAAGGTTGTACAGTAATTGATCACGTTTATGTCGATTATTCGTGAAGGGCATGTCTATTTTGACCTTACAGAACTATAAGACGATTCCTCGATGTTTGCTCTCAGATTGAATGCTTTGATTCGATCTTGGGATGACCTGAATACAGTACTTCAAACGACACTTGCATATTTGCAGTTGCAGCTGTGAGCTCAAGTCGCTTCCTCTCTAGCATACTCACTAGATTCCCGGATACCTTCTAATTAGTGGCACGACTTGTGTAATTCACTTTCCAGATCACGTCTGTATACTATTAGACGCAATTGCGCTCATTGCATACTTGGCTTGTATTGTGATGAGCTGTCGCTGTCCTCAGTAATTGAGCTCTACTTATCACCAAAGGCTATAGGAACTGCCGACAGCAACCATACATGTTTAATGACCTTTGAGTCACACATGACGGACCCGCTTCGAAGCAACTTCTACCTCTTCTATGTGCCTTTTCATCGGGCTCTTGCTCTCGGTCTGCGGCAAATCCCTTGCTTCAGCATCCTTTGTGGTCGTGTCCTCTGCTGCAGTCACTGCCAAGGCTAACAGTGGGGAAAAAACGTCGTCCATATTGTGTGCACTATCATCGTCGGGTATTTGACCATACGTCTCCTGCGGGGCATCACCCAATGCATCCCCCACAAAGCTTGAATGTAAGTCTTTCATGGAACCAGACGTCTTCGAGCCTCGTAGCGTCATTGAAAACGCCGCTGGCGACGCGGTACAGTTATGTGCAAAAATACCTTCCTCTTTGAATACAAACAACTTCACTCTTAAATCAGAGTGGAGCCAGAAAAGTACTCAGATCTACCTAGCATGGTCGACAATAATCCAGAAATGGCTCTTAAATAAGCTGCAATTGGCAGTGATTACCTAGCGCTGGAGGTACTCAAGGTATATAGCAAATGCCCGTGTTTAATCCAATTACATAATGACAGTGTAGGCAACAGGCCACAATACCTGGAATAACCGCTTTTTCCTAGCCGGTACGCAAGTGTGTAACTATAGACAGTGTGTTCCAGAGAATATTTCACACTATGTGGAGAAGCTTTAGAGAATAAAAGAGTGTTTTGAAAGAGGAAGGAATATTTGCACATAACTGTACGGCATGTCAGCTCCATGGGAGATATCTCCATAGGAAACATCTCGAACTCCAAACGCCTGATCCGTTCCTCTTGCTCGCTAATGGTCTGACACTGCCCTTCGATGCGTGCCTTGTATTGCTGGTTCTCTCTATGAAGTTGTTGGAGCTGGGAATCTTTCGAGGTGGCATACTCGCGCCAGCGTGAAATGCACGTTGTCATCTCCTGTACGATGATTGCGACGAGTCTGGCGGTGAGGTTGTCGCTTCTGCCGTTAAGCGTAAGATAAGGCACATCCATGTTGATGCAAGATACGGCAGTTCGGTTCAGATCGATTATCAGACCGTAGACATTGCGTTCTTTTCAACTACGGCAACATTGTTAGAGCTGCTTTCGCAAGGCCTGCCAGAAGGACGTCGACATTCTTGCGCAGCCAGAACCAGCTCTTTATCTTAAACTACGGTTTCACTCCTACCGTGTTCGGCCCTCCCAGCAGTTCGTTGGCGTAGATCTATAGAGACAACTATGACCTCAAACTGCATTCCAAGAGGCTATAGGCGTCTTGCAATAAGTCTTGTTCCCAGTTGTCCTTTTTTTTTGTTGACAGTATGGGGCCCTTTGGAAGCAGATAGTTGAAATGGGTTTGAGTCATCTTCAGGTTGTTTCCTCAAGACTATGCAATAGCGCAAAGCCGCCGCTTATCCTCATGTAGTACTGAACGTAAACAAGTATCTCATGAATAAGCAAAGCCATAGTTGGATATAGCCGCAAAGTGCTTCACAAGTAAACTCGCAATTTGCTACTTTTTACGCTGCAGTACAGTACTGTACGAAAACGAGAGACCAGAAATAAACAGTCAACTGAGAAGAAGTCAAACTGCTTGCCTCCATCTAGCCGCGATTCGATATATAGCCAGTGGTCTCCTAGGCACATGTGAAGTGCTCTACTAGGCACCCTGGTATGATGCTATACCACTTGATTTGAAAGGAGACGTAGGGAGTTGTCGTCACTTGATTAAGTGTCGCCACAGACATCCTTTTTTCCCATTAAACGTATCGTTCTTTCTACCGCAAAGCCTTCTTATCTTTACTACAGTTACCCCACTTAAGAAAGTTATAAAGAAAGTTGCAAAAGGCTTCAGATCAGCCAATCGCATCAGCGACGTTAGTTAGGGTACCTTTTTATGCTATCGGCTTGGGCCTAGCAAATATCAGGATGTCCCTCAGCAGGAATTGCCCCGGTGGGAACTCACCGCTCCAGTGCCCCAGGACTTACCCTTAAAGTCAGAAGTCAGAACTATAATTGAGAAGAAGAGTTTCCTATCGCATCTTTGATTGATTCGTCGATTTCCATAAAGTACGAAATCATAACGTATTGGCTACTACGCCCAATACCCACCTAGCAGCGACATGCATAGAAGGCGAAAATTAGATAGTAAACATTGAAAACAACCTACTCAAGTTCTCCGCGTCTTTCCTACCACACCACAAAGCCCGAACCAATCGGGGCTGCTATGACACGACAAAACTTGCCCAGTCCTCCAGCGAACGGCTACACCATTGTCTCCATCGCGGACCCCCCCTAGAAAGACAAGGGGCTCAACAGTCTTGTCGGGAACGTTTGCGCCAGTCCACCACGCAGTGCTGTCGCGGAAAAGGGTCGACTCGAAGGCCTCCAGTACGAGACTTCTCCACGAGCGGCAAGAATCCTCGATGGCTCGATCGAACGCAGGCGTCTTCGCGCATCCGCTCCAGGAGACAGACTACCCAGTCAACCTGAAGCTCATAAAGGGCGGTGCGTTCGTTTGCGTTGTCGGCCCTTGCGCCCGTACAGCACGAATGCGTTGGCATATTGGGAGCCATCATGCCAAGATAGGTGCTGATGCCGTGCTGCCAAGATCCTGTAGCCGGACGCCGTGCTTGTTGCGGATATTCATGTCAAGCAAGCTACCAGTCACAGAGTCATAGCCGGTGGCCATGATGATGATGTCCAAATCGTGGTGGATGGTGGCGTCTCCGGCCTTGGTTACAATCCTTGCCTGTCGAATGAATGGATTTGTGTCTTCTTGAGATCTACCAGCTGGACATTCGCCGATCCAGCATCTCGTAGTAATCTATC